>NC_073379.1:90752479-91373791 GCF_028641065.1 Leucoraja erinaceus | reverse complement strand
TCCCCCTCCACCTCCCTGCCAGTGCCCCACCCTCCCTGCCCAGTGCCCACCTCCCTGCCCAGTGCCCACCTCCACCTCCCCCTCCAACCTCACTGCCCAGTGGCCACCTCCACCCTGCCCAGTGCCCACCTCCCCTCCACCTCCACCTCCCCCTCCACCTCACTGCCCAGTGGCCACCTACACCTCCCTGTCCAGTGCCCACCCCATCTCCCCCTCCCCCTCCTGCCCAGTGCCCACCTCCACCTCACTGCCCAGTGCCCACCTCTCCCTCCACCTCCACCTCCCCCCCACCTCACTGCCCAGTGCCCACCTCTCCCCCTCTCCCTCCACCTCCCAGAATAGTCTGTTGGGAGGTGGCCACGCGGTGCAAGGAAGTTTGCAGATTTCAGCAAAATGGCAGAACAGCAGCAGAGGAGGAGACCGAGGCTGCCCAGATTTAGCTCAGATGAGTTGGAGGTGCAGATTATAGAGGTCACCACCCAGAGGGACCAACTTTTCAACCGTGCCCACCGATTGTCACAGGGAGATCGTGACAAAAATATGGCAGGATATGATGAGAGGGATAGACAGTTGATGTGGACAAGCTTTTCCCTTTGAGAATAGGGAAGATTCAAACAAGAGGACATGACTTCAGAATTAAGGGACAGAAGTTTAGGGGTAACATGAGGGGGAACTTCTTTACTCAGAGAGTGGTAGCGGTGTGGAATGAGCTTCCAGTGGAAGTGGTGGAGGCAAGTTCGTTGGTATCATTTAAAAACAAATTGGATAGGCATATGGATGAGAAGGGAATGGAGGGTTATGGTATGAGTGCAGGCAGGTGGGACTAAGGGAAAAAAGTTGTTCGGCACAGACTTGTAGGGCCGAGATGGCCTGTTTCCGTGCTGTAATTGTTATATGGTTATATAGGATATCACTGCCAAGGTCAATGCAGTCTCAATTGTCAAAAGGTCTGTAAAAGCCACCAAGACACGTTGGGATGGCCTAATGCGGCGCACCAAAGAGGTAGCTAATTTGGCGAGAGCAGCACGCCAAATTCAAGTTGCACCCTGCGGACCAGAAGACATTACCCCAGAGGAATGGAGAGTCCATAGGGTCATGCATCCTCAATCTATAATTTGCATGGGTGGACCAGATCCTGCAGATTTTCCATATTGGAGGACAAGTAAGTGTTTACCTTCAATTAACACATAACAGCACTAAATCTAATTGGAGCGTGGTAGGCATTGAGCCAAGATTACATTATAATGAAATAATGTGTTGGCTTCACAAATGCAAGTATTAAATTCCCCCAAATGATCACATTTTAACTCAAAGGTAGACACAAAATGCTGGAGTAACTCAGCAGGTGAGGCAGCATCTCTGGAGAGAAGGAATGGGTGACGTTTCAGGTCGAGACCCATCTTCAGAGTGATGTTAGGGGAGGGGGTGGGACAAAGATGTAGACGGAGACAGTAAAGGGCCTGTCCCACTTACGCAACCTTTACAGGCGACTGCCGGCACCCGTCATAGGTCGCCGAAATTTTCAACATGTTGAAAATTCGGTGGAAACCAGAAAGACGTTACGACTCTTTGGAGATCTCTCGCGACCATTGGAGACCTTTCACGGCCATACAGGCGACCCCTGGTGACATGGTGCGGGTGACCTCTCACGGCCATAGGAGTCCTCTCATGACATTACAGCCTATGGCCGTGAGAGTTCTCCAAAGAGTCGTAACGTCTTTCTGGTCGCTGCTGAATTTTCAACATGTTGAAAATTTTCGGCGACCTATGACATGTGCCGGCAGTCACCTGTAAAGGTTGCGTAAATGGGACAGGCCCTTTAGATTAGTGGGAGAACTGGGAAGGGTATGGAGAGAGAATGCAAGGGCTATCTGAAGTTAGAGAAGTCAATGTTCATACCACTGGGGTGTAAACTGCCCAAGCGAAATATGAGGTGCTGTCCTCCAATTTGCACTGGGCCTCACTCTGACAATGGAGGAGGCCCAGGACAGAAAGGGCAGATTGGGAATGGGGGGAGTTGAAGTGCTGAGCCACCAGGAGATCAGGTAGGTTAAGATGGACTGAGCGGAGGTGTTCAGTGAAACGATCGCCGAGCCTGCGCTAGGTCTCGCCGATGTAGAGAAGTTGACACCTGGAACAGCGGATACAGTAGATGAGGTTGGGGAAGGTGTAAGTGAATCTCTGCCTCACCTGGAAAGACTGTTTGCTTCCTTGGATGGAGTCGTTGAGGGGAGGTAAGGGGACAGGTATTGCATCTCCTGCGGTTGCAGAGGAAAGTACCTGGGGAGGAGGTGGTTTGGGTGGGAAGGGACGAGTTGACCAGGGAGTTTCGAGGGAACGGTCTCTGCGGAAAGCAGAAAGATTGGGAGATGTGGCCAGTAGTGGGATCCCGTTGGAGGTCGTGAAAATGTTGGAGGATTATGTGCTGTATGCGACGGCTGATGGGGTGGAAAGTGAGGACAAGGGGGACTATGTCCTTGTTACAAATGGGAGGAGGGGGCGTAAAAGCGGAGCTGCGGGATATTGAGGTGACCCCGGTGAGAATCTATAATCCTCATCTATAATGGAAGAGGGGAACCCCTGTTTCCTAAAGAATGAGGACATCTCTGATGCCCTGGTATGGAACACTTCATCCTGGGCGCAGATCGGGTGTAGACAGAGGAATTGGGCTGGGTGCAGATGCGGCAAAAGGGGTTGCATTTCACGCTCACCTGCCCATCACGAGTTAGTTATTCTGTATGATTTAGTTTAACTAATGTCTAATATGACAGTCATTCATTGCATGTGAAGTTCTTTGGTAACCCTTAATTGCCATGTAAAGGCAAGTTGATTTTCAATGATAGAGGGGATATAGTCGGGTTAATTGGGTCAAATGGCCTATTTCCATGGAAACACAAAAAAAAAAATAAGATGTTGAAATCTGAGTCAAAAATAAAGTGTTGGAGGAACTCAATGAGTCAGGGAGCATTTGTGGAGAGAATGTACAGACAATATTTTGGGTTGCGGTGAAGAGGAGAGAATCCTGGAAAAGACAGGGGTTGGGGTGGCTAAGACTGGCAAGTAATAGATGGAGAAAAAGGCAAAGATAAAGAAAGAAGGAGATAAATGTAATGCCAGGGGGAGAGAGCTGGGTGGAAGAGGAGAGAGCTGGGGGGGGGGGGGGGGGGGTGGAAATAAAAGGGAAATATTGGACTCGGGGACGCCATATGATTTCCTTTTTTTCTAGCCTTTGTGACTTAATCCACCCACCTGCCAGTCAACCATCCTCCTCACCTCTATCCACCTATCACGTGCCAGACTTTGCCGCACCCTACCTCTTTTCCAGCTCTCTTCCCCCCTACTCTATCAATCAACCAATCAGTTTTATTCATCACATGCACATATAAGCGCAGTCAAATAAATTTGCCAGCAGCGGTAGAATCAAAAAAGAACACAAAATACACAATAAAATTAAACACAAACATCCACCACAACATTCCTCACTGTGGTGGAAGGCACAAAGTACAGTCAGTCCTCCTCCATTGTTCACCCGTGGTCGGGGCCATAAACCTCCGTAGTCGCCACTACGGAAGGCCCGATGTACAGGCGCTCTCGTTGGGATGGTTGAAACTCCGACGTCGGGACGGTCGAACACACTCTGCGGCTTGGAGGTCCCGAATCGGCGCTTTCCTACCGGAGGTCACGGCTTCAGGATGTCGTTGGGCGCACGCCGGCGGTCGGAACTCTTCTTTGGCTGTTCACAGCGAGGGAACCCAGGCTCCAGATGGTAAGTCCACGCTGCGCCCGCGACTAGAAGCTCTGCAGACCGCGGCTTCAGGATGTTATCGGCCGCGGGCCAGCAGCCGGAGCTCTTCTCTGGCGATACCCAGCCATAGTCCATATTTGTGGATATTGTCTGAAAGTCTGAAGAAGAGTCCAGACTTAAAATGTTGTTGTCCATTCATCCACAGCTGCTGCCTGACTCAGATTTCCTCCAGCAGTTTTGTTTTTTGGCTTATTTCCATGTTTAACATGTATGTGTCAAGGTTCAGACTTGAACTGGCTGATTCCAGACTATTCGAATAATAAGTTCAGGAACAAAACTAAGAAATATACTTTCTTAAATTGGCAATGGAAATATGCTTAGCGTAAGTTTCTTGGAAGCCGAAGGTTCAGAATGCAAACTCCTACCCAGGCTGATAGGTAAACAAACTCACGTTAAATCAAACCCGTATGTCTTCATATTTGATATTCCAGGGACAGATATTAAAACATAAAAACTTTAAAAATTGACAGGCTTAGACTAGCCAGCTCTGCTCCAGTAAGATCATGGCTGACATTTGTCTTCTTAGGGAGTCTAACAACGATGGAGGAGAACTCGCTTCCACTCCAGTCTGGTGTTTCTGAGATGCCAAATGAGACCAATGTGGGCACCACAGACCTTTCACAGACTGGGCAGGAGAGGTCCAAAGGACAGGGCAGGTGAGTTGGTTGATTTTTACGTAGTGCAGTCCTTTCAGAGGATTTCTCTGTACTCCCATTGCGTGGTTTTAAGGATTTCAATACCATCCCAGACATATTGGTCCCGGGCATGGTCCAGAATTTCCCAGCAGATGGTGAGAATACTTTACTTTAAGGACGCCTTGAGCACATCCTTGAATCTTTTTCCAGATGGTAATCTCCTCCCATGCCAGGGTGCCTGCTATGAGGCATGTGAATGTCTCAACCTGCCCAACATTGCTTGGGAACTTAACCTGGAAGAGGATGTTGACATTGGTTCATTTGTGTCTCCAGTGAATTTGGAGGATTTTGATGAGTCAGCATTATTGATATTTTCCCAGTGCCTTTGTGGCTGAAGATGATTCATGCATCAAAATGGTAAGGGAGAACAGGGATCAGGGCTTCCTTGGTTAACCAGAGGTTTTATGTCTGATTTAAAGTCTCCCCCAAAACCCTTTTCTTACACTGATCAAAGATTGTGGGGTGGTGCTCATTGAAGACCTTTGACACATCAGTCCATCTCTCGTTGAAGCTGGAAACAATGAACTGCAGATGCTGGTTTTCAAAAAAACTCAAAGTTCTGGAGTTCAGGCAGCATCCCTGGAGAACATGGATAGGGGATGTTTGGGTCTGGACCTTTCCTGGAAGGGAAGGAGAAAGATGGGGGACTGAGGCCCGGGAACCGTTAGAGCGAGTGGAGGAGGGTCAGGGCTGTGAGTATTTAAATCGAGCGCGGGGCTTGCTTTCACAGAGGCCCGGGAACCATTGGAGCGAGTGGAGGATGGTCAGGGCTGTGAGTATTTAAATCGGGCGCGGGGCTTGCTTTCACAGAGGCCCGGGAACAATTGGAGCGAGTGGAGGAGCGTCGGGGCTTTTACCGAAATCTGTAACGTTCCACACTGCATAGGGAGGGTTCTGGTGGAAGCCGCTGATTGGTGGCAGCAGACTAGAGGAAGCAGCTGATTGGGTGCAACCTCAGGTTAGCATTTCTGCTTTCTGGTTAAAGGTGCAGTGCTTTAGTAAGGGTACAGTGGGCTAAAGGTACAGTGCTTTTTGTTTATATAATAACGGTACAGTTTAAAGGTCAAGAGGAAGCAGCTGTTGTGAGTCAGATGCCTGCTGATTTCTCCCTGCAGTTTCTATTGTATTGTACTTGTATCGGATCCAGGGTAAGGCGGGAGAATGACAGCCAGAGCAGTGTACTGTTCGGGATGTCAGATGTGGGAGGTCATGGTGTCGGATGGCCCTCCAGACATCCACATCTGCACCAGGTGCAGCGAGATGGGGCTCCTAAGGAACCGTATTAGGATCCTGGAGCAGCAGCTCGATGACCTTGTCTGGTCAGGGAGAGTGAGGAGGTCATAGAGAGGAGTTATAGGGAGGTGGTCACTCCAAAACCACGGGAGAGAGACATGTGGGTCACGCTAAGGAAGGGCAAGGGGCAGAGGCAGGAACGAGTGAGTACTCCAATGTCGGTACACCTCGCAAATAAGTACTCCTGTTTGAGTACGGATGGGGGTGACAGCCTACCCGGTGGTAGCGACAGCGAACAGGCCTCCAGCACAGAGATTAGCCCTGTTGCTCCGAAAGGTAGGGAAAAAAAGAGGGCAATAGTAATTGGGAACTCTATTGTTAGGGGGTCTGATAGGCGATTCTGTGGACGCAGTCGGGAGACCAGGATGGTGGGCTGCCTCCCTGGTGCCAAGGTCTCAGACATGTCTCAACGCGTCCAAGATACCCTGAAATCAGAGGGAGAGGAGCCTGAGGTCATGGTCCATATAGGTACCAATGACATAGGTAAAAAAAGGGAAGAGGTCCTGAAGGGAGGATTTAGGGAGTTGGGAGGAGAGTTAAGGAAAAGGACCAAAAAGGTAACAATCTCAGGATTACTGCCTGTGCCACGCGACAGTGAGAGTAGGAATGGAGCGAGGTGGAGGATAAATGCGTGGCTGAAAGACTGGTGCAGAGGGCAGGGATTCAAGTTTCTGGATCATTGGGACTTCTTTTGGGGAAGGTGGGACCTGTACAGAAAGGATGGGTTGCACTTGAACCCAATATCCTGGTGGGGAAATTTGCAAAGGCTACTGGTGAGACTTTAAACTAGAATGGTTGGGGCGAGGGACTCAAATAGAGAAAGCTAGTAGACAGAATGGGAAGCAGGAAGCAGAAAAGGGAAGCACACTGACACAAGAGGAGAAAGAAGAAAAATTAAATAAGAGAATAAGAGGCAGGGGGTTTCTTAAATGTGCATATTTTAATGCTAGGAGCATTGTAAGGTGGATGAGCTTAGAGTCTGGATAGACACCTGGAAGTATGATGTTGTGGCGATCAGTGAAACATGGTTGCAGGAGGGCTGTGATTGGAAACTAAATATTCCAGGATTTTGTTGCTTCAGGTGTGATAGAATTGGAGGGGCAAGAGGTGGAGGTGTTGCATTGCTAGTCAGGGAAGATATTACAGCAGTGCTTTGGCAGGATAGGTTGGAGGGCTCATCTAGGGAGGCTATTTGGGTGGAACTGAGAAGTGGGAAAGGTGTAGCAACACTTATAGGGGTGTATTATAGACCGCCAAATGGGGATCGAGAATTGGAAGAGCAAATATGTAAGGAGATAGCAGATATTAATAGTAAGCACAAGGTAGTGATTGTGGGAGATTTCAACTTTCCACATATAGACTGGGAAACACATTCTGTAAATGGGCTGGATGGTTTGGAGTTTGTAAAATGTGTGCAGGATAGTTTTTTGCAGCAATACATAGAGGTACCTACTAGAGGAGGGGCAGTGCTGGACCTCCTGTTAGGAAATGAGACGGGACAGGTGGCAGAGGTATGCGTTGGGGAGCACTTCGGGTCCAGTGATCACAATACCATTAGTTTCAATATAATTATGGAGAGGGTCAGAACTGGACCTAGGGTTGAGATTTTTGATTGGAGAAAGGCTAACTTTGATGAGATGCGAAATGATTTAAAAGGAGTGAACTGGGACATTTTGTTTTATGGGAAGGATGTAGAAGAGAAATGGAGGACATTTAAAGGGGAAATTTTTAAGAGTACAGAATCTTTTTGTTCCTGTTCGGTTGAAAGGAAATAGTAAAAATTGGAAAGAGCCCTGGTTTTCAAGGGAAATTGGACATCTTGTTCGGAAAAAGAGGGAGATCTACAATAATTATAGGCAGCATGAAGTAAATGAGGTGCTTGAGGAGCAGAAGGAATGTAAAAAGAATCTTAAGAATGAAATTAGAAAAGCTAAAAGAAGATATGAGGTTGCTTTGGCAAGTAAGGTGAAAGTAAATATTTTTTGGACAGCTATCTGCAGAGCCAAAAGAGATGGGGAAGATATTTGAACAATTTATTTGTTTTGGTATTCACCAAGGAGAAGGATATTGAATTATGTGAGGTTAGGGAAACTAGTAGAGTAGCTATGGATATTATGAGTTTCAAAGTAAAAGAAGTACTGACACTTTTGAAAAATATAAAAGTGGATAAGTCTCCAGGTCCTGACAGGATATTCCCTAAGACATTGAGGAAAGTTAGTGTAGAAATAGCCGGGTCTATGACAGAAATATTTCAAATGTCATTAGAAATGGGAATAGTCCCCGAGGATTGGCGTACTGCGCATGTTGTTCCATTGTTTAAAAAGGGTTCTAAGAGTAAACCTAACAATTATATACCTGTTAGTTTGACTTCAGTGGTGGGCAAATGAATGGAAAAGATACTTAGGGATAATATATATAAGCATCTGGATAAACAGGGTCTGATTAGGAACAGTCAACATGGATTTTTGCCTGGAAGGTCATGTTTGACTAATCTTCTTGAATTTTTTGAAGAGGTTACTAAGGAAATTGACGAGGGTAAAGCAGTGGATGTTGTCTATATGGACTTTAGTAAGGCCTTTGACAAGGTTCCTCATGGAAAGTTGGTTAAGAAGGTTCAATTGTTGGGTATAAATGCAGGAGTAGCAAGATGGATTCAACAGTGGCTGAATGGGAGAAGCCAGAGGGTAATGGTGGATGGCTGTTTGTTGGGTTGGAGGCAGGTGACTAGTGGGGTGCCTTAGGGATCTGTGTTGGGTCCTTTGTTGTTTGTCATGTACATCAATGATCTGGATGAAGGTGTGGTAAATTGGATTAGTATGTATGCAGATGATACCAAGATAGGGGGTGTTGTGGATAATGAAGAGGATTTCCAAAGTCTACAGAGTGATTTAGGCCATTTGGAAGAATGGGCTGAAAGATGGCAGATGGAGTTTAATGCTGATGAATGTGAGGTGCGACACCTTGGCAGGCCAAATCAAAATAGGACGTACATGGTAAATGGTAGGGAATTGAAGAATGCAGTTGAACAGAGGGATCTGGGAATAAACGTGCATAGTTCCTTGAAGGTGGAATCTCATATAGACACGGTGGTAAAGAAAGCTTTTGGTATGCTAGCCTTTATAAATCAGAGCATTGAGTATAGAAGCTGGGATGTAATGTTAAAATTGTACAAGGCATTGGTGAGACCAAATCTGGAGTATGGTGTACAATTTTGGTCGCCCAATTATAGGAAGGATGTCAACAAAAATAGAGAGAGTATAGAGGAGATTTACTAAAATGTTGCCTGGGTTGCAACAACTAAGTTACAGAGAAAGGTTGAATAAGTTAGGTCTTTATTCTCTGGAGCGCAGAAGGTTAAGGGGGGACTTGATAGATGTCTTTAAAATGATGAGAGGGATAGACAGAGTTGATGTGGACAAGCTTTTCCTTTTGAGAATAGGGAAGATTCAAACAAGAGGACATGACTTCAGAATTAAGGGACAGAGGTTTAGGGGTAACATGAGGGGGAACTTCTTTACTCAGAGAGTGGTAGAGGTGTGGAATGAGCTTCCAGTGGAAGTGGTGGAGGCAGGTTCGTTGGTATCGAACATTTAAAAATAAATTGGATAGGCATATGGATGAGAAGGGAATGGAGGGTTATGGTATGAGTGCAGGCAGGTGGGACTAAGGGAAAATAATTGTTCGGCACGGACTTGTAGGGCCGAGATGGCCTGTTTCCGTGCTGTAATTGTTATATGGTTATATGGTTAAAATTGAAATGTTAGACATAGGAACAGCATATTGTCTTTCTTTCACCTCCAGCTTTTAGCCAGGGATGCTGCCTGACCTGGTGAGTTACTCCAACACTCTTTTTTCTCATTGAATCTATATTATTGGGTAGTGGTACTGTCCAAGGTGGACAAATAGGTAGATGACCACAACTCTTCCAAATGTAGAATGCAAGACCGATCCTCTCATGCTTTGGTGAATGGTGGAACTCAGTCCCTGCACATGCTCAAACTCGTGCATCATTACAGTCATACAGCACAGACACAGGTCCTTCAGCCCAATTCTTTCATGCCAATCAAGATGCTTTTATAAGCTCATCTCATTCGCCTGCATTTTGGCCTGTATCCTTCTAAATCACTCCTGTCTAGGTACCTGTACCTGCAAAATGCATTCTAATTGTCCCTGCCTCTACCACCTGCTTAGGCTGCTCATTCTATATATCCACCACTCTGTATGGAAAAAACATCCCTCAGATCCCATTTAAATCTTTCCCCTTTAAAACCCGATCCCCTCTAATCTTAGACGCCTCTACCCTGAACAGTTGATGTTTCCTGTCGATTTTGAAGAAGTCCTGACCCGAAAACGTGTGGTCCAAGTCTTTCAGGACTGTTGCCTACCCACTGTTACTCCATCCAGCACTTATTGGGGGGTGGGGGGGGGGGGGGGGGGGGGGGGGGGGGGGGGGGCGGTCTGTGCAGAATCTTGTATGTTTTAGTAAGATTATTTCTCATCCTCCTTTGCTCCAATAAGTACAGCCTCAACTTGCTCAGTCTTCATATTTTTCCATTCAACCCAGAAATCCACTCAATGAATCTCCTCCACTGCTCTCCCTCCAATGCATGCATATCCTTCCTTAAATATAGAAACCTAAATTATATACAGAATTCCAGATTCGATCTCTGTAAATTTCATTCAAAGTGTTCCCGATTTTGCTACCCGACAGTATTCGCCTCTATTTTCCTAACTCCAACTCGAATTCTTCTTTCAAAAGTGGATATCCTTATATTTTCCTACATTCTGCTCCATCAGCAAACATCCCACTTACTTGCCCTATCTTGGTTATTTCCCTGCTTTAAAGGTGCTGATAACACGTTATTTCCATTTCCTAAACCTCTTGGGTCCTGAATGAGATTACCAAAAAAACGTTGCCTATTTCCTTCGCTCCATAGATGCTGCCTCACCAGCTGAGTTTCTCCAGCATTTTCGTCTACCTTCGATTTTCCAGCATCTGCAGTTCCTTCTTAAACACCAAGTAATATTGAATTGTTTGTCTCAAAACTTACCATAACGACCAGGAGGGTAATTTTATAAGCTGAAACCCACCACCAATCATTTTACAGCTGAGTCATTGTGTGATTTTGAATATACAGGCACCTAATATTTTATGTGGGGGTTATGTGTCTGGAAAGTAGCACGCAATTCAAAAACATTAAAATCACCACGCCGTCAGCAATAAATGTGAGTGCGTTATTCCAAAAATACTAGCGCACAAATCAGGCTTTGGTATTAAAGGAACATAGAAACATAGAAAATAGGTGCAGGAGGAGGCCATTCGTCCCTTCGAGCCAGCACTGCCATTCAATGTAATCATGGCTGATCGTCCCCTATCAATAACCCGTGCCTGCCTTCTCCCCATATCCCTTGAATCCACTGGCCCCTAGAGCTCTATCTAACTCTCTCTTAAATCCATCCAGTGATTTGGCCTCCACTGCCCTCTGTGGCAGGGAATTCCATAAATTCACAACTCTCCGGGTGAAAAAGATTTTTCTCACCTCAGTCTTAAATGGCCTCCCCTTTATTCTAAGACTGTGGCCCCTGGTTCTGAACTAGACCAACATTGGGAACATTTTTCCTGCATCTAGCTTGTCCAATCCTTTTATAATTTTATATGCTTCTATAAGAATCCCCCTCATCCTTCTAAACTCCAGTGATTACAAGCCTAGTCTTTTCAATCTATCCTCATATGACAGTCCCACCATCCCAGGGATCAATCTCGTGAACCTACGCTGCACTGCCTCAATCACAAGGATGTCCTTCCTCAAATGAGGAGACCAAAACTGTACATAATACTCCAGATGTGGTCTCTCCAGAGCCCTATACAACGTGTTATTCCAAAAACGCTTCAATCAAACACATAAAACGCGAGGTGCCTGTACATCCAAATTCAGAACTTTGTTATCTCAGCAGTGGTCCACAACAGTATTTGCATACTTACTCTTTCCAAACCCGCCTCCTAAGTGATCTTTACAATTAATGAGGAGGAGGAATATAATATTCAGCTCATGAATCAGAGCTGACAAATACCTAGTCCTGGGAATAATAAATAACTCAAATCTGGTAGATAGTATCTAGACAATTATTTCATTTAGTTTGGAAAAAATGTACCTGGATCTAAAGAAGGTAATTAAGACAATATTAATTGACGGGGTTATTACTGGAGCCAACAAGCTATTTCAAATGCATACCATGCAAATGAGCTTGGAAGTATTATCTGCATTTGAAATAACCCCCTCAATTAATACTGTCATTAACCACCTCCTTTAGATTGGTTTTGAATTCCCAGCTATGTCTTGGCTCTGCTTTGGAAGATGTCATGCACAAGTGATGTAAGGGGATGTCAGGGCAACTTTTAATGACCACCCAGTGTTGTCCTTGCGAGGGTATTGTAAGTGTTTTTCCTCAAGATGGCAGCCTACAAATTGAAGGTGCTCCTGCAATAAGCAAGTTTGGTATTCTGAAAAACGCAAGGAATCGTGGGATTTGTCAAAGGTCACTCGCGATAAACATATTCAGCAGCTGTGCTGCTGCATGAATATAGATCTGCATTTCACCCGTAGTCCGGATCGAACCCGGGTCTCCAGCGCTTCAAGCGCTGTTGAATTGCTACTGGACTGTCCCTGTCTCCTCCAAAGTGTCCCATTCCTGTCCGCCGGCGGCCGGAGATGGCCGGAGATGTCCGGGGTGACCCTGGACAGATGGGACACTAGACCGGAGCAGTGGTGGCCCAGGCTTACAGCCAGCATGGAGAAGAAGCACTAACACCAGCTCAATTCTGCCTGTCCCGCCGGGTTAACCGACAGCCCTGGACTGACGGGACACCAGCCCGGAGCAGCGGTGGCCCAGGCTTACAGCCAGCGCGGAGAAGAAGTGTTAGCTCCACTGCTCCGGACCGGTGTCCCGTCAGTCCAGGGCTGTCGGTTAACCCAGCGGGACAGGCAGAGGTGAGCTGGAGATAGCTGCCGAGAATGTTTATCGCGAGTAGCCTATGACCTGGGCATGCGTAGTCGGAATACCGTACTCGCTTATTAACCCATCGAGCTGAAGAAAAAGTTAAATATTTCCAGGTTGGGATTGTAAGCAATGTGGGTGTAATGTGGGTCAGAGAGAGGAATGAGATACTGAGGTGGGTGTCAGAGAGAACTTTTGGTAGAAAGCTGAATAAATTATTTTTGGTTAGTGGGGGCGGTGAATATTATTGTGAAACGAGGTTTTGTGGAGGGAGCAGACATCAACAATGAAAAGGAGTTATATAAAGCTTGCTGAGAGATAGTTGTGTTTTGAATATCCCCTTTCTCCCATTTGGCGATGGTTTATTTTGTGTCCCTACGTATGACTTGAAATAACAAAGACCGTTGTCCATTTGTTATTGCGAGAAGCATTTGAATTAGTATAGAGCCAGATCTTAATGAATTATTCCAGTTCGAATGGCAAAACAATTAAAAAAGGGATATTTTCAATAAATAGAAATAATGAAGTGCAGATGCTGGTTTACAAAAAAAGACACAAAGTGCTGGAGTAACTCAGAGTGCCCCGAACTAAAACATCATGTATCCATGTTCTCCAGAGATGTTGCCTGACCTGCTGAGATATTTCAGCACTTTAATGTTCTATTTTTAATAAGGAATGTTTTAAGTGTGTGGGGGGTGGTATGGGAATGAGGGAGGGAGGGGTGTTTTGCATGGAGAAGTACTCATTCCTCCAGGAAAATCCCAGATCGAATAATTTTTCGTACCATAGGTTTCACAACTACTTTATGACAAATGTTGTGACATATTAAGACGGTGGCATTTAGGAAGGGAAAATTGTTTTCTTAGGCCTCAAAATGATGATTTGAATTTACTGTAGACAAAAATGCTGGAGAAACTCAGCAGGTGAGGCAGCATCTATGGAACGAAGGAAATGGGCAACGTTTCGGGTCGAAACCCTTCTTCAGACTTTGAATCTACTTTTACTTTTGGAGCCAAAAACTCAGTGTTTAAATGACAAAACAATAATTGTAAATTTAATTTAGCTTCAATTATCTTAATTCCAAATTGGTTTGTTTTTCAAAGGAAAGGGACAGATGCTCTGAGATGTTATTTCATGATAATTTATAGTTAGAGGAAAACCGCAGGGCTTCAACATGAATCTATCTCCTCATTGCACCCGATGCCAGACAGGTGTGTTTTTTTTTTAATGTGTGTTAGTCAAAGGTTTAAAAAAAACACTATAAACTCTTCCAAATGGCTTACATGGTGATTACAGTAAATGCTTCACAGCATGCAATCCTTTGAAATGGTCTGCTTAAAAACCTATTTAAAAACAATATATTTTCAACTTCAATCATAATCTTGTTATATGGAAGCTTGATTTTAAACAATTTAATTCTTAATTGTATATTAAGATTTCAACATTGTTTGTTTCATTCTAGTGATTTAACAGGAAAATTAAATATTTTTTCACAGTAAAGGAGGAAAGAGGATGCACTGCAGAGGAGGCTGGGCCATCAGGGACATGTGTCACTTCCCGTGAGGACGGAGCAAGAAGTTGGACACCATCCTCAGAATCTCCCTCTTCCCCTCATGTACCACCCTCTCTGCCAGAGCCATTCCTGTCTCACAGGGATATTTGCCCCTCACCAAAGGACAGTGTGATGAATTACTTTGATAGGCAACTGCTTGCTGCTCAAAACCAGCAAACTGCGCTCTTGAGAGATTTTTAGGAAGGTTTCCAGCCTCTCATGCGGGACCTCATCCAGGTAACTCGGGAGCTAGCTCACGAAACGCACTTGGTTGCAAAGATCCTAGAGGACACCCATTAGGTGGCCCAGCAGACACAGGGAGTGGCTGACAGCACCATGGAACTGGTGACGCAGAATCAGCAGTTGATCCTTCACACCCAGGAAATGGCTCAAAACATTTCAGAGATAAATCCGTCTATGCAGCAGCACTTTTCCCCAGCTTCACATGAGCCACTCAGGCTCATAAAGGCCGTGCTTAGACAGTCAGAGCACGCGGCAAGCTTACTGGGCCACTCACCTGCACTCCCTTCAGCCGGTGAGGAGTCCAGAACCTTTTGAAGTGGAACCGTGTGAGATACTTGGGTTGGCACAAACAAGGAACAACTCCAGGAGCTTAGGAAGGAAAATATGATTAGTTTAGGGATCCTGCTACTGAAATAGACTGAGATATCACTATACTTAACTTTTGATCTTATATTTTTTAAGCAATATTTTTTAATGCAGTATGTTCAATTTTTGTACTTATTTTTCAAATATTAAAAAAGATAAAACTACAATCCCTTTAGCTAATTTGCTTTAAATTATATTATCAAAAATTAATTGGATAATAATTAGCTAGTTTGTATTTGCCTTAGTTTTTGTGAACAAGACGCAACTTGCAATTTTCAACTTTGAAGCAGAAAAATGTATGTGCTGGAAATATGAAACAAAAACAGAAAGTGCCAGATATTCTGATCAGTACAGGAAGCATCTTTTTAGAGAGTTAGAGAGAGAGTTAGAGAGAGAGAGTTAGAGTAGAGTGAGAGTTAGAGAGTGTGTTAGAGAGAGAGTGAGAGAGAGAGAGAGAGAGAGAGAGAAAATGTACATTTCAGTCACGGACATTTCAGTCAACAGTGCATCAATTCTGATACAGGGTGACTGACCTAAATATTAACTGTTTCTCCTTCCACAGTTTCAAGTCAAGTCAAGAGAGTTTATTGTCATTTGTCCCAGATAGGACAATGAAATTCTTGCTTACAGCAGCACAACAGATTATTGTAAGCATAAATACAGAACAGCGTGTCTTTATAGCATATAGACCATATTTATACACATAAATAAACAGATAAAGTGCAATAGGCTGCTATAGTCCAGAGTTTGTTTGATGGCGGGTTTAATAGCCTGATGCCTGTGGGGAAGTAGTTGTTCCTGAACCTGGATGTACCAAATTTCAGGTTCCTGTACCTTCTACCTGATGGCAGCAGAGAGATGAGTGTGTGGCCGGGATGGTGTGGGTCCTTGATGATGTTGGCAGCCTTTTTGATGCAGCGACTGCGATAGATCCCTTCGATGATGGGGAGGTCAGAGCCGATGATGGACTGGGCAGTGGTCACAACTTTCTGCATTCTTTTCCGCTCCTGGACGCTCAAGTTGCCGAACCAAGCCACGATGCACCCAGTCAGTATGCTCTCTACTGTGCCCTGTAGAGGTTCGAGAGAGTCCTCTTTGGCTTACCGACTCTCCGTAGTCTTCTCGGGCAGTAGAGGCGCAGATGTGCTTTCTTTATAATTGCATCAGTGTGCTGGGACCAGAAAAGATCTTCGGAAATATGCACGCCCAGGAATTTGAAGTGCTTGACCCTTTCCACCATCGTCCCGTTGATAAACAGGATTGTGGGTCCCTATCCTACCCCTTCCAAAGTCCACAATCAGTTCCTTGGTTTTGCTGGTGTTGAGGGCCAGGTTGTGCTGGCACCATTTGGTCAATTGGTCGATCACATTTCTATACTCTGACTCGTCACCATCAGTCATTCGTCCTACAACAGTGGCGTCGTCGGCGAACTTGATGATAGGAGTTTTTGTTGTCCAAGTGGTCCAGAGCGGAGTGGAGAGCCAGTGAGATCAAGTGATGTAATGTTCGGAGGCTCCACAAACATGGGTAGGGTTACAGTAGAACTACAAAGCCAAAGTTCTTCTCAACAATATTACATTGGGATTAGAATAAATTTGGAACCATGTCTCTACATGGTAACTTTTATACTTATTGTGTGATTGTCACACGGCCATTTGGAAAGGTTGTAGTGAGTTAAAACCCCATAGTTTATCATTTTTTAAAATTTCTATCCATTATGCATGGCAGTGGTGATTGGTCGAATTTTGCTACTAATACATTCAACAACTGCCAGACCTCTCTGGCCAATTCAAAGGGCATTCAACAAGTTGACTGGGAAAAGGTTTGGGTGTGATTTTATAGCAAGCCATTAGATTTCATCACAAATTTTATTTGAATGAAGGCACAAATGACCTCATTTATTAAACTTGCATTTCCTACTTGAATTTGAAATCAAGATCTCTAAATTAGTCGCATGATATTCTTATTTACTCCATTTCCAGACCACTCCAAATAAGAATTGCCTACATTGATTCCCAAGTAGAAGAGATTCAATGGAAAAGGTCAATCACTATTGCATTTATATAACTGTACACTAGATGGAACACTCGGATGCATTTTCTTGAATAAAATTGATAACATTACAGGCATCAATTGGTGAAAAACATTTACCACATTGCGGTGATAGCAATACCATACTACATCAGAGAACAGCTGAGTATATTGGAACCTCAGAAAACAAGACATCATCAGTACGATGAAAGGTGTCACTGAAATTGCTGTTAGATGTCATTTGCTCAATGACCTGCTAAAAGATTCCCACTCAGAATATCACCCAAACCAGTGGACGCTGCATCTCATTTGTAGCCACTGACCCGGGTTGGATCCTGACTACAGGCGCTGTCTGTATGGAGTTTGTAAGTGCTCCCTGTGACCAATTCTCTCAGAGTTCTTCGGTTTATTCCCACATTCCAAAGACGTGCAGGTTTGTAGGTTAATTGATTAATTCACTTGATAAATGTAAAAAATCTTTTTTCTTTTAATTGTCCAACTTCCAGTATAGTCCCTGGTGGACTCTTAGGAAGGTACAATGCACGTCAGATAGCATGGAAACAAGCCCTTTGACCCAACGTAACAATGCTGACCAAGATGCCCCAGCAGAATTGCAGCAGTGAAATGAGATAAACACAGCATTTGACTGAACGTGGCATCAAGGAGTTCTGGTAAAACTGATGTTAATGAGCATCAAAGGGAAACCACTGATGTTTGGAGTCACATCTTGCACAAAAGAATGTTGCTGTGGTAGTTGGAGATAAATCATCCCAAGGCTTGGTTATCACAACAGGAATTCCTCAGTCTCCGAATGTAGCCATTGCAGGGACTTCCATGAGATTAGTTTAGCTTGAAATCATGTTCAGCGCAGACATTGTGGACTAAAGGGCCTGATCCAAAGCTGTATTCTTCTACTTTAGATGAGTCAGAAACAGGTATGTTCACTGATGACAGCACAAATTTCAGCTCCTCAGAAATTGGCTTCAATCCACCCTTGAATGCAATAAAGCTCAGACAACATATAGACGGGGTGGAAGATTGCAACCTTCACGTGGTCTGCCCTGTTTTGACGTGCACAAACGGAAGATCAAATAGAACAAGTTGTCCAACAACTTTAGGCTGTGCACGCCACATGAAAGAAGAAGAACATATAGACAGCTGCTGTAGTAACAATTGAGTTACTCCAGCACTTTGCGGTCAATGCCAAGCAATAACCATCCCCAGCATGGATCCAGGTGAACTGGCCGACTGGATTCAGGATTGGCTTGGTGGAAGGAGTCAGGATGGTAAAGGATTGTTGTGTTTCTGATTAGATGTCAGGGTCCAGTGGTATGCTACAGTGATCCATGCTGGCTCCACTGTTGTTTGTCGTTTATGTTAACGATGTGGATGATACTATAGTTAACGTGGTTAGTAAATTTGCAGATGACATAATGGTGATATAATGGACAGTGAGGGAAGAAATCCAATTTTACAAAAGGATCTAAATAACTCGGGAAGTGATCCAAGGAATGGCAGATAGGTTTTAACTTGGACATCTGAGGTGATGCAGTTTGGTAAGTCAAATAGTCAGAAGACAGTAAGTTATAAGCCTGGAGAGTGTAGAGCAGAGATACCTACGGGTACAGGTACACCCAAAAACGGTGACACGTGTGGACAGAGTGGTGAAGGAGGCATAAGCCACTTTGAATACAAGAGTCTGAAGAAGGGTCCCGACACAAAACATTACTTATCCATGTTCTCCAGAGTTGTTACCTGATCTGCTGAGTTACTTCAGCACTAGACACGGCTTGTACTCGCTAGAATTTAGAAGATTGAGGGGGGATCTTATAGAACCTTACAAAATTTTTAAGGGGTTGGACAGGCTAGATGCAGGAAGATTGTTCCCGATGTTGGGGAAGTCCAGGACAAGGGGGTCACATTTTAAGGATAAAGGGGAAATCCTTTAGGACCGAGATGAGAAAAACATTTTTCACACAGAGAGTGGTGAATCTCTGGAACTCTCGACCACTGAAGGTAGTTGAGGCCAGTTCATTGGCTATATTTAAGAGGGAGTTAGATGTGGCCCTTGTGGCTAAAGGGATCAGGGGGCATGGAGAGAAGGCAGGTACAGGATACTGAGTTGGATGATCAGCCATGATCATATTGAATGGCGGTGCAGGCTCGATGGGCCGAATGGCCTACTCCTGCACCTATTTTCTATGTTTCTATGTTTATATATATTTTTGGTATAGCACATTTGCAGTTCCTTGTTTCGAAATTGAGTATGAGAATTGGGATGTAATTTTTCAGTTGGCTAGGCCGTATTTGAGAGTATCGAGTCCTGTTCTGGCCATTACTCTAAACGATGTATGTAGTTAAGCTAGAGCTAGTGCAGAAAAGATTCATAAGGATGTTACGTGGAGTTGAGAACTTGAGTTATAACGAGAGGCTGGATAGGCTAGGACTTTTGTTCTTACAGCATAGAAAATCATGAGGCCATAGATAAGGCAGCATTAGTCATTTTCTCAGGATAGAGGAGTCCAGAACTAGAGAGCATACCTTTAAGTTGAGATGAGAAAGATTTAGAAGAGACCTGAAGCTCTTAAAAGATTGGTCAAGAGGCCCGTTTCTGTGCTCAACAACTCTGTAAATGGATAATTTAACTTGAAATTTAACAGGTAAATCCATCACCCCTTCCCACCACCGCCATCAATCCCCAGAGGTTAGCTAGTGGGGTGGGGGTCTGCAGAAATGGTCATCACTGACCTGGAATTCCATTGAGCCTGCTACATAAATACCATTTTACATAAACAGGTATCTTGTGTGAGTAAATGCAAGACCTCATCATACCCCAAACGCCTTCTGAAGGTGCCTTCATCATCTAAAAGGCACAGCAGGGACATCATGGGCTTCTCTGCACGTATGTGGATGACTCCAGCACTGATAACACTTGAGAAATGGACCAGTGCAAGGTGGCCTATTTGATCAGTTTTCTAATACAACATGCTAACCCCTCTTTCTAGTCATCATTGGTGCACAGCGCCTGCAATATGTACCATGTAGGTAAACGTGTTGCGGTTACTCACCTAGACTATTCTGCCAGCACTTCCAAAGTTCTTGGCATCTATCACCACAAAGAACACAGTCAGCAGGCACAGAGGAACTTGGATAGATTTGCCTGCAGCTCGCACAGCCATTCTGATTTGCAACTACATTGCTGAGACTGATTTTGTCTCATGGTTTAAAACCACAAGCTCTCTGCCCAGTGGCATCATTGATGTAGTGTCATTGAAAGGAGTGATGCAACATTTCAGCAAGATGGTTTACCAAGGCACATCGGAACAAGCAATGTTTGCTGGTCTTGACAATGATACCCAAAAAGTGAATGAACAAAAAAAAACATTAGTGCCAAGATTGGTATAAGTACCTCACATTAAACAAGTTTAACTTATTTTGTCTCCCAAATAATGACAAATTCATATTATATTAAGCTTCATACTGTACTTTGCACAAACACCTCACAATAGAGGCATTTACAGGATTTCAATGTCATAAAAATTGTTTTTGTACGATGAGAGACAAAATAACGGAAATAGTTACCATTAATCACAACATGGTCCCTAAAATATCTTCATTTGTGAAACAAACAAAATACACAGCAGAAAGTTGACTATTTGTCCTAAAGTGGGGTAAACTTTGACACATTCTCCAGGTGATGGCTACAGTGTGGTTCCTGATCTCAGATCAGTACCAACGTTGTCAACGGGTTCCTTTGTCAGACTGCAAATTTGACATTGACATTAAGGAGCAGTCATGTTCTCTATTGTAAATTATATAAATAAGGTTTCAAAGAATGCTTTTGAACATGCACTGTCTCAGATATTTAAATGAATTCCTCAAAATACATTGTTAATTTACAGAGCACATTTTGTATTCTGCTTAATAAGGGTGACCAGCAGCCAACAATCCATGACGTCAATGCTACTCCTGTTCGTATCCGAGTTTGGGACACGGGGTACAGATAGATAACAGGCGAAAGGTACAAACTTCTAGTCAGATTTGCAAACACGGATGAGAATTATTCACCCAAATCTATTTATACACAGTGAAAAAACATGAAAGGAACATAAAAAAATGACTGAAGATGGGGTCAGAGGATAAAATTCTCTTATTTAACTTTGTTAGGCCTGGAGAGGCAACGCTGCCTCAAAACAAAATACCATGTTCACCCCAGTGTTTTCCTGCAATTTCTCCAGCGTCATTTTTCGATTATTTTTTAGAAGGATTGCACTATTTAGTGTGGAATTTAATTTATTATTAGAGTGGACCTGCGGTTCTTTTGAAGGTAAACACAAAATGCTGGAGTAACTCAGCGGGACAGGCCAAATCTCTGGACAGGAGGAATAGGTGAAGTTTCAGGTCGTGTTTCTTTGTTCTTTATCAGAATTCAAGTAATTAGGGATGATTTTCCTTCGTATTTCTCCACTTCCAAAATCATTAAAATTCCTACCCAAACTCTGGAAGGACAATATTCTAACTGATGCATCTACTGTTATTGCCGTTATTTCTTTTATACAGATCTCTTTTAAAACAACTTTGTTATGGAATTCTGAATGAAATTGCACTCTAAACAGACATTCAACGGTGTTCTTTTATGGAGGTGGTATACTTGCCTACTGACTGCTTGCTCTAGTTTCCTCCCATATCCCAAGCATATGCTAGAAGAATACTTGACTTCTGTAAATTATCCCAGAGTAGCTAAGTGGTAAAAGAATGAAATGATAGGAAAAGTTTAGAGGGATATGGACCAAATGCAGGTAAATGGGACTAGCTTAGATGGGCCACTTTGGTCGGCATGAAAGTTGCTCTGAAGGGCTTGATGCCTTGTTATATAGCTGTACGAGTGTATGAAAGTTAATGGGTGTGTGAAAATACATAAAGCCTTACATTGTTTTCTGGAGCCAGTGAATTCTCCCTGAGCCTTATTTTTTTCCTGGTGAAAAGATTTCAGGAAGGAAAATCCTGCATTCTGGAGCTGTAGTTGGTGTTGCTACTTCACAACTCCTGGAACCTAATGCTGATCCTAGGTGCTGTCTACGAGGAGCCTTCAGGTTCTCTCTGTTACCATGTGGGTTTCTGCTGGGTGTTTTGGTTTTCTTCCACATCCCAAAGACCAACTAGTAAACTAATTGATGGACATAAGAATGAATAAGCTGTAAGATTACAAGAAATAAAATTCCTCGTATGTTGCAAAATATACTTGGCTTATAACGTATGAATATGATTATGATTATGAATAAGGAGAGGACCATGGAACCGCTGGAATTGCTTTGGTGCCTTACATGCATCTGATGGGCTAAATGGCTTCCTACAATGTTGTAATTTTAGTAGATATAAATAAGGGGAAAATACTCTTATGTGGAACCAGACACTTCTCCCAGAAACCAGTGGTTTAGTTCAGTTTAGTTTAGAGATACATCGGGAAAACAGGCCCTTCGACCCACCGAGTCCACACCGACCAACAACTCCCGCACATTAACTCTACACATGTTCGGGACAATTTTACATTTATACCAAGGCAATTAACTTACAAACTTGTGCATCTTTGGAGTGTGGGAGGAAACTGAAGATCTTGGAGAAAACCGATGCAGGTCACGGGGAGAACGTACAGACTAGAGATACAGCAGGGAAACAGGCCCTTTAGCCCACCGAGTTCGTGCCGACCAACGGTCACCCTGTACACTAACACACACACACACTAGGAACAATTTACAATTTTACCGAAGACAATTAACCTACAAATTTCTTTCAGTTCTCTTAATTTTTAAGAAAGTTATGGGCAATTGACTGCCTTGATCACTGCTTTTGTGTGAAGTCAATGGAAAAGCAATAGGGAACAAGATGCTAATTTCCAAGTATGAAAATGGCCATAACTGTTTTAATACTGAAGATATGAAAGTGAATTAGGTGTCAAATTAAACTTCGTTTTATGCTTTATCTGATGGGATAAATTGAAGACTTGATTTTTAAAATCTCAAAATTTTGTAACATTGCTAAGTTTAGCTGAACTCTTCTGCTCAGTCCGCCTAAACCTATCTGATCTCCCGGTTGCTCCCCCTCCCATTCCCAATCTGACCTTTCAGTCCTGGGCCTCCTCCATTGTCAGAGTGAGACCCAATGCAAATTGGATGAACAGCACCTCATATTTCGCTCGGGTAGCTTACACCCCAGTGGTATGAACATTGATTTTCTAACTTCAAGTATCCCTTGCTTTCCCTCTCTCTCCATCCCCTCCCTCTTCCCAGTTCTCCCATCAGTCTTACTGTCTCCGCCCACTCCCCTGACATCAGCCTGAAGAAGGGTCTTGACCTGAATCATCGCCCATTCCTTCTCTCCAGAGATGCTGCCTGTCTCGCTGAGTTACTCCAGCATTTTGTGTCTAGCTTTGATTTAAATCAGCATCTACAGTTCTGTCCTACACAACCTACAAACCTGTGCGTCTTTTATAGTGTGAGAGGAAACAGAAGATCTCGGAGAAAACCCATGCCGGTCATGGGAAGAGCGTACAAACTTGGTATGGACACGCACCCGTAGTCAGGATTAAACCCGAATCTCCGGCACTGTAACGCTATGCCACCTTTCCACCCACAATTATAATGAATTCTAGGTGTTCCCAGCAGAACATTGAGCATACACTGGGCATGGGTGGAGCAGTCATTTCCTCGACAAATGTTATTTACTTTGGTTTGGTCTCTGTTGCTCAACATTGGCCAGAACACCACCCCAAGCAGCCATATCGAGCCAATGAGTAACTGAAGAACGGTAAAAGACAATAGGATGTCCACAAATCAGACTATGAAATTATATCCTTTGAATCATTAGTTGGTACATTATTCTTCTGACTATATATTATACTTGACCATTCCACCATTTCCCTCTCCTCATTCTAAGCTTACAGACTGGGTCCTTTAAGGCATTTTTGCCCACGACATACCAAAATTATGCATTATGTTAAACACATAGAAGGTCACCACCAATAGTTTAGTTTAATTTATTGTCATGTGTACCAAGGTAGAGTGAAAAGCTTTTTTGTATAAACTTTACAGGTTTTTTGCAAAAACTTTATATAATACATTTAATACAGCAAAACATACCAAGGTGATTAGCAAGAGAATTATCAACTGAAGTTAAGGAATTAAAAGAGCAGATGATAAAAAGTTTATCAGAAATTTTTGTTTTATGTAGTGTCATAAAGGAAGGGAAAGGTATAGAGAAGAAGAGGTTTCAGAAAGGGAAAGTCTTTGAGCTTTGGCAGCTGAAGGGCAATGTAGTCAATGTTGGAGTAATTCAAATGTGGGAATGGGCAAATTTCTTGAAGACTTAAGTGCCTGTCCCACTTGCATGCAATCGCGACCAAACGGAAGCGGAAATTCATGCGACGTTCACGCTAAGCACGCGCTATATATGCGCGTGACGTCATTTGCGTCATGCTTACCGATCAGCTGGGCAGGAGGCGGGCCGACTGAATTTGGGCGTCGCACGGCATTGGGTGGTGACGTTATCATGCAACACCACGCCGGGCGGTGACGTCATCGTGCAACGCCACGCACTAGGTGTACGCCGTCAAGACGCTGCATACACCATCAAGATGCTGCGTACAACGTCAAGAAGCTGTGTACGACTGCAATGCGCCTGCGTGCCAACAGCCCGTTGGCGCGCAAAGATTTCAGCCACTGCAAGAATTTTGGAGCCCCGCGTGATGTCGGGACCATCCCCGGACAACTCCGCGCTACTAAGTGGGACGGCCCCGCGCGGCCATACGGTGCTCATATGCCTCATGCGACCACAAGGTCGCGTAATTTGCGAGCCAAGGTCGCATAAGTGGGCCAGACCCTTTATCCATTCGAAGGCGATTACAAAATTGGGCAGAGCTGAAACCAGGGGGAATTTAAAATCAATGTTAGCGTAAAAGAAATGCTGATAAACGCTTACATTTAACTTAATCTTTGCCAAAGAGTACTGAATGATGTATTTATGGTCAGTAAAGCACACATGTGGATGAGGACGATACACAGTTACATTTAATTTCAATTAATGGAAAGTAAATTCGGAATAGAAATAAGGATGAAAATGTATTCCCTAACATGAGAAAACAATTTTGTCTTCTACAAGAGAAAATGCTGAAATTTCAAGCGCTCAGTTTTTACATAGTTGTGGCACTAAAAGTATTGTTCAAAAAATGATAATGCCTGTAGTAAGTAATTTGCCAGTCATTTTCATCATGCATTTAGGGAATATGTGGGTTAACATCTAAGTAACAACTTTTCTGAAGAATATAATTGCCTATTGTCTCTTTTATGATTCAGCCATGTGTCTTATGCAACATTATTTAAAACAGCCCTCAAAATATTTTGTCGTGATTCACTCGGTTTTTACCAAAACCATGGATACGTCAGTATTCTTTTGATCATGCTCTATACTCCTCTACAATTTATATGACTAATACACATAAACCAATATACTATCATCATTTTGTAGTGTGTCATACAGATGAACAATCTGAAAGCTTTTCCTCATATTCACAATCCCACTAAAAAGAAAATCCTAGGATTTAAAACAAAACCCTCTATAAAACATTCAACATTTTCTCCTGGAATTAACACACTTATCTAGAGGTAACCACACTTATGAGTACTAATTGTAATCTCCTGCAGCTAACCCTTTCATGTTGTTTCCAGGAGACATATGTTTCTCCTGGAGACAATTACTCTAATCTGGATTCAGTGTCGGTGGGGGTGCTGCAAGCCGGCGCCCTGTCAGCAGCGTGTCCGTTTTTTCCAACTTTTTTTGTTTTTTTAGTATGTTTTGAAGTATGTTTTTTGTGTTTCTTTGTGTGTCTTGTGTGAGGGGTGGTGTGGGGGGGTGAGGGGGAAACCGTTTTGGTCGCCTCCTCCATGGAGAGGCGACTTTTTCCATGTCGCCTCCCCCGTGGCCTAACAACGAGGATCGGTGCGGCCTTTCCAGAGACGCGCCCGGGGCTTCAGCGGCGGGCGTAGCGTGGACTCTTGGCGTGGAGCGGGCAAGCCCTCGCTGGGGCTCGCTGGAGGGGAGCGCTCCGTTTCGCTGGCCCGCGGCAACTGGCAGCCTGAAGCCGCGGTCTGTAAAGCTCCAGCTGGCGCGGCGCCTGCAGCCCGGGATCCCTCGTGGGGCACCTGGGAGATGAAGGAGCTTCCACCGCCGGCCCGTGGCCAACGTCTACCGCGGGCCCGGCGTGGGCTTACCATCACCCCTGGAGGGGAGCTTCGACCACCGGCCCTGCGGTCTGCGGTGCTTCTGGCTGCGGCGGGAACTTTAAATCTTCGACCGCCGGCCTGTGGCCTACACCATCCTGAAGCCGCGGTCTCCGGTGGGGAAGAGCCGACTCTGGACTGGCTCTGGACTCTGGTCCCGACCACGGAGGGAAATGGAGGAGGACTGGCCAATTTTTGTGCCTTCCACCACAGTGATGTGGTGTGGTGGATGTTTGTGTTAAAATTTTATTGTTTATTGTGTGTTCTTTCTCATTGTATCGCTGCTGACAAATTCATTTCACTTGCACTTTATGTGCTATGTTACGAATAAACCCGTATTGTTTTGTATTGTTGATTCTAAATTTCTCAGAGCCAAACACTATTTTCCTGGAGCTAAATGGGGTTTCATAGAAATAGTTTCATGTGGGTTCTTGGCCCATCATGACCAGGTTTAAATTTCAATGAACCATTTAACTAATTGACTTTGTCCACACTGTTTTCCGGGTCAAATACCACAAAGTATTATTTCTATATGCTAAATGTGTTCTCCTGTATCTCAACAAACACAGCTCCAGGGACGATACTTTGAACCTTATCCTTGGTGCTGTTTTTATGGAGATGGTATACTTGCCTACTGACTGCTTGCTCTAGTTTCCTCCCATATCCCAAGCATATGCTAGAAGAATACTTGACTTCTGTAAATTATCCCAGAGTAGCTATGTGGTAAAGAATGAAATGATAGGAAAAGTTTAGAGGGATATGGACCAAACGCAGGTAAATGGGACTAGCTTAGATGGGCCACTTTGGTCGGCATGAAAGTTGCTCTGAAGGGCTTGATGCCTTGTTATATAGCTGTACGAGTGTATGAAAGTTAATGGGTGTGTGAGAATACATAAAGCCTCACATTGTTTTCTGTAGCCAGTCATGTCTCCCCGAGCCTTATCTTTTTCCTGGTGAAAAGATTTCATGAAGGAAAGTCCTGCATCCTGCAGCTGTAGTTGGTGTTGCTACTTCACAACTCCTGCAACCTAATGCTGATCCTAGGTGCTGTCTGCGAGGAGCCTTCAGGTTCTCTCTGTTACCATGTGGGTTTCTGCTGGGTGTTTTGGTTTTCTTCCACATCCCAAAGACCAACTAGTAAACTAATTGATGGACATAAGAATGAATAAGCTGTAAGATTACAAGAAATAAAATTCCTCGTATGTTGCAAAATATACTTGGCTTATAACGTATGAATATGATTATGATTATGAATAAGGAGAGGACCATGGAACCGCTGGAATTGCTTTAGTGCCTTACATGCGTCTGATGGGCTAAATGGCTTCCTACAATGTTGTAATTTTAGTAGATATAAATAAGGGAAAAATACTTATGTGGAACCAGACACTTCTCCCAGAAACCAGTGTTTTAGTTCAGTTTAGTTTAGAGATACATCGGGAAAACAGGCCATTCGGCCCACCGACTCCACACCGACCAGCAATTCCCGCACATGCTGGGGACAATTTTACATTTATACCAAGCCAATTAACTTACAAACTTGTGCATCTTTGGAGTGTGGGAGGAAACTGAAGATCTGGGAGAAAACCGATGCCAGTCACGGGGAGAACGTACAGACTAGAGATACAGCAGGGAAACAGGCCCTTTAGCCCACCGAGTTCGTGCCGACCAACGGTCACCCTGTACACTAACACTATCCTACACACTCCAGGGATCATTTACAATTTTACCGAAGCCAATTAACCTACAAACATGTACGGGTTTGGAATGTGAGAAGAAACCGGAGAAAACGCACGCCGGTCAGGGGGAGAACGTACAAACTCTATACAGACATCGCCCGTGGTCTGGATCGAACCTGGGTCTCTGGCGCAGTAAGACAGTAGCTCTTCCACTGCGCCACTGTGCGTCCAGCCAATTATGTTTTGTGGGGCTAAATGCCATTTTTCAGATCTAACCACAGTCTCCAGAGACAAAGTCAACATCCTGGCATTAATCATGTCACCAGGAACTAACTACAGCCACATTTACAGGCACCTAGTTCCTAGAATGGTGTCCTAAAGCCAATCACTGTTTACTGAAGCTAACCTATGCACCCTGAAACCTACTACTGTCTAGCAGAGCAGCAAAACCTCCTGGAGCTGACAGTTTTGTGAATCCAATATGAGCAGGCCAGGGCCAACCACAGCTTCCTGGATATCATTACTATCTCCTGGAGTATTTCATGATCTCCTGGAACCATCCCCGGATACTTGGAGCAAACAAGGATCCTCTGAAGTTGATCATTAATTTCAGGTGATAACCATTCAGCCTCTCTGGACCTAACCATGATATCCATTGCTAGCACCAGTCTCCTAAATCCTCCCTCCAAGATCTAATCATGGTCTACTTCAACTCCTAGAGCTAACCACTTTATTTTTGCATTTCCCAAGCTCACTTTTTGTTTTGCAATGTTGTTGCCAAGGAAATGTCCACTGCAAGTAACTTCCAGTGCATGGCAACACCTTATCAATCACTGACGTGGATGCTCATCATGAAGTGTCATACTCATTAAGAGATTGTAGTTACAGTAGCTCCATATCCAAGGCATTATGTAACAAAGTTGAGCTATCTGGGATTAGAAAATTGGCAATTTTTTGCTTAATTATATATTTTTCTGGCAAAAGAAGATGACGACTTGTCACCTTTTGATATAACATAGTGTCGCAATGTTACAAAATTTTGAGATTAAAAAAATCAAGTCTGTAATTTATCCCATCAGATAAAGCATAAAAAGAAGTTTAATTTGACACCTAATTCACTTTCATATCTCAAGTATTTAAAAAGTTATGGCCATTTTCATACACGGAAATTAGCATTGATTTTCTATGGACATAACAAAAAAGCTGTGATCGTGTGCTGTCAAAAGGCCATAACCTTCTTAAAAATTAAGAGAACTGAATGAAATTTTCAGTTATCGTAGATTGAACCATTCTGAAACAAATATAAAATAATCTTACTTGAATGACCTGAAATTAAAACATATAATTAGTTAGTTACCCAAGTGTAGCTAATTTCAAACTTCAATTTAGATCTAAACATCTATCCATTTCTTAATAAATGATTAACATTTTTAAATAGCCCAAGTGTCCAAATAATATTCATAAATAATTCACAATAAAACATGATTTTGAAATCTCATTTACATTAATTTATAGGCCAAATGGAAGGAATTTAATGTTCAATTGCTGTAAATTAAAGTCCATTTTAAATCAGCTTTCCAGTGGGTTCCTGTGGAACGCGCTGGTTCAGAACGTTCACATTGCGGTGGATTTGTACCTCAAATGCCCAGAAAAATACTGCGGGATATAAAGAGCCCAAAATTAGCTACTCGCAACATTAAACTTTGTATAAAGGGTTCTTAAGAAGCCCTTTTTAATGTAAAAATAAGCTACATACCTTCTGTATACAGCTCCATGCGGCCCTGTGGTTGCGTGAGGTCGCGGGTTTAGAGAGTGATTTTTAAACTAGTATAACTATTATACAAGGCCATAAAAACTAATAATACCTTTTGCGACGGGGTTTTTCAGCGATTTTTCGTTAATGATTTACTAGGCTGAACATCTTCGATTGGGACAGCCTAGTGAAAATCGCGTTTTAAACCCGTCCCCCTCTAAACGGCGCCAAAATCGCGCACACCCGTAGCGCCAGATTTTCAGCGATGCTTCAGGTAGGCTTTGCAACATACCTACATAGTGGTAGAGACCTCTACAATGTAAGGAATTACATTCAACACTTAGGTCCCAATTTGGTTTATGTCATATTCTTTAATTCATAGCATCCCTCAAAAATGCTACGTGAAAACATAGGCAGTTTCCTCCTGAATGACTATATGCCTCAACAATAATCTTTAGCATGGTACTATATGGCAAAAAAAATCCCAGAATAATTCTCAGGAGTTTTCTAGAAAAAAACTGAAGGAGGTTGGAATATGATTACAACTGATGATTCGAGTCTCTCGGTTTGGCCTTCTCAGTGGCAAAAATCTCTTCCATCTCTACAAGGATAATGATGCCAAAGTTGACAGATTAGAATCCTCTTGTATTGACAGTGTCATCCAATATATCAGCCATTGATCAGGCACAGTTATTTGTAATACTAATATGGTTGATTGCAATGAAAATGAGTAATGGTCACTTTCAACAGGGTAATAAATGAACTGTTGCCAAATTGACAAATGTATGGTTACAAAGGTAAGATGAAAATCGCTGGTGGGGAGCGGGTCTGTGCATTCTAATTCCTCAGTTACTGCTTATTGTTATCTGCTAAAATGCCAGACATCAGATTTCAACCTTAGGAAGTATCAGGACCACTTTACAAAGAGTAGAACTTCCATTTTGGTCAACTTGGTCAGCATCTGTATCAAATGCAACAGCCATCACAAGAAAGCAATGTTGCCTTACATAAATGGCGGCACAGTGGTAGACTTGCTGCCTCACAGCACCAGGGGCCTGGGTTCGATCCCGACTACGGGTGTTGCCTGTATGTATTTTGTACGTTCTCCCCATAGATAGAAACATAGAAAATAGGTGCAGGAGGAGGCCATTCGGCCCTTCGAGCCAGCACCGCCATTCAGTGTGATCATGTCCCCTATCAATAACCCGTGCCTGTCTTCTCTCCTTATCCCTTGACTCCACTTGCCCCTAGAGCTCTATCTAACTCTCTCTAAAATCCACCCAGTGACTTGGCCTCCACTGCCCTCTGTGGCAGGGAATTCCATAAATTCCATGACCTGTGTTAATTTTTCTCCGGGATCTCTGTTTTCCGCCCACACTCCAAATACTTTCAGATTTGTAGGTTAATTGGTTTGGTATAATTGTCCCTAGTGTGTGTAGGGTAGAGTTGTTTGCGGGGATCACTGGCTGGTGTGGGCCGAAGAGCCTGCTTCCGCGCTGCATCTCAAAACTAAACAAAACTAAAATTACCTGCTTCAACTTACCTCCCCTACAGCAAAGGGCAAATCTCATTCTAACATTTTGGATGAAAGATGCCGAATGGGGGTGGTGCAGCTGTAATGGGCTGGTGAAGCATGTTGTAAATCAACATTGTCAATGGTCATTAAGTCAGGCTACTGCTCACAATTGTTGGATTTAAAAAAATGCTCATGTCAACTGTGTTCACATGATTAGGATCATGAATACATGAATAGGTGCAAGCTAATGTTTCTGAACAGAATTTGGATAATTAGATAGTGTTAATGCTGTGTCCCCGCCTGTTTAATGCTTTATATAATCATACTTTGATCTAATAAATGTAATTTTAAACCAAATTATGAGTGTCGTAAAGTACTCTATTTTAGTATCTATTTTCTATGTTTCTATGTTTCTACTTGCCTGCAGTTTTAATAAAACAATAATGTGGGGATAGATATTTTAAGAACTTAATATATTTTGAATGCAACTAAGATACTTCCAAAATATGGCTGAATCATTATCAAATCTCTGGCATTGACCAGAAGTAGACTAAGGACCAGGAATATTTAAAGTTCACTTTGACAATGTCATTAAACAAGCATTTATATTTACAATCATAGAAAGGTTACACATGTCGACACATATTGTTCAACCAATGTATAATGTGAATAAATGTGAGGTTATCCATTTTGGTGGCAAAAATAGGAAAGCAGACTATTATCTAAATGGTGGCCGATTGGGAAAGGGGGAGATGCAGCGAGACCTGAGTGTCATGGTACACCAGTCATTGAAGGTAGGCATGCAGGTGCAGCAGGCAGTAAAGAAAGCGAATGGTATGTTAGCTTTCATTGCAAAAGGATTTGAGTATAGGAACAGAGAGGTTCTACTGCAGTTGTACAGGGTCTTGGTGAGACCACACCTGGAGTATTGCGTACAGTTTTGGTCTCCAAATCTGAGGAAGGACATTATTGCCATAGAGGGAGTGCAGAGACGGTTCACCAGACTGATTCCTGGGATGTCAGGACTGTCTTATGAAGAAAGACTGGATAGACTTGGTTTATACTCTCTAGAATTTAGAAGATTGAGAGGCGATCTTATAGAAACTTACAAAATTCTTAGGGGGTTGGACAGGCTAGATGCAGGAAGATTGTTCCCGATGTTGGGAAGTCCAGGACAAGGGGTCACAGCTTAAGGATAAGGGGGAAATCCTTTAAAACCGAGATGAGAAGAACCTTTTTCACGCAGAGAGTGGTGAATCTCTGGAACTCTCTGCCACAGAGGGTAGTTGAGGCCAGTTCATTGGCTATATTTAAGAGGGAGTTAGATGTGGCCCTTGTGGCTAAGGGGATCAGGGGGTATGGAGAGAAGGCAGGTACGGGATACCGAGTTGGATGATCAGCCATGATCATATTGAATGGCGGTGCAGGCTCGAAGGGCCGAATGGCCTACTCCTGCACCTAATTTCTATGTTTCTATGTTTCTATAGTTACAGTACCTTAATTAGGAAGAGATCCAGTAGAGAAGAGAAAGGATTCAAAGCTTCCTTGGAAAAACAGCATTAAAGGTTCTGAAGAGTCTAGTAGAACTGAATAACCCTTTCCTGGCAGTGGGCAATCCCTGGTCCATGACTACTCGAGATGAACAGGCATTCGGGATGGTGTTGAGAACATAGAGTCCACTAATTGGGAGCATGCAGAAGCTATGCAAAAATGGCAGAAGCAGCACAGCACTTCCCAATCTACTCACCCACCTGCCCCACCATAAACCTCCTCGCTCACCTGTGGAAGTAACTGTGATTCTCACATTAGCTTCATCAGTCACCATAGATCCTACAGAAATGAAATGCAAGGAAGTCATTTTTGATCTTGATAGACTGTTTAAGAAGACTTTAATCACAGTTATATTATTTACCACAGTAGAAAATTTGTTTTTTTGTTCTATTGTGACCAGAGAGCACAAAAGCACAGACAACTGTGGATGTTGTCAGACAAATGTTGTTTTTGCTGGTTAAAACTCATCATTTTTATAATAATAATAATAATCTTATTTATATAGCACATTTTTAGTCAACTTGAATAAATAAATACCAGTATTTTCAACAGTTCAAGCATCATTTGTGGTGAAAGAAAAAGAGTAATGTACCATATCATTTATATTTCAAGAGACCCCACCTTTAATCAGAATCCAGTGTGAAGAAGTGTCTCACCCAAAACGTCACCCACTCCTTCTCTCCAGAGATGCTGCCTGTCCCGCTGAGTTACTCCAGCTATTTGTGTCTATCTTCGGTTTAAACCAACATCTGCAGTTACTTCCTACACATCCAGTGTGAAAGATTGTTTGTGCATTTCATAATTTTAGCAGGTAAGGATTGTGCTGGCTCGCAGGATTTCCAAGGCTGAAACTAAGGTGACTAATGTGTTACTACGCCTGCCCTGTTTTTGTCATAAATCTTTATTTAGCACTAACTGCAATTCTGGAGATAACAGAATACCAAAGTTACCTCCCTCTCTCTTGCCCTTAAGTGCATTTTGTTTCAAGTTAATTCCATTATCTCCCACAATCTCTCTCTCCATTAATCAATCTCATCAAGAAGTTTAGAGATCTGCTCGATAAGAACATGTGGATCTGCTGGATAGTACATCAAGACTGCACTGCAATTCATTAAAATCATGCCTGCTCTTAAATCAAAACTCAATGTCTAAAGGGCCTATCCCATGAGCTTGCGACTCCATGCGGCAAGCGCGACCTAATGTGGTCGTTTGAGCCGTATGGCCTTGCGGGGCCGGTCCCACTTCGATCGCCGGAGCCGTATGGAGTTGTGCGGAGCTGGTCCCGACATCGCGCGGGGCTCCGAAAAACTGACCGTGTTCAAAAATTCCGCGTGGCAACGGCCTGCAGCTGCCTCAACGCCGTACGCACCGCCTCGACGGGCATACACAGCATCTCGACACCGGACGCAGCGTCTTGACGCCGTACATCACGCACGAACTTCCCGCGGAATTCGCTCGAACTTCACGTCATTCACTCGACCTACGCGCGGCCCCCGCTTCTGGTTTGGTCTCGTTTGCCACATGCAGGCGCATGCTGGTGGGACCGGCTCTGTACGGGGATCACTCAACCTCCGCGCGACCCCCGCTTCCGGCTTGGTCGCGCTTGCCGCATGCAGGTCGCATGCTCGTGGGACAGGCCCTTAATTTATTATACTTAGACTATGATCTCTGCATTTAAACTATCCAGCCAGGAGAAACAACCCTCAGCATATATTCTTTCACATCCTCTAATATATACGCTTCAATCAGATGTATTCATTTTATAAATGCCATAGAATAAAGGTCCATCACTTTTCACAAGGCCCTGTTGATCAGCTTCACAAACAGTTTATCCACCTTGGGTAAAGTGAACAAAGCAGTTCAGAAATATACAAGACACAGCAGAAGATGGTGGATGCATTCAGAAGATCAAGCAGCATCTGTGGATATAGAAAGAGTCAATGTTTCAGCTCAAGGGCCCTTCATCAGAATTAGAAAACTAAGAAAACCAGTGTGTTTTAAATTGCAGAGAGTAGGAGGGGTGAAGAGTGCAGAGGGAGAACATTTGTGATCGCGCACTGACCAAAGTTGTCAGGTTAACAATTAGTTTTTAAAATGGCAGTTAGAGAGAGAGAAGAGAGAAATTGAAGCAAATTGAAACAAAACACATACAGCTACATTTGTGGGGTAAAAAGGGTGCTTACATGCAGTTATTACATTCACTGTTAATTCCCAACGGTTCCAACGTTCTCAGACAGTAGATGGGATACTGTTACTTGAGATTATGCTGAGCATCATTGAAGAAGTTGAAGAGGTCAGAGTGAGTGTTGGACAGAAAATTAAAGTTGCAGGAGAATGGAAACTCAGGCCTGCCCTTGTGTACTAAACAAAAGTGTTCTGCAAAGCAGTCACCTAATTATTTTTAGTTAAGTTTATTGACACGTGTACCGAGGTACAGTTAAAAGCTTTCGTGTTGCGTGCTATCCAGTCAGTGGATAGACTATACAAAATTAGAATTGAGCCATCCACAATGTCCACAGAAGAGACCACATACTAGAATGGAATACAGTCCATTCAGAAAGTATTCAGACCCCTTCACTTTTTCCACATTTTGTTACGTTACAGCCTTATTTTTAAATGGATTATATATTTTTTTTTATCATCAATCTACACACAATAACCCAAAATGAAGAAGCCAAAACAGCTGTTTAGAAATTTTTGCAAAATAATTAAAAATAAAATAATCTCCCTTTGCTATGACACTCAAAATTGAACTTAGGTTCATCCTGTTTCCATTGATTATCCTTGAAATGTTTCTACAACTTGATTGGAGTCCACCAGTGGTAAATTAAATTGATTGGGCATGATTTGGAAAGGCACCCACCTGTCTATACAAGGTCCCACAGTTGACAGTGCATGTCAGAGCAAAAACCAAAGAGCACAGTGGCTCCGTCATTCTTAAATGGAAGAACTTTGGAACCACCAGGACTTCATAGAGCTGGCCGCCCGACCACCTAAGTTCAATTTTGAGTGTCATAGCAAAGGGTCTGAATACTTATGTAAATGTGATATTTCAGTTATTTTCTTTTTAATTACTTTGCAAAAATGTCTAAACACCTGTTTTTGCTTCATTCTGGGGTATTGTGTGTAGATTGATGATAAAAAAAAAAGAATTTAATCCATTTAAAAATAAGGCTGTAATGTAACAAAATGTGGAAAAAGTGAAGGGGTATCAGTACTTTCTGTATTCACTGTAGGTACATGGATTGCTGCTTCACATGGATGATGGGAAAGGAAGAGTTTAAAGGATAGATATTGCATCTGTGGAATTATCTGCCTCAGAGGGCGGTGGAGACAGGTTCTCTGGATGCTTTCAAGAGAGCTGGATAGGGCTCTTAAAGAAAGCAGAGTCAGGGGATATGGGGACAAGGCGGGAACGGGGTACTGATTGGGGATGATCAGCCATGATCACATTGAATGGCGGTGCTGGCTTGAAGGGCCGAATGGCCTACTCCTGCACCTATTGTCTATTGTCTATCTTCTGCGGATGCATGTGAAAGGGCCTTTCCAAAGGAGTTATGGCAGAGACAGAAGAACAAACCAAGGATTCATGGATGGAGCAGTCCCTTTGGAATTCAGACAGAAAGGGGTAGGGAAAGATATGTTTGATGATGTAATCTCTTTAAACTTCTTCAATAATGTCACTGGAAGATAACCGAGATAGAAATGTTGCAATATTATCCCAAAGTCACATAGTCTATTATCCCAAGTACTATTGCTGTCAGGGAATTCCATTGAAGAAAGTAAATATACTGAGATCAGTAAAACACCACAGCTTTGTCCTTTTCTCAACTCTTAAACTGCCTTAAGTTATAATTTCAATAATTTTGATTATCAGTAACTGGTAGAAAAAGATAGGTTACATTTATTTTCTCTTGGACATATTAATAAACTGTTATGTATTTCCACAACTCTGAAGTTGTGGAACTTCATTGTTTGTCTTTTCAGATTACAATTACCTACAGTTATTCATCGCTTTTATGAAGAAATTCAGTGATAGAAGAAAGTAAGAATTATGTGAATGAAGGTCCAGATATCACAGTCCATTTAGTGCACACCCATGCATGCACGCACACCCATATATACTGATACTTGAATATTCAGGATTTACGAAACACAAGATTTATAAGAAAAGCAATGAAAGAGGATATCTATCTATCTATCTTCTGGTTTGCGGGGTTTTTCTATTTGCGCAAAAATAGAAGTCATCACTATCTATTGAAGCCATCACTATCATCCTTCCAGCTTCACACTATAGATAGATCCTGTATTTAAGTGTTGCAAGTTGTGAACACCCTGAGGCCAGGCAGCATTTTCATCTACTGAAGTTAGTAAGAAAGAAAATCTTCAGAACAGAAAATTCACAGTCAACTCACTATAAACTTTTGCTGCAGGATCAATTGCACCTTCAATGATCTAATATAAAAATGTGGGAGCTTTACAATATGAAGACTTTTTTAATTTAAAAAGAATACCTTTTTTTAATTTAAAAAGAATACCTTGAGAACTATATACATAAGATAGTGTTCATGAATGTGGTGTGTAGTGAGAAGAAAGAACAATACCTGTACAATAAAAATACACCCAACAATTTATTTTGAAGCACTTACGTTTACTTGTCTTTTTTCCATTTAGCATCATCTTCTCTTGCAAATTGTATGTTTTTTCTTATTTATTCGTGGGATGTGGGTGTTACTGGCAAGGACAGCATTTATTTCCCAGGCTACTTAGCCTTGAGAAGATGATGTGAGCACTTTCTCAAAGCACTGCAGACCCAGTCATTAAGATGCTGCTATAATGACATTAAATAGAGAGTTCAGACACTTTCTCAAAATGTAGATTTATGCTTTTAAAGCCAGCTCTTTAACCTCAATGAATTAAAGGCAAGAGTGAAAAATTACAGACACTGCAATATGCTGGCATACGACATACAGATGAAATTAGGCAAAAGGACAAGGGTGATTAACAATTAATTGAATTCCTTTCAATAACTAATATAGTTGCTCACTGACACATTTCTGAACACGACATTTTTATTTTCCCCCAGAGCATATAAAAAGTGCAACAATATCTAACTTTAAATAAAAACACACAAATTAAAAGGAAATTCACTAGTAAATTAATGCCAGGGACGGGGGTTTGCTTAGAGAACAAGTAAAATATTCCATCAATGATTTGTTTCCAGATACTGATTTACACATTAAAAAATATATTATTTGCTTTCACTGTGGAATTAATCCTATCGTTTTGCACTTTCTCAGAGAGAATGTAGGTCAGAGATAATTTTAAAATTATAATTGACTTTTCCAGTCTGTAATCCTAGAAGCTATAATTATCCTGTACATTGTCTGGTTCAAATATACCTTTTCTTCATTTTCTACAATATTACTCTAGACATTATTACTCAGTGACACGTAATCAGGACAATAACCTCTCTCTTAATGTCAGCAAGATGACTGGCCTAGTTATTGGCAACAAGAAGCATGGTGGAGCACATGTTTTAATCACCATCAATGGTAAGGAAGTGGAAATGGTTGAGAACTTCAAATTCCTTAACGTTAATGTTAACATTACCAAAAATCTGTTGTGGACCAACTACACTGATAGAGACAGAAAATAGGTGCAGCAGTTGGCCATTCGGCCTTCGAGCCAGATTCAATATGATCATGGCTGACCATCCAAAGTCACTAACCCATTCCTGCTTTCTCCCCATATCCCTTGACACCATTAGCCCTAAGAGCTCTATCTAACTCTCTCTTGAATACATCCAGTGACATGGCCTCCACTGCCTCTGTGACAGCGAATTCCACAGATTCACAACTCTCTGGGTGAATAAGATTTTCCTCATCTCAGTCCTAAATGGCCTATCCCTTATTCTTAAACTGTGGCCCCTGGCTCCCCCAGCATCAGGACCATTTTTCCTGCATCTACCCTGTCCAATAGCTTAAGAATTTTATATTTTTCTACAAGATTTTCTTTCATCCTTCTAAATTCCAGTGAATATAAGCCCAATTATTCCATTCTTTCATCATATGTCAGTCCCAATAATTACCAAAATTGCACACAATACTCCAGGTGCGGTCTCACCAGGGCTCTGTACAACTGCAGTAGGACCTCCTTGCTCCTAAACTCAAAACCTCTCGATATGACGGCCAACATGCCAATTGCTTTCTTCACTGCCTGCTGTACCTGCATGCCTACTTTCAGTGATCGATGTACATGGGCACTCAGATCTCGTTGTACCTCCCCTTTTCCTAATCTGACAATATTCAGATAATAATCTGCCTTCTTGTTTTTGCCGCCAAAGTGGATAACCTCACATTTATCCACATTATACTGCATCTGCCATCCATCTGCCCACTCACCCAACCTATCCAAGTCACCCTGCAACCTCAAAGCATCCTCATCGCAGCACACACTGCCACCCAGCATGGTGTCATCAACAAACTTGGAGATGTTATATTTAATTAATTTGTCTAAACCATGAATATATATTGTAAATAACTGGGGTCCCAGCACTGAGCCTTGCGGCACCCCACTAGTCATTGCATGCCATTCTGAAAAGGACCCGTTATTTCTTAGTCTTTGCTTCCTGTCTGCCAACCAGTTCTCTATCCACGACAATACCCTACCCCCAATACCATGTGGTCTAAGTTTGCACATTAATCTCTTGAGACAACCAAGAAGGCCCACCAATGCCTCTACTTCATGAGGAAATTCGGGACATCTCCAGGGACTCTTACAAACGTCTCCAGATGCACCATAGCAAGCCAACTGCCCACTACGTCTGCACTGACCATTGATCACCCATTATCTCAGTTTTGCATCTTACACACTAGGGCAATTTAAGGAAGCCAATTAACCTAAAAACCTGCTCTTCTTTGGAGTGTGGGAGGAGACTGGATCACATGGAGAAAGCCCATGCAGTCACAGGGAGAACATACAAATTCTGTACAGACAACATAGTTCTGTCTATGTCAGAACAGGAACTACGTCAGAACTCTAAGGATTCATCTACAATGACGGACTAAAAAAACAAAGTATGAATGGAAAAGGATGGATCGTTTTGCTATTTGCACAGTTCAGCATAGATTTTGCATAGTCAGCATCGAACCCAGCAACTTTACTGCGGTACCACTGTGCCAATGGTTACATCACAGCTTGGTTTGAGAACAGCTCTGCACAAAATCACAAGAAATTACAGAGAGTTGTAGATGTAGCCCAGTCCATCAGACAGACCAGACTTCCCTCAATTTCCCTCAAACAGACACCACGCTGTCCCGGAAACCAACATGTTCAAAGACTTATCTACCCGGGTCATTCCTTCTCCCTGCAGCTGTCCAGCAGAAGGTATAGAGGCTTGAAAGCGCATACTCCAGACTCAGGATCAGCTTTTCCCATTTGCTATCAGCCCTCTTACATACACTAGGACACTGTTCGATTCACCTCTACCCCATTGAGAACATTGGACTTTGTGTATGAAACTGATGCTCTACTATGCTGAGAACTATATTCTGCGTTATATATCTACCCCTTTGTTAACTAACTATTGTACTTGGGTTTGAACTGATTATACATATATATATATACTAGACTAAGTGGGGCCCGTTGGGTCCCATGTTCAGACGGGAGGGCTGGTCCCCCAACGCAATATTCCACCTCTCCACAAATTCCAATATTGGTGGCCAGGGGGGGGGGGGGGGGCTTTCTGGAGTGCTAGTATTGGTGTTGTGGAGCGAAGGGACTGGTTTCCAGAGGGCTAGTATGGACATTGAATGGATTCTTGGGCTGAATGGATGGGCTGAATGGATTCTTGGGCTGGCAGCTCAGTCACTCAGGCCTGGTGGGCTGGCATCTCAGTCACTGGCATCTCAGTCACTCAGGCCTGGTGGGCTGGCAGCTCAGCAACTGCCGGAAATTCTTCCCAAAACTGATGAGAGATTCTGTGAGAGAGAGAGAGAGAAGGGGGAGAGGGTGGAGAATCAATTTAAGACATTTTTCAACTTTTCTGCAGATCACAGCAATGAAGGACAAAAGTCTATCCTGGCCTGTATCTCACAGGGAGCCAATGAAGGGTGGAAGGAACATACTGGGGAGAGGTTAAATACTTGCAGGGGGAATGCTTACTGATGGGACTAAGGGACTCCTCCTTGGCTAGTACAGGCCTGATGGGCCGAAAGGACTCTTTAAAAAAAAAGAGAGTGAAATCTCAGTGAAAGGCACTTTTTCTGGACTTTTCCCAGCCTGGCACGGGCCTTTTGGGCTAAAATGCTCCTCCTGGGCTAATACAGGCATTTTGGGCAAAGGGGACTGGTTTCTCGGCTAATAGGGGCATTGTGGGCCGAAATTAGTGGTTTCAGGCAGGCCAAACAACTCATTTCATTTCATTTCTATTTCAATTTCAAGCACAAGGCAGGCCAAACAGTTCATTGCATTTTCATATCACTTCCATTGCCATTGCAGTTTCAAGCACAGGGCAGGCCGAAGAGCGCATTGCATTTTTATTTCACTTCCATTGCCAATGCAATTTCAAGCACAGGGCAGGCCGAAGAGCTCATTGCATTTTCATTTAACTTCCATTGCCAATGCAGTTTCAAGCACAGGGCAGGCCGAAGAGCTCATTGCATTATCATTTAACTTCCATTCTCATTGCAGTTTCAAGCAAAGAGCAGGCCAAACAGCTCCTTGAATTTTCGTTTCAATTCCATTGCCATTGCAGTTTCAAGCACAGGGCAGGCCGAATAGCTCATTGCATTTTCATTTCACTTCCATTGCCATTGCAGTTTCAAAGCACAGGGCAGGCCGAACAGCTCATTGCATTTTCATTTCATTTCCATTGCCATTGCAGTTTCAAAGCACAGGGCAGGCCAAACAGCTCAATGCATTTTCATTTCATTTCCATTGCCATTGCAGTTTCAAAGCACAGGGCAGGCCAAACAGCTCATTGCATTTTCATTTCACTTCCATTGCCATTGCAGTTTCAAAGCACAGGGCAGGCCAAACAGCTCATTGCATTTTCATTTCACTTCCATTGCCATTGCAGTTTCAAAGCACAGGGCAGGCCAAACATTGCTCATTGCAGTTTCAAAGCACAGGGCAGGCCAAACAGCTCATTGCATTTTTATTTCACTTCCATTGCCATTGCAGTTTCAAAGCACAGGGCAGGCCAAACAGCTGATTGCATTTTCATTTCACTTCCATTGCCATTGCAGTTTCAAAGCACAGGGCAGGCCAAACAGCTCATTGCATTTTCATTTCACTTCCATTGCCATTGCAGTTTCAAAGCACAGGGCAGGCCAAACTGCTCATTGCATTTTCATTTCAATTCCATTGCCATTGCAGTTTCAAAGCACAGGGCAGGCCAAACAGCTCATTGCATTTTTATTTCACTGCCATTGCCATTGCAGTTTCAAAGCACAGGGCAGGCCAAACAGCTGATTGCATTTTCATTTCACTTCCATTGCCATTGCAGTTTCAAAGCACAGGGTGGGCCAAACAGCTCATTGCATTTTCATTTCATTTCCATTGCCATTGCAGTTTCAATGCACAGAGCAGGCCAAATAGCTCATTTCATTTTCTTTGCCATTGCAGTTTCAAAGCTGACAAATCATTTATTCAAGTACATTGCAGACTTACAGTTCAGTTGATTCACAGCAGAATGAGAGTCGTGGCCTTTCCCTTGTGATCTCGCAGAGAAACTGAGTCATGTCCAGGCATCCGGGGTTTTATAGTCCTGCCCACCCCCCCGGAAGGGGCGTTACCTTCATCGCGGTGATTGACAGGAGAGAGAATCTCAAGGTTTTTTTTAAACACTCATAACTCTTTTATTTTTCATCGATCGGAAAAATCCTCAGGGCCTATGCAACAGAGGAGGACTGTGAGTAAGATGGGCAAAAATCACAGCCAAATATGGTAGCTTTTTTTCTAAATTAAATATACAGCGCAGACAGGAAGTGGTCAAGATGAGACTTTTAATTATATAGATGTATGGTATATCTGATCTGTTCAGATAGCATGTAAAACAGCTTTTCACTGTACATGTGACAATAATAAATCCTAAGCCTAGAGACATTTCTTAAGGTGATATACTAATATCTAATGAGAATTGTCACTAGAGATAGTATGAGTTAAATCTTTCACGGCCTACTCACCATTAACTTCACCTCCAATGAGGTAATTTAAAAGTATTTTTACATTAGCTGTTCTGTGTTGGTTTACATTCTGTTGTCTGATTTACTCATTATACACTTTACCGCTAAAAATCTGGGAAGGAACACTTACTTTTGCTGAAAATTATTCTGATCATTGGCGAAGGCCTATGGGGTAATAATTTGTATTTAAACACACTATCTGTAATGGGTTAAGCATAGTAGTCTAAATCTCTAATTCATGTATTCATCCAAATTCAGAAAAGTAATTTCTATTGAATCACAACAACACGTCTTCCTTTCACATTCCAGACTCTGCCCCTAATTCCTAATTAAAACCATGTTAGGGGTGTTTTGTTCTTTGTGAGGCCTTCATACACACTGCACATGCAATCAAAAACTGCTCAAACATATCTCTGTTGGAATCCTTAAATAGACAATCAATGTCAAAGTCAATTCCATTAATATGGTCAGATGCTGTTTAAATCACAAAGGTGAGAGGAATTATATTTTTCATATTACACATGGAATTCTCTCAGTACAAATTTGGTTTAAGTTCAGAGGCATGTTAGAATCACACAAAGCTCTGGCCAATTGCATGGGGTGTTTTCAGCATATTAATGCTTAAACTTGATTTTCTGAAAAACTACTTGCCAGTTATGAAGCTTTTATCTACTCATTTGCCCAGGGCAAGATCTGTCTGTGCTCAGTGGAGATCATGGAACCATTACATAAAAACTACACAAAGTGTTTGAAAGCATTTTTACTACCTCTTCTTTGACCATCTGTGGATGTCAGACCACCTGCTTATGACTGTGTCGCTGTCAGCAACTTGGAAAATGTCTTTGGTGCTTCAATGCTGACCCTTAGGACACATGAACCATCCTCCTCCTGTTTAAATGATTTGTGTGTTGTTCTCTTCTGCCAAAGCCAGGCTTCCAGATCCACAAAGATGACCCAAATTCTTTATTGTGGAAAAGGCAGGTGCGTTGCCAGAAAGCAAAAACACCAGCTGAGACCAAATCTGTTACAATAAAAAGGATTCGAAATAAAAGTCCCACAAAGTTGAAAACGCTTTTAATGTATAAATCATATGTTTTAACTAATTTACAGGATGCTTTCATTTCTGTCAAAGCCCATGTTAATTGTCCAAATACTATATTGACCCAGAATTTGCAGTCAACAGCGTCACTCACAGCCACCATACATGAAAACTTCAAGCAGCTTGACCTGGTTCCTCTGGAAAAGGCTCACCAAGTAAAGTATGTTTCTCAGCATTGAGACACAACATGGAAGGCCTTCAGTTCTGTCAGTCTCATTACATGTTGGGGGCAGAAAAAAAAGTTGACTTGCAACTCATTGCAAATACTTTGAAGGATGGTGGGAGGTGGGTGTATGGAATGAGCTGCCAGAGGAGGTAGTAGAGGCAGGGACTATCACAATGTTTAAGAAGCAATTAGACAGGTACATGGATAAGACATGTTCAGAGGGAAATGGGCCAAATGCAGGCAGGTGCGACTAGTGTAGATGTAGTGTAGTATCCACACTGTATCCACACTGTATCCACACTGTATCCACACTGTATCACTATATGATAGTCCTTTGCCATTCCTCAGCTAGACCATGCAACTGGCTTTCAAACTACTTGTGTATTTCTGAACGTCCCTGACATTCAAAAACAGTTTAAAGAAATAAAAAAATTAAAATATTTAATTATCAGATTAAATACATCAATACTTAATCATCAATTAAAGTGAATCTAATGGTACGCATGTTTCCCCGTGTTTGTTTTCCTCCGTTTTTAGTGTAGAAGAGTTTCTTGGTGCAGGTGGTTGAAATGGTTGCCCCATTATGAGAATAAACAGTGTTTGGAATTTCAGCTTCTCACACTGGGCTCTCAGCAATGCAGAGCTCGAATGCAGTTGGGAAAACTACCTTGATCAGTTACCTGCAATTCCAAGACTTCCATGCTTCTCAGGAAATTCGTTTTGTTCAGTTTAGAGATACAGAGTGGAAACATGACCTTTGGCCCATAGACCCCACACTGATTAGCAATCCCTGTAAACAAGTACTATCCAACACACGAGGGACAATTTACAATTCTTACCGAAGCCAATTAGCCTACAAACTTGTAAGTCAATGAAACGTAGGAGGAAACCGGAGCATCCAGAAAGAAACCATGAGGTACACAAGGAGGACGTGCAAACCCCGTACAGACAACACCCGTAGTCAGGATTGAACCCGGCTTTCTGGCGCTGTAAGGCAGCAACTGTGCCATTCCTGCGCTTTGCTACTGTGCCATTCCTGAAATTCTGAATTTGCTGTTGGCTATGCAAGTTAATATTGCCAGGAGTAGCTTCCAATATCTATATACTATTAAAAGTCTCATCTTGTGGGTGCGTGTGCGCTTGAGATGGTATCAACGCCAAAATGGCACATGGTGGTGCTAAACATTTTGCACGACCTTACTAACCTTTGTCCCGTGGTCGTTTCTGTCAAGTTTCCTTCAGATTGAATGTTATATTTCACAAGTTATTGATATTTAAACTTTTAAAAAAAGCCCATTTTGAGAAGAATAAGTGTGACTGTGCTGTGAGAAGTATCTGGCAGCTTCCAGTGATGACGTCACCATGGCATCTCACAGTCCTCCAATCACAATGGGATCTCATGTACATACACTGTCGTGAATATTCCACCAGCCTACAATGACATCTTTGCTGCCAATCAACAAGCCTTGAGAGTTTTCTTACATTTTTGTAAAGAGAGGGACATAGTGGTGGAGATTTAAACGTTTTAAAATGAAATTTAAAAGTTTACAAAGCGCCACTTTCAGAAGGATTTCGTCAAATCTGCACTTGCAGTTAGGCTATGATGTCACTTTGCCCTACTCGCAACAACGTTGCTATCACAGAACAATGAGTCTTTCACAGCAAATGTCCTTCAGGGAAAGAATCTGCCAGCCTAACCCAGCACAGCAAAGTTTAATGATTAGATTTGGATAACAAAGGATGGCCTTGTCGGTGGCACCTGCATAACATCTTAGTGCAATTGCATTTCTTAGTCAATAGTCAATAGTCAATAGTCAATTTAATTGTCATTTGGACCCCTTGAGGTCCAAACGAAATGCCGTTTCTGCAGCCATACATTACAGACAAATAGACCCCAGACACAACATAATTTACATTTTACATAAACATCCATCACATTGCTGTGATGGAAGGCCAAAAAAAAAACTTATCTCTCCACTGCACTCTCCCCCCCCCCCCCCCGATGTCAGAGTCAAAGTCAAAGCCCCCGGCTGGCGATGGCGATTGTCCCGCGGCCATTAAAGCCACGCCGGGTGGTGCAAGATCGCACACCGGGTCTTGGTGTTAGAGCCCCCGGCGTGCGCTCGCAGAGTCCCGCGGCCATTCCAAGCCGCGCGGGGCGGTGATGTTAGGCCCCGCTCCAGGAGCTCTTCGGCCCCGCAACTCGGGCGGGAGAAGTCGCCGTTGCAGGAGCCCTGAAAGGCGGTCTCCCTCCAGGGATCCGCGGGCTCCCGGTGCCGCCGTCCACAGACCCGCAATAGCAGCCTCCCAATCTCCGGAGGTCGGGCCGAAGCAGCAGCAGCAGCAGCAGCAGCAGCAGCAGCACTCCACCACCGCTCCGGACTCGGCCAGCTCCACGACGGTGACGGTGAGTCGTCGGCACCAGAGTCCCCGGCTTCTTCTGTTGGTGGCCGCACCTCATTGCAACCCCAACGACAACGGAGACCCGGCAAGAAAAGGTCGGGTCTCCCGTGCAGGGAGAGATTTAAAAGTTTCCCCCCCCCTCCCACCCCCCCCCACCCCCCCCCACACACACACACCCCAACATAAAAATAACAAAAACTACATAGAAACATAGACAGAAAATAATAAAAACGCGGACGGGCTGCAGAGGCCGCTGCTGACCAGAGTCGCGCGGCCTACCGCCGCCTTTTTTTGAAGTTTAAAATGAGGGAGGGTGAAAAAATGAGCTGACCTGCGCAGTTGGGGGCTATGGGTGAGTGGTGGAATTTTACATTGGGGGAATGGGTTGCGTTGGAATGGGTAAGTGATGGAATCTTGTTGGGGAACGGGTTGCGTTGGGGGACCAGGTGAGTGGTGGATTATTGGGGGAACGGGGCCCAATGGGTCTCACTTGGTCTAGTATACTAATAAAAGTCTCATCTTGTGTGTGTGTGTGTGTGTGTGTGTGTGTGTGTGTGTGTGTGTGTGTGTGTGTGTGTGTGTGTGTGTGTGTGTGTGTGTGTGTGTGTGTGTGTGTGTGTGTGTGTGTGTGTGTGTGTGTGTGTGTGTGTGTGTGTGTGTGATTGAGATGATATCTACACCAAAACGGTGCACGGTAGCACAATACTCTTCGCACCACTTTACGCACCTTTGCCCGCGGTCATTCCTATAAAGTTTTGTTCAGATTGATCTTATATTGATCACTAGTTATTCATAATTTTTCAGTTTAAAAATTCAACTTTAAGAAGAATTTGACAGCTAAATCATTGCTGGCCCAGCTTGCTACAAAGTTGCATACACAGTTGCAATCTGGGAACACTCAGTCCTTCCACCAAGTTTTTACCAGAGGGGGAGGGGGTAATTGCTATTGGGATCCAAATCCTTGCTTGGCCCAGCTTGCAACAAAGTTTTAATTGAACTCCACTCAGTCCTTTCAGCAAGTTTTTGGCTCAACAGGAGAGTGAGGGGGCAATTGCATTATATTTTAAAGTCCTCAAAGCAAGAGGAGGGGCTGGCAGTGCTGGGGATATGCCCCTGCAGAGTTGGGGGCCATGACTGAGTGCTGGAATATGGGGGAACGGGTGAGTGGTGGAATATTGCCTTGGGTTGCGTTGGGGGACCAGGCCTCCCATGGGGGCTATGGGTGAGTGGTGGACTATTGCATTGGGGAACCAGGCTATGGGTGAGTGGTGGACTATTGCGTTGGGGAACCAGGCCTCCCGTGGGGGCTATGGGTGAGTGGTGGATTATTGCATTGGGGAACCAGGCTATGGGTGAGTGGTGGACTATTGCGTTGGGGAACCAGGCTATGGGTGAGTGGTGGACTATTGCATTGGGGGAGCAGGCTATGGGTGAGTGGTGGACTATTGCATTGGGGGACCAGGCTATGGGTGAGTGGTGGACTATTTTGCGTTGGGGAACCAGGCTATGGGTGAGTGGTGGACTATTGCGTTGGGGAACCAGGCTATGGGTGAGTGGTGGACTATTGCGTTGGGGGACCAGGCCTCCCGTGGGACAGGGACCCCAGTTGGTCTACTATCCAAATAAAATCAAGTCTATTTTAAGGAATCCAAACATCCAACCAATCTTTAAAAACAAACACCTTTGTCACCTCCAGTACATTATAGAAGCATTGTTATTTATTGCAATTAAGTAAAGTTCTAAAAAGGGAGAATGCAGGTCAAGCAGCATACTTGGAAAGAGTTAAAGTTTCAGGTCGAAGGCAGCACAATGGCACAGCTGATAGAGCTGCTGCCTCACAGTGCCAGAGACCTGGGTTTGATCCTGACCTCAGATGCTGTCTGTGCAGAGTTTGCATATTCTCCCTGTAGGTGGGTTTCCTCCAGGTGCTCTGGTTTCCTCCCTTGCCCCAAAGACACGCGAGTTTTTTAGATTAATTGGCCTCTGTAACATTGTGCCTAGTGTGCAGATGAGAAAGTAGGATAATCTAGAATGGATGTGAATGCATTTAGTTTAGGTTAGTCTGGAGATACAGCTTGGAAAAAGGCCATTCGGCTCACCGAGTCGATGCCAACCACTGGGTCAGCATGGACTCAATGGACAGAAGGGTCCGTTTCCATGCTGTATCTCTAAACTAAACTAAAATCTTTATTTACTTTAACATGCACTTCACTGCTAACCTAGGCCAATGCAGCTAGTAGCATCTTGGAAATCTCACTGCAGTATCATTTGCACCATTCTAAATTGATATGAAAGTCCAGCTTAATGTTTCTACATTAACAGAGTCAAACAATGAAAATCATTTTTCTTTAATTGTTGTAATTATATTGGAAAGACCGTGGAATTAAAAAAAATATTCACTACCTCTAAATGACATCAATTGAACTCTATTTTTGTTTATCAGAGAAATACTTTGTATTCTAGTGACGTTATTTCTTTGCGTCGTGAGTGTTCCAAAGATTAGAACTAAAAGAAAGCAAGCAATTAAATGACAGCAAAACAAATGTTGAATTGACTTGGAATGACAGGAATTTGCAACGAGGAGATAAAGCGTTTGACATTATTGCTGTTAGACGACAAACACCAAACAAAGGAAACATGGTCTGATATATTACATTGTAACAATCACAATTTGACGCTGTAATTACCTCACTTATCGTCTCAATTCTAAGACGTATAACAAGCATCATTTATAACATGACGAATGGTAAATTTGAATGATAAATCCACAAACTAACAATAAGGAGACAAGGACATTTATTACAACATTCTCTTTCCACTTCTTCTGAGGTGTGTAATGAGGTCAACATAGGAAACATTTTCTTCCGCAGATGTGGCAGGAGCTGCATGGTGGAACAAAATCTGTGGTTAGTTGGTGTGATATTGGCTTTGGAGGATGTAACACATTCATCTTTCCTTTGAATTTAGAGGATTTTGCAGAGAGCATTAATTGTACCAGTGCTTTGAGATACCTTCTGAAGGTTGTCCAAGTCACTGAAGCACACATGAAATTAAAGATCACAGCTGTCCACTAGACCATGTGTTTTGTGCCTGGTTTGGCAACTGAATCATCCTACCATTTCCAGAGAGGTCAGTCAGTGGATATTTTGAAGGCAGAGATAGATAGATTCTTGATTAGTACAGGTTTAATTTAGTTTAGTTTAGTGATACAGCGCGGAAACAGGCCCTTCAGCCCTCCAGATCCGCACCGACCAGCAATCCCCACATATTAACACTATCCTACACCCACTAGGGACAATTTTTACATTTCCCAAGCCAATTAACCTACAAACCTGTACGTCTTTTGAGTGCGAGAGGAAACCGAAGATCTCGGAGAAAACCCAGGCAGGTCACGGGGAAAACGTACAAACTCCGTACAGACAGAGTCCGTACAGACAGGTGTCAGATGTTATGGGGAGAAGGCAAGAGAATGGGGTTAGGAGGGACAGGGACAGATAGATCAGCCATGATTGAATGTCGGAGTGGACTTGATGGGCCGAATGGCCCAATTCTACTCCTATCACTTATGGCCTTATAAGAGCAGTCCTGAACTTCAATCTACCTCATTGGTGACCCTTGGACTATCTTTGATTGGACTTTGCTAGCTTTACAAAACATTTTCAGTGTACCTCGGTACACATGAAAATAAACTAAACTGAACTGTACTGAACTTCAGTCTGAAGAAGGGTCTCGACCCGAAACGTCGTCTATTCCTTCTCTACACAGATGCTGCCTCACTTGCTGAGTTTCTCCAGCATTTTTTGTCTACCTTGTACTGAACTGAAACTGAACTGATGATTTTCACCATGAACATTAATCATTAATGTTATGTATTAGACTCACTCTAATGCAAAGTCTGTTGCACATGAGGTATGATGTAACGGCACCTAGTGGTGGGGTGGGGAGGTCAGAACTCTCATCATTGGTCGGTTCCGTCACGTGACCGCGGTGGTTCGTTTGCAGGCATTTCTAGGGTGTTAGTCAGTCAGCGCTCCTCCTAGTAACCGGAGCTATTATTGTTAGTTCAGTCAGACATGCGAACTTCATGAGTTTTTTCTCTTCATTTTTATTAAATATAAAATCACTTTGCTCAACCTGTCTGGCCTCGTTACACTGGTGACCCCGTCGATCCGAAGATTTTCAGATTTCTTCTCGACATGAACACTGCCGAGAACCTCGAAGCCCTGCCTGATCAGCAGTACGCAGTTGCACTGAAACTGCCTCATGTGTGATTCGCACACATCGAGGCCCAGTTCGAGCTCCGCCAGATTGTCGCGGATGCTACCCGTTATTTCTACGTGGTGGGTGTGCTCAGCCAGGAGACTGCTACATGGTTGCTGCCGTTCCTGCAGAACCCACCCGCTTTTGGCAAATATGAGGACCTCAAGGCATTGCTGCTACGCACCTTCGGGCTTAGTCGCCGTGATTGCGTGGCTTGGCTGCTACATATGAATGGTTAGGGCGATTGTAAGCCGTTGGTTTTGATGAGTGAGATGTTAGCTCTCATGGACAGCCACCAGCCTTTTATTCGAACAGGCTTTCCTGAAACAGATGCCCGATGACATCCGCTTGCTTCTCACCGGGTCTGATTTCACCAATCCCCTGCAGCTCGCTGAACGGGCAGACGAGCTGTGGCTAGCCAAGCAGCAGGACGGCGGTTCCATCAGCCGGGTGTCCGCACCTTCGCCGCAGCAGCCTTACCGGGCCATTCCTCCCACGGATGACATCGCTGGGCCGCAGTCAACCACCGTGGTTCGCAGTAAGCGCCAGTGGTGTTATTACCACCAATGCTGGGGTGCGGCGGCCAGCCAGTGCATAGCCCCCTGATTATATCCGGGAAATGTCTCAGCCGATCGTCAGTAGAGGCTATCACGGTCGGCCAGAACCATCGCCTCGATGTCAGGGATCGCCATTCCAGGCTTCATTTCCTCAAGGACGCTGGGGCTGAGCTCAGCATCTTACCTCCGACCGGCCTCGATAACTGGTAAGTGCTGGTAAGCGTGGTCCCGCCCTGACCGCCCTAAATGGTTCCCAAGTCATCCGGCGAGTGGCGGCCGCGTGGGGATTATCGCCGCCTGAAAACCCGACACGAACGCTGATCGCTAACCAGTCCCACATATCCAGGATTTCACGGCCAGCTTGGATAGTGCTAGGATATTCTCCAAGGTAGATCTGGTGCGCATCTACCAGAAGATTCCTGTCCACCCCGATGATGTGCCCAAGGCCGCCATCAATATTCCGTTCCACCTGTTGACCCTGTTCCGCCTGTGGCACCTCCTGTCTCCACTCGGTCTGGCCACCTCATTCGGACGCCCGCTCGTTTCTTTTCCTCGGGTTCTGGGGGGGGGGTCCTGTAGCGGCACCTAGTGGTGGGGTGGGGTGGTCAGAACCCTCACCATTGGTCAGTTCCGTCACGTGACCGCGGGGGTTCGTTTGCAGGTTTTCTAGGGTGTGTTAGTCAGTCAGCGCTCCTCCTAGTAACCGGAGCTATTATTGTCAGTTCAGTCAGACACGCGAACTTCACGAGTTTTGTTTCGTTTTTATTAAAAATAAAAATCACTTTGCTCAACTTGTCTGGCCTCGCTACAATGTCATAGTGACAAGAAATAATTGAGAAAACTGTTGGGCAATATTTTCACGTGTTTAAAATTGGTTTTCACTGAGCTCTGTTTTAAACATGTTTGTTGTTACGCTACCATGGTGAAGACCTAAAGTGGAAACAAATTTTAGTGGGTGGCAGAATTTGAGGAGTGTGTTCAACAGTCAGACATGATTAAAGAAGTCAACAGCTTTAAAGCATTCAATATAACCATATAAATATAACCATATAACAATTTACAGCACGGAAACAGGCCATCTCGACCCTTCTAGTCCGTGCCGAACACATATTCTCCCCTAGTCCCATATACCTGCGCTCAGACCATAACCCTCCATTCCCTTCCCGTCCATATAACTATCCAATTTATTTTTAAATGATAAAAACGAACCTGCCTCCACCACCTTCACTGGAAGCTCATTCCACACCGCCACCACTCTCTGAGTAAAGAAGTTCCCCCTCATGTTACCCCTAAACTTCAGTCCCTTAATTCTCGTCATGTCCCCTTGTTTGAATCTTCCCTACTCTCAGTGGGAAAAGCTTTTCCACGTCAACTCTGTCTATCCCTCTCATCATTTTAAAAACCTCTATCAAGTCCCCCCTTAACCTTCTGCGCTCCAAAGAATAAAGCCCTAACTTGTTCAACCTATCTCTGTAACTTAGTTGCTGAAACCCAGGCAACATTCTAGTAAATCTCCTCTATACTCTCTCTATTTTGTTGACATCCTTCCTATAATTGGGCGACAAAATTGTACACCATACTCCAGATTTGGTCTCACCAATGCCTTGTACAATTTTAACATTACATCCCAGCTTCTATACTCAATGCTCTGATTTATAAAGGCTAGCATACCAAAAGCTTTCTTTACCACCCTATCTATATGAGATTCCACTTTCAAAGAACTATGCACGGTTATTCCCAGATCCCTCTGTTCAACTGCATTCTTCAATTCCCTACCATTTACCATGTAAGTCCTATTTTGATTTGTCCTGCCAAGGTGTAGCACCTCACATTTATCAACATTAAACTCCATCTGCCATCTTTCAGCCCATTTTTCCAAATGGCCTAAATATAGTTTGTTGTATCCCACATTATCTTTGTTGTCACACAGTTAAGCTCACATCAAATGTGCCTCTGGATGGATGGAATTATCACTATCATTCAAGGAACAGCTCTTCAGCCATTGAGACAATGTAATCCAGAAGGGCCTGGGCAATGATTTTCCCTGTGGCTGGTCAGCAGGGAGACCTCTCTGCAGTTACCACGGTGGGCATCACCTCCTTTCTTGAAGATGGTCTCAATTACAGCACCTTTGGTGTCCCCTGGTACATGCTCCACTTCTCAGATGTAGTCAATGAGCCTGTGGATTTGTGAGTGGAGCAATTCAGTATCAAATTTCAGGATTTCCCTGTGGTTACCATCTGCTCCAGATGCTAAGCCATTTTATGGTTGGAATGTATCCTTCTCATATGTCTATACACTGTAAATTGATTAATTGTAATCATGTATTGTCTTTCTGCTGACTGGTTAGCACGCAACAAAAGCTTTTCACGGGACTTCGGTACACATGACAATAAACTAAACTAAACTTCTCAATGTTTTGTTGGCCAGGAGTGATGACAAGGCTGGCCTAAGTAAATAGTTATTGGATGGAGTCATGGGCAGAGCCAGTTGAGATGTTCCTTTCAGTTGGAACCGATTTCCTCTCTGTTTGTGATGAATGAATCCTCATTCTAGGCTCTAAGGCGGGTGGGCTGTTGGGTGTTTGTAACATGAATGGTTTTGACTGCCTATAATTTGCTAGCCTCTTGCAGTCTCTCCACCACCATTGTAGCTGACAGGCTGTGAAATTCTTGTCCAATTTCAGATTTCCCGCAGGCATGGTTCATTTTTAAATGATGCCTGCAATTCATTGGCAATTTTAGGCGTCAGTACCTTGCAATTACATCTCATTGTAGTATGATCTGATGTCTCATCTGTTATCACACTATCCAGAATATCTAGAGACTCAGAATCAGGAATATTATGCTTGCTAAAAATAAGAAATAGTTACCCTCTGTTAGATTTTATTTTGTGTTTGGGCAGGCTTCTCAACTTCACACTTTTAGTTTACTGTTAGTTTATTTCTCTCATCAGCTGCCTTGACACTGAAGCTGTTTAATTAAGATGCAGGGATGCAAATATGTGTAAGCCAGATACCAGAATTTGCACTGATAAAATTGGAACCTTTAATCCACCGATGAATATCAGGAGGTTTATGCTATGAATATAAAGAAGTCTGTGATTTAGCTGCAGTATTAGATATCTGCCTCTTGAAACCCAAACTAAAACAAGTATGTAACAGTGGAAACTTTATTTAGTTTAGAGATATAGCTCAGAAACAGGCTCTTCGGCCCACTTAGTCCGTGCTGACCAGCCATCCCCGTACACCAATACTATCCTACACACACAAGAAACAATATAACCATATAACCATATAACAATTACAGCACGGAAACAGGCCATCTCGGCCCTTCAAGTCCGTGCCTAACACTCATTCTCCCCTAGTCCCATCTACCTGCACTCAGAACATAACCCTCCATTCCTTTCCCATCCATATAACTATCCAATTTATTTTAAAATGATAAAATCGAACCTGCCTCCACCACCTCCACTGGAAGCTCATTCCACACAGCTACCACTCTCTGAGTAAAGATGTTCCCCCTCATGTCACCCCTAAACTTCTGTCCCTTAATTCTCAAGTCATGTCCTCTTTTTTAAATCTTCCCTACTCTCAATGGGAAAAGCTTATCCACATCAACTCTGTCAATCCCTCTCATCATTTTAAAGACCTCTATCAAGTCCCCCCTTAACCTTCTGCGCTCCAAAGAATAAAGACCTAACTTGTTCAACCTTTCTCTGTAACTTAGTTGCTGAAACCCAGGCACCATTCTAATAAATCTCCTCTGTACTCTCTCTATTTTGTTGACATCCTTCCTATAATTAGGCGACCAAAATTGTACACCATACTCCAGGATTGGCCTCACCAATGCCTTGTACAATTTTAACATTACATCCCAACTTCTATACTCAATGCTCTAATTTATAAAGGCCAGCACACCAAAAGCTCTCTTTACCACCCAATCTACATGAGATTCCACCTTCAGGGAACTGTGCACAGTTATTCCTAGATCCCTCTGTTAAACTGCATTCCTCAATTCGCTACCATTTACCATGTACGTCCTATTATGATTTGTCCTGCCAAGATGTAGCACCTCACATTTATCAGCATTAAACTCCATCTGCCATCTTTCAGCCCACTCTTCCAAATGGCCTAAATCTCTCTGTAGACTTAATTATCCACAACCACCTATCTTAGTATCATCTGCATACTTATTAATCCAATTTACCACACCATCATCCAGATCATTGATGTACACGACAAACAACAGTGGATTTACAATTTACAATCATACCAAGACAATTAGCCTACAAACCTGTACGTCTTTGGACTATGGGAAGAAACTAGAGATCCTGAAGAAAATCCACACAGGTCATGGGGAGAACAAATAAATTCCATACAGACAGCACCCATAGTCAGGATCAAACCCGGATCTCTGGCGCTGTAAGGCAGCAAATTTACCACTGCGCTACCATGCTTATTCTTAATTCTCTTTAGATCCCTCAAATCATATTCAGTAAAATCACACATCCTTGACAGAGTCTGCTCTAAGTTCTCGTAATTTCCCTAGCGTGAAATCCAAGTAGGCTCCATCGCGAGTGAGCACCTCCCCTCTCCATCTATTCCTCTCAATGCACCCGAGCTGGTGATTAATTATGCCAAAGCTAAATGGGAAGAAATTGCTGCAAAATATCCAAATCCTTTTTTTTTTTTGTGCTTTTTCTGCTTTTAAAAAAAAATATTTTTATTAGTTTTTTTCAAAAGCAAAAACAAGTCAACAAAAAAAAAAGATAAACATGACAATGATATTGATACATAGGGATTGGGGTTACATTAATGGCAGGTATAACCTAAATATGAGTCCAGTCAAAATACACATTGAATATCCCGGTCTCTATGTAAATATAGTTAAATGTTTAAAAGAGAACTTACATGTATAAAACAAAAAGATAAAAAGGAAAAACAAAAGAAAAAAGGAGAAAAAAACAAAAACAAACCCCCCCTAAATTAAAACTAAAGCTTCTTCTTGCCATGTCAAAGTGTCCTCACAGGGAGGATGGCATTGATTGGGATTCAGTGATTTAATTGTGCTTTTATGTGTGAAGAGCAACACAATGAAATCTTTTTCATGCAAACTGTCTAGTTGAGTTTTGCCATCATCAATTAGCATATGTACAGAAATAGTCTATTGAGTCCGCATTCAAGACGAGCCATGTTTTGGCTCCATTTTCAAAGTTCACAAGTGGAGCAAGTTGGCAAATAAATAGAAGACATTGAGCCACATTGGAACACCCACATACTTTGTGCCTTCACATTCTACCTGGACAGCTTTGACAGCTTGTTAGTGATGCACTTTAAGGGGTATTCTGCTTCCTGAGAATTTGTGGCATGGAGTTGGAAGTCGTTCTAAATTCCTAATATTTTTTGTACAAGAAATTTACCAAACTCCAACTTTTAATTTTGCATTCTGAACTAGAAATGTCTAAATATATTTAATGTATTAACTGTCACAGCCACGACTTTTATTCTGCATTTCTTCTCACACTGCATTATTTTTTTAACCGATCCAAGCCATCAACTTTCATCGCATACAGTGTATTCAGAAAGTATTCAGACCCCTTCACTTTTTCCACATTTTGTTACATTACAGCTTTATTTTAAAATGGATTAAACTCATTTTTTTAATCATCACTACCCCAGAATGAAGAAGTGAAAACAGCTGTTTAGAAATTTTTGCAAAGTAATTAAAAAGAAATAACTAAAATATCACATTTACATAAGTATTCAAATTCTTTGCTCGAAATTGAGCTTAGGTTCATCCGGTTTCCATTGATATACAATACAATACAATACAATACAATACAATACAATACAATACAATACCATTTATTGTCATTTGAGCCTCAGTGAGGCTCAAACAAAATTCCGTTTCCACAGCCATACAAACAAAGACAATTTCCTAGACATACACACAATTTAATTCACACAAACATCCATCACAGTGAACCCACTGTGATGAAAGGCAAAGTCTTTTCTCTCCCCTGTTCTCCATTTCTCTTCCGATGTCCAAGCCCCAGGCGGGCGATGATAAGTCCCACGGCCATTTTAGGCTGCGCCGGGCGATGTACGGCTCCGCTCCCGGTCTAAAAGTCACAATGTTGGAACCCCCGGTGGGCGCTGGAATGTCCCACGGCCATGAAGCCGCACCGGGCGATGTACATCCCCGCTCCGGGTCGTTCCAACCCCGCGACACGGGCTGGAGAAGTTGCCTTGAGATGCTTCTACAACTTGATTGGCGTTCACCAGTGGTAAATTAAATTGATTGGACATGATTTGGAAAGGCACACACCTGTCTATATAAGGTCCCACAGTTGACAGTGCATGCCAGAGCAAAAACCAAGCCATGAAGACGAAGGAATTGTCCGTAGGCCTCCGAGACAGGATTGTGTCGATGCACAGATCTGGGGAAGGGTATAAAACAATTTCTGCAGCATTGCAGGTACCAAAGAGCACAGTGGCCTCTGTCATTCTTAAATGGACGAACTTTGGAACCACCAGGACTCTTCATAGAGCTGGCCACCTGGTCAAACTGAGCAATCGGGAGAGAAGGGCCTTGGTCAAGGAGGTGACCAAGAACCCGATGTTCACTGTGACAGAGCTCCAGACTTCCTCTGTGGAGATGGGAGAACCTTCCAGAAGGACAACTATATCTGCAGCATTCCACAAATCAGGCCTTTATGGTAGAGTGGCCAGATGTCTGAATATTTATGTAAATGTGATATTTCAGTTATTTCTTTATAATTACTTTGCAAAAAATTCCAAACACCTGTTTTCGCGTTTTTATTATGGGGTAGTAGATTGATGATAAAAAAAAACTGAATTTAATCCATTTTAGAGTAAGGCTGTAACGTAACAAAATGTGGAAAAAGTGAAAGGGTCTGAATACTTTCTGAATGCACTGTACTTTTATCACTTTAGTTTAGAGACACAGTGTAGAAACAGCACTTCAACCCACCAAGTCAGCATGGACCAGTGGTCACCCTGTACACTAGCAAAATCCTACACACTAGGGACAATTTACAGAAGCCAATTAACCTACATACCTGTACATATTGTAAGTTATTGGGGCAAATATATCTGCAGCATTCCACAAATCAGGCCTTTATGGTAGAGTGGCCAGATGTCTGAATATTTATGTAAATGTGATATTTCAGTTAAGGACATGGACATGGATAAGGATAAGGACATGGACATTTTAAAAAGACAAATTTGCTGGCTGCAACGGAAAAACCCCCAATCCACAAACCTGTCTGGCCTGTGGACTTGGGCATCAAACAACTGTGCAAATGGTGTGGACAGAAAAGGCTGAGACGGAGATAACGAGATTATCTTGGATACACAAATGAAGGAACCAAGCCTCAGCAGACGGTGGTAAACAGGCCAGCCCAAGCTCAATCACCATCTTGGATGACCCATCCATCGAGACAATAGGAGCCCGTCCAGGCGATGGGATAACGATCAGGCTGAGGGATCATGACATCAGCAAACCCCTTATCATCGGAAGCCTATTGTTCATGCCAGATCGAAACTGGGTATCATCAAAAGAACCCTTTTATCCAGAGGACCACCTGGGGGTTTCAAAGGAAGCTCAGGTATAAAACAGAAGTCAAGCCAGAACTCTTCTCTCTCTTTCTGCTCTGCTGGACAGCTCTGAGCCCAACTTCTCTCTCTTTCTGCTCTGCTGGACAGCTCGTGGACCTGTGTCGACCAACTGTAAGTACCCCAGTGACCTGGTGAAATTCCCGAAATAGGATAGAGAGTGAGGAGAAAGGGAAAGGGGGAGTATACTTGCAGGTAAAATTGTGTAAAGTAAGTTTTACGACGTGCCCGATAGTTTTCCATCCATAGTCTTAGTTTAAAGCATAAGTTTAGCCACGTATTATGTAGTGTTGGTGAGATTCGATTTCTCATTGTTTAATAAAGCCTGTAAATTTTAGACTTGCTTTGAGTCCATCTTGGTTTCTGTTTTCCCTCATCAGCACACTCTGGTCAATTCAACCTTTTATCATATCCCACCATAATTCCGAGGTCTAGAACCTAGGGGAATCCCTTTTGTTGTATTCTCTCTCTTGGAAACCGCTCGAGTGGAGTGGTGGCCGTTTGACCCTCCGACAAGGGAGAGAATAACTCGGGCAGTTGGGCTTGAAGGGAAATAAAGGGAAACGCAAAACTCCTACAATATTTGGAGTGTTGGAGGAAACCAGAGCACCCAAAGAAAACCCACGTGGTCACACAGAGAAAGTACAAACTCCGTACAGACATTATCTGTAGTCACGATTGAACCCAGGTCTCTGGCGCAGTAAGACAGCAACTCTACCACTTTGCCCCTGTGCTGCCTCTTATACGATCAAACACAATTTCATAAGGGAATTGAGAAATTCTAAATATAGTGATCCAGGTATTTTATTAGGAAACCAGTTAAAGAATCTTTACCTCAAGGTATGTGCAGCATACTGATAAAATGATCAAGTACAATAAGTGAATTTCCCCATTGATTTCCATTCCATACAATTTGTTCAAACTTATAATATTTACATATTTTTGGTTCAGGATGCAAATCTAAAAGCAGGAATTTGGTAAATTTCCTACAAAGAAATATTAGGATTATAGAATAACTTCCAACTTCATGCCACATATTCTAAAGAGGCAGAATAATCTTTAATGTACATCACTATCATTTGAAAAAGAAAACAAATCTCACGGGAGCCTCTTGGCAAACATCCATCCATTAAACTCCAGTTGCTATAGGCGTTCTGTTCAATCATAGCTGAAAATTCTGGAGGATGAATGTATGATCTGTGTTCCACTGACACTTACAGCAAGTTTATTTTGAGAAGTCATGGCTGTGCACCCATGATTTTCCATCTGTGCAGAAAATTGCCTGCACTCCTGAATTTCCCTTCAATTGCATTTCCATTGTAAACATTGTATCATGGAGTAATCATCCTCAGTGGTGTAGGTTCGTGCTTTTGAATTACCCAGGAGCATTTCACAGAATTACATGAATAAGTCTATGCCTAATGTTCTCTGTTTTAAAGAATTAACCAAACAGAAGTACATAAAAAAAATAGTAGGATGACCTGTTGTTTGTCGCACATTATACTTGTTTGTCAAAATCTAACTGCCCCATTATCAACTATTCCCCAGAGCAACCCTGGCCTCAATCTATCACTCTTTGGCTTATCCATCCCTTCACCCTCACTGCAACTTTAAATAAACGTATTTTTCTCTTTCACAGTTCTGACAAAGGCTTTAAAACTGAAACGTTAATTCTACTTTTCTTTCCACAGATTCTCATTGACGTGCTGAATGTTTGCAATATTTTCTGGTATTGGTTCTCAAATAAGAAGGTGATGGAAAACCTTCTTCAGGAACCATTGTGATAGATGATGGTATTGCTTGTGGTAGATCATTGACTGGTACTGTTAGGTAGAAACATAGAAAATAGGTGCAGGGGTATGCCATTCGGCCCTTCGCCATTCAATATGATCATGGCTGATCATCCAACTCAGTATCCTGTACCTGCCTTCCCTCCATACCCCCTGATCCCTTTAGCCACAAAGGCCACATCTAACTCCCTCTTAAATATAGCCAATGAACTGGCCTCAACTACCTTCTGTGGCAGAGAATTCCACAGATTCACCACTCTCTGTGTGAAAAATGTTTTTCTCATCTCGGTCCTAAAAGACTTTCTCCTTATCCTTAAACTGTGACCCCTTGTTCTGGACTTCCCCAACATCGGGAATAATCTTCCTGCATCTAGCCTGTCCAACCCCTTAAGAATTTTGTACGTTTCTATAAGATCTTCTAAATTCTAGCGAGTACAAGCCGAGTCTATCCAGTCTTTCTTCATATGAAAGTCCTGACATCCCAGGAATCAGTCTGGTGAACCTTCTCTGTACTCCCTCAATGGCAAGAATGTCTTTCCTCAGATTAGGAGACCAAAACTGTACGCAACACTCCAGGTTTGGTCTCACCAAGACCCTGTACAACTGCTCCTATACTCAAATCCTTTTGCTATGAATGCTAACATACCATTCGCTTTCTTCACTGCCTGCTGCACCTGTATGCCTACTTTCAATGACTGGTGTACCATGACACCCAGGTCTCGTTGCATCTCCCCTGTTCCTAATCGGACACCATTCAGATGATAGTCTACTTTCCTGTTTTTGCCACCAAAGTGGATAAGGCTCACATTTATCCACATTATACTGCATCTGTCATGCATTTGCGCACTCACCCAGCCTATCCAAGTCACTTTGCAGCCTCCTAGCATCCTCCTCACAGCTAACACTGCCCCCCAGCTTCGTGTCATTCGCAGGTAGGTGCTTTCCAGGCATCAAACCCAATGATAATGAAGGAATCAAGATTTATCTTCATGTCAGGTTGATGTGCAACTTGTAGTGGATTTTGCAATGCACCTGCCATCATTGTCCACTGTGGAAACGATGGAGGGCCATGGGTTGCTATCCAAGAAGCCTTGCTGGCTGCCGCACACAGCCTCGAAGGTGCATAGTGGAGAGAATATATACTGAGGGATGTGGATGGGTTGCCAACCTCAGTGGAACATAGGAATAGAAGTGGGGGATGGGCCATTAGGTCCTTTAAGCCTGCTTTAGTATTCAACAAGTTTGAGGCTGATCTGTTTCACTTTCCACCCCTTTCCCTCGATTCATCTAATATCTAGAAATGCATCAGTTTGAAGAAGGGCCTCGACCGAAAGTGTCACCTATTCCTTCTCTCCAGAGATGCTGCCTGACCCGCTGAGTTACTCCAGCATTTTGTGTCCATCTTCGATGTATCAATCACCTCAGGCCTCCGAGGAAGAATATTCCCATGAGGCAAAGAATTCCAAAGGTTCATCATCCTTTTGCATCAAGAAAGTAATAAAAGTTATCTCAATCCTAAATGGCCTGCTCCTTACTTTGAAACTGTGATCCCCTGCTAGACTCCACAGCCAGGGGAAGTACCGCCCTGTGTTCATCCTGGCTAAATTGGAGCAGCTAGGACTTCAAAATGGAGGTTAAGTTTCAGGGTTGCTGGGAGATTTGGTCAAATTTGAATTACTCTCAGCAGAGCTGGGACAGGCTGCGAAGAGGTGCTAGACTGTCTGGAGCTTAGATACAACGTGCAAGCAAAGAATGGGAAGCTCTGTAAACCCTGTCAATCTGGTGCAAATTGCATTGAATGGATTGGATGGCTGCAAACCAGACATACACCTTGTAAATAGTTGTAAATAATGTTACAGAGTTTGACTTTGCCAAGTGTTGATTGGATGAGGTGTTGAGCCTTGGCTGGGTTTTCTCTTAATCAGGGTAAATGTTTCTAAGTTGACTTCATCTCGAAGTCCGTTGTGATTACAATGTATTAAACTGTTGTATCATTGGGTTAGGGAAATGCCTGTTATGTATGGGGTTAATCGATATCTGTAATTGGGTTATTGAGAGACCACCCCCATGTGGTTCGGCCCCTCGAGGTCCCGGGCGCTCGGTACCTCGTAAACTTCTGGAGTGCCTCTCTCTGAGCGAGGCCTAGAGGGCTTGAACAGGCAGACGCAAGGATCGAACCCGCGTTGGGGATAGGTACAGTGTGTGACCTGTGACGTGCTTTTGGTAAAATAAAATGTAGTGCTTGATTCAGTGTTTTTGCTGAAACTAGACAGGGGGGGGGGAAGCTCAGAAACGAGCAATTATCATTGGGGGCTCGTCCGGGATCTCAAAAAGACCCCAAATACAAGTTTGCGATCATGGGTGTTGAGCTGTTTCGATCGCGAGTGCAGAAATTGGGCCCACTGCGCGGTTTTTGCATTCAATTTCGGCAAATCGTGAGTCGGAGCGGATCAACCAATTGCGGGCTTGGGAAGAGTCTAATCGAGATCATTAGAACAGAGTCTAGCAAGCACGGGGGAATGGTTAGCACACCTTTGGGTTGGAGGCCCATAAAACCAGGCTGGGGTTAGAGGCCCTGGTGGGGTTGGGTTAGAGGACCTTTCCTGGGTTAGTGGCCCAAAACTGGTCATAGTTGGGCAGGACAGCAGCTGCCTGTAAAATTAAAGATTAGACAAGAATCCTTTGAGAATAGGAAAGATTTAGATATGACTTCAGAATTGAAGTTTTCGAGGGGGAACTTCTTTACTCAGAGAGTGGTAGCGGTGTGGAATGAGCTTCAGTGGAAGTATTTAGAGGAGTGGGGACACATTTAAAAAAATGTCAATGTCAGTGAAAGTTCACAGCTCCCATCATGTTCCTCTTGCATTTCCCAGGCTTCAGTTCACAGCTCCCATCATGTTCCTCTTGCATTTCCCAGGCTTCATTAGCACTGTGTTTGACTTGTGTCCATAATAAATATTTTAGGTCTGCAGAATCTATAACAACTGCAGCAGATTCTACATCTGAACAGGTTTCACCAACAGCAGATACTGAGGTAGCAGATCCTTCAATCGTACCCACACCATCATTGATAGATCGTCCAGTGGCTTATGGCACCCGGAGTAGAACGAAAAGGTTAGCTCTGGTGTTTAAAGAAAAGAAAGGTATGTTAGATATAGTGCAACCGCCAGAGTATTTCTGTGAGCCACAACCTAGACAGATCACTCGGGCGGAAAGGAATGATTTATTTGGGCAGTATCGGGAAACCCCTAGTGAACTGGAAGATGTATTGGAGGGTGAGACAGTGATTCTAGATACCGAAATAGACTTTGACGTAAGCGAAAGCTTACGAATTGAACAGGTATCCCATAGGCAGTTACGAGTAAGGGAAGGAATAGGTATAGCAGATACAGTCAGTGCAGTGAGTATGAATAATCCCTGCGTTACAGACGCCCATATGCCGTAGAAGCCCCATGAAATAATGGCAGTACTAAACAGAATCCCTGATAGGAAGAAGTCCCCTGCTGCGTTTATAGAGTATATGTGAACCGCCATTCGTGTATACCATGCCATGCAGATTCACGGGATTTGTGGGAGACCATACAACAGATAATTACCCCAGTTGAGAATACCAAATTTCTAGTGGCCCTAGGACACCCGACTTATGAAACATTGGCGGGTGCGGTAATGGACTCGAGAAAATCATTTTTTACAGAGAAAATCATTTTTTACACAGAGAGTGGTGAATCTGTGGAATTCTCTGCCAAAGAAGGTAGTTGGCTATATTTAAGAGGGAGTTAGATGTGGATCTTGTGGCTAAAGGGATCAGGGGGAATGGAGAGAAGGCAGGGATGGGATACTGAGTTGGATGATCAGCCATGATCATATTGAATGGCGGTGCAGGCTCGAAGGGACGAATGGCCTACTCCTGCACCTATTTTTTATGTTTCTATGGATGACAGCGCAAGAGAAGAGGCAGTTTTAACAGCCCTTGCAAAAACGTTTCAGAAACCAGGCGATTTAAGTTGAGTCCAGAAAATAAGACCAGGGATGGATGAAGGAGCAGACGAATTTCTAGACCACTTTTCAAGATTATATATAGACCAATCGGGTGATTTAGACTATCAAAATGGAGTAAATTCCCCTTAATATTGTGCGGTCTTGTTGAATTGTTTCCCCACTAAGATAGCGGATTTAAATAAAACTAATAACAGGAACTGGTCTGAGAGGCGAGCCAGTCAAATAGCCAGAGCTGTGAGATATTATTGGAAGGAAGGTAGGAAACAGGAAAATTATCCTGTAACTAGGAGATAAAGTGAACACACAGCGAAGGATGAATGACCAAAATCTAACTCTGAACCAGGGATCCCCAGAGTGCCAGCAAATTACGGATTGGGAGAAATTAGGGTCCCAGATTATTCAGACTACTATCACCGCCATGCTCCCAATCTCAAGCCCATTCCAATGGAACCCAGGGGTAGAATACAACCAACAATGCTGTCTAACCAATGCTATACTTGTGGAAGGATGGGACATTTGTAGGTAGGGCCTGTCCAACGAAGGAATGGATGAAAGAGAGGGGTCAAATAAGGAAATTCCAGGAATATGAAGAACTTAGAGATCCTAGAGAATATAGAGACATGCAAAATCCAAGGAATTATCGGAGGTCCTTTAATTCAAGAGACTACTGGGACCTGAGAAACCAGAGAGAGAGAGATGGCCCGAATGTCAGGAACCGAGAAGTCACACAACATTTACTCAAGTTAACCCATTGTCTCAGTCCTGACTCACCGACCCGCCCTGGAATTGTGCGCATGGAAGGTACACAAAAATGCTGGAGAAACTCAGCGGGTGCAGCAGCATCTATGGAGCGAAGGAAATAGGCAACGTTTCGGGCCAAAACCCTTCTTCAGACTGATGGGGGGGGCGGGGAGAAGAAAGGAAAAAGGAGGAGGAGGAGCCCGAGGGCTGAGGGAGAGATAGGAAGGGGAGGAGACAGCCCGAGGGCTGAGGATGAGGAGGAGACAGCAAGGGCTAACAAAATTGGGAGAATTCGATGTTCATGCCCCCAGGGTGCAGACTCCCCAAGCAGAATATGAGGTGCTGTTCCTCCAATTTCCGGTGCTGCTCGCTGTGGCCATGGAGGAGACCCAGGACAGAGAGGTCGGATACGGAATGGGAGGGGGAGTTGAAGTGCTGAGCCACCGGGAGGTCAGGTTGGTTATTGCGGACCGAGCTGAGGTGTTCGGCGAAACGATCGCCAAGACTAGGCTTGGTCTCACCGATGTAGATCTGCTGACATCTAGAGCAGCGGATGCAATAGATGAGGTTGGAGGAGATGCAGGTAAACCTCTGTCGCACCTGGAACGACTGCTTGGGTCCTTGAATGGAGTCGAGGGGGGAGGTAAAGCGACAAGTGTAGCATCTCTTGCGGTTGCAAGGGAAAGTGCCCGGGGAGGGGGTGGTATGGGAGGGAAGGGAAGAATTGACAAGGGAGTTACGGAGGGAGCGGTCTTTGCAGAAGGCAGACATGGGGGAAGATGGGAAGATGTGGCGAGTGGTGGGGTCACGTTGGAGGTGGCGAAACCTGACAGAGGATTACTTGTTGTATGTGACGGCTGGTGGGGTGAAAGGTGAGGACTAGGGGGACTCTGCCCTTGTTGCGAGTGGGGGGATGGGGAGAGAGAGCAGTGTTACGGGGTATGGAGGAGACCCTGGTGCGAGCCTCATCTATGGTGGAGGAGGGGAACCCCCGTTCCCTGAAGAATGAGGACATTTCAGATACCCTGGTGTGGAACGCCTCATCCTGGGAACAGATGCAGCACAGACGGAGGAATTGGGAGTAGGGGATGGAGTCCTTACAGGAAGCAGGGTGGGAAGAAGTGTAGTCAAGATAGCCAATGTGGGCGTGGAGACATGACCCCTACTCTAGATTCCTCTCCAGAATGAGCGGATTGGATATACTATTGTAGTAATAACTGGAAATTATATGGAAGAAAATTATAAACCCTCTTATGATTACCCCAGAAAACCCCTAGGAGGAAAGAAGATTGTAAATCAAGGAGCTTGTTTAAACTGCATCCAATCAGGTCACTGGAGTAAAGAGTGTCCAGTGAGAAGGCAGAATATAGCTGGATTGAAGAAAAATCAAGGGGCAATAAAAAAAAAGTACGACAAGGAAACATACAGTAGTACAGGTGCACAACCTTTTATCCGAAAGCCTTGGGACCAGACGCTTCTCGGATTTCGGAATTTTTCGGATTTCCGAAATGGAAGATTTTTAGCGTAGATTAGGTAGTTAGCGCGGGCGGCTTGAAAAGTCTGGAGCGGCTGCCTCCTCCCCGGAGACCGGGGAATCATTGTAAATCATTCCTTAAATGTTAGTCAGTTCGTTTGGAGGGATTTTATGTGGGAGGGGGGGGGTGAAGGGGGAAACTTTAATTCTTAGTCCCCTACCTGTTGCGATGTTGGGAGTTGGCGGCCACAGCGCTCCGGAGCTTACTGCACGGCGACCCGGTAAGGCATTGCCCGCTCCCCGCCTCTCCGACCAGGTAGGGGACTAAGAATTAAAGTTTACCCCTTCAACCCCCCCCTTCACGTAAAAGCCCTCCAAACTAACTGACTAACATTTAAGCAATGATTTACAGATGTTTAAGTGTCTCCCCGGTCTCCGGGGAGGAGGCAGCCGCTACAGTAATACAGACCTGGGTTGACCGTGGGTCGTTTCGGGTCAAGTTTGGCGCCAAACGCGAGCTTTGGTGTGCAGGCGACATCCTGGAAAAAATGTCCGGTTTTCGGAGCTTTTTGGTTTCCGGAACTGCGGATAAATGGTTGTGCACCTGTAGCTGGTGTGGGAAGAGATAACAACTGAGGAATGGAAATGGCACGAGGAAGAGAAGATACAAACTTACCGTGCAGGAGGAATGGGAGTGGGGGAAAGAAGATATTGAACTATTGCTGAGTTTTGTGCCTGCAGGACAGTATGTCACCACGAGACTATCTGGGGAGCGAGGTAAAAGAATGCCTCGGGAAGAAGACAGCGAAAGGTAATGTAGCTCCCCAGAAAATGGTGACCAGCAGCAAGAATTGATACTGTCCTGCTCCTTTAAGACATTTGGGAAGGCCAGCAGGCAGAGCGACATGCTCCTCAGTATCTCCACTCCCCAGTAACCAACACCATCATCAGAAAGGAGGAAGAAAAGGAACTACCCTAGTGCCCAACTTTAATATCACCTAGCTACTGGAGGAATAAAAGGAAGGAGAATAAAGGACACTTTTAATAATTTCCAAGAGAAATAACACTGACAACTTATAATGACTGTTGGGATGGCTTCTCTTTAGAATTGGATCTGAATAAAAAGGAATGTATCTGTGATTCAGGACAAAATACTCACTTTGCGCCAACATTTAGTTATAAGAAAATTAATTCAAAGAGGGCTTATGGGAAACAGTCTTAGAATTGTTTAAAAAATTGACTGTTAATTTAGCATTCTTCTTTTGTCTGACCCACAGGAGATAATCGAAGATAGGATTGGACCATTTTGTAACCATTAAGGAAGGGACAGACCTTAGCAGATATCAGGAATTAAGACATACCCTGGAAACGTAAGGTGGTAGTGTAAAATGAGGAGGTAGATCGAACATTTATGCTCCCCTCAGAAGATCAATACTAACCATCTAGAAGAGTTATTTAGGGTAAGAACCCCGAGACAACGAACAAATGTTTCATGTTGTAATTCCACATTGTTAGCAGTAACTAATAAGGCCGCATCCAAGAAACCTCAATTAGATACACTTCAAAATGTACATTATTTTGTAAAAATCTAACCACTATGTACTAACTTCAAGAAAATGAAAATAAATGTTAATTCTAAAGTTAACTAACCTTTTAATGACTTTGTTGTGACTGCTTTTGCGGGAAAGCATTTGAATATTTGGTTGCAACATGGAGGTACGCAGTTTCAGCTGATCTTCTAGATGAGTATCCATCATTTGTGACCTTAAGGGCGTCTTGATTTGGGTTAGGTAGGAGATTTGTAGATTCGCAGCAATAAGTGGTTGAAAAGCAAGACATATAAAGGCCGCGATCACGAGGCTCAGCGTCGATCTTCTGGAAGAGCGCTCAGGACCGCATAAACCTATGGAGTGCCTCTGTCTGAGCGAGGCCTAGAGGGCTTGAACAGGCAGACGTGAGGATCAACCCCGCAGTGGGACAGGTACAGTGTGTGATCTGTGACGCACTTTTACAACTCCTGCATGGAGACACAAACAAGGACTTCTCTCGAGCTGCTGCCCTGTGTTTCACCGAGACCCGACTTTGTGAGTCGGCGCTGGACAGCGCGCTGCAACTGGCTGGCTTCCAACTTCACAGAGCGGATCGCAGCGGGGAAATCAAGAGGTGGTGGAATTTGGAGCAGGGAGGTGGTGAAAACCAGGCTTCCCTATATTTATCCAGGCTACTGAAAAATCCAGCCGTCAGTATGGAAAGTTAATTTAAGTGGGACAAGTTAATTAGGACTACTTTATCACACCTTTTTATTCTGAAGGAGGCACAAATACTGGGCAAGGAGCAGAATGAGGCAGATAAGGTGGGAGTAGAATTGTCCTTTTGTGTCATTTGCTAAAGTGATGCCTGTTCACAGAATCGAAGAAGAAACCATATTCCAACTCAATATTATGAAAAGGTGTGGGCAGCATATTTTTATTAATTGGCCTGCACTCATTGTTTTGTATTGTACTCACTATGTTCTTTTTTATAATGATTTCAATTTTTAAGTGCTTAGATGTGTTTTCCATTTCATTCTGCAGGTGTTTTTTTCACCTGATGTGCCAGTTCTCCCACTCACCATTTCCACCCACACTAGGAGTGAAGTGGAATCAATGCAGAGAGCTACATCATGTCTTTTTTTCCACAGTTAGAACCCATGTCCTCGCTCCTCTCTTTCCTCAGTCAAACACCACAACTATACCAGCTTTCTCCAAGCTTTGATCTGTTTCACCTTTGAGTAAAATGTGTTAAAAAGAACAATTAAACCACCAAAAAGAAACTGAAGTTATTGGACTAATGGGCAGGTTTCCAGACCACAGATGAATTCAAATCTTGCAACGTTAACTAGAGAACTGAAGTTCAAGTAATTAAACTTTTTTTTTTAATATTCTAGTTAACAATTATCATGAAACTACCAGATTGTCATTAAAAAAAAAATCAATCTATCACTACCATTGCAGGAAGTAAAATTACCACCCTGTGTTAATCTGTTCTGCTATTTATTCCACCAACGTCGTTGAATATTAAACAACATTGGAGGAATATTAAACTGTTACGGCCTCTTAATGTGGGGCAGTTGGGGATGGACAATAACTGTGCCCATTGGTTGCGATAGATACATCCTGTAATAGAAATGGTATTGCTGCTGGCTGACAAGGTTCCTTGCAAATGCTATCTGCTTGGCCTGAAACAAAATCAATTTTCCTTCATGTAGTGAAGGTCCCAGATCAAGAATAGAGTCCGTTATTAAAGATGGGATAGCAGCACATTTGGAAAGTGGTGAAATCATTGGACAAAGTCAGCATGGATTTACAAAAGGTAAATCACGTCTGACGAATCTTATAGAATTTTTTGAGGATGTAACTAGTAGCGTGGATAGGGGAGAACCAGTGGATGTGGTGTATCTGGACTTCCAGAAGGCTTTCGACAAGGTCCCACATAAGAGATTAGTATACAAACTTAAAGCACAAGGCATTGGGGGTTCAGTATTGATGTGGATAGAGAACTGGCTGGCAAACAGGAAGCAAAGAGTAGGAGTAAACGGGTCCTTTTCACAATGGCAGGCAGTGACTAGTGGGGTACCCCAAGGCTCAGTACTGGGACCCCAGCTATTTACAATATATATTAATGATCTGGATGAGGGAATTGAAGGCAATATCTCCAAGTTTGCGGATGACACTAAGCTGGGGGGCAATGTTAGCTGTGAGGAGGATGCTAGGAGACTGCAAGGTGACTTGGATAGACTGGGTGAGTGGGCAAATGTTTGGCAGATGCAGTATAATGTGGATAAATGTGAGGTTATCCATTTTGGTGGCAAAAACGGGAAAGCAGACTATTATCTAAATGGTGGCCGATTGGGAAAGGGGGAGATGCAGCGAGACCTGGGTGTCATGGTACACCAGTCATTGAAGGTAGGCATGCAGGTGCAGCAGGCAGTAAAGAAAGCGAATGGTATGTTAGCTTTCATTGCAAAAGGATTTGAGTATAGGAGCAGGGAGGTTCTACTGCAGTTGTACAGGGTCTTGGTGAGACCACACCTGGAGTATTGCGTACAGTTTTGGTCTCCAAATCTGAGGAAGGACATTCTGCCATAGAGGGAGTGCAGAGACGGTTCACCAGACTGATTCCTGGGATGTCAGGACTGTCTTATCAAGAAAGACTGGATAGACTTGGTTTATACTCTCTAGAATTTAGAAGATTGAGAGGGGATCTTATAGAAACTTACAAAATTCTTAAGGGGTTGGACAGGCTAGATGCAGGAAGATTGTTCCCGATGTTGGGGAATTCCAGGACAAGGGGTCACACCTTAAGGATAAGGGGAAATCCTTTAAAACCGAGATGAGAACCTTTTTCACACAGAGAGTGGTGAATCTCTGGAACTCTCTGCCACAGAGGGTAGTTTGAGGCCAGTTCATTGGCTATATTTAAGAGGGAGTTAGATGTGGCCCTTGTGGCTAAGGGGATCAGGGGGTATGGAGAGAAGGCAGGTACGGGATACTGAGTTGGATGATCAGCCATGATCATATTGAATGGCGGTGCAGGCTCGAAGGGCCGAATGGCCTATTCCTGCACCTAATTTCTATGTTTCTATGTTTCTATGTAAGACCCAATGATCAAGGTCGGGCAGCATCCTAGTTGAAAAAGGTGGAGGTTATGTGGGAGCAATCTTCAGACAAGATGATTTTAAAATAATTGTCATGTTTACGTCACGGTGGCACACCTCAGTCTGAGTCATGGGAATGGTTCACAGCCATTAATAGTGTCGTGCCTGATCCACTGGGCACATGAACCAGATTTTCCGGTTACATCTTTAATCTCACCACACTGTTGAGTAGGCAACATTCCAGCCTGAAGATTGCAGAGGAGGAAAATAGGAAGTTCCATTTTATAATGTGAGAAAGAACAATGTGTTTTGGTTGCGAGACAGTAACAGGATAGGGAGGAAGGAAAATTCAATCAAGTTCTGCCCTCACATACCACAGACTGGAAAAAGTCTGCCACTGCTATCTGTGCTGTGGGATTGGAAATATATAAAGAGATTCAAGGGTGTCATGTGAATTAAATATCCGAGACAAAAATGTAATGGTCTAAAAACAAAGAAATCATTTAAAAGTGCAAATACCTTAGAGGAAGGAAATAGATCACCTGCAACAATTCACTTAAGGTTGGTCAGTAGTTATTATTTTATCCACTTTGTCAGATATGAGCATTATTGCAAATTACAGTTTTCATTGTCCATTTTTGAGAAGTTGTTGCCAGCCACCTTCTTGAACCATTGCAGTCCTTGCAATGAATGTTTTCCCACAATGCTTTTTTGGGAGTAGTTCCAGGATTTAGACCCAGCAGAACTGGAAAGCAACCTGCAGGTGACAGGATTGATCCTCTGAATTTCACAAGGGATTTTCATAGGGATATGCTAGCCTAGTCTGGCAGCATTCTCGTTCCAGACTCAGCAAGTGGTGCTGCTATCAGGCCAGTCGTGAAGTCCTCGACCCAGAATATAGTCTGTGCTGACTCTACTTTCAATGCTTCTTCAAGTACTGTTCAACATGGAGGAGAACTAATTCATCAGCTGAAATATTATTATAGAGGTATTGAAGACGGCCTTTGGATTCTGGTAACTTAACCACTGCATCACCACTGCTCCTGCTTAGTTAAAGTAGACACGAGATCAAACACAAGACTGTAGAAATGAAGACTAAACTCTTGATTGCACATGGTATAATTGGCATGCATCTTGCACTGAAAACCTCAGATTTAGTGCTTTGTATAATTTTATGTTCACATATACGTTAAAAAACCCAGCATTTATAAAGCAAAATTCTCAAACTCAAAGATATTCAATGGCTTTACACCTAATAGTTTTGGAAGAACTCAATGAACTAACATTTTGTAGTGTAGGTCTCAAATTTCTGAAACTTAAGTACACTTATTAATGGGGAACAGAAAGAATAAACCACTACCTCGTGAATAAACCACTCCCCAAAGTGAATTTACAGAAAACTCTGCTTTAAGTGTCGAATAGGTCAGGAGGACACATTATTGGCAACAATGCTGAATACAAGATTCCACTGTCAGCTCCTTATGCCAGTTTGTCCACTAAACAAAAATCAGATTAATGTGGTCCTGGCTTATCCTAGCAGCTCAGTCTTTGCCTCTGTGTGTGGGTGCAGTCCTTTGCGGTCTGTGAGCAGGAAGAGGCACTGAATAATTATGACCGTGAAATTGCCCACATTCTCACATATCATTCATTAATATCCTTCAAAATGGGTGCATATAAATCTGCCATTCTCATCCAGCCCGACCTGAGATGACTCCAGATCCACCCTATGTGGTTGGTTATTAACTGCTCTTTGATATAGTCCAGCAAGACATCTAGTTGTACCCGCGCACAAACAAAGGAATAAAACTGAATTAATTATCTATCATCCATTAAGGATGGAAGATCCAGGAGACTGGTATATAAACTGTGAGTTATCTCACAGACAAGTTAAGAAGAGGCTGGGAGAGGAAGGTTAAGTTGTACCAGTAGAATAGAACAGTGAACGGTGGCAAGTTGAACTGGGCTTTCAGATGCCTTTAAAAAGGAGTCTCATAATGATTATTACAAAAATGTGAATGCTTAGTGTTGGACAGAATAGATGGAGGTTAATGGAAAATTGGATAATAATAAGTAAATGAAAAATAAGATGAAATGGGCCATCTTCAGGTTGGGAGGCTGTGACTAATGCTGGGCCCCAGTTGTTCACAAACTATATATCAGTGACTTAGATGAGGACTTCAAGTGTCCAAGTATTCAGATGATATGAAACCATTTGCCAGAATAGGCTGTGAAGAAGATGCAAAGACTAAGGGTGATGGAGGAGCTGAAGGAAATTCACATTAGTCAGGAAATGGTGTTGGGTAGAATGATGGGATTGAAGGTTGACAAATCACCAGGGCCTGATGGTCTGCATCCCAAGGTACTCAAGGAGATGGCTCTACAAATCATGGATGCATTGGTGATAATTTTCCAAATTTCTATAGATTCGGGATCAGTTCCTGTGGATTTGAGGGTAGCTAATGTTATACCACTTTTCAATAAAGGAGGGAGAGAGAATGCAGGGAATTATAGAACAGTTAGTCTGACATCGGTGGTGGGGAAGATGCTGGAGTCGATTATCAAAGATGTAACAGCGGCGCATTTGGATAGCAGTAGCAGGATCGGTCCAAGTCAGCATGGATTTACGAAGGGAAAATCATGCTTGACAAATCTTTTGGAAGTTTTTGAGGATGTAACAAGTAAAATGGACAAGGGAGAACCAGTGGATGTAGTGTACCTGGACTTTCAGAAAGCTTTTGATAAGATCCCACACAGGAGATTAGTGGGCAAAATTAGAGCACATGGTATTGGGAGTAGGGTATTGACATGGATAGAACATTGGTTGGCAGACAGAAAACAAAGAGTAGGGACTAACGGGTCCCTTTCAGAATGGCAGGCAGTGACTAGTGGGGTGCCGCTAGGATCGATGCTGGGACCGCAGCAATTTACAATATACATTATTGATTTAGTACAACGATACCTGGGTGTCCTTGTACATCAGTACATCAGCAAGCATACAGGTACAACAGGCAGTGAAGAAAGCTAAATGCATGTTGGCCTTCATTACGTGACGAGTTGAGTATGGGAGTAAAGACGACCTTCTGCAGTTGTACAGGGCCCTGTTGAGACCACACCTGGAGTATTGTGTACAGTTTTGATCTCCTAATTTGAGGAAGGACATTCTTGCTTTTGAGGGAGTGCAGCGTAGGTTCACGAGGTTAATTCCCAGGATGGCGGGACTGTCATATGATGAAAGAATGGAGCGACTGGGCTTGTATTCACTGGAATTTAGAAGGATGAGAGGATATCTCACAGACACATATAAAATTATTAAGGGATTGGACACGCTGGATGCAGGAAACATGTTCCCGATGTTGGGGTCATCCAGAACCAGGGGCCACAGTTTCGGATTAAGGGGTAGGCCATTCAGAACTGAGTTGAGGAAAAACATTTTCACAGAGAGTTGTGAATTTGTGGAATTCTCTGCCTCAGAAGGCAGTGGAGGCAGATTCACTGAATGCATTCAAAAGAGAGTTAGATAGAGCTCTTTGGGTTAGCGGAATCAAGGAATATGGGGAGAAGGCAGGAACGGGGCACTGATTGTGGATGATCAGCCATGATCACATTGAATGGCGGTGCTGACTCGAAGCCATTTTAGTCCTGAACTGCTGGTCCTATATTTTGAGGTTATGACTCCTGGTTGTCGACATCCCAACCAGAGGAAACCCTGCATTTCTCTTATAAAACCCCTTATGAAGTTTGTAAGTTTCAATTAGCTTATCAATCATTCTTTCAAACTCAAGCAAGCATGTATCCTTATCAACAACTCCCCACCCAAGTTAAGTTTCAATGACCTGCATTCGAGGACATTGGTCCCTCCGACACCAAAAACCTTTCAACCAGTTTCCCTTATCACAAACCAGTCTGAAGAAGGATCTCCACCCATTCCTTCTCTCCAGAGATTCTGCCTGTCCCACCGAGTTACTCCAGCTTTTTGTGTCTAACTTCGGCATCTGCAGTTCCTTTTTACACTTTTCAACCAGTCACCATTTAAACCAGTCACCTCTCTATTTGTTTCTCTCAATGTGAAAATGTCAGCTTTCTACACCTTATATTCAAGCTGCCATTTTCTTTTTTTTAACTTTTGCATCAGGGATCCATGTTAATTTTTGAGATTTTTCTCCCCCTTATCTGAAGAAGTTTTTATGGTTTGTTATGATGTTTCTGGCTCATTCCCATATTCTAAAACTCGATTTTGCCTTACTTTTATCTCTGCCTACCTTTGATGAATTCTGAAAACTTCACAGATCTCACCTCGATTGCTGTTTTTGACGAAATTATAGATCTTTTTTTCTTTGATCCAATATTATTTACTCGTTAGCCATTCTTGGTCCACATTGAGAATTTTTTATGCCTTAAAGTGATGTATGTTATGTACTTTACATTAAATCTTTGTTTGTCTGCTATCACATAATCTGCCAATCCACCATAAGAGAACCATGCCTTGTACCTTCATGGTTTGCTTTAATCTTAATATGAAATTATCTCATACTATAATCATTGCTCCCCAGGGATTACTTAATTACAATATTATTACCAGAAATTATTTCTTTCTTTTTCCCCCTTAATTAATTCTTTCTGACTGCTCAACATGAGATCTAAATTAGCTGACATCCTTGTTGGAATCCCCATTTATGGATATAGAAAAACATTTTGTAAACTCTCCATATGATCATCCTTCATACTATTACCAGTGATTTATATAGATTAAAGACCCATGGTGACTGTAATTACTAGTCATTTAGATTGGTTACAGATCCCATAATTTGACTGGCATGATCCTTATTATTTGTTCCTCTAATTTCCTGATTTATAAATGTATTATCACAACTGTTAGTGGCTTATAGCTAAATGCCATCACCATTTTCTGATTCTTGCTGTTCATTACCTCCACCCCGACTAATTTTTAATCTTGATCTTTTGTCCTTTCAACCTGTATCCAATTATTCAATATCAGTAACTCCCACCCCCCCCACCCCCCCCCCCCCCCCCCCCCCCCCCCCCCCCCCCCCCCCCCCCCCCCCCGGGCCCCCACGCCTCTTTTTCCTCTTCTTCTGCCTATCTCTTGTGAATGTTAACTATCCTACAACACCCAATCCCAGTAGGGTGGTCTGGGGTGTGGTGTGGTGCGGTGTGGGGAGGGGGAAAAGGGGTGGTGTGGGGGAGAGGGGGATGTGTGGGGAGGGGGGGAAGGGTGGTATGTGGGAGGAGGAGGGGAAGGAGGGAAGGGGAGGGGGGAAGGAGGGATGTGGGGGGGAGGGTGGGGAGGGGATCCACTCAGCGGTCACCGGCTGCGGCACCACACAGCACCTCCCGACTCCACACAGCGGCTTTCCCGACTCCACTCTTGCGGACTCAATCAGCACGGCTTGTTTACTCAGCCCCGCCTCCGGGGTTTTATTCTCTAGCGGATTCCGGAAGGGGCGTTACTTTCATGGTGACTGACAGGAGAGAAGACCAATCTTCTGATCTCACAATTATTTAAACCTTCATAACATTTCTCATATTTCACCGATCGGAACAAAACTTGGTGTCTTGGAGCAGAGGAGAACGGTGAGTAAGGTGGTGGAAAAATCCTAGCGATATAAGGTAGCATTTTTGCGCAAATTTAATTACAACGCCGATCGGAAGTGGTCAAGATGAGAGTTTTAGTAATAGTATAGATTATACTTCTCTGATTTGAATGTACCAGGAGGTATATTTGACTAATCGGATCCTTCTGATACCTTCAGATTATCATTCCCCATTTCACTCCTCTGAGCCGCCCCCCATTTTAAACAAACTTTCTAAATTTCCCCTGACTTGAACCCTCCTCCAGCAATTTAGTTAAAAAAAATGTCAGGTTGGTTTAGTTGGTTGTTCAGTTTATTTCTGGAATGGCATGTGGCCTGGCTGGGCAAGTATATCCAGAAACAAAATAACACCAGAGCTAGGGCATTATATTTGTTTACTTTCCATGTGCACCAGAACCAAGCAGTGAAGAGTTGGCTCATACATCACTGTTGCTTGTGACTATCTCTCTGCGTAAAAAACAACAGTTGTTTCAAAATGCTAAAAACTATATTCTGCTCACTGTATCTTAATCTTAATTTACCTATTGTACCAGAGTTTGGGTTGATTGTATTTAGTTTTGTCTAGAGATACAGCGCGGAAACAGGTCCTTCGTTCGGCCCACCAAGTCCGCCATGACCAGCGGTCCCTGCATATTAACACTAGGGACAATGTTACATTTATACCAAGCCAATTAACCTATACACCTGTACGTCTTGAGTGTGGGTGGAAACCAAAGATCTTGGAGGAAGCCCACGCAGTCACAGGGAGAACGTATAATCTCCGTACAGTACAGACAGCACCCGTCGTCGGGATCGAACCCGGGTCTCTGGCACTGTAAGGTAGCAACTCTACCGCTGCACCACCGTGGCACCCAGAATATATTGTATTCTGAATATATAATATTATCTGCTTTTCACTGTACCTTGGTATACGTGACAATAAAAATTAATCAGAACCTAAAGGGCCTGTCCCACTTTGGCGACCTAATCCGCGAGTCCAGAAGAGTGTCTTCGACCTTCAAGCTCGAGGGTACTCGCCTGGAAATCCTCAAGCTGGATGTACCGAACCGCGAGCTGCATCTACCGACCGCGCACAAACACATCGCGAAGGTGGGGGCCAGGGAAAGTGGAGGAGCGCTGTCCGCATGATGAAGATGAAGGTAAATGGCTGCCACAGTAACGGTAAGTCCTTTTGAGAGTGCGGGGGGGGGGGGAGAGAAGGAAGGAGAGAAGGGGGAAAGAAGGGGAGAGGAGGGGGGGAGGGGAGGGGGAGAGGAGAGGAGGAGAGGAGGGGGGGAGGGGAGGGGGAGAGGGGGAGGGGGGGGGGGAGAGGAAGGAACGGATAAAGGTCTTCCTAGGTCCTGAAAACTCCAATGAGCCAATCAAAATGCCCGGTCAACGAAGGAGATTGCCTACGACTGCCCTTGAGTGCCTGTAAGTAAATAGTGACCTCACTCCACTACACTACGAGTGAAAAAGACCAATGCCGACCAAATTTTACTAGCGGAAAAATGTTCAATTATCTGAAAATTTTACGCGACCTAGCTGAGGCCGCGAGTATGCGGGAACTTCTCTCGAGCATGCAGGAGAGTTCCAGCGACCTCATAGGACCTCCTAGGACCTTGTGTCGACCATGCTGCAAGTTTGAGTCCAGGGCAAACTCTTCCAAACTCGCAGATTAGGTTGCCCAAGTGGGACAAACCCTTCAAAAGTGATTACTTGGTAATCATAGAGGATTGTAACTATTCAGAATTGTATGGGAACAGGAAATACCACTCTGCTTTTTATCCTCACAATCACTGGATTTGTACCGGTCCCATATTGCTGAGCTGAAAATCTCTCTCAACTGGTCATAAAGGTCTCAGATGAAATTAGCAATATTTATTTTAGATTAGTTTGTTGGCTGAACAGTTTATCTGCTCACACAGGCTGGCAACTTTTCAAAATTGTGCTTAAAATACATTTCAGAAGAAAATAGATTGTACTGTGGTATTCATTTGACGCACACATATTTGTGACAATATCTTCTACAGTGGGGAACAAAATGTTCTGAAATAAATTAAATGGTTCGCCCTAATGAAATAAAGGAAATAAATAATTGGGTTTACATTGGCACTTTCCATAACTTGATGATGTTTCAAATCATTTCACAGCAAATGTACTCAATATGCCATGCAGCATCTGTAGAGAGAAAATTGGAGTTACTGTTTCAGGCTGATGATCGTTCAAATTCTAAGGAAAGGTAATTGACCTGAAACATTATCTCAAGTTCTCTGTCCACAAATGATCCACTTACAGATAGTTGGTTTTTATTTCAAAGTTGGAGCACCCGCAAAATACTTTTTGAAATGGTTTCTGATGTAATGTAAAAATCGTAGCAGCCTCTTTGTACACTCACGGGCCTAAAGGCAACAGTGCAATAATGACCAGATAACATTGCAGCTCCTGCAATGTAGTGCCACCTACCTGCTTCTTTATTCCTACCAGTTCCCCAGGGTGGTAATTATTTCAACATGGTTGGTGGGTTTTCCACAGTATTCCCATGTACAAGGGGTGTCCCAGCAGTAGAGTTGCAGCCTTACAGCACCAGAAACTGTGGTTCGATCCTGACAACGCATGCTGTCTGTACGGAGCCCGTGACTGCGTAGGTTTTCTCAGGGTGCTCTGGTTTCCTCCCACACTCCAAAGACAGATAGGTGTGTGGGTTAATTGGCTTCGGTCAAAAACTGTAAATGGTCCCAATTACAGTATGTAGGATAGTGCTTGTATACAGGGATTGCTGGTCGGCGCAGAATCGATGGGCCAAAGGGCCTGTTTCCACTGTTTTTCTAAACTAAACTATCTCTAAACTAAACTGAAAAGAGGGTTTCAATTTGGGGAAGTGTATTTAGTTGGTGCGTGCTCAGGGGATCCAGATCAAAGCTGGTAGCCAAGGAATCTACTGCAACATGTGCCTGCTCATGTACCAAAATACCTTGCTGTAGACTATAGATCACCGAGAAGGGTGTGGCAGCATCTACGGAGCAAAGGAAATATGCAACGTTTCGGGCCACAACCCTTCTTCAGACTGATGTAGGGTGGGGGGGGAGAAGAAAGGAAGAGGAGGAGCCAGAGGGGGACTCTCTTTGGCCATGGAGGAGGCCCAGGACAGAAAGGCCGGATTCGGAATAGGGGGAGTTGAAGTGCTGAGCCACCGGGAGATTAGGTAGGTTATTGCGGCCATTGTGGTTATTGAGGTTTCGCCGAACTCCTACGCTCAGTCCTTAATAACCAACCTGATCTCCCGGTGGCTCAGCTCTTCAACTCCCCCTCCCATTCCGAATCCGAGCTTTCTGTCCTGGGCCTCCTCCATGGCCAAAGTGAGCACCACCGGAAATTGAAGGAGCAACACCTCATATTTCGCTCGGGCAGTTTATATCCCTGCGGCATGAACATTGACTTCTCCAATTTCCGGTAGCCCTTATTGTCCCCTCCCCTTCTCAGCTCTCCCTCAGCCCTCTGGCTCCTCCTCTTCCTTTCTTCTTCCTGCCCCCCCCCCCCCCCCCCACCCTACATCAATCTGAAGAAGGGTTTCGGCCCGAAACGTTGCCTATTTCCTTCGCTCCATAGATGTTGCTGCACCCGCTGAGTTTCTCCAGGACTTTTGTCTACCAATAAAGAAAAGTAATTGAGATTAACAAATATTGCTAAATTATCTCGGGTAAAAAGGACCATAACAAGTGAAATTGTGTTGAATGGGTCTTGTAACACAATGAAGATCTTGTAATACACTGAATTTGCAAATTGTCTATAATAAGATAATCTCTTATGATGGAAGACAAGGCCATCTGCTCTGCAGATACGAGCTCTTTAAACAATCCTTCAATCTCATTCCTTAATTTATTTCTATGGAACCTAATCTCTCCCATTGAGAGAATTTCATCCCAAATTTCCTGCCATCACCAGGGATGCTTTAAGGCAGCAAATTAACATAGCAACCACCAATCTTTGGTACTTAGGAGGAAATTGGAGCACTGGGGAAAGAACACATGGTAACGAAGAGTACTGGCATTGGTTGTGAAGCAACAGGATCAGCCACTGCACTATGGCACTATCCTAATGCAACTGGGTATGTGAAGACACTTAATCTGTGTCATTTGATCCAAATAGTCCAGGTCCAGTCCGATTTTATTTTCAGATCACATGGCTGAAGGAGAACCAAACACCTAGAGGTTGCTTATAATGAATGAAAAAGAAACAGAGATTAACAAATGCTTATCAAAGTATTTTGAGAATCTGAAAATATTATGAACAATAAATAGCAATTGCTAGCAAATATCAAACACACAAACTGTTAATTTCTGTAAATTACTGGCAATTCTGTATACTGTCTCAGTGTACTACTGCTATGCACTTGCACTGTATCTGAGATGCTTATCTAATATGTATCTAAGTGCTTATGTATTGTGATACTTGTGCTGAACTGTATACAAAAATGAATTTGACAAATAAAGTAATAGTAATCCCGCTATTATTAATACCATGCATGCCTTTGCTAGTTCAAAACATGATGAATTCAAACCACGCACAGCTGGTGCCTCTTATTCTATTGTTCGTAAAATTAAGGATTCCTAATTTGAGGAAGGACATCCTTGTGATTGGGGCAGTGCAGCGTAGGTTCACGAGATTGATCCCTGGGATGGTGGGACTGTCATCTGAGGAAAGATTGAAAAAACTAGGCTTGTATTCACTGGAGTTTAGAAGGATGAGGGAGAATCTTATAGAAACATATAAAATCATAAAAGGACTGGACAAGCTATGTGCAGGAAAAATGTTCCCAATGTTGGGCGAGTCCAGAACTAGGGGTCACAGTCTTAGAATAAAGGGGAGGCCATTTAAGACTGAGGTGAGAAAAAACGTTTTCACCCAGAGAGTTGTGAATTCATGGAATCCCCTGCCACAGAGGGCTGTGGAGGCCAAGTCACTGGATGGATTTAAGAGAGAGTTAGGTAGAGCTCTAGGGGCTAGTGGAGTCAAGGGATATGGGCAGAAGGCAGGCATGGGTTATTGATTGGGGACGATCAGCCATGATCACAATGAATGGCGGTGCTAGCTTGAAGAGCCTAATAGCCTCCTCCTGCACCTATTTTCTACGTTTCTATGTTTCTATGATCCAAAATAAAATATTGCCCATATCCAAGCTTGCACCAGCCATGTTCCTGTTAAGTAGTGTTAGAGAGTCAGGGCTGCAGAGACATACAGCAAAGCTTCAGCCTAACTCAACAATGCCAGCCTAAGCTAGGTAGTCCCATTTACCCGCATTTGATCCCTCTAAACCTTTCCTATCCTATCTGCCCAAACATCTTTGAAAAGTACCATCCCATTTTTGTAATCTCATCCTCATGTTCCTCATAGTTTACTTACTCCCTGTTTCTGTAATCTCTGCCATCCCCTCTTGCAGCCTCTGGCCCATTTAAGCTGCGGAATTTCCTTCCCAAACAATTGTGTCTCTCTATCGCTTGCCTGTAGAACCTACTGCATATTCAGTCTTCTGCCTCAATTTATGGCTTAGCAACAGTTTTGTATCTTTTAACACATTGTGAAAAGCCCTTTTTCTTGCTATGTTAAATATACTACACAAATAAAGGTAGATGTTGCTGTAGTTGCACCTTTGCTAAGAATCTGCACGGTCAGTGGGTATCGAGGGAGATGAAACAGGAGGCTACTTGGAGGCTTCGTTAGGGAAAAAAACACACAGGATATACAATCCAAAACCGAATCAGAACTTGTCTTAATGGAGAAACAAGAAATCTCTTTTGTTAGAATAGTTGTCTCCAGTTCATTGACTATTTAAAGGGGTAGATGTGGCCCTTGTCTAAGGGGTCCAATCCCATGACTCGCCGTATTGAGAATGTGGTCAACCGGGAACCATACGTTCAGTCCCGCTATGTTATCAATGTGCCCAGTGAAGCTACTGACCCATCTTGGGTTTCTGTTCCCCCATACTGAGTTGGATGATCACTCATGATTAGATGAATGGCGGTGTTATACTTTATAATCCACTAGCCTATCTCCAATGTTAAAGAGGGAACTGCAGATGCTGGAGAATCGAAGGTTACACAGAAAAGCTGGAGAAACTCAGCGGGTGCAGCAGCATCTATGGAGCGAAGGAAATAGGCAACGTTTCGGGCCGAAACCCTTCTTCAGCCTATCTCCAATGATGTATTATTCGTAAATCATTCCATTCTTTTTTTTATCTTGACTTTGTGTTTTTTTTTCTCTTTCTTTCTTACTTCCTATATATTTTAAAAAAAAACCTAGAAGCAGAATCAATCCACAATTGATAATATTAATAATGTACGACTGATATACATGAAATGTTTATAATATGTGTTTGCTTCTAATAAAAATATTATTTAAAAAAACAATCCAAAGAAATCAGCATTGATAACAAATGTAAATTACATTCTTCCCAAAATATTGATAAAGCTTTGTACTAATGATTCGTGCTTTATTTGAAGAAAACCTGCAACAGTGTTCTCATTATTTCATGTCTTTGCGGCTTAAAAAACCATGTACAGTTGGGACAGAGAGGTCTGGAACAGACATTCATCAGGATTACACAGCTAATGGAAGGAGTGTGCGTCATCGATTGGGAGCACTTTTCATTCAGGACATTGTTAAAATGGTCCCAGGCACATTCAATCACATTTTATTTCTGACTGTGACCCCTATATGTGATATACTTGTTCAATGTCAGCTGTATAGTTCTAAGAAAGACTGCTCATGTTACAACTTTTCAACGCCCCCATCACTGACAGGTCACACCTGTTTGTTAGTTTGTACTATGCCCAGTGGAAGTTGTCCAAGTCAATGAGCTACAGCCAAGTGAAAGTGATTGGGGCCAGAGGTTAGGAGCTTGTGGGTAGGAATTGATAATCAAAATTTCAGAAAAGGCCGACATGTCAGCAACTAAAAAATAACCGAGCTCATTTTATGGAAACTTACTAAATGCAACTACTAGGGAAACGGGTGAACGAGTTAAATGCAGGAATGATCACCTAAGGAGAAATGAGAATAGTGGGAAGAAAATAAACTGAGGAATCGTGTAGTCTTGAGTTTGAAACAAGAGAAATATAATTGAAATGTGGCAGCGTAGGAAACCAGGAAATGAAGAGCTGGCGAATAGAACAACTTTACTCCCTTTAGTTTAGTGCTTGGTCTAAATACCAATGGTTACAATATGCAACAAGCTAAAAATAATCATGCAGAATGAAGACATTGGAATGTGATTAATTAGAGATCAAACATTATTTAGGTTATAGAGAAAGGATAGGGGTGGCAACAAAGAAGGCAATGTCTATGAAAGGGTGGGGACCGAGAGAAAGTGAATAACACAAGCAGAGGCGATGCTGGCTGAGATAACATGATGAAGATTTAGTCATGGCAGATGATCTCGCAACAGGATACATGAAGAGGAGGCAGATCAAAGCAGGAAGTGGGAAAAAGGAGAAATTGAAAATAAAAACAATGCTGCAATTATAACATACAATGGAGTAACACAGCGGGTCAGGCAGCAAATCTGGAGAAAATGGATAGATGATGTTTTGGATCAGGTTTATTATGGTTGGGGGGTGGGGGGGGGAAAGAAACTGGAAGGGAGAAAAATAACCAGGACACATCAGGGCCAGCACAGGTGACTTCAGGTGAGAAGGTTCGCTGATAGGCCGATTGTTAGCTAGAAATGATGTGATCCGAAAAGGGATATATCGTTGTGAACTGTGGAACTGGTTATAGAGTCATAGAGTGACACCGTGTGGAAACAGGCCCTTCAGCTTGACTTGCCCACACAGACCAACATGTCCCTGCTACACTAATCCCACCTGCCCGCCTTTGGTCCATATCCCTCCAAACCTGTCCTTTCCATGTACCCATCTATTTGTTTATTAAATGTTGGGATATTCAACGCTGATATTATTGGGTTGTAAAGGTTACCCAAGTAGAATATGAGATGTTGCTCCTTTAGTTTGCATGTAGCCTCACTCTGGCAATGGAGGCAGCTCAGGACAGCAAGGCAATAGGACAAAGTTAATTGACCTGTATCAAGCCAGGTCTGTGACATTTTGAAGAATTAAGGAACTGCAAGTGTTGGTTAATACACAACAGGACACAAGGAGTTGGAGTGGGTCAGGCAGCATCTCTGAAGAACATGGATAGGTGTTGTTTCTGATCTCAACCTGAAATGCCACCTATCCATGTTCTCCAGAGATGCTGTCTGACCCACTGAGTTACTCCACAATTTTGGTCCTTTTGCCCGACATTTTGAAACATTGCACCTTTGTGACAAAGATCAAGGAATATTTGGAGTATTTGCAAACTCAGAGAACCAGCTTGCACTGTGTTGAACAAAGGCTCAGTAGCTTTACGAGGATATGGTTCTGAACTACCTTGGTTCAACAAATTGTCAATTAAGATGTTCTTCCACTGCAAGTGTTCAGCTCTATGGAAACACTTGTCTACACCCAATGTATTGAAGGGAACCATACAAAAGAGTTACTATGGAAATTGTATTATCTCTGTGTTCAGGAGTGTCAAAGTTCAATGTGCTTTGGGTTCAGAGAGATTCTATCATGAGAGTCTCTCACCAGTGCCCCGCTATGTGTCTACTGGTGCTGAATAAACAACGAGCAGCTCCACCGACAGCTTCACACCCAGTGTGGCTCGCTCAACGTCACAGCAGAAGGGAAATTTGATTGAGGTAAGATAGACACAAAAAGCTGGATGAACTCAGCAGGAAATTTTTTTTTTTCTTGTTTTTTCTCTTTATGTACAACTACTACGGACTGACGCAAAACTGCATTTCGTTGTACTGATACTTGTATTTGTGCGATGACATTAAAGTTGAATTGAATTGAATTGAATTGAATTGAATCTCTGGAGAGAAGGAATGAGTGAGGTTTCGGATCGAGACCCTTCCTGAGATATACATGTTTAGACAATGTAAACAATTAAACTGTGATCCCAATAGTGAGAATACAAGGAATATGAAATATAGACAAGATTTTGGGGTAAGGTAATCGCTGGAATCGCTGCCTTTGAGGGTGGTGATAGCGGAGACTGTCAATGATTTCAAAAAGGAAATTTATCAGCACTTGAGGGAAATAAATTTCCAGGATCATGGGGATAAAATAAATAGAATCATTTAGTGAGAGACAGCGTGGATTTGATGGGCTAAGATGTTTCCATCTGTGCTTTAATGACTCGGTTACGCTAAAGTTGAGAGGCCTGGAAAACAGATGTGTGCCTTGATTAAACAATGTCCTTTTGACTGTGCCGTATGCACAGAATATTGTGTTGAGGACCATTTAATGTGATTTTAGCATTCAGCCAGGATGATCATATTTTTCAACATTGTCGAGCCTGGGGAAATACTTCTGTGAGTAGTTAGCACCGTGGCAAAGTAATAAACATGATTAAAGTAAAACTGCAATGTGTCAAGAGAGAGGTGTTTTGTAGCGGCCTAAGGCACTTGTGAGAAGAAACGGCACAACACAAGCAAGAGCAGACAGTTTCATCTTTGTAGGCAGCATGGTGGCACAGCAGGTGGATCTGCTGCCTCAGGCGCCAGGGACCCAGGTTCAATTCTGATCGCAGGTGTTAGCTGAGCTTGCACATTCTCCCTGTGACCATAAGGTTTCCTTGAGTAAGCATGCAGGTACAGCAGGCAGTAAAGAAAGCGAATGGCATGTTGGCCTTTATAACACGAGGAATCGAATATAGGAGCAAAGAGGTCCTTCTGCAGTTGTACAGAGCCCTAGTGAGACCACGCCTGGAGTATTGTGTGCAGTTTTGGTCCCCGAATTTGAGGAAGGACATTCTTGCTATTGAGGGAGTGCAATGTAGGTTTACAAGGTTAATTCCCAGGATGGCGGGACTGTCGTACGCTGAGAGAATGGACCAGCTGGGCTTGTACACTCTGGAGTTTAGAAGGATGAGATGGGATCTCATTGAAACATATAAGATTGTTAAGGGCTTGGGCTCGCTAGAGGCAGGAAACATGTTCCCGATGTTGGGGAGTCCAGAACCAGGGGCCGCAGTTTAAGAATAAGGAGTAAGCCATTTAGAACGGAGACGAGGAAACACTTTTTCTCACAGAGAGTGGTTAGTCTGTGGAACTCTCTGCCTTAGAGGTGGAGGCAGGTTCTCTGCATGCTTTCAAGAGAGAGCTAGATAGGGCTCTTAAAAATAGCGGAGTCAGGGGATATGGGGAGAAGGCAGGAACGGGGTACTGATTGGGGATGATCAGCCATGATCACATTGAATGGCGGTGCTGGCCCGAAGGGCCAAATGGCCTACTCCTGCACCTATTGTCTATTGTCTATTGTTTATTGAGACACCCTGGTTTCTTCCCACAACACAAAGACATTTGAGTTTGTGGGTAAATCGGCCGCTGTATGTCGCTCCCGTGTAGGGAGTGGATGCGAAAGTGGAATAACTATAGAACTAATGTGAATGGGTAGACACAAAAAGCTGGAGTAACTCAGCGGGACAGGCAGAATCTCTGGAGAGAAGGAATGGTGACGTTTCAGATCGAGACCCTTCTTCAGACAAATCTTAATTTCTCTAAATGCCTTAGTGACTGAGTTGGAATGGACGACAGCACTTCTTTACACTCAGGGATCAGGAAGCCTTTGGGGAAAGTGGCTGCAGGAGGAGACAGTATTGAGGCCCTTGTGTCTCAATGCAAAACAATGTTTCTAATGTTTATCTAAAGCACTTCTGAAACTGCAATATTGTTCAAACAGTTAATTTCAACAAACCTCCGCAATCAAATCTCCTTCCACGCAAACACAAAGGAACTGCATGTGATTGCTGACCCCTTAAAGTGAGGTTCAAGGTGGGAGAGGTGAAGAGGGGATGAGATTCCTTCCTGCTGCTAAATGCTAAGGTCTTAGTGTGTTCCCAAAATATAGCCTTGGCTGGATTGTCATTCCATTTTAGGATGACTGGCATCTAATCAGCATTACATTTGGACTGATGTCATGTTCTGTCTGTCCTGTATGCGGCACATGTGTGCAACTGCCCTTCCACTTATGGTGGAATGAACATGTCAAACTAAAACATGTACACACAAGCAGTGCCCACATAATTGCTACCAAATTCCCACCCACAACACACTTACTGCGAGAACCAAGAGTTGTGCGCAATAGAAAATACATAATATTTGAGGGTAGCTAGGGAGAGGATATTTTTTAAAAAACCACACAATGTGGAGTAACTTGGCAGGTCAGACAGCATTGCTAGGGAACATAGATAGGTGACGTTTCAGGTCAGAACCTTCCAGACCAAAATGTCATCTATCTTTGTCCTTCAGAGATGCTGTCTATCTGCTGAGTTACTCCAGCAAATTGTGTCCTGTTTTTGTAAACGAATATCTGCAGTTCCTTGTTGGAGAATATTATTTGTTTTCCTGGAATTGCTCAGAGTTTCTTTTAAACTTGTTTAGTTTGAACCAGTTCTGTTTTTGTAGACAGAAGGGTGCTAGTGCGCACATAACAGCTTGCAATACGCTATTGATTGCTCTACATCAATCTAGCTTTCAACTGTTGAGAGGTGCTGGTACACTGTACTGGCATGTACCGTCACAATAAAGCACTGTTCACTTTTTAGTTTAGTTTAGAGATGCAGCATAGAAACAGGCCCTTCGGCCCACCGAGTCTGTACCGACCAGCGATCCCCACATATTAACACTATCCTACACCAATTAGGGACAATTTATAATGTTACCGAAGCCAATTAGCCCATAAACCTTGAGTGTGGGGAAAGACTGGAACACCTGGAGAAAACCCACGCAGATCACCGGGAGAACATACAAACTCCGTACAGACAGCACCCGTGGTCAGGATCAAACCCGGGTCTCTGATGCTACAAGGCAGCCACTCTATCGCTGTACCACCTTGCTGGTTGGGCTATTGCAAGGTCTGCATCATTATTTCACTGGACATTGGATCAAATAACCCCATGAAAATATACTTTATTAAAGATGGGAATTAATCAATTAATCAAACATACATCTTGCTGCCTCCATATGACTGTCTGTATCAAGGAAAGAAATTCTGACTTCTTTAATGTTTTGTGCAAAATTTTGTCTAAACCTCCACTTACACTTTTTGTATGATGACCATCATTACACTTTATGAAATGTGTTCCATAGATTTTGGTTTAAAACTATTCCATAACCACCTAAAATGAAGCATGTCAATGACTAGAAATTCACAAGTATCTTCCACACAATAAAACTAACAACTGAAATTGACAATGTTTGATATTTAATTCACAATTATGTACGAAGGTATCAGAAATAAATATCAATGGATTTTAAACATACAAACTGAAAGAAAAAATATAACCACAAATAACATATGCTAACATTTAAAAAAGGTACATCTTGTTTTATTTTTCCAATGGATATTATTTGTATCTTGTACCTTGTTTACTGGAGGGGAGGGGGGGGGGGAGGTAGAGTACTTTTCCCATTGTGTAAACATGCATAATGCATTCACATTTCACCCAAGTTGATGAATATAAAATCAGGAGAGATGTTAATGGGCTGCTGACTCATTGTTGCCTGCATAAACTAGAGCTGATATCTTCTTTATGTTTTTGTCCACTCGCATTAATGGTCAGATTAATATCATCAAAATTCTTTAAATCCTTTCATTTGTGGGAAATGTGGGAGTGGCGGCGCCTAACGGCAGCGGCTCGACTACAAGCGTCTGTCTTTTTTAATTTTTGTCTTGTTAAATGTATGGCTTGAGTTAGTTTTTATTATTTTTTTATAGTTGTGTACATGTGGGGGGTGGTGGGGGGGCTGTGGGGGAAACCATTTAAAATCTCTTCCCTGTGCGGGGACCCGACTATTCCCTGTTGGGTCTCGGATGTCGTTGGGCCTAACATCGTGGAGCCGGCGGCGACCTCCGGCCGGGACTAACCTGAGGGCTCCAGTTGCAGAGCCTGCGGAACTGACATCGCGGAGCTGGCCAACTTCGGAGCGGGAAGAGCTGTGGTGGCGTGCGGCTGCGACCCGACTTTGGAGTTCGGAGGCACCGGCCGCAGACCCGGTGGACGGGAACATCGGGAGCTCCAAGTCCCTGGTGGGAGACCACTTTTCCGAGCTCCGTAACGGCGACTTCTCCTGCTGGAATCGCAGGTTTAAAGGACATGGAGCCGGGGCCTAACATCGCCCGGCGTGGCTTAAATGGCCTCAGGACTTACCATCGCCCGCCGGGGGCTTTAACATCGGAGCCCCAGTTCGCGTCGATACTGCAGTTTTGGACTGCTGAACCACGGGAGAAGGAACAAAGGGAAGAGATAAAGACTTTGCCTTCCATCACAGTGAGGAGATGTTGGAGACTCACTGTGATGGATGTTTATGTAAACTGTGTTAAGTGTGGGTCTTGGAATGTTTTGTAATGTAAAAAACTGTAGAAATTATATTTCGTTCAAACCTAGGTTTGAATGACAATAAATGCATTCTATTCTATTCTATTTAATCTGAAGGTCAGAAAACATTTTTTTTAATGGTACGCTATCCATGAGACAGGACATGCTTTAGAGGAATCAATGCAAGATATTTATTGAGAAAGATTTTTATAAAGGCTTTTAAAACGAGATGGAAGCAAGTCTGCAAGGCCAACTGGCTTTGGATGAAAATATCTAGTGCTATGGTGTTTGAGAAAGAGCTGCAGATGCTGGAGATGCTGGAAAATCTAAGGAAGACAAAAGTGCTGGAGGAACTTTGTGGGTGAGGCAGCATCAATGGAGAGAAGGGGTAGGCGACGTTTCGGGTCGATGTCGGGGGGAGGGGGGCGGGGGGCGGGAAATAGAAAGGAAGACAGTAAGCTTGTGGGAGAGCTGGGAAGAGGGAGGGTAAAGAAGGAGAAAGCAAGGACTATCTGAAATTAGAGAAGTCAATGTTCATACCGCTAGGGTGTAGGCCGCAGAGACCATTCCCTCTGTAACTCCCTGGTCAATTTGTCCCTCCCAACCCAAACCACTCCCTCCCCGGTACTTTCCCTTGCAATTGCAGGATATGCTACATTTGTCACTTTACCTCCCCCCTCGACTCCGTTGTTCCAGGTGTCAACTTCTCTACTTCAGCGAGACCAAGCGCAGGCTTGGCGATCGTTTCGCCAAACACCTCCGCTCAGTTCACACTAATCAACCTGATCTCCCGGTGGCTCAGCACTTCAACTCTCCCTCCCATTCCGAATCCCACCTTTCTGTCCTGGGCCTCCTCCATGGCCTGAGTGAGGCCCACCGCAAATTGGAGGAACAGCACCTCATATTTCGCTTGGGCAGTTTACACCCCAGCGGTATGAACATTGACTTCTCTAATTTCAGATACTCCTTGCTTTCTCCTTCCTTCCCTTCCCAGCTCTCACACAAGCCTACTGTCTTTGCCTCTTCCTTTCTTTTTTCCGCCCCCCCCCCCCCCCCCCCCCCCCCCCACTGATCTAAGTTTGAAGAAAGTACACGACCTGAAACATTACCTATCCCTTCTCTCCATAGATGCTGCCTCACCCGCTAGTTCCACCAGCATTAGTGCTATGGTGTAATGACTTACCGGCTTCCTCTGATGGAGCAGAAGATAAAGAGCAATTCAGCTTGGAGAAGGTTGCAAGATGCTCAAATTAACTCCCAAAGTGATTATTTGGCCATGGCTAAGCTCGTCTCATTGGATCTGCCTGATCTCCCGGTTGCCAAATTCCCCTACCCACACTGACCTTTCTGTCCTAGGCCTCCTCCATTGTCAGAGTGAGGCCAAACGCAAACTGGAGGAACAGTATCTCATATTTTGCTTGAGCAGCTTACAGCCCAGGGGTATGAATGTGATTTCTCTAACTTCAAATAACCCCTGCATTCCTTCTCTCTCCATCCCTCCCCAACCCGTTATATCAGCTTCAAAGTCATCTTTGTTGAGTCTCATTCTCTGTACTCATTCTCACCTAACAATGACCTGTTTCCTTCATCATCCTTACTTTTTTGCATATGTTTCATTCATTTGTTCTATATCCCTCTACATCACCATTAATATCTTTCCTTTCCTTTACCCCTGACTCTCAATCTGAAGAAGTGTCTCCACCCGAAACACCACCTATTCCTTTTCTCCAGAGATGCTGCCTGACCTGCTGAATTACTCCAGCTTTTTGTGTCTGACTTAGGGATTGAATTTCAGAACATCCGGTCCAATGAACATTCAGAAGGACATTTGGTTTTGTTAAATCCAAAAGCTGACAAGGAAGTAGGAAAGGCTCAAATTCCTCTTCTTCGAAACTTATCTTAAAGAGTCCCAGCTCCCCAACACCAATCCTCACCCATGATACTATGTACAAGGAGTTGCTGGTTCACTTTGTGTCCAAATTAAGAGGTTCACATTTAAGTTAGTGGTAAAAACTAGTAGCAGACTGACTGTAACTTTGGTTCCGTATCCCTTCTCTTGCACCCTGATGTTTCCATGGCAACATGACAATATTTCACCTCTGATCTCTCCTGCATCCACGTTCTGCAGATTCTGGGATTCTTTCCCTATTCATTAATTATTTTTGTTTTCTCTCAATGATCCAGAGGCACGGTGCCAGCGTCACTGTGCATACCAATGATATTTACCTCCCTCTCTCTATCCGTGGCATCAATCCCACAGCTGTCACCACCTGCTCCAGTTGCCTGGGTGAGTCAGTCTTTCTCCCTCTAAATGTCAGCATAGCTGAAGCTGTCATCTTTGACCTATAAACCACCATCCTCCATACCTTCAGCATTACAGTCTGCCACTTGACACCAGAATGCCAGCCACTATCGTTAATATGCTGTGAAGTTTAAAAGACATTTGTTACTCACGTCCCACATCTGATCTATGACTGGAGGTTCTTAACTGGTGGCATTGCCCATCTCACCCTCCCTCTTTCTCTGCAGCTGCCAATGCTCTCGATCGCATATTTACCGACCCGGCAGTTCATTTTCTACCAAGCTCTCCTTTCCAGACATCCCAAATTCTTTCCCTATGAGCTGGCATGGTCGAGGATGGGACAGATGACAGCCCTTCACTTTTATGGCTGCTACTGATGTCAAAGCAGGAAACTAATCAGGCAATTAAAATGTCTAATTTCTAACACTCGAGGTGCGAATGGTATTCTGTCTCATAAGGAATATGCCTCAGGGGGAGCCGGTTACCATAATCTCAGTTGTAGAGTGGCAAAAAAGATTAAAGCGTTATGAGGACATCCCCTGCATTAGTTTACAGCACCTGACATAATTGAAACCAAAACACTGAGTGGTAAGAAGTCGAGTTAATCTGCAGATATTTCTGGAATTATGCTTTGCATTCCTTCGTTCTACACCCTCCAGCTCAAAATATATTTGCCCTGTAAGTTGCTGAAATTGCAAGCTGACAATAATACAATGGGACACTGGGAGAATTCGTACATTCAGGGTTATAAATGATGATTTATACGTTTTGGGAAGAGAATTAGGATTTATTTTGCAACATGAATTAACAAAGAGAATTTGAGTGCAAGGTGCAGAATGAGAACCGGAGAGAATCGAAGATTGTAAGAACTGGGGCAACGATAGAGTCGCTGCTTTGAGGCACCAGAGACCTGGGTTCAATCCCGACTACGGGTGCTGTCTGTACGGAGTTTGTATGTTCTCCTTGTGACCACACGGGTTTTCTCCAGGTTTTCTCCGGTTCCTCCCACACTCCAAAGACGTACAGGTTTGTAGGTTAATAGGCTTCTGTAAATAGTAAATTGTCCCTAATGTGTGCAGGATAATGCGAGTGTACAGGATGATTGTTGGTCGGCGCGGACATCGGTGGGTCGAAGGGACTGTTTCCATGCTGTATCTCTAAAGTCTAATGTAGAAAGAGTCCATATCTCTGGAAAACAAAGAGAGCTCTTAATTTTAGTTCCTCATTGTTTACAACACCAAACTCTTGAGAGGGTTGAGAACAAGCTGTCAGTTTCACAAATCGATTGGAGTGGTGGAGCAGAAAAAATCATCTAATAATGGGTGGTGAATTGCAGTTCAAAGGATATTGACACAAATTCTTGGATATTCTACCTATTAGAATATCTATGACATTAATACCTATTATACCAAAAAAATACAGGGTTATAGCGAGACCAGGCAGGTTGAGTTGAGTAATTTTTATGATCAATAACAAACGGTAATATAACTCGGTAACACGCGTGCCTGACTAGCTAACACGAAAATAGCTCCTGTTGCTCGGAGCGCTGACGACTGACGGGAAAGCCGGTGAACAAACCCCCCTCGGTCACGCGATTGAGCCAACCAATGACGAGGGTTCTGACCTCCCCAAACCACTACTAGGTGCGGCTACAGGACCCTCCAGAACCAAAGGAAAGCAGGCGGCCGAATGAGACGACCAGACCAAGTGGAGACCGGAGGAACAGGCACAACCGGTGGTACAGGATGAACAGACAGAATATGGCTAGCAGGCAGAACAGTCACAGGTGGAACAGGCACAATAGATGCAACAGGTGCAAGGGGTATGACCAGCGGACAAACTCTATGCCGGGGTTGAGCCACCACCACCGGGCTATCGACATCCAGATGGGCGGGCTTGAGGTGGGCCGCCGAAACGATCTCCTCAAGACCCCCGACATCCAACAGGAAAGTTGCGACGCCGGGCCGAAACTCCCGGAAAGGGCCCTCATAAATCTGCTGCAGCGGAGTCCAGTGCGAGTCCCTGCGAATAAAAACAAAAAGGCAGTCTTTGAGCCCCGGGGGAACGTAGATGGGCGCAACCCCATGGCGAGAGGTCGGAATAAGAGCCAGGCCGCCCACTTTCACCCGCAGGTTCGCCAACAAAGACAAACTCCTGCAGCCCCCGACCTGCAGGAAGGAAATCACCAGGCACCCGCAGCGGGGAGCCATGCACTAGATGTGTCCAAATTCGCCTTCGGGACCGTACGGATCCCCAGCAACACCCAAGGCAACTGGTCCACCCAATCCGGGCCCGTAAGCCGCGAGTTCAGCGCTGACTTCAGATGCCGATGGAACCGCTCCACCAAACCGTTGGCCTGAGAGTGGTACACGGTGGTGTGTTGCAGCTGCGTCCCGTACGGCTGAGCCATAGCCGACCACAAGGCAGAGGTGAACTGGGCACCATGGTCAGTGGAGATGTCCGCAGGCACACCACAACGTGTCACCCAGTGGGCTGCGAGGGTCGGAGCACAAGACGTGGCGGTGGTGTGAGAGAGTGGAGCGGTCTCTGACCACCTTGTGAAGCGGTCCACAATGGTGAGCAGGTGCGTGGCAACGCGACACGTCGGCAGCGGACCCACCAGATCGACATGGACGTGCTCGAACCTGTGAGGGGGAACCATGAGATCCTGAAACGGTGCCCGCACATGCCGCTGGACCTTGGATGTCTTGCAGGGAATGCAGGCCCGAACCCAGGCCGTAACCTGCTCGCGAAGCCCCTGCCGGACGAACTTGTCCGCCACCAACGCAGAAGTCACCCGGGTGGAAAGGTGGGCCAGACCGTGAACAGCGCCGAACACACGCCACCGCCAACCGGCAGGGATGATGGGTCGTGGTCCATCGCACAGGACCGTCACACCCACAGGGCCGAACAGAACATCGGCCAACACCAACTCCCCGACACAGCAGTCCGATCTCCCTCGCGTTGCGCAGCAGCCAGCCCAGAATAGTCAACGCCCGAGTCCACAGACACCACGGCATGGAGATAAAGCATCCGTGACCAGTTTCAGTTTGCCCGCCATGAGCTGGACATCGGTGGTGTATTCCGAGACAAACGCCAGGTGCCGCTGTCGCAACGTGAACCAGGGGTCGGGCACCTTCTCAAACGTAAACATTAGGGGCTTGTGGTGAAGAGCCTGCTCTCCAGCAAATAGCGGAAATGACGGAACCGCTAAATAATGAGCCAGGAGCTACTGATCAAACGCACTGATGCTCCGCTCTGGAAGACGCAGGTGCCGGCTGAAATAGGCAAGCGGTTGCCAGTGTCCGTTAATAAACTGCTCCAGGACCCCCGCCCCCCCCCCCCCCCCGACAGCGGTACCCAAGGCATCAATGGTGAGGGCGTCGAAAGCGGCCACGGTCTCGGCGTCCCACACGAGGTTCCACGGCTTATCGCCAAGGCACTGAAACAAGGGCCGCATAATCCGGGCAAAACGATGATAAAAGTTCACCATGCCGTCGAACACCTGCAGCCCCTTGACGGTGAGTGGCCAAGGACACTGCCGAGTCGCCTCCACCTTACCGGGAAGAGCCGCAGCGCTCTGTGAGATAACATGGTGTCCCAGGAAGGAAATAGAGTTGAGGCCAAACTGGCACTTGGTGGTGTTAATCACCAGCCCGTGGTCCTGGTGCCACTGGAACAGCACCCGTAATGTTCCTGGTGGGAGCGGCAGGCAACCAGAATGTCAGCCAGGTACACAAAAACAAAGTCCAACCCTCGACCAACCATGTCCATCGACCACTGTAAAGCCATCGCGGCGTTCATCAGCCCGAACGGCATCCGCAGTCATTCAAACAGGCTGAACAGGGTAATGATTGCGGTCTTAGGCACATCATCGGACTGGACGGGAATCTGGTGGTAGCCGCGCACCAGATCCACCTTGGAAAAGATGGTAGCACAGTCCAAGTGGGCCATGAAGTCCTGGATGTGCAGCGGTCAGCGGTTGTGACAGTGTTCAGGCAGCGGCAATCCCCACACCATCTCCACCCCCCAGACTATTTGGGAACCATATGTAACGGGGAAGCCCAAGGGCTGTTGGAGCGCAGCACAATCCCCATGTCCTCCATCTGCCAGAATTCCGCCTTGGCCAAACGAAGCTTGTTGGGCGGTAGCCTGCGCGCACGTGCATGCAGTGGAGGGCCGGCAGTGAGAATATCATGCACCAACCTCTGCTTGGGGCGGCCGAGTGAAAGTGAGGGGTCAGGAGCTCCGGGAATTCGGCCAGGATGGGAGCATATGCCCCAGCCACATCCATCACAGGTCCGAGGAGCGGGCTGGGGGGAACCGCGGGCTGCGGATGCGGGCTGGGGGGAACCGCGGGCTGCGAGGATGCGGGCCGGGGGGAACCGCGGGCTGCGAGGATGCGGGCGGGGGGGAACCGCGGGCTGCGAGGATGCGGGCTGGGGGGAACCGCGGGCTGCGAGGATGCGGGCTGGGGGGAACCGCGGGCTGCGAGGATGCGGGCTGGGGGGAACCGCGGGCTGCGAGGGTGCGGGCTGGGGGGAACCGCGGGCTGCGAGGATGCGGGCTGGGGGGAACCGCGGGCTGGGGGGACTCGGGTGCGCTGGGGGGAGATACGAGACGCTGGCCCCGGATGTCCACCAGGAGGGAAAAGGCCTGAAAAAAATCGGAGTCCAGCAACGGGCTGGGAAACGTCCGCTATGGTAAAGGGTCACGAGTAACGGCGGGAATTGAGGACGAGGGAAATAGTCCGAGTGCCATAGGTGCGGATGGGGCAGCCGTTGACTGCGGTCAGGGTGGGGCCACGCTTACCAGCACGAGTATTGAGCCCAGACGGGAAGGGAGGATGCTCAGCACAGCCCCAGTGTCCACCAGGAAGCGAAGTCCGGAATGACGATCCCAGACGTAGTGGCGATGGTTCTGGACGACCACGATAGCCTCTACCGGCGATCGGCCGAGGCATTTCCTGAAAAGGAGCAGGGGGCCTGGCATCAGCGGGCCTCTGCACCCCAGCATTGGTGGTAATAGCACCTCTGGTGCTTACTGTGATTGCCGGGGACGGCTGCGGTGCGGCGATGGCAGCAGAAGGTTGGACATCCCTGCGGGTCTGCTGGTGCAAACGCCTGGACACCCAGCTGATGGAACCACCGCCCTGTTGCTTGGCGAGCCGCAACTCATCCTCCCAGACAGCGAGCTGTAGGGGGTCGGCAAAATCGGATCCGGCGAGGAGCAAGCGGATGTCGTCGGGCATCTGCTCCAGGAAAGCCTGCTTGAATAACAGGCAAGGCTGGTGGCCATCCATAAGAGCGAGCGTCTCGCTCATCTACGTAGATTACTTACAATCGCCGAGGCCGTCCATGTGCAACTGGCAGGCCGTGCGATTGCGGCGACTGAGCCCGAAAGTGCGTAGCAGCAGCGACTTGAGACCTTCATACTTGCCGAACGCAGGCGGATTCTGTTGGTAAGGCAGCAACTGGGTGGCAGTCTCCTGTCTGAGCGCACCCACCACATAGAAATAACGGGTAACATCCGCGACAATGTGGTGGAGCTTGAATTGGGCCTCAATGTGCACAAACCACACTTGAGGCTGTACCGCCCAGCAAAGAGGCAGTTTCAGGGCAACCATGTTTTGCTGGGTGGACTGGGCGTTCATATCGAAGATCCGAAAAAACATTCAGGCCGGCGGGGCCACCACTATAGCGAAACCAGGCAGGTTGAGATGAGTAATTTTTATTATCAATAACAAACGGTAACAAAACTCGGTAACACGCGTGCCTGACCAGGTAACACGAAAATACCTCCTGTTGCTGGGAGGAGCGCTGACGACCGACTGGAAAGCCCGCGAACGAACCCCCCTCGGTCACGTGTTCGAATCAACCAATGACGAGGGTTCTGACCTCCCCAAACCACCACTAGTAGCAATGTTACAAATTTTGAGATTTAAAAAATCAAGTCTGCAATTTATCCCATCAGATAAAGCATAACAATAAGTTTAATTTGACACCAAATTCACTTTCATATCTCAAGTATTAAAAATGTTATGGCCATTTTCATACTCGGAAATTAGCATCTTGTTCTCTATTGATTTTTCAATGGACATTACAAAAAAGCTGTGATCTTGGATAATCAAAAGCCCATTTCTTAAGGAAAGATTAACATTTTTAAATAGCCTAAGTGTCCAAAGATTATTCACAAATAATTCACAATATAATATGATTTTTATATCTAATTTACATTAATTTATAGGCCAAATGGAAGGAATTTAGTGTTCAATTGCTGTAAATAAATGCCCATTTAAATCGTCTTTCTAGTGGGTTCATGTGAACGCGCTGGTTTAGAACGTTGACATCGCGCTGGATTAGTGCCCTCAAATGCCGAGAAAAATACTGCGGGATATAAAAAGCCCAAAATGAACTACTCGCTATAGATAACTTTAATTACAGAGTTATATATATGCCCCATTTAATGTAAAAATAAGGTACATACCTTTAATTGTTTACTTTATAAAACCCTGGGGCTGCGAGAGGTTGCGGAATCAGAGAGTAATTTTAAAACTATTATAACTATATTATCGAGGCCTATAAAACTAATAATACCTTTTGCGACCGGGTCTTGCAGCGATTTTTCGTTAATGATTTACTAGGCTGAACATCTGCGATTAGAACAGCCTAGTAAAAATCGCGTTTTAAACCCGCCCCCTCCAAACAGCGCCAAAATCGCGGACATGGCTGAGGGCAGATTCCCAATGACGATTCAGGTAGGTTTTTTAACATACCTACCACTAGGTGCCGCTACAGGGTACCAATAAATTCTCCATTAGTTAGGCAACATTTTTGATTTCAGGGATAGATACAAGGAACTGCAGATACTGGAATCTTGAACAAAAATTACAAAGGGCTACACTAACTCAGCGGGTCAGACTGCATCTCGGGAGGACATGGATGGATGAGATTTCGGGTTGGGATGCTTCTTCAGATCTATTGTAGTCGGGAAGAGAAAGCTGGAAGAATGGTGGAGCAGGGCAAAGCTAGGCAATGGATAACCGATACAATTGAGGGTGCTTGATGGTGGAAAATGGCCAGTGCCACAAATTAGAGAAAAGGCTGTGAGTAAAAGAGAGAAGAGGCATGAAATGAGAGGCCAGAGGAAACGATATAGGTGAAATGGATGGAGGGAAGGGGAAAGGGGGGTAAACATTGGTTCAAAAGTTATTTTGGTGGTTCCTGTAATCTTTTCCGAAATTGCAATGGATAAAGTGCAAAATGTAAAACATCATTTTCTTCTCCTTAGACAGACACAGAGTGCTGGAGTAACTCAATGGGTCAGGCAGCATCTCTGGAGAAAAAAGATGGGTGACATATCAGGTCGGAACCCTACTTCAGGCTGATCGGGTTCTGACCCGAAACGTCACGTCCTTTTTCTCTAGAGATGCTGCCTGACCCACTGACTTACTCCAGCAACTTTGTCTATCTTCAACATAAACCGGCTTCTGAAGTTCCCTCCTACATATTCATCTATTTTGTATTGTATTGTATTCAAATTTATTGTCATTGTCTCAATTTAAGACAACAAAATGAATTTCCCTTACAGGCAGTATCATAAAAAAAAATGTTTTAAAAATCATTAAAAAAAAACAAAAAACATCTCTTTGCCCTTTTACTCCTTTCAAATTAATATGCTTGCATTTCCAAATTCAGAAAGCAGACTTTCCCTTGTACCTGAAGAAACATCACCTGTCCATGTTCTGCAGAGATGCCGCAGGACCCTTTCATTCTTCCTTCACTTAAGAAGCCGTCCCTGACACAAAACATTGGCTGCTTTCTCTTTCCACAGAGGCTGCTAGACTGGCTGAGTTTTTCCAGCTTTTTCAGTTTTTGCTCTAAGTTCTATGCCAGAACTGTGACTATTCTTCAAAACTCCCGAATTGTGTCACAAGTACCTTGGGACATCGTGACTATTATTGCATTTTTGTCCATCACTGCTTTTTTTCTTGTAATTCAGATAAAAAGATGACCTTCAACTGATCTTGTCTTGTTTAAGGCAAAGAGAAATTGGAGTACAATGAGGAAGAGTTTTCTTATTTCAGTTGGTTGTAAATCTCCTTTCAAGGACTGCACACATATAGAGTAGATGAATATGTCCAGAGGCAAAAGTACTACTATTGAGTAATAAAAACCTGCCTCCATTGGCACAAGCTCTCTCAGTTTGTCCGCTTCCCTTCCTGAATATAGCTAACACCTAATGATGCAACCATGACACAGTGTTCACTGTCAGAGCCTTTTTACCATTCATGTGGCCAGTCATGCTCGCTATCTAAATACTATTAAATCACTTGGGATTTATGTGGCAGTTAATGTGAGAAAAATAATCTTGTCATGGATGAAGTAATCAATAGTATACACGTTATTGGCCACCTGACATGTACTCAATGGTCAAACATTCAAATATGGCCAAGGGAGCTTTAGACAATCTGTCAAACACTACATTAAAATATATTACATTTGTAGCAAAATGAATTAAACACTTCTGATATAAGTAGATTTTACATTAATGTATAAATATATTTTTATACCTTTACACTGTTCACAGGATTTGTAACGCTGTTGCCTTTATAGCAAATACAATGCTATGTTTAGAACAGGGTGACACTTACTAATTGGAAATTATAACTGCTTTTCCTTAACCTGGTTTCATAAAAGACAATATACAAAGGATAAACAAGTCAAAGAATTTGAAGAGACCATTCCTGTGACGTCACTTCAGAAAGCGCAGTGTTTTTGGAACAATTACATAACATTTAATGAAAGGTCGTTCACAAACGTGAGAATGTGAATTGGAAAGGGTTGTACAGGAATCTAGGCTATCACCATTGGGATTGAATGCAATAGGAATGTATTTATTCCAGGTCCCAAACCAGAAGACGACAGAATGAGAGTTGGCATACAAGACCTGAGACAGGCAGATCATGCCTTCTATTAATGAGAGGCAGGGAAGTGATTTTTCATTTGCAAGAGTCTTAGCAATGCTCTGAGAAATTGTTGACTCAATCTGAATCACTTACTTTGGTTTTTTTTATTGTTCTCTTGATATTGAAATGGAATTATGTCAGTATTTCTATTATTGAATATGAACCTGACAGATACACACAATTGAAATCTGCTAAATAAAAGTAAATAAAACCGAAGCAAGACTAGAAAGGAGACATTGAACTTTGTAGCATCTGTTTTTGGGGCACAATCAGCCATTTAAGAGCTATTTCTGCGCATTCATGAAAGAAACTGAGTCCTTCTTCCACCCAACACAACAACATTTTATTCACATGTTCTTTATTTTGGTGCACTTCTCAATTTTCAATGTGATTTTGTGATCCTAACCAAAGCAAAGATCATAAAATGGAATAATGTGCATGTTGGGTTGGTAGAAGGAGGATTTAGCTTCTTTTATGGATGGATATGCAACAGGATATATGGTTTTATCTCCAATTCATTCACTTTTCCTATTATCATTCAAAATAGTTGGATTCTACCATTTTTATAACTCTTGATACATATCTATAAAATAAATCATTAGTTTTAATTCAAATACACTTTCACTGCTTTTCAATACATCACTCTGTGTACAAAGCATCTGGAAAAGGAAAATTGGAAGGTTTATTTTGGAAAGATCGATGGCCATAATACATTTCACCAGTGGTGATTACACATTATATGAACAAAATTGACTGTAAAGTGATGACCAAAGGCTGTGACAAGAAGAAATGTATTTTGTATGATTTAGTCATAGAGGCATACAGCATGGAAACAGGCCCTTTGGCCCAATTTGCCTACACAGCCCAGAAACAGCCCCTTCGGTCCACCAAGTCCAGACTGACCAGTGATCCCCGCATATTAACACTATCCTACACTAGGGACAATTTTTACATTTCCACCAAGCCAATTAACCTGCAAACCTGTACATCTGGAGTGTGGGAGGAAACCAAAGTTCTCAGAGAAAACCCACACAGATCTCAGAGAATGTACAAACTTCATACAGACAACACTTGTAGCCAGGATCGAACCGGGGTCTCCAGCGCTGTAAGTGCTGTAAGGCAGCTGTAAGGAAATTCAGCAGGAGGATGAGATTGTTCCATGATCTAGCATGGACTTGGTGGACCAAATGGCCTACAGCTGCCTACAGCAATGTTGGAAGGAAATATGAAAAGTTTACTTTGAAGAATTACCACAAGTCTATTTTGAGTTGCGTGAGACTCGTTACATTCTTAAATTATATTGACTCAGAACATTTCGATGGCCATTCTTCCTTTGCGCACTTGAGCAGAGTACATTGACAAGCTAGTTGATGGTGGGTAGAATCTCACCCTTCACATGATATGCACTTTCTCCCTTCACATGATATCTGTTTGTGTAGATTCCCAACACATGGGGAGCCTTGACTGAAATGTCTCTTTGCACAGTCACCGTATGAACCTTTGGAACAGCAGGCTCGATCAATCATTTGACCTTATATTTAACTGTACTAAATCAATTAATAGCATAAGAGAGATGGGACACCAGAAAAATAAACTCGCACCTCTGATTCAAGTAAAAGAAATCTGCTAAAAGCAGAACAAATGCTGGTTAATTGAAATCATTTAATTTTGTTCATTCGATGTCAACCTTTGTTTTCAGCAGTTTGGTGCACAATTCTGATCACTAGAAACCCAGAACTTAATAAGTTGTAGGAGGGAATGAGCGTGATATGTCACAATAATTGAAGCCTTGAAATATTCTCCACCAGATACAAACATTCCCTGTGCACTTCGAGAACACAATATCCGCCCTCAACTCCAATACATGCAAGTCAACGAACTATAAATAAATATATAAGAGCTTGTTTACTCCACAATGGATTGCATTTTCAATGAACTGGTGGGTATGCTATCCAGTTGAAGCTGTAGACAGGTTTATATCAAAGGTCTTAAATCTTCCAAGACTGCAGTGAGAGAGCTTTCAACATATCCATTATTTTTGTCGCTTGGCAACACAGGAGCATACGAGTAATGACAGCACGTTAGTGTTATACCACACATTTAAGTCGTGATGCTTAAAATCTGTGGTCGTGACTGACCTTGCATACACTTACATGACAAAATAATACAATATGTTTTGTATTGTTCCATTTTGGGTCCTTTTTGATGCTGTATTTTTGACAGAGGGACTGCAGTGATAGTTGACCAGATTGATTGGGAAAAGTTGGGAACAGGGGAAGTACAACGGGATCTGGGGGTCCTTGTTCATCAGTCTGTGAAAGTAAGCATTCAGGTAAAGCAGGCAGTGAAGAAAGCGAATGGCACGTTGGCCTTTATAACAAGAGTCGAGTATAGGAGCAAAGAGGTCCTTCTGCAGTTGTACAGGGCCCTAGTGAGACCACACCTGGAGTATTGTGTGCAGTCAGGGGATATGGGTAGAAGGCAGGAACAGGGTACTGATTGGGGATGATCAGCCATGATCACATTGAATGGCGGTGCTGGCTCGAAGGGCCGAATGGCCTACTCCTGCACCTGTTGTCTATTGTCTATTGATTCTTGGGAAGAAGGGTCCAAAACAGAAATGTTGCTCATCCATTTTCTCCAGAGATGCTATTTGACCCACAGAGTTACCCAGGCACTCTGTGTCTATCTTTGATTCTTGGGCGGGTGAGTTTTCACATGAGGTGAAGCAGATTAGGCCTGAGTTTAGAAGGGTTATGACACACAATCCTTAAGGGGCTGGCAAAACTGATATCTTCCTATGCTTGAAAATCTACAATAACGAGTTTAGAATGTCTAGAGTCTCAGAATAAGGGTTGGAAATTTATGAAAGAGAGAAGGTGAAATTCATTTACACGGAGGGTGGTGAACCTCTGGAATTTGTGACCTAAGAAGGTTGTGGAGGCTTGGTCCGTGAGTACACTCAGGGATGGGATCTGGGCAGGACTGCCGATATTGCCTTCAGGATGGACTGGTCTTAAAAAACTCATACTTAAGTTTTGGAAAAACGCAGCCACACCAACGCTCAAAATGTGGATAACATAGAAACATAGAAACATAGAAATTAGGTGCAGGAGTAGGACATTCGGCCCTTCGAGCCTGCACCGCCACTCAATATGATCATGGCTAATCATCCAACTCAGTATCCCGTACCTGCCTTCTCTCCATACCCCCTGATCCCTTTAGCCAGAAGGGCCACATCTAACTCCCTCTTAAATATAGCCAATGAACTGGCCTCAACTACCCTCTGTGGCAGAGAGTTCCAGAGATTCACCACTCTCTGTATGAAAAAAGTTCATCCTTAAACTTAATCCTTAAACTGTGACCCCTTGTTCTGGACTTCCCCAACATCGGGAACAATCTTCCTGCATCTAGCCTGTCCAACCCCTTAAGAATTTTGGAAGTTTCTATAAGATCCCCCTTCAGGCTTCTAAATTCTAGCGAGTATAAACCGAGTCTATCAAGTCTTTCTTCATATGAAAGTCCTGGCATCCCAGGAATCAGTCTGGTGAACCTTCTCTGTACTCCCTCTATGGCAAGAATGTCTTTCCTCAGATTAGGAGACCAAAACTGTACGCAATACTCCAGGTGTGGTCTCACCAAGACCCTGTACAACTGCAGTAGAATCTCCCTGCTCCTATACTTAAATCCTTTTGCTATGAATGCTAACATACCATTCGCCTTCTTCATTGCCTGCTGCATCTGCATGCCTACTTTTAATGACTGGTGTACCATGACACCCAGGTCTCGTTGCATCTCACCCTTTCCTAATCGGCCACCATTCAGATAATAATCTACTTTCCTGTTTTTGCCACAAAAGTGGATAACCTCACATTTATCCACATTATACTGCATCTGCCATGCATTTGCCCACTCACCCAGCCTATCCAAGGCACCTTGCAGCCTCCTAGCATCCTCCTCACAGCTAACACTGCCCCCCAGCTTCGTGTCATCCGTAAACTTGGAGATGTTGCATTCAATTCCCTCATCCAAATCATTAATATATATCGTAAATAGCTGGGGTCCCAGAACTGAGCCTTGCGGTACCCCACTAGTCACTGCCTGCCATTGTGAAAAGGACCCGTTTATTCCTACTCTTTGCTTCCTGTCTGCCAGCCAGTTCTCTATCCACATCAATACTGAACCCCCAATACCGTGTGCTTTAAGTTTGTATACTAATCTCTTATGTGGGACCTTGTTGAAAGCCTTCTGAAAGTCCAGATATAACACATCCACTGGTTCTCCCTTATCCACTCTACTAGTTACATCCTCGAAAAATTCTATAAGATTCGTCAGACATGATTTACCTTTCATAAATCCATGCTGACTTTGTCCAATGATTTCACCACTTTCCAAATGTGCTGCTATCCCATCTTTAATAACTGACTCTAGCAGTTTCCCCACTACCGCCGTTAGACTAACTGGTCTGTAATTCCCCGTTTTCTCTCTCCCTCCCTTTTTAAAAAGTGGTGTTCCATTATGTTTGAAATGTCACATCTTGAAGAGATGAGACGACTCCTTTTAGGCAAAACAGAACAATTCTTAATGATTTGGTCTTCTTTTATCGACTTTTTACAAGCATATGGTGCAACATAACCTTAGAAATTAAATGTTTCAGAACTGGGTGAATGGTGGATAAAGATATTAAATAGGTTTATCTCTTTCAATATCTTTATTTTTATTTCCTTTCCGTCTGTCTATTTCTTTTTCTTTCTCTCCTCTTTTTTTCTACTCTATCCCCTTCTACCTTTTCTTTGGGCTCTCTTTGCTATCTCACGAACTAACACTATCACTACGGCTTATGATGCTGAGGAGGAGGCTGCTCACCGTCGGGGTTTGGCGTCGGCGATTCACTAGCCTGGCGTGAGGGCCTGAACATCGGGCCACCCGGGGCGGCGACTGCGGGTGCTCGGAAGGCCCCGACCACGGATGAACATCTGGGAAGATCGGAGGGGAGGCTGGCTGGACTATGGTGCCTTCCTCACCTTGGTGCCACTGTGTTGTGTTGTGTCGTGGACTTTCTGTGTTTGTGCTTTTTTTTAAATTCTATTTTATTTTTTTAATATGTTTTAATATTTATTATTTATTTATTTTTATGATACTGACTGTAAAGGGAAATTCATTTTGTTGTCTCTAATTGAGACAATGACAATAAATTTGAATACAATACAATACAATACGGCTTATGATACTATTTTCTTCTCTATCTTGGCTTGTCTCATTTTCTGTTCTAATCTGCTAAATTTGAAACTAGAAGTTGTACATGAACTGTATTATCTCATTATGTATTAGATACATGTGTATTACATTTTTGTACTTCTAATTAAAATAAAATTAATAAAAGGATGGACTGGTCTTTACCCTGGGCTGTTTGGGAGGGTTTATAAGAAACGGCTGTGGAGAGAAACTTGCACAGAAAGACAGAGGGGGAGCGCAAGAGAAATGAAAGACAGAATAGGGAGAAGAAAAAGTGGAAGGTAGAGTAAACAAAAGTGAGAAGCAATTAGGGCGTTGTACTATAAAAACCTTTAAAGCCTCAACTAATGCATTCTGCCTATATGTGCAGAACAATTACATTAAAGTAGATAGAGCTCATAGTGATATAGCATAGTGATGTATAGAGTGATATATATAGCTATACAGCATGGAAACAGGCTATCCAGCCCAATTTGACCATGGCAGGTTGACATTCTGGGTAATCCCATTTGCTTTTATTTGGCGCATACCCCCTCAAAACCCCTACATAAATCTGTTCAAATCTTTTGTAAAATTTATAATTTATCCACCTTAATAGCTTCCTCTGCTGGCTTGTTACAGGGTAGGTACATAGGTAGGAACGTTTTTGAGAGATATGGGCCAAATTTGGGCAGGTGAGACTGGGGGGCACTTTGGGCAAAGGGTCTGATTCCGTGCTGCATTACATATGGACTAAACCTTGAGTGAAAATATTATCCCCGAGGTCCCTCTTAAATCTTCCCCCTCTCACCTTAAACCTACGCCCTCTCGTTTTAGAATCCTCTCTTCCAGGGTAACGACTATGAGCATTAACTTTATTCACGCCTTGTAGTGCGTGGGTCTCAAAAGGAAGCACGAAGTCCAGTGTTTTGAGAGGCACCTTTTATTATGTTCCTCCCGGTTGTAGGGAAGACCAAACAAGAGAAAGATGGCACCCAAACCCCTGCCTTTAAACCCTCTGGCTAAGGGCCGCCTCCGGACTGAACCACTCCTGTGCCGAGGGGTTCGACAGTATGATGGCACGACCCTTGGGAGCCACCACAGCCTCATGATTTTGTACATTTTGGTAATGTTACCCTTCAGTCTTCTACATTCCAAAGAAAAAAGTCCCAGCTTATACAGCCTCTCCCCAAAACCCAAGTCTGCAAGTTCAGTTAACATCTTGGTGAATCCTTTCTGCAGCCCTTCCAACTTAATTACAGTCTGAAGAATGGTCTCGACCCGAAATGTTACCCATTCCTTCTCTCCAGAGATGCTGCCTGTCCCAATGAGTTACTCCAGCATTTTGTGTCTATCTTTAATTCCATCCTTCCTATTGCTTGGCGATCAGAACTGTGCACAATACTCCAAGCATTTTCTCACCATTGACTTGTACAGCTGCATCGTGATATCTTAAGGTTTGCACTCATTTCCCTTCACAAAGAAGGCAAGTATGCCGCATGCCATTTTCACCACTCTATGCACCTGAACTACCATTTTCAGGGAACCATGTACCTATACTCCCAAATCTCTGTCCCCCAACACTCTCCAGATCTCAAACATGTTGTTGTGCATGTTCTACCCTGGTTTAACATACCAAAATGCCACATTTGTCAGACTCAAACTCCATTTGCCATTCTTTGGCCCAACTTCACCACCGATGTAGATCCTGTGGTAAACTTAGGCATCCTTCCTGCACTCTGTATCTCCCCCTTTGCTATATCTATTGTTAAGCTGATTGCTTTGTATCTATGTATGGTATATCTGATCTGTTTGGATTCCATGCAAAACAAAGCTTTTCACTGTACCTCTGTACATGTGAAAATAATAAACCTACAGCTAAACCTAAACTATACCATACATTCTAGTATCATATATAAATTTGCTAACAATGAATAACGAGAGCACATAGAGCACGGGAAGTCCAGAACAAAGGGTCACAGTGTAAGAATAAAGGGGAAATCTTTTAGGACTGAGATAAGAAAATCATTTTTTTAACAGAGAGTGGTGAATCTCTGGAATTTTCTGCCACAGAATGTAGTTGAGGCCAGTTCATTGGCTATATTTAAGAGGGAGTTAGATGTGGCCCTTGTTGCTAAAGGGATCAGGGGGTATGGAGAGAAGGCAGGTACAGGATACTGAGTTGGATGATCAGCCAGGCTCGAAGGGCCGAATGGCCTACTCCTGCACCTATTTTCTATGTTTCTATAGATGTAAGCATTTATGAAATGCAAGCATTCGTGATTTTATGGGTGTTGTGGAGACATGGCTGCAGGATGGAAGCTAAACATTCAGGTGAACTTGATATTTAGGAAGGTGAGAAGCAACAAACTGCAGATGCTGGGACTGAGTCTGGAGAAGGATTCCAACCCGAAACATCACCCATCCATTTTGTCCAGAGATGATGCCTGACCTGCTGAGTTTACTCCAGCACTTTGTGTCGATATTTAGGAAAGGGAGGCAAACAAGGATATAAATCTGGTAATGTTTTTACAGGTGGAAATCAATGCGGTGGTGAGGAAGGATATTGGTTCAGAAAATCATGATGTCGAACCTGTATCTAGGTGGAATTAATACAGCTCATTCAGACAATGGGAATAGAAAAGGACAGTTTAAAAAGATTGTGATCATGGACAGTGGTGGCCAATTAGGAAAAGGGGGAGATGCAACAAGACCTGGGTGTCATGGTACACCAGTCATTGAAGGTAGGCATGCAGGTGCAGCAGGCAGTGAAGAAGGCGAATGGTATGTTAGCATTCATAGCAAAAGGATTTGAGTATAGGAGCAGGGAGGTTCTACTGCAGTTGTATAGGGTCTTGGTGAGACCACACCTGGAGTATTGCGTACAGTTTTTGTCTCCTAATCTGAGGAAATACATTTTTGCCATAGAGGGAGAACAGAGAAGGTTCACCAGACTGATTCCTGGGATGTCAGGACTTTCATATGAAGAAAGACTGGATAGACTCAGCTTGTACTCGCTATAATTTAGAAGATTGAGGGGGGATCTTATAGAAACTTACAAAATTCTTAAGGGGTTGGACAGGCTAAATACAGGAAGATTGTTCCCGATGTTGGGGAAGTCCAGAACAAGGGGTCACTCTTTAAGGATAAAGGGGAAATCGTTTAGGACTGAGATGAGAAAAACATTTTTTACACAGAGAGCGGTGAATCTCTGGAATTCTCTGCCACAGAATGTAGTTGAGGCCAGTTCATTGGCTATATTTAAGAAGGATTTAGATGTGGCCCTTGCGGCTAAAGGGATCAGGGGTATGGAGAGAAGGCAGGTACAGGATACTGAGTTGGATGATCAGCCATTATCATATTGAATGACGATGCAAACTCGAAGGGCCGAATGGCCTACTCCTGCACCTATTTTCTATGTTTCTATGTTTCTATATTAATAAAAGTGGTTCAGAGTCAGAAGAAATGCAACTGACCAATTGTAGTCCCCAGATTGCAATCCCATTAGTCCCATTTGGGTCATACCCACACCTATTCATTACTTCTACCGATCTTTGGCCTCTTTTAATATCTTGAACCTAGCTCACTGAAAGTTTCGAGCCTGTCCCTGTTCATTCTGTTGCTCGAGTCTGATAATTGTCGTCACTGAATTTTCTCCAGAGTACAGCTAATCTTTTTGCAAAATATTTTTCCTCAATGGTAATTTATTTTAATTTGAGAAGCATTACTCACCTTATAGTTGAACTTATTCTGCATGTTCGTTTAAGTCCATGGTTAATTAGATCAGGTAATGTTGTTAAATTAGTGCATACAGAAATTAAACACTAAAATAGTAAGATTAAACGAGAATTTACCAGTTTAAAGTTTGATCTGTATTTTATGAGGAGTTACGATGAGGGGTTACGTGAAGAAGCCCGCCAGGCGCATGCGTGTCATTCTTCAAAGCAGTGGTGTGGAATCACAGATAACTGTAATGGCTAAATATAGTAAGATTAGAGAAGAGATACCAGTTAAGTATATGATCAAAGGTGGGAGCGGAGGGCACGTAATCCCTCATCGTAACTCCTCATAAAATACTGATCAAACTTCAAACTGGTAAATTCTCGTTTAATCTTACTATTTTACTTCAGAGTCATGTGAGTGACCACGTGAAGATTTTAAAGCTCTGTGATTTCATGCCGTGGAAACGAGTCCATGCATCACATCTGCCTTGATGACTGTAGGAGGAATTGTGTTAACATCATTTGGACATGAATTCGACATTGAAATCATAAAATTTATTAACACAAAATTATAACCTCTTTTTATGGGTTTAAATTAATTTACAGAATTAAAATTGTTTCTGCAAATGTTCCAGGTTTCATTACTGGTTTGTTGTAAAATAGTTGGAATGTTTTTTCCCCTGACCATCCTGCTGCCTTGAGGATTTGGTCCATTGGTACATCCAACTGTATCGCTGCCGATGTAGCTGCAGCCCTGGTGGAATGAGATTTAAAAATATTAGTATCCACCCCAGCCTGTGTTAGCACCTGTTTCAGCCATCTTGAGATGGTCTGGACTGTCACTCTTTTGTGTATTGCTTGTGGCTGACCCGAAGTGCCTTCTCATTGCCTCTTATGATTTTCGTTTTCTCCATGTATAACGACAAATGTCTTACTATACAGAGACGGTCATCTGTTGGGTATGACCTAAATTGTATATTGAGGCCTGCTGATCCCTGTCTGTTCTGCTTTACTAATTCATAGATATGAAACGTAATATTTTTAGTTGAAGAAGTCATGTTGTCCAGTCTTAGTTTATGCAGTGACTGCACCCTCTGTGCCGTGACCAATGCCATTAGCATGACTGTTTCTAATGTCAGTCTGTGTAGGGACAGAGCTGTTGCTGGAGACCTGAGCATCTTCAGGACAATACTTACATCCCATATTTGGGAGTACCTGGTTCTTGGGGGATTAGTATTAAAAATTCCCCTCATAAGTTTTGTTACCAGTGGGTGAGTCCCTACAGTGTAACGCTCTGTCCCCTGCCATAGGTAAGTCGATAGGGCACTTCTGGCACAGTTGATGGCACTGTAACTGAGCCCCTCATCATAGTGGAGGCCTGCCAGATATTCCAGAACAGACGGGATGTTCATGTCTCTGTGGGTGATGTTGTTTTTGTGACAATGCATCTCCCACTTCCTGATATAGACCAGATACTGTTTTTTGGTTGACTGTCTTTAGGCCGCCAAGATCATGTTCACTGTTCGGTCCGTCAGTCCCAGTTGTAGTAGAGGTGTTTTTAAACTCTACAAATTAATAAGTTCAAATGGTTATGGCATGGGTGGCTATCCCTTGTTACAGGATGTAGCAATAAATCTGGTCTATGTGGGATGGTGATACATGGTTCTAATACCATGTTTAGTGCCACTGGGACCCATGGTTGAGTAGGCCAATCGGGTACTACCAAAATACCAGACGCAGAGTCTTGTTGTATTTTCCTTAATACCCGACTGATGAGGCAGAAAGGAGGGAATGCGCAAATAAACAATTTCCCCCAATGCAGCGAAAATGCATCTGTCGCCGCTGCCCCAGGGTCTGGTTCCCATGAAACATAATTTGCTAACTGGTGGTTAAGTCTGGATGCGAATAGATCGATATCTGGTATTCCATATCTTGTTGTAATATCAGCAAATACTTTTTTGTTCAACATCCATTTGGTGTTTTCATTAAATTTGCGTGACCTGGTGTCTGCCACTAAATTTAGCCTTCCTGGTAGGTAAGTGGCTGATATCCAAATGTCCCTCTGGACACACCATTGCCAAATTGTATTAGCCAAATTGTCACATGATGTCGATTTGTTTCCACCCATGTGGTTAATGTATGCTACCACGGTGGTATTGTCTATCTGTAATCTAACATGTTGGTGATATGACCCAGTACAATATGACTTTAGGCCATGGAATGCACCCAACATTTCCAGGTTGTTTATGTGAGTGAGTAATAATGATGCCTCCTGAGCAGTCCATCTACCTCCACAGCTGGTGATGGTATTGGTGGCTCCCCACCCGAGTGCACTGGCATCAGTTTGTAGTACCATAGAAGGGCAGATGCAGTTTAATGTGGATAAATGTGAGGTTATCCATTTTGGTGGCAAAAACGGGAAAGCAGATTATTATCTAAACGGTGGCCGATTGGGAAAGGGGGAGATGCAGCGAGACCTGGGTGTCATGGTACACCAGTCATTGAAGGTAGGCATGCAGGTGCAGCAGGCAGTAAAGAAAGCGAATGGCATGTTGGCTTTCATAGCAAGAGGATTTGAGTATAGGAGCAGGGAGGTTCTACTGCAGTTGTATAGGGTCTTGGTGAGACCACACCTGGAGTATTGCGTGCAGTTTTGGTCTCCAAATCTGAGGAAGGACATTATTGCCATAGAGGGAGTGCAGAGAAGGTTCAGCAGACTGATTCCTGGGATGTCAGGACTGTCTTATGAAGAAAGACTGGATAGACTTGGTTTATACTCTCTAGAATTTAGGAGATTGAGAGGGGATCTTATAGAAACTTACAAAATTCTTAAGGGGTTGGACAGGCTAGATGCAGGAAGATTGTTCCCGATGTTGGGGAAGTCCAGGACAAGGGGTCACAGCTTAAGGATAAGGGGGAAATCCTTGAAAACCGAGATGAGAAGAACTTTTTCCACACAGAGAGTGGTGAATCTCTGGAACTCTCTGCCACAGAGGGTAGTTGAGGCCATTTCATTGGCTATATTTAAGAGGGAGTTAGATGTGGCCCTTGTGGCTAAAGGGATCAGAGGGTATGGAGAGAAGGCAGGTACGGGATACTGAGTTGGATGATCAGCCATGATCATATTAAATGGTGGTGCAGGCTCGAAGGGCCGAATGGCCTACTCCTGCACCAATTTCTATGTTTCTATGTTTCTATGTTACTGACAATGATTGGATTGGAACAAAGCCAAATGTTGTCTATCTACCATATTAGTTCCATTTTAGCTTTGATTGGTAGTTTCATAGGTCTGTCAAAGTGACCTGCATTGATTTTGAGTGCTTGTATTTTTGGTCTCTGTAAGTTTTGGTAATGTAAAGGTCCAAATTGTGTGGCTGGAAAGGCAGCCACCATTTTGCCAATTACTTTTGCTACCAATCTGATGGATGGTTTGCTGATGTCAATGAGGTTATTGCAAGCCTCTATTAAATCTCTAGCCTTTCCCTTAGGCAGAGTAACCGACATGTGAACTGAGTCAATGGTGAATCCCAAATAGTCCATAGTAGTGGAAGGCGTAGTTTAGATTTAACTGGATGGATAATAAATCCCAGTTTTCAAATAACTGTTTTGTGGCTGTTATGGTTTGTTTGGCCAATTCCAAAGTTTTGCCCATAATGAGTATGTCATCTAAATATGCCATGACCATGTGTTTTCGTTTCCGTAGAAACGCTAGGCCTGGTTTCAAAATTTTTGTGGGGCTGATGATAACCCATTTGGCAGTGCTTTATATTGCCAGAGTTGTCCCATCCAGTTGAATTTTAAGTAACATCTGTGGTCACCTCGTATAGGCACTGAATAGTAAGCATCTTTTAAATCGATGCTGGCCATGAAGTAACCTTTGGAAATTAATTGTTTAGCAGTAACAAAGGTTTCCATTTTGAAGTGAATATATTGTACAAATGTATTCAATTTTGTCAGATCTATGATGATGCGACAATCACCATCTTTTTGGTTTTTGACGGACGGACGGCCCTTCTTCACGTACAACTGAAGTAGAACCTCCCTGCTCCTATACTTACAAAATTCTTAAGGGGTTGGACAGGCTAGATGCAGGAAGATTGTTCCCGATGTTAGGGAAGTCCAGGACAAGGGGTCACAGCTTAATGATAAGGGGGAAATCCTTTAAAACCGAGATGAGAAGAACTTTTTTCACACAGAGAGTGGTGAATCTCTGGAACTCTCTGCCACAGAGGGTAGTTGAGGCCAGTTCATTGGCTATATTTAAGAGGGAGTTAGATGTGGCCCTTGTGGCTAAGGGGATCAGGGGGTATGGAGAGAAGGCAGGTACGGGATACTGAGTTGGATGATCAGCCATGATATTGAATGGCAGTGCAGGCTCGAAGGGCTGAATGGCCTACTCCTGCACCTAATTTCTATGTTTCTATGTTTCTATACTCAAATCATTTTGCTATGAATGCTAACATACCATTCGCTTTCTTCACTGCCTGCTGCACCTGCATGCCTACTTTCAATGACTGGTGCACCATGACACCCAGGTCTCGTTGCATCTCCCCTTTTCCTAATCGGCCACTGCCGACAGCTAAATGCTTTAGCTACCTCCTTTCAGCATTATTCAACAACCTACTTGCTCCTTGATACTTGTTCTGATCTTGTACAGAAAATTCAGAGGGATATGGGCCAAATACATGCAAATGAGACAGATTCGGAAGGACAATGTAATTGGCATGGACGGGTTGGGCTGAAGGGCTTATTTCTGTGCTGTATGACTATGACTTTTTATTTGGTCAATCCTAGACGACGCCGTTAAAATTCCACAGCTGTCCTCAAAAGTAAATAATTGCAGCAAATTTCGAGAACTAACATAGAAACATAGAAACTAGTTGCAGGAGTAAGCCATTTGGCCCTTCAAGCCAGCACCACCATTCAATACGATCATAGCTGATCATCCACAACCAGTACCCTGTTCCTGCTTTCTCCCCATATCCCTTGATCACGTTAGTCCCAAGAGCTAAATCTAACACTCTTTTGAAAACATCCAGTGAATTGGCCTCCATTGCCTTCTGTGGCAGAGAATTCCGCTGATTCACAATTCTCTGGCTGAAAAGGTTTTTCATTATCTCAGCCCTAAATGGACTACCTGTTATTTTTAGCATTTGTTAAAAGTTTGTTTTAATGTACTTCGGTTTCTTTTATGTGGGGGAGGGGGGAGGGGATCGGGGGAAACTTTTTTTTTCAAGTTCCTACCTTCCGGTAGATGTGATTATTTTTCGGATCACATTCTCCGGGCTCTGCGGCCTACCATCGCTGGAGCTGGAGGCCTCCTTGGACTGTCGTGAGCCCCACCGCGGGGCGTGGACTTAACATCGGAGCTGATCCCTTGCCTGGGATCGCTCTCACCGCGACCACCGTGGACTTACCATCGAGAGCTCGCAGTCTCGGGAGAGGCTTGTCGGGGGCTCCAATGCCGCCGAAGGTTCGACCAGGCCCGATGCGAGGTTTGATCGCCCGGCGCAGGGGAGCTGACATCCCCTCGATGCAGGAGCTGAACGCCTCGACGCAGAGGGCCAGAACGCTGCCGGCTACGGGAGTCAAGACCGTCCCGTCAACGGAGGGCTCGAGGCCCCTGACCGAGGAAGAAAAAAAGGAAGGACTTGAACTTTATTTCGCCTTCTATCACAGTGAAGAATGTGTAGGAGTCACTGTGGTGGATGTTCATGTTAAAATGTGTTTTTGAGTCTGTTGCTTTTAATTGTATGACTGACCTGGCCAGTGAAATTCCACGTATGTTGCAAAACATACTTGGCGAATAAAATCTGATTTGGATTCTGATTCTGATTCTTAATTTTTCAACTATTCACAGGAATCTTACTGCCATTTGAGTTGTCATGAGAAAGGCGGGAGGAATGGGGATGTGTTCTGCCACCCTTTTGCTGCACTCTCCCCTCTGATGCCAGAGCAGTAACACGAAAGAATGAACCTCAACTTACCTTCCTTCAAAGGGAAATACGAAAAGTGATCCCCTTCGGCCGTCCCAGAAGTGAAGAAGTGAAATCCTCAGGTCTGAAGAAGTGTCTCGACCTGAAACGCCACCCATTCCTTCTCTCCAGAGATGCTGTCTGTCCCGCCGAGTTACTCCAGCTTTTTGTGTCTATTCCAGAAGTGACCTATCGCTTTTAGCATAAGGCACAGTCAGCTTCCAGAGTTCACTGGACTCAATTCAAACGAAGGATAAGATGAGCAATTACTGTGACTTTAGACTTAGAGATACAGCGGGGAAACATGCCCACCCAGCACACGCCAACCAACGTTCACCCTGCACACTAACACTATCGTACACATTAGGGACAATTTACAATTTTTGCTGAAATCTTTGGATGTGGAAGGAAACTGGAGCACCTAGAAAGCCCAGATGGTGACAGGGAGTACGTACAAACTCTGTGCTGACAGCACCCATAGTCAGGGTGGAACCCAGTCCCTGACGCTGTAAGGCAGCAACTCTACGACTGTGCCACAGTGCCGCTCCACTCTGTAACGTTGAGAGTAAATATTTACCACCCTCATGTTCTCACATCACATCCATTTCTCCTACTCCTTTAATTTAGCTAAAGTCATCAGCTATCGTCCAATCTATCTGTTTTGGTGAAAGATCAGTAACCTGAAACACACACTCTGTGTCTCTCTTCATAGATGTTGCCTGACCTGCGATGTGTTTCCAGCATTTTCTGTCTTTTATTTCATTAATAGTCAGGTTGTTCCAATGACGAATCAAATGTGAAAAGGGTCCCAGCCAACCCATGTCTCCAGAGACGGAGCCGGACCTGTTGAATTATTCCAGCACTTTGTGTTCTACACAAGATTCCATCATCTGCCGAAACTTCTCCCTTTGTGAATAAATTTCTTTTGTGGATATCACAATTTCCTGCTTTCTTTCTCCTAGTGCCGAGTTAACAATTCACAGAACTGTACAGCTGTAAAAGAGGCTATTCATCCCATTGTAACTGTATTCCATTTTTAAAACAATGATCAATTTGCCAATTTCGTACATCTCTCGCTGGCTTGCTCTTGAAATATCTTCCAACTATCCCTCCCAAATTGTTGCCATTAAAGATGGAAATAAATCTAGACACAAGATACAAGAGATGCTGGAATCTTGAGCATAAAACACCTTGTTTTTTTATGTACGCAGGTGCATTTGGACAGATATATGGATAGGAAGGGTCGAGAGGATTCTGGGCCAAACAGGCAAATGGGACCAGTCCAGTCTGCCAACTGGTCGGCATGCACAAGGTGGGTCAAAGGGCCTGTGTCCTTGCTGTACTGCTCCATGACTCTGTAACTATTACTACCTCTTTAGCAGATTCAGTTGGTTCCATCGTAATTGCTGTTTATCCCCTGGCTGGCATCCCGACAAGTCACTACAATGAGAAACTAATCTTGTTATGGACCAGATTATTACCCTATTATCTTACAGGACCTAATGACTGGCCTGGGGTTTAGAAATATTTGATGTCGCATGAAAGACTTGGACCTTTGAACTGACACGAGCCGAGGTTGAGTGCATAGGAGTTGTGGAAGAAGGAACGAGTAAATACAATTAATAAGTTGCTACATCCAATAGATCAGCAACTTTATATGGCCTAGGAGAGAACAATGGCTCAGATTGTTTTAGTCTGAACTGATGATCTATTTTGTCTGCTTGCCAGAAGAGGCTCTAGAATTAACATTTGTGAATGGCTGGAGCTAAAGAGGGGGGAGATATGTATGAAGGAACTGCAGATGCTGGTTTACATCACAGATAGACACAACGTGCTGGAGTAACTCAGCGGGACAGGCAGCATCTCTGGATAGAAGGATTGGGTGACATTTTGAGTCGAGATCCTTCTTCAGGGAGAGACCTGCTTCACATCCTGACCTCAATGGGCTCTAAGATTACGTTTTGAGGACCAGTACAACTATGCATACGCATGCACACTTACAAATCCTATTTTTTTTAACACATACTTGACTAACGATGGCTTTAGAAGCTTCACAAAGTTTGCTGACAACATAAAAATGAAATAACATCAGAACTCACTTCAATGAATTCTTGATATCACTCCTGAAATAAATTTGAAGACTTCTTTAGCCGGTGAGACTCAGTGTTTGGAATCGAATAAAAGGGAGACAAGCTCAAGTGGACTAGTCATTGTGAGAGTGGCTATGAGTTACAAATGCTGTGTTTGAATGGTAAGTGCTGAGGCTTAGTCTTGAGATGCTTCAGTGAGGAGGCTGAGCAGTGGAAAAATAAGGCAACTATGTGTGGAGGCATGGGTGATGGAAGTGATGTTAAATTAATATTTATTATCTATATTTATTGTGGAGAAAGACTTGGATGCTGGGGAACATGAGGAAGTTAATAATAATAATACTTTGAAGTGAGTCCACATCACAGTAGAGGAATACTGGAGGTATTAAAATGCATAAAAGCAGATCATTCCCCGGGACCTTATCAAATGTATCATAGGACATTGTGGTAAGCTGGAGATATCTGTATCATTGATAGCCATGGGTTGGGTGACAGAAGACTCGAGGGTAATTAATATTATGACTCCATTTAAGAAAAGTCCGCGAGATAAAACCTAGGAAGTGCAGATTGGCGATCCTTACATCAGTTGTGGGTAAGTTATTGAAGGGGAGATACTGAGAGATGGGATCTGCAATACCCTTGGAAAGGCAAGGTCTGTTTCTAGGGATATTAAGCATCTTTGTGTCTGAGAAGTTAAGCTTCACCAATTTCATTGCATTTTTAGAAGAGGTGACCAAGAGAATTGATGAAGGCAGTGCAGTCGACACATCTACATGGATTTTAGCAAAGCCTTGACAGAGTACCACATGGTTTAATAGGTTAGTGCCATGGCTACAAGACAAGATTAAGTGGTTGTGAGTTATCCACCTCCTGACTCTCCATGTACAAATAGCAAGGGTGATGAAAGACTCCCCATTTGCCCCAGATGAGCTCACAATGAGAACAGTGAGCATTGCACAAATAAGGACAAAATATGCTAAATGGTATGTATGCACTGAGTACGAGCAGCTTTCAGTTTCACTGTACATGTATAGTGACAATAAATGGCATAGCATATCATATCATTGGCGTACCCTTACCTCAGTTGTGGGTAAGTTATTGAAGGGGAGAACTGAGGATGGGATCTGCAATACCCTGGAAAGGCAAGGTTCTGTTTTAGGGATATTTTGTTTAGAAGAAGGTGACAAGAGGATTGATGAAGGCAGTGCAGTCGACACATTACATGGATTTTCGCAAAGCTTGACCAGACCACATGGGTTTGACAGCGACAGATTACGTGGTTGGGAGTTAAATCCCTCCTGATGGTTGATGGAGCACTACAAGTCATTACAAATAAGAACAAAATACTTTGCTTGATCATCATTCCTTCACCGTTTTAAATCACCTCTATCTCTCCCACCTATACACCACAGATGCACTGTAAAATATTTCAGAAATGTATTTTTAATTGCCTTTCCAAAACCCAGGACTTCCACCACTGGAAGAACAAAGGCAGCAAACACATGGAGCACCACCATAGTTAGATGTTACACACCATTGCTTTGAACATATAATGCATTCGTTCATCACTTTATAACAACCTGATGCTGAAAAAAGTAACCAAAACTTCAATTTGATGCAACAGACTGACTTACAATAATTACTCTTAATAATGAAGAACGACAGTCATATGACGTGTTCAAGAAGGAACTGCAGATTCTGGAAAATCGAAGGTACACAAAAAGGCTGGAGAAGCTCAGCGGGTGTAGCAGCATCTATGGAGCGAAGGAAATAGGCAACGTTTCGGGCCGAAATCCTTCTTCCGAAATGTTGCCTATTTCCTTCGCTCCATAGATGCTGCTGCACCCGCTGACAGTCATATGACCTTTGATTTAGCCATACATTTCATTCGATTGAAGGTAGTGTTACTGTCCTTTCCTTTTTTTTTTTTAATTTATTTTTATTAGAAGTACAGTAAATTACAGTAATACACATCAGATATATCTTATTACATTTGTTGGACCACTTCGTTTTTCAAGCTTTAAAAAAGGTAGAAATAAAAGGAGCAAGGAAAGTGAGCAAGAATCGTGAAGGTGCAGGAAAGTGTTGAGAGAAGAAAGCCCCTTAGGGAAGAAGTTAGAGAAGGAAGTAAAGGAAGGAAATAGACCCTAGAAAGAAAAGGAGTAAGCTATTTAGAACGGAGATGAGGAAACACTTTTTCTCACAGAGAGTGGTGAGTGTGGAATTATCTGCCTCAGAGGGCGGTGGAGGCAGGTTCTCTAGATGCTTTCAAGAGAGAGCTAGATAGGGCTCTTAAAATAGCAGAGTCAGGGGATATGGGGAGAAGGCAGGAACAGGGTACTGATTGGGGATGATCAGCCATGATCACATTGAATGGCGGTGCTGGCTCGAAGGGTTGAATAGCCCACTCCTGCACCTAGTTTCTGTTGTCTATTGTCTATTACCTATAATCCAACTGTATGTGTATCATTTGCTGTTTCAGGATTACAACAACTATTGGATTTAATAGATTTCATTTGTGATATTTGGTGCAAATGAGTGAGAAGATTGCTATTGCATCTGAATTACCTGGAAATGGGTCAGAGAATAACTTCAGGGTTTCTTTTTGTGTCTCAATGTAAGTCCAAAGACAGGTTTGTAGATTAATTAGCTTTGGTAATTGTGCTTTATGATCATGATTCCAGCTTCTGCAGTTTCTTGTCTCTACATAAACTAGGCTTCAGCAATACTGAGTGTACTGACCGGGAGATTATGTTGCTGCTGCCAAAACAACAGTTGGCAATGTATGCACGGTAGATGTCACATTGTGTGGGAAACAAGGTCTCCAGGGAGACAGACGCAAAGTGCTGGAGTAACTCCGCGGGACAGGCAGCATCTCTGGACATTTATAAAGCATTACATTTTGAAACACAAGGAACTACAGAAGCTGGTTTACAAAAAAAAAAAAAAAAGTGCTGGAGTAACTCAACGTGTCAGGCAGTATTTGTGGAGAACATGGACAGGTGACATTTCGGGTGAAAGAAGGGTCTAAAGTTTGAAGAAGGGTCCGGACATGAAACGTCACCTATCCAAGTTCTCTGGAGATGACTAAACTTCAACATTTCACTTCTGGCACTCAGGCCAAACCTATGGTAGTCTCACGAGTCACTACGGTAAACTCACGGGCTACTTCCTTCTTACAACGAGTTTAAAATTTTAAAATTTTCACCTCAAGAGCAAATTTGACTCGTGGAAATCTTTCATCATGTTGAAAGATTTTCACGAGTTAACAAGTTACCCGTGTACCTGCCGTTAGCGTTACGAGTCGCTAAGTTACGTCCACGAGTTCCAACGTTCCCGCTACGTTAATTCTACGTGATTACCACGAGTTTAATTTGTTTTAAACTCAGGATCACTCGTGGGTGGACTCGCACCGCGAGACAGGGGTTCTAGACCAAAAACGATGGAACTTGACTGATTAGCTCAGTCTGATGAAACACTTGACTTTTCTTGAAGATGAATATTTGGATCATTAAGTTAGAGTGATTGCTTCATCTGCTGCCAGAAGAGCTATATAAAGCTCTTGCCACATATTTCAAATAACAAAAATACAATTCTCAAGATTCAATGTGCGATGAAGAAGAGTCACAAAATACAGAATGCGTTTTGCTTTTAAATCTGAAGATTTACTAGGACACAATGTTCCACATGCTGTTAATGGGCAGCCATTCGTGAAAGACCAAGATGTCTTGGTAAGTGGGTTAAGCAGTTTCATAGCTGATCTCTGTAGCAGTTTCATAGCTGATCTCTGTAGCAGTTCCATAACTGATCTCTGTAGCAGTTTTATAACTGACCTCTGTAGCAGTTTCTAAACCTTGCTAAACCTGGCAACAGAGGATGCTTAGATAACACAGAAGTTCCATCACCGATTATTTTTTTTTCACATTTCCTTCCCATTTTACCTGCAATTTTCCGACAACCTGCATTTTCTTTAATGGAACTCTGTACTGTCACAGGCAAGCATCATGGACTGCGATTAATATTTTCAAGGCCCCCAGGCCAAGAGAACAATGAAAGCTGTGTCTTGACAATGGAAAACCCTTGGGGTTGTGGTTTATGTCTCTAGGATTTGCTTTACTGTCTGGCTCAGGTAGTAGGTCTGGCCCCTTTAACTTGCATTGACACAGGCTTGGTCCATTCCCACAGGGCATATTCCCATAGAATATTCAAGCAGTGGTGCCAATTGTGCATGGCACACCTAAAAACCCACAAACTGGTCCGGGAAAAACATTATCCTAGATCCTGAGGGACTGTCTAAGTAATAGTTGGAAAGTCAATGTCACTGCAGTCAGCCAAGTCAACCACGTGCATGATATTGAGGGTCACACCATCACTTAACAAAGTAAGATGTATGGACACAGAGCTACTGATCATTTTTCAGAGTTTATACTGAAGATTTTAGAGATACAGCATGAGAACCGGCCCTGCAGCCCACTGAGTCCACGCTGACCAGCAATCACCCCTTACATTAGCACTATTCTACATTCTAGGGACAATTTACAATTTTACAGAGGCCAGTTAACCTACAAACCTGTACGTCTTTGGAGAGTGGGTGGAAATCGAGCTCCTGGAGAAACCCCATGCGGTCACAGGGAGGACGTACAAACTACTTACAGACGTCTAGCGCCCATTGTCAGGATCAAACCAGATCTCTGGCGCTGCACCACTGTGCCACCCCTGGCAAAAAAACATTGTATATGTGGCAGAATTATCAGGCTGCATCATAGAAATTCCAATCTTTGCAAAGTCCCTAGTTCCAAATCTTTGAGAAGCATGGAAATGTTTAAATGTGCTTTATTTCTAAATCCTGATCTATATAAATGATCCCTCTATGAGTTCAAGGATAGGTATTCATTTTTGTTTTCTTAATTGCACTGAGGTTGTCCCTTGTGAGTGAAATCCATTTGTCTTCCACACACACCCACACTGAAATATAGTTCTGATCATTGAGAGTAGAAACATAGAAACATAGAAAATAGGTGCAGGAGTAGGCCATTCGGCCCTTCGAGCCTGCACCGCCATTCAATATGATCATGGCTGATCATCCAACTCAATATCCTGTACCTGCCTTCTCTCCATACCCCCTGATCCCTTTAGCCACAAGGGCCACATCTAACTCCCTCTTAAATATTGCCAATGAACTGGCCTCAACTACCTTCTGTGGCAGAGAATTCCACAGATTCACCACTCTCTGTGTGAAAAATGTTTTCCTCATCTTGGTCCTAAAAGATTTCCCCCTTATCCTTAAACTGTGACCCCTTGTTCTGGACTTCCCCAACATCGGGAACAATCTTCCTGCATCTAGCCTGTCCAACCCCTTAAGAATTTTGTAAGTTTCTATAAGATCCCCCCTCAATCTTCTAAATTCTAGCGAGTACAAGCCAAGTCTATCCAGTCTTTCTTCATATGAAAGTCCTGACATCCCAGGAATCAGTCTGGTAACAGTCTGGTAGGACATGAACTTCAAACCGAATATTTCTTAGGATTTCTCTGCTCAGAATTTGCATAGATGCTGGAATACACCAGCTTCATCAACAATGGAAATGCTGACATTTAATAACCTTTGGAGGCAGTGGGAAGTTCAGATCCTAGAATCCTGAGCGAAAAACATTGTTGGAGGAACTTGGTGATTCAGGCAGCATCTTTGGAGGGAAATGCACAGATGACGTTGTGGATTGGGACTCTTGGTCAGAATGATGGTCCTTTCCCAGCTTCTCAGCAGAATTTTCTATATGTAGGAGAGGACAGCAAATGCAGGTTTAAATCGAAGATAGACACAAAATGCTGGAGCAACTCAGTGGGACAGGCAGCATCTCTGGAGAGAAGGAATGGGAGACATTTCGGGTCGAGACCCTTTTTCAGACTGAAGGACATCTAGGGTTTTCTAGATGTTGGCTTCCTGTGTGAAGTGGCAGGACGCCTAATTGTTTGCAACTCTTCCTATTTTTTACATGGGTTAGTTTTAATTTAGATCCTTGTTAAATAGTTCAATATTATGTGCTGCATGATGAGCTATTTGACTTAACCATGAAATACCTGCCCATTACCTGTCAGCTAAACTTTGTGTAGAAAATTGAAGCTGGGGCTACATTTGAAATTCATCGAACATTTTCTGCAGTTTCCTTAGATGAAAAAGATTAGAATGTAAGCGCTGTTGTTAAAACAGAATGATAACTGAAAGAACGGTCTGTAGAAGGGACTCGACCCGAAACGCCACCCATTTTTTCTCTCCAGAGGTCCCGCCTGTCCCACTGAGTTACTCCAGCATTTTGTGTCTATCTTCGATTTAAACCTGCATCTGTTGTCCTCTCCTACATATAGAAAATTCTGCTGAGAAGCTGGGAAAGAACCATGGGACTGAAAAGTCCCATGGACTGAGCTCTGGCAGGCTGAACCACAGCGCATCAAGTTCCTGGTCCAGGCAGTGTATGATGTCCTGCCCAGCCCATCGAACCTCTTCATCTGGGGCAAAGCAGAATCTCCAGATTGCCCGCAATGCTCAGGCAAGGGGACATTGGAGCACATCCTGAGCTGTTGCCCAAAGGCTCTTGGGCAGGGCCGGTACACATGGCGTCATGACCAGGTTCTTAAACCCAGCGCAGAAGCCATCAGCATGTGTATCAGCAGCTGTAGACGAGAACGCCCCACCACCCAGATGATCACCTTCGTGAAGGCCGGAGTGCAGCTGCCAAGAACCACAGCAGCCAGGAATCCGTCAGGAATCCTGGCGACTGCACAGGACTGGCAGCTTTCCGTAGACCTGGTGAAACAGCTGAAGTTCCCACAGCACATTGCCACGACCACCCTGAGGCCAGATATCCTCCTGGTCTCAGAGGCGACCAAAAACATCGTCTTGTTGGAACTGACAGTGCCGTGGGAGGACCGTCTTGAGGAGGCCCACGAGAGGAAGATGGCCAAGTATGAAGAGCTGGTCATAGACTGCCTCAAGCACGGCTTGAAGGCAAGGTGTTTGCCCATCGAGGTTGGCTGCTGAGGTTTTGCAGGGCAATCGCTCTACAAAGTCTTGAGTGCACTGGGCATCAACGGAGTGGCGAGGAGAAAGGCCATCAAAACACCACAGAGGCAGCGGAGAAAGCCTCGAGATGGCTCTGGATCAGGAGAGGAGGTCCATGGGGAGGAGCGAATGCCACCTGAACACAAGTCGTGGTCTGATCAACCACGGCTGGGTCGCCTGGGTGAGGGTGTCTGATGTTGAAAGACCCAAAACACCCATGACCCCAGGTTACATCACTGATGATGTGTTCAGGAGCATCTATCGATGTATTTGTATCAATCTCCAGCATTTTGTGTCTACCTTCGATTTAAACCAGCATCTGCAGTTCTTTCTTACACAGATAACTGAAAGAACGGCTTCATTATTCCAAACCATTATTCCATTGAGAAATAGCCTCTTTAATTCTTGTTCAACAAAATGGAAGGATTTGAATATAATGATCTTATTTAGAATTAAAAAAAACCACTTTCAGCCATTATAATGTTGCCACTATTAGCATATAGATACTTAACAGTAACTGAACTCTCTTAAGATAAGTAGTTAATGGTACAATTCTACTTTTGTTATCTATTGAACACGTAAGTCTTGGCAAACAAATAAAACCAGGCTAAAGTGAACATGATCTTACATTTCATGGGTTGCAAAAGAACAAGCTGACCTGCTTAAAGGGGGCAGGAGAGAGTATTTTATAATTTTAGTACACAACTGATGGGACACGTCAGCTGACCACCAGAGAATGGTGAGTGTGGCACGAAGCCCAGACCATCTTTTTGGACCAGACCTCATTTAATCAAAACTGTGAAGCTGCCTGCTGATTCAGGTCACAGAAATATTGTGGAGCCAAAGGCAGGATACATACAGGGAGGGGTTGAGGGGTTGCAGCTAAGCGGTTAAGGTGGGGATTGAAATCGCAATGATGGTGACCCAAACCATTTCTATTTACAACATCATACAGCAATGGGCGGCATGGAGGTGCAGCGGTAGAGTTGCTGCTTTACAGTACCAGAGACCCGGGTTCAATCCTGACTATGGGTGCAGTCTGTGCAGATTTTGTACATTCTCCCCGTGACCTGCGTGGGTTTTCTCCGGGACCCCCGGTTTCCTCCCACAGTCCAAAGGCGCAAAGATTTGTAGGCCAATTGGCTTGGTTTAGTTGTAAATTGTCCATATGTGTGTGTAGAACTAGCGTTTGTGTGCAAGGATTTCTGGTCGACTTGGACTCTGTATCTCAACACTAAACTAGCATAAATACAAATTTTCTTCTACCTTTGAGAGCTTTGGTTCATAGAATGGCCCAAAAGATGATCTGACCTGTGCTAGTCTGTAGAAATGCATTCTGAATTGAGCCCATTGATAAGGCAGCTAAGGGGACATCTCAGTTGCCCAGTAAATCATCAAGTAGATGATGAAAATAAAGGTACACAAAAATGCTGGAGAAACTCAGCGGGTGCAGCAGCATCTATGGAGCAAATGAAATAGGCAACGTTTCGGGTCAAAACCCTTCTTCAGACTGATGGGGGGGTGGAAGGAGGCGGGGAGAAGAAAGGAAAAAGGAGGAGGAGGAGCCCGAGGGCTGAGGGAGAGCTAGGAAGGGGAGGAGACAGCAAGGGCTAACAGAATTGGGAGAATTCAATGTTCATGCCACCAGGATGCAGACTCCCCAAGCGGAATATGAGGTGCTGTTCCTCCAATTTCTGGTGTTGCTCACTATGGCCGTGGAGGAGGCCCAGGACAGAGAGGCCAGATATGGAATGGGAGGGGGAGTTGAAGTGCTGAGCCACCAGGAGATCAGGTTGGTTAATGCGGACCGAGTGGAGGTGTTCGGCGAAACGATCGCCAAGCCTACGCTTGGTCTCACCGATGTAGGTTTGGATTTGAACAGTAATCCCAAGTATCTGCTGGTTGAAGAAGGTGGCACAATGCGTAGCTGGTAGAGCTGCAGCTGCACAGCACCAGACACCTGTGATTAATCCTGACCTCAGGTGCTGTCTGTGTGGAGTTTGCACATTCTCCCTGTGACTGCATGGGTTCCTTTAGGTGCTCCAGTTTCCTCCCACATCCCAAAGACACGCGTGTTTATAGGTTAATGGGCTGCTGTAAATTGTCCCTAGTGTGTAGGAAGTAAATTAAAAAGCGGGATAGCATAGAACTAGTCTGAACAGATGTTCAATGTTCGGCGTGGACTTAGTGGGTTGAAGGGCCTGCTGTATCTTTAAACTAAACTCCTCTTAGAGAGTGTTGGTACTTACAACAGTAATACTCCTTACTTGTTTCCTTATGAGGTCGAAGCTGGGTCAGGGATTATTGAAACTTACATTTTGATAAGAGATGATGGACATGTACAGACAAGTCACTTGAAAGGGTTATTGACATTCAAACCAAATTTGAATTCATGTACAACAGGCAGTGATTGTACAATGAAAATAGTTTTGAGAAAATATTGAGTGACACAGTCTTCTATTCCAATTCTAGTTGACCATTATTTTCTGGTAACAAAATAGTGAAATACTCCTTTCCCAGAAAAAAATAACACATTGAAGTAGATGTGTCACAATGTAATGTGCAATTACTTGGAATAGGAAGAGAATAGTCCTATTTATCAACCTATATCTTGAGACTCAGGTAATGTACATTTTGGTTTGTTTGTTTTTTATACTATTTTGTTCTGACATTTATAGGGGAGCATGAGGATATTTGCTGTAATGCAAGTGGGTATTAAGTGAAAGGAATGATGGATAATAATCTGATGCAGAAGATTGCTGATTTCAGTGTAGGGATTTATCACTGTGACATTTCTCATGATAACCAGTGTGACAGAGAGGAGGTGAGACACATAAATTTAAGAATTATGTCAACTTACCTTAATTTAGGAATGACAGTCTAAATGTGTTAGATATTATTAAATGCAAAGAGAAGTAGGTCACCACTAAGAATAATCGAGAATTTCACAAAGAGTGGAAAATAATTAATTTAGTACAGCTCTTTTACAGCTTTGAAACAATATGGTGAATGCATATTCATGCATGGATTTTGCAGCTCCTTTGCCTCACCTCATTAGGTAGCAGTATACTTAAGTATATTTTACCTAGAGAAGATTATTTGCTCTAAACAGGTACAGTCATCCCTTGATTTATGAAGGGTCACATTTTGGCAAAATGATTAGTCAAGCGAAAATTTGTAAATCAAATAAGTGTTTCCCATAGGTTTCAATGTAAACAGTTTTGGTTTTCACCCGCTGTTGACTAAGGTTATGGACGGTGTCTTCTTTGACCACTAAATTTCAGTTTGGGGTTAAGAGGAAGCGATATAAATACTCTAGTCCGCTGAAAGAAGCTATATTTGCTCGAAGACACGAGCGGTGGCTAGTTCAACCTATTTCTCGTGTATCTATCACTGCATGGTTGTATGGAAAGTTTTGTGAAGAGGCACATTCTAGATACAATATAGTATGTGTAATCAGTATGATTTTTGGAATCAGCTGTGACAATCAGTATAGATTTTTATTTGCAGAGGGTTATCATCAGCTGCATCATAGAAAATGTGCAGGGAGCATTCGGTTCGAGCCAGCACTCTTAAGTTAGTCATGCTTTTATGACACTGAGTTTCAGCTGGGATGTAATGTTAAAATTGTACAAAGAGACCAAACTGGAGTATGGTCAATTTTTCGCCCACAATCTCCATCTGGATCTAGAATGTTGCCTGGGTTTCCCGTTACTGAGATAGGTTGAATAATCTTTATTTGACAAGAGGGGGGTAGCATTTTATGTGAATTGAGAACTCATCAAAAGCATGACTGGGTACATAGATGAACATAGAAAGCTCCCAGTGGAACATCATTGGAAAATAGGTGCATGGATGAGTAGGCCATTCGGCCCTTCGAGCCAGCACCGCCGTGCTGTGTAATTCAATATGATCATGGCTGATCATCCATCCAACACGGTATCCCGTACCTGCCTTCTCTCCATACCCCCTGATACCTTTAGCCACAAGGGCCACATCCAACTCCCTCTTAAATATAGCCAATGAACTGGCCTCAACTACCTTCTGTGGCAGAGAATTCCAGAGATTCACCGCTGTCTGTGTAAATAGACAATAGACATAGACATGTACAAGTTGGAGTTGACGGCATCCCCACCAGATCAGAGATTGGGGATGTTTATTATGTAAAAAGGTGCACTGAGGTTACTAAGAACCTATGAGATGAAGGAAAAGTTTCTTCATAGTTATATAATAGTTTCACAAGAGATTGTTGGTGCAGTCTATTTTAAGATGGATAGAGTGTAAGCAGCTGAAAGCAGGAGTAAATACAAATCATTTCAAGTCTCACTCTACCAGGGCGGCTGGATCGTCAGCAGCCAATAGAATGGATATTCCCCTTTGATCACTTTCAGCAGGAGGCTCAGAGAAGCGCACTTTCAGAAGTTATAAAGTTCCGTTGAACATGTCGGGACGGTTGCAGATAGAATTCTGAACAGTGTTGCATGAGCTATTGTCTAACCGAAAGGCAATTGGGACTGTGGTCCAATTAAGGGCACTGTACATGTATGTAAAGTTAGCATCATGTTGTTAATGGCCCATGTCTTTTCTACCATTTATGGTTTATCTGTTTAGTGTTTTCACATACAGATTGGTTTACTGCATGAAACCACAGGGCTTCGAAGGCTTCACGTAGTCTCATCACGAGACTTTGATATAAAATAAAAAGATTAAACGAGAACTTACAGTTTGAAGTTTGATCTTTATTTTATGTGAAGTTGGAGTGAGAGACTACGTGCCCTCCACTCCCAACCCTGAATCTCATAAAGATCATTCGGTAAATCAAGCGTTATTAATCTTTCTATAGTTTAATTTGGTGCAAGTGGGCTGTAGTTTTATACAGTTGCTTTGAAGATTGACGCTCATGCATGCTGGCGGGTTCTTCACGTAATCCCTCACTTCAACCTCATAAAATAAAGATCAAACTTCAAACGGTAAGTTCTCGTTTAATCTTTCTATTTATATGGAGTCTAGATACAGAATCCTCCCTATTTAAATATCCTCATGCTTGATTTTCAAATCTCTCCATGGCCTAAACTCTGCACTCTGGACTCTAATTTCCAACAACTATAAGAATATCATGATTTTTCCATTGGTGCACCCTCATTTTATTCACTCCTCCAACATTGAATTCCGATAACTAGCTCTGGATTTACCCTCTCCACAGCTGATTAATTCTCTCTGCGTTAAAGCAGACCTCAACATAACGTTTACAACCTATTTCTTACTCTAGCTTACAACTCCTCATTAGGCTTAGTGTCAAATATTTTTTCTCACACTTTTGTAAAAAACTTGAGGATGATTTGCAATTTTTAAATACTAGATAAATACACATTGTTACTAAATGGTGTAGGTTTTGGGCCCCAAGATCTTAACTAAACTAATACACTCACAGGTAATAATCTAAATACAATACTTGGATAAGGCTCTCTGCTGTACCAAAAAACATTGAGCTGCAGTTTGAATCTGTGCAGAACTTTCCTGCAAGTTTAGGCTGTGATAGAGAGGAATGTAAAAGAGCAAGGAGTTGCACCACTGATCAGAACGTCACAGCGGCACTCAGAGGGAACACTCTGGAGGGCGGCACAGTGGTGCAACGGTAGAGTTGCTGTCTAAAGGGCCTGTCCCACCTTCACGACCTAATTTACCGAGTTCTGCCGAGTTTGCCCTTGACTCATACTCGTAGCCTGGTCGTCACAAGGTCGTAGGAGGTCGTAGGTAGGCCGTGATGCTAGTCGTAGGTACTCGTGGCATCAAGTAGGTCGGGGCGTTTTTCTAGCATGATGAAAAATGTCCACGAGTAAAAAAGGTCGTGAATTAGTTTGTGAAAGTGGGACAGGCCCTTTACAGTGCCAGAGACCCAGGTTCGATCCTGACTACAGGTGCTGCCTGTACGGAGTTTGTATGTTCTCCCTGTTTTCTTTGGGTGTTCCGGATTCCTCCCATATTTCAAAGATGTACAGGTTTGTAGGTTAATGTGAAGGAAGGAACTGCAGATGCTGGTTTACACTGAAAAAAGACACAACATGCTGGAGACAGGCAAGACGACACCCTTATTCAGAGGGAGAGTCCGGGGAGAGGGGGACATAAAGATATGGAATGTAAGGTGTGAAAGCGAGAGATCAAAGGGGACATAGATCAAGGGAAATGTAGAATAGATCATTGTTAGCTAGGGAAAGGTGACAACGAAGTATACAAAGATAAAATCCACGGGGATGATAAATTGGACCTGCATAGAAGACTTAGAGTAATGGTGGAAGAATATTACTCAGACTGGAGGTCTGTGACCAATAGTGTTTTGTAAGGATCAGTGCTGGGATCTCTGTTATTTGTGGAGAGTGAAGAAGGTTGTCAAAAGGTTGAGCAGGATGTCAATTTATTGAAAATATGGACAGAGAAATGGCAGATAGAGTTTAATCTGGACAAGAGTGAGGTGTTGTACCCTAGGAGATCAAATGTAAGAGGACATGTAAGAAAATTTAGCACATGTTTAGAGAGATTCAGCACGGAAACAGACCCTTTGGTCCACTGAGTCCATGCTGACCATCAATCACCAACTCACACTCGTTCTGTTATCCCACTTTTGAACCTACTCACTACACACCGAGGGCATTGTTGGATTAACCCACATTGGAGAATACCAGAATAATATGCAAATAATTAATCCATTTAACCCCTTAACACATGGCTTATTGTTGCCTGCTCAACATCATATCATTCATCACGGCTAATGTTACCCAAGGAATAAAGATTGCTAATTCATTTAAATCTGCGTTTAAAAAGGGTCACATGAAAGAAAAGATCCTAGGATACAGATTGAAAGTAACTTTCAGTTATTACTAATGACTATTGTGAAATTCTATGTTCAATCGTAGCATGGATATGACAATATCCAAACCACATTCAGGCAGCTGATGCTTCAATCGAAGACACATCCAAGCATATTACACTTCTAGTTTTCTGCAATGTTCAATTTACAAACCTCTACAAGCCACAATATCCTCCTTTTCTGATGCATACTTGTCTGCCAGATGATGCACGGAAGGTTAATAGACTACTGGAGCAGTCATTGCAAACTTGACTGATCCCTGTGCATAAACAACTAATCCAAGAAACTTGCTCACGCTATAGATGTGCTCCAGCAACGTTTTAGGATGGGTAGAGAATACTACATGATCAATCATTCCTGATCAAGAAGCCTGAGGACAACAACCATACAGTCATAGAGTCTTACAGTGTGGAAACAGGCCTGACAGCTCAACTTGCCCACACCGGCAAATATGTCCCATCTACACTAGTTCCACCTGCCTGCGTTTGGCCCATATCCCTCTAAACCTGTCCTATCCATGTACCTGTCTAAATGTTTCTTAAACGTTGCAATAGTACCTGCAATAACTACCTCCTCCGGCAGCTTGTTCCATACACCCACCCACCGTTTGCGTGAAAAGGTTACCCTTCAAGTCCCTATTAAAAGTTTCCCCCCCTCACTATAAGCCTATGTCCTCTGGTTCTCCATTCCCCTACTCTGGGCAAGTTTACTATAATTATAAGTGCAGGCAGTGCATTTGTGATTTCAACAACATACTGCTTGGGAAAGCATAGCCTCACATTACTCTTCCCTATTATTGTATCTCTAGTCCTTGACCCCAACAGGATCAGCATCGTACAACCCACGCATCATTTTATATACTTTAATCAGATCTCCCTTCAATCTCCATTTGCCCAAGAAAACAATCCCAGTCTCCCCCAATCTATTCCTGTAACTGTGATCCCTCATTTCAGGTAGGAACTTTGTAAATCACTTCTGGATCTTCTCCATTTTCTCCACATCGTTGTTATAATGAGGTAGCCTGAACTGAACACAATACTCCACTTAACACCCCAGAGCATTATTTTATGAAGAATCTGCATGATTCTCTTGCATTTATACTCTGCCTTCATTGATAAAATCCAGAATTGCATCTGCTTTAATAACTGCTTTCACAACCTGCCCTGCCACTTTCAATGTCAGATGTTCCCATGTCCCCAGGTCCTTCTGCTCGAATAGTGTACGAGAGAGACATTCTACATTGTCTCTCCTCACATTTCTCCACATTCAACTTCATCTGAACTTCCAGCTGCAATTCATCACAATTATCATTGCAGTTCGTAGTATTGCCAGATTTCGTGTCATCTGCAAATTTAGAAATTGTGGCTTACATTCCCAAGTCTAGCTCATTAAAATAGATAAAAAAAAGAAGCAATGGCGCCAACACTGATCCCTGGGGATCGCCACCACTTACCTTCCTCCAGTCCAATAAACATTCATCACAACTGACTATTTCCTGTTACTTTGCCAACTTTGCATTCATTCTATCAATATTTATTTTATGCCACTCTGCTGTTCACATGGTGAAGAAGCCCAAGTATTAGTGGCACAGCGGTAGAGTTACTGACTTACAGTGCCAGAGACCTGGCTTTGATTCTAACCATGGCTGCTGTCTGTATGAAGTTTCTCCCTGGTTCTCCCTGAGTTCTCCCTATGGCGGCATGGGTTTCCTCCAGGTGACCTGTTTCCTCCCACACCCCAAAGATGACCAGGTTTGTAGGCTAATTTGCTTTGGTAAAAATGGCAAATTGTCCCTAGTGTGTAGGATAGTGCTAATGTACGGGCTGGTCGGCACGGACTCGGTGGGCCGAGGGCCTGTTTCTGCTCCGTATCCCTAAATTCTGAAGTCTAAAGGCTAAATGTCACTGGCAAAAAATGGAAAGAGATTCTGGAGCAGCATGTGCTTAGAATCTGGAATGCAATGCCTGAAGATGTGATAGAAGCACGCTCTGTTTTAATCAACCTCATCAGAAGCCTTCTGGAGGTATTTTGTACAACACATTGACTCCATTATTCATTTCTATCCATTATCTCATTATAATGGTCCATTGCTCTCCACACTAATCAGGCCCCAAATTGTATGCATTTCATCACCTTATCATTGCCTATAAACAGAGCAGTGGCTGGTTGGCCTGTTCCTTCACCACATTTCAGGATCACATACACAATGTGAATTAACTACCTTCTCTGGCAGCTCTTTCCATAGACCCACCACCGCCTGCGTGCCTCTCAGGTTTCTATTAAATCTATCCCCCCCCCCCCCCCCCCCCCCCCCCCCCCCCCCTAAATCTATGATCTATGCCTGTTCTTGATTCCCCCACACCGGGTAATAACATATAACATATAACATATAACAATTACAGCACGGAAACAGGCCATCTCGGCCCTACAAGTCCGTGCCGAACAACTTTTTTTCCCCTTAGTCCCACCTGCCTGCACTCATACCATAACCCTCCATTCCCTTCTCATCCATATGCCTATCCAATTTATTTTTAAATGATACCAATGAACCTGCCTCCACCACTTCCACTGGAAGCTCATTCCACACCGCTACCACTCTCTGAGTAAAGATGTTCCCCCTCATATTACCCCTAAACTTCTGTCCCTTAATTCTGAAGTCATGAATAAATTCTGTGCATTCACACTATCTATTCACGCAATAGAAAGGAAGGACATTAGCTTTGAGGATGTGGAATCGATATGGGTAGAGCTGCGAAACACTAAGGGGCAGAAAACGCTGGTGGGTGTTGTGTACAGGCCACCTAACAGTAGTAGTGAAGTTGGAGATGGTATCAAACAGGAAATTAGAAATGCGTGCGACAAAGGCAAAACAGTTATAATGGGTGACTTAAATCTACATATAGATTGGGTGAATCAAATTGGCAGGGGTGCTGAGAAAGAGGATTTCTTGGAATGTATGGGGGATAGTTATCTAAATCAACATGTAGAGGAACCAACGAGAGAGCAGGCTATTTTAGACTGGGTATTGAGTAATGAGGAAGGGTTAGTTAGCAGTCTTGTTGTACGTGCCCCCTTGGGCAAGAGTGACCATAATATGGTTGAGTTCTTCATTAGGATGGAGAGTGACATTGTTAATTCAGAAACAATGGTTCTGAACTTAAAGAAAGGTAACTTTGAGGGTATGAGACGTGAATTGGCCAAGATTGACTGGCAATTAATTCTAAAAGGGTTGATGGTGGATATGCAATGGAAGACATTTAAAGACTGCATGGATGAACTACAAAAATTGTTCATCCCAGTTTGGCAAAAGAATAAATCAGGGAAGGTAGTGCATCCGTGGATAACTAGGGAAATCAGGGATAGTATCAAAGCGAAGGATGATGCGTACAAATTAGCCAGAAAAAGCAGCATACCGGAGGACTGGGAGAAATTCAGAGACCAGCAGAGGAGGACAAAGGGCTTAATTAGGAAAGGAAAAATAGATTATGAAAGAAAACTGGCAGGGAACATAAAAACTGACTGCAAAAGTGTTTATAGATATGTGAAAAGAAAGAGATTAGTTAAAACAAATGTAGGTCCCTTGCAGTCAGAAACAGGTGAGTTGATCATGGGGAACAAGGATATGGCGGACCAATTGAATAACTACTTTGGTTCCGTCTTCACTAAGGAAGACATAAATAATTTGCCGGAAATAGCAGGGGACCGCGGGTCAAAGGAGTTGGAGGAATTGAGTGAAATCCAGGTTAGCCGGGAAGTGGTGTTGGGTAAATTGAATGGATTAAAGGCCAATAAATCCCCAGGGCCAGATAGGCTGCATCCCAGAGTACTTAAGGAAGTAGCTCCAGAAATAGTGGATGCATTAGTAATAATCTTTCAAAACTCTTTAGATTCTGGAGTAGTTCCTGAGGATTGGCGGGTAGCAAACGTAACCCCATTTTTTAAGGAGGGAGGGAGAGCGAAAACGGGAAATTACAGACCAGTTAGTCTAACATCGGTAGTGGGGAAACTGCTAGAGACAGTTATTAAAGATGGGATAGCAGCACATTTGGAAAGTGGTGAAATCATTGGACAAAGTCAGTATGGATTTACGAAAGGTAAATCATGTCTGACGAATCTTATAGAATTTTTCGAGGATGTAACTAGTAGCGTGGATAGGGGAGAACCAGTGGATGTGGTGTATCTGGACTTCCAGAAGGCTTTCGACAAGGTCCCACATAAGAGATTAGTATACAAACTTAAAGCACATGGCATTGGGGGTTCAGTATTGATGTGGATAGAGAACTGGCTGGCAAACAGGAAGCAAAGAGTAGGAGTAAACGGGTCCTTTTCACAATGGCAGGCAGTGACAAGTGGGGTACCCCAAGGCTCAGTACTGGGACCCCAGCTATTTACAATATGTATTAATGATCTGGATGAGGGAATTGAAGGCAATATCTCCAAGTTTGCGGATGACACTAAGCTGGGGGGCAGTGTTAGCTGTGAGGAGGATGCTAGGAGACTGCAAGGTGACTTGGATAGGCTGGGTGAGTGGGCAAATGTTTGGCAGATGCAGTATAATGTGGATAAATGTGAGGTTATCCATTTTGGTGGCAAAAACAGGAAAGCAGACTATTATCTCAATGGTGGGCGACTAGGAAAAGGGGAGATTCAGCGAGACATGGGTGTCATGGTACACCAGTCATTGAAAGTAGGCATTCAGGTGCAGCAGGCAGTGAAGAAAGCGAATGGTATGTAACCTTTCATAGCAAAAGGATTTGAGTATAGGAGCAGGGAGGTTCTACTGCAGTTGTACAGGGTCTTGGTGAGACCACACCTGGAGTATTGCGTAAAGTTTTGGTCTCCAAATCTGAGGAAGGACATTGTTGCCATAGAGGGAGTGCAGAGAAGGTTCACCAGACTGATTCCTGGGATGTCAGGACTGTCGTATGAAGAAAGACTGGATAGACTTGGTTTATACTCACTAGAATTTAGGAGATTGAGAGGGGATCTTATAGAAACTTACAAAATTCTTAAGGGGTTGGACAGGCTAGGTGCAGGAAGATTGCTCCCGATGTTGGGGAAGTCCAGGACAAGGGGTCACAGCTTAAGGATAAGGGGGAAATCCTTTAAAACCGAGATGAGGAGAACTTTTTTCACACAGAGAGTGGTGAATCTCTGGAACTCTCTGCCACAGAGGGTAGTCGAGGCCAGTTCATTGGCTATATTTAAGAGGGAGTTAGATGTGGCCCTTGTGGCTAAGGGGATCAGGGGGTATGGAGAGAAGGCAGGTACGGGATACTGAGTTGGATGATCAGCCATGATCATATTGAATGGCGGTGCAGGCTCGAAGGGCCGAATGGCCTACTCCTGCACTTAATTTCTATGTTTCTATGTTTCTATTCCTTGCATGATCTTATACACCGCTATAGGATCAGCCCTCGTCATCTGACTCTTCAAGAAATAGAGTCCTAGCCTGCCCAGCTTCTTCCTATAACTCAAGTCCTCAAGTCGTGGCAATATCCTTGTAAATTTTCTCTGCATTCTCTCCAACATCCTTCTTGCACCAGGGTTACCAAATGTGAAGACAATACTCCAAATAGTGTCTTTATGCCAGATATGATTCCAGCCTGGACAGAGCTTCTTCCACTTCTTAATAGCTTCAGTTTTACCAAGGTCCTTAGTCACTTGATCAAATGTAGTCTTGGTGTGGAGGGCCATCATCTTCTCTTCACCCGTTGCAATTCAGCTTTTGTATTGATGTATTTTCACAGTTGTGTGTCCAAATAAATTTTAGGAAGGAAGGAAGGATGAGAATCATTGAGCGGGAATGCTCCTTAGATTTATTGCTTTGGGTATACTGGCTTGTACTTGCTACAGGCAGATTGCCGCAGATGCAGGTTAAAAGGAAATTAACTTTGTTTGTGGACGAAGAAAAATAATTATAATTTACATTAACCTGCATCCAAACTTATTCTGTAAGATCTAATAGAAACATAGAAACATAGAAATTAGGTGCAGGAGTAGGCCATTCGGCCCTTCGAGCCTGCACCGCCATTCAATATGATCATGGCTGATCATCCAACTCAGTATCCCGTACCTGCCTTCTCTCCATACCCCCTGATCCCCTTAGCCACAAGGGCCACATCTAACTCCCTCTTAAATATAGCCAATGAACTGGCCTCAACTACCCTCTGTGGCAGAGAGTTCCAGAGATTCACCACTCTCTGTGTGAAAAAAGTTCTTCTCATCTCGGTTTTAAAGGATTTCCTCCTTATCCTTAAGCTGTTACCCCTTGTCCTGGACTTCCCTACCATCGGGAACAATCTTCCTGCATCTAGCCTGTCCAACCCCTTAAGAATCTAATGAGTTTGTGTGACCTCCAACACACCTTGATTTTGTGCTTCTATAGATGACTTCAGACAAGACAACTGGAGTGCCTGAAGCTCTGGAATTTTCACAGACATATACATTTTGAAATTAGTCTGTCTCGTAAGAATTACTCAAATAAAGCCTGGTCACATCTGACTTGCAGCTGGGCAAGTCATTTGACTTAATTTATTTGACTTAACAATGCAATTTCCCTGCAGTTCTATTGTACCAGACCACAAAGATAACACAGTCAGATTTACAGTAAATTGCTGCACAATAGACAGCATCGGCTGCTTGTTATAAGTGGGATATAATATTGACTCACTCTCTCTCTCAATTAGGAGGCAATTCTCTTTGTTGGCAGTTTGCCTGGAATTTTCATTAAGAATTCCCTGTAGTCCCTGGAAATACACGTATTTCTTTATCCCCCACACTCATGAGATAGTCAGAGAGTAGAACTAGGAAGCCAGAGTTAGTATCGTGCAGTCTGTGAATTTGCACAACCTTTGGGGCAGTCAGGGGTTCCAAGTGGATATGATATCAAACTGAGTGTCATTTTTATTACCGTTGTCTATGATAATGTAAAGATCCAAACTAAGTCTTTGCACAAAGTCCCCAAATGACTCCTCCATGATACACCTGATGATTCACAACATCTTCACCAAGTTACTGCTCCTCAGCTCTGCCCATTCTACAGTTCGCTAAATAAAATAGTTGCATTTCTGCCGGTCACATATCAACTCAACTGCTGTAGAAGTGCAACATGAAGATAATTACAGACACAGTGATCAGACAATTTGGGCAAAATCGGCCAAGGTAAATGTGGCAATTCCCGGTACAGGTACTTTGACCGGCCTCAAAAAATACTCCAGGTAAAATTGCTTTTTCTTTGTTAATATCTACAGCAGAACAGAAAATTGGACAGATTAGACAAGAGCTTGACAATGATCTATTGATCATTACTACATGAGCAAGGACAATACAGCCTACGCCAGCAGGCACATTTCAATGCCAATAATGCTATCAATGAAACTGACATCCTCAGCTGCCCTGGTACCTTCCATCACGCACAGCTTTATCCACTCTACAAAAGCCTTTTCAGAAATCTATTGTTAATAGAGGATCAGGAAAAGGTGATGGGTGTACGTTTACAAGGGAAGAGGTAAATCTTCCAATGCCAGCAATCAGACTCTAGTGTCACAAGGAATGCAAGGATATAATTAATTGTTTATTTAGCTGGGGAGCATTGAGGATTTACGCCCAACAACTAGAGAATGACATTAGTTAATTGGGGGAGGGGGTGTGGGGGGGAGATGAAGGGAATTAATCCTGTCTTTGGAGGGGAGGAGAACAGGGAAATGCTGTTGGTTTAGAAGGATGGACCTGTCAACTGCAACCCTGCAGCTGCTGAGGGTTCAAGAGGAAATATTGCTGCCACGTCTATCAATGACCAATATCAATAAACCATTTTAAATAGGTCTGATAGCTTTCAGCAGATGATGGTGTACTTTATTGCCACTTGTACCTAGCAACCTAAAACCTATGTTTTAGCAAATAAGTACACTAAAGAGTTGCCAGAAAGGTACCGACAAAGTTATAAAAAGTACTCATCCCTTTTTCATTTCTCCTCCCTCCACCGTGTTCCCCCTAATTCTCGGCGGTCCTCCCACGCCAGGTCCCCATTAGTTCTCGGCAGTCCCCCCACGTTGGGTCCTCCTTAGTACTCAGCTGGTAGGTTTCCTGAGCCATGGGAAACACGTTCATCTCTCAACGTCACTGTGGTCAGTCTGGAAAATGGTACCTCCATTGTGTGCTGAGATATGGGTCTGCATTTTTACACCAGCCCTCACCCACCAACACTCTCCTGCCCATCAATGGGGTATTTAAAATACTCTCAATTATCCTCTAATTACTTGGTAGATGCTCCGACATCACCAGATATATGAGGTCTGCATGCTGTCAGTTGTGTTTCACAGAAAACCACAGTAATTGCCAATTGCATTAACCATATAACCATATAACAATTACAGCACGGAAACAGGCCATCTCGGCCCTACAAGTCCGTGCCGAACAAATTTTTTTTCCCTTAGTCCCACCTGCCTGCACTCATACCATAACCCTCCATTCCCTTCTCATCCATATGCCTATCCAATTTATTTTTAAATGATACCAATGAACCTGCCTCCACCACTTCCACTGGAAGCTCTTTCCACACCGCTACCACTCTCTGAGTAAAGAAGTTCCCCCTCATATTACCCCTAAACTTCTGTCCCTTAATTCTGAAGTCATGTCCTCTTGTTTGAATCTTCCCTATTCTCAAAAAGGGAAAAGCTTGTCCACATCAACTCTGTCTATCCCTCTCATCATTTTAAAGATCTCTATCAAGTCCCCCCTTAACCTTCTGCGCTCCAGAGAATAAAGACCTAACTTATTCAACCTATCTCTGTAACTTAGTTGTTGAAACCCAGGCAACATTCTAGTAAATCTCCTCTGTACTCTCTCTATTTTGTTGACATCCTTCCTATAATTGGGCGACCAAAACTGTACACACATTATTTTCCAATAAGGTGATGCTGGTGACATATGAAGGAAAGGCATTGCTGCTAAAGGGGTGCAGCCTTTGATGGTCTGATGATGGAGGATCCAATGGAGAATTCCACCAGCATCACATGCAGGATGTATTCACAACTCTCCATCGCAGCCCATGGCTTTGTGTCAGAAAGTCATAGTCATACAGCATGGAAACAGGCCCTTTGGTCCAACTTGCCCACACCAGCCAACAGGGGCGGAAATCCTGGGGGAACAGGGGGCCACGTCCCCCCCCCCCCCCCATGCTTTGAGAGGTGGGGGACGATCCCCCCCCCCCCCCCTCCATGTTTTGTAATCCGGGCTTTATCAGACGCTTTCTAAGGGCTGAATCGGCACGTTCGCGGGGCCTTTCAGCGCTGGAGTGGCTAAAAATCAAACTGCTGCATCGAGGCGATCGAGGCTCCCGATGTTGAAGCCCCCGCCGGCCGATGAAAGACCCCGTGAACGGGCCGATTCAAGCCCCACGATTCGGGGCGGACGAAGCTGCTGTTGCTGGAGTTCGGAGTCGGTCGGTGAGTATGGGTGTAGAATAAAATGACTTTCATGTGGGAAAGGATAAATAGATACTGAATGTTCATCACGGACTAAGCATAACGAAGAGTTTGTTTCCGTGCAGTGTGAATCTAACCATGTAATATTCAAATAGAAGTATAGAATTGGGAAAGTTGCACAAGTGCACTAAAGTGCAACTTAGTTTCAATAAAGTGTGCCTATAAAGTATAATATTAAAGTATTTCCAGTCAAATCTGGGGCAATCAGTCCCATAAGATTTTAATTGATGTTTGTCCTGACATTTCCATTGTAATTCAGCATTTAGCTCCCAGCATTTATGTTACCATGGTTTTAAATATAAATGTTTATAAATATTTTAAATTGCATTAAAAATAGTCCAAATCACCTTCACCCAGCATTCTTTATCACTCTCAAAAAGCAAGATTTTTTATACATCAAGCCTTGGTGATTGGCTCTGTGGGCGAATGATACAGTAATACAGAGGCCCGTGCATCTGCTTGAATGACTGCTCAAAACTTCGTTTAAACTGGTATAAATATTAGAAAACCAAAGAATATTGCAATGGCATATTTCTATCATTCTCTATGAGAACAACAAGGGAAGGAAGTAATTAATAAGTAAATTATGCATGAAATCACCATATATGTATTTCAATGTAGTTAAAATCACCTCAACACCAGACATTTTACATCAATCTGTCTGAAAAACTCTTTGCACAGAAATGACTTAACTCCTACTGGAATGCATTACCTGAACTGCAACTATCTGAATAAACGATACAATTCAATCATTAAATCATTCACATGGCAGTGGCAGATGCAGTACAAGAATCGTCTTTCCTTGCAGCATTATGTGTAACATGATACCAAGGCCTAGCTCATCATTTTTAAACAATGATCTGTATTGATTTGTATCCAATATTAATAGCAAAACTGGGCTGCAATTTAAGATGCATGAGTCAGGGTTAAGTCCATTGTTAAATTTTTAATAATGAGAAATCCGATCCCATCCTGCCATTTCTATATTTAACGGAAGCAAAACAGGGTGGGTATTTTAACAAGACCTGCAGCTCGTTTAGTGGGCGACTTGGCAGTTGACAGGATGCAAATAAGGATTTGAGGCGAAAATACTTATTTTTTGGAAATGCACATTGCCAAGGAGTGAGGCTCAGCCTCCAAAGATTTCCCCCCAATCAGACTACATCAACCCTTCGACACAAGTATCACATAATTAACCATCACAGGGTCATGGAGGTTAGACTAACTTCTCTGCTCCTGTAAGCTGCTATGAAGTTCTCTCTAAATGACTGTAAACCAAACCTATCCATGTCAACTTCTTGACAGGAAACAAGTTAATAACAAATGAAGTTCTTCATAGAATTAAAATCCCACAACATGAAGGCAAACTAATTTTACCCACTAATCTCCTGTGTGGGACCTTATGAATGAATGAATGAATGAATGAATGAATGAATCTCTTTATTGTCATTGCACATGGTGCAATGAAATTTAAAAGTCAATCCCACGGTGCGATTCACAAGAGCAATTTTAAATATATAAGAAAAGGTAAAAATATATATATATTTAAAAAAAATTACAGATAAATAACAATAGCAGCTGAGGTAGAACCATTCAGAAACATTCACCGTCCGGTGGGCGGCACGACTCACGCCGCAGCGGCCTCTGCAGCCCGTCTGTCTTTTTGTTATTTTTTGTCCCATTTTAATGTAGTTTTTATTTTTTATTGATGGGGGTTTGTGTGTGTGTGTGTGTGTGTGGGGGGGGACACTTTTAAAATCTTTCCCCTGCACGGAGAACCCGACCTTTTCCCTGTCGGGTCTCCGTTGTCGTTGGGGCTGCAACGTGGAGCGGCCTCCAGCAGGAACGACCCGGGGGCTCCAGTCGTGGAGCTGCGGACTTACTCACCATCGTAGATCTGGCCGAGTTCGAAGCGGGCGGAGCTGTGGTGGCAAGCTGCTGCGACCCGACCCCGGGGATTCGGAGGCTCCAACCGCAAGCTCAAAGCGTGCGCCCACCAGCTCACTGCCATCTTCACCAGAATTTTCAATCTCTCCCTGGCCCAGGCAGTTATTCCGTCCTGCCTAAAATCAGCCACAATCGTCCCTGTGCCGAAGAAGTCTCCCATCACCAGCCTTAATGACTACCGTCCTGTTGCCCTCACTCCGGTAATCACGAAGTGCTTCGAGAGATTGGTCCTCCAGCACATCAAGGTCTATCTACCACCAGACTTCGACCCCCACCAATTCGCTTATCGCCAAAACAGATCCACAGAAGACGCCATCACCGTAGCTCTCCACTCTGTGCTGAGCCATCTGGAGCAGGGGCAGAGCTACGTCCGGATGCTCTTTGTGGATTTTAGTTCAGCCTTTAACACAATCATCCCGGACATCCTCATTGGTAAACTGGTCACTCTCGGCCTCCCCACTGTCACATGTGCCTGGATTAAGGATTTCCTCACAAACCGGCCCCAGACTGTGAGACTTGGCCCCCACCTCTCCTCCACTCGCAGGTTGAGTACCGGTTCCCCACAGGGCTGTGTGCTAAGCCCCCTCTTATTCTGTCTCTACACCTACGACTGTAGTCCGGCCCACAACAACAACCGCATCGTCAAATTTGCTGACGACACTACTGTGGTCGGACTTATTTCAAAGGGAGACGAGGCAGCCTACAGAGAGGAAGTCCTGAAGTTGACAACCTGGTGCTCAGAAAACAATCTGGCTCTGAACACCAGGAAAACAAAAGAGCTCATTGTCGACTTCAGGAGGCACAGCACCGACTTAGTCCCCCTACACATTAACGGCGAGTGTGTGGAGAGGGTCAACACCTTCCGGTTTCTCGGCGTCCATATCGCGGCTGACATCTCCTGGACGGACAACACGACGGCGGTCATCAAGAAGGCTCAGCAGCGGCTGCACTTCCTGAGGGTCCTCAGGAAGCACAACCTGGACTCTAACCTGCTGCTGACCTTCTACCGCTCGTCCATCGAGAGCCTGCTGACATACTGCATTACAGCATGGTATGGCAGCTGCACCATGGCAGACAGGGAGAGGCTTCAGAGGGTAACCAGGACAGCGCAGAGGATCATTGGTTGCCCTCTCCCCTCCCTGATGGACATCTACACCTCCCGCTGCCTTAGCAGGGCAAAGAAGATCACCAAAGACAGCTCCCATCCTGCGTTTGGACTGTTCGACCTGCTGCCCTCTGGAAGGCGCTATAGGTGCATCAAATCCAGGTCAAACAGACTCAGGAATAGCTGCTTCCCGAGAATTATATCTACCATAAATTCAAATCCACACATGCACTGACTACACCGCCCAACACGGACTTCCATCTGTATATATGTATATATGTATGTAGCGCCGTAGAATTTGTGCACCTATTCCCCCCCCCCCCATCTCCCTTCTGTTTTTTTTTTCTGTTTCTTGTTTTTTGTGTAAAATTGTATGTATGCACTGAGTACGAGCAGCTTTCAGTTTCACTGTACATGTATAGTGACAATAAATGGCATATCTATATCTATCTATAAGTCTGGTGGACGGTGACACTGGGAGCCCGCGGGTCCCTGCTGGGAGGGACCTCTTTTCGGGGCTTCCGCAACGACGACTTCTCCCGCCCGAGCCGCGGGGTGGAAGAGTAACTGGAGCGGGGCCTTGCATCATCGTCCGCGCAGCTTCAACGGCTGTGGGACTTTGCTAGCGCCCGCCGGGGGCTCCAACAACAAGACCCGGAGGGCGGCCTTGCATCGGCTGGCGCGGCGTTAATCGCCGCGAGACAGTTGCCATCGCCCGCCGGGGGCTTTGACTACGACATCGGGAGGGGAATGGGGAGTGCAGGGGAGAGATACGTTTTTTTGCCTTCCATCACAGCGAGGTGGAGATGCGCTGTGATGGATGTCTGTGTAAATTGTGTTGTGTCTTGGGTCTTTTTTTTCTTGTGTGTATGACTGCAGAAACAACATTTCATTTGAGCCTCTATGAGGTTCTAGTGACAAATAAATTGTATTGTGTATTGTGTATTGTGAATGCGAGTGTTATTACATTTTACATTGTTAAGTTCACGTATGGCTATGGGGTAGAAGCTGTCTCTGAGTCTGTTTGTGCGAGTTTTGAAAGACCTGTACTGTCTGCCAGAGGGCAGCAGGTGGAACAAGTTGTGTCCAGGGTGGGAAGGGTCCTTCAGGATGTTGGCTGCCCTGCCAAGGCAGCGACAGCTGAAGATGTCCTTCAGGGAGGGCAGTGGGCAGCCAGTGATTTTTTGTGTGGTGTTGATGACCCTTTCAAGGGCTCTCCTGTCCGCTGCAGAACAGCTGGCATAGCAAATTATCAAATGCTTTCTGAAAGTCCACATACACTACATCCACTGGCTCTCCTTCATCCATTTTATTTGTCACATCCTCAAAAAATTCCAGTAGATTAGTCAAGCAGGATTTCCCCTTCATAAATCCATGCTGACTTGGACCAATCCTTTTACTGCTATCCAAATGCACCGTTATTACTTCTTTAATAATTGACTCCAGCATCTTTCCCACCACCGATATCAGGCTAACTGGTCTATAATTCCCTGTCTTCTCTCTCGCTCCTTTCTTGAAAAGTGGGATAACATTAGCTACCCTCCAATGCAAAGGAACTGATCCAGAATCTATGGAACATTGGAAAATGATCACCAATGCGTCCACAATTTCTAGAGCCACCTCCTTGAGGACCCTGGGATGCAGACCATCAGACCCTGGGGATTTATCAGCAGTCCCATCAGTCTACCCAATACTATTTCTTGCCTAATGCAAATTTATTTCAGTTCCTCTGTCTCCCTAGATCCTCTGTCCTCTAGTACATCTGGGAGATTGTTTGTGTCTTCCTTAGTGAAGACAGAACCAAAGTACCTGTTCAACTCATCTGCCATTTCCTTGTTCCCCATAATAATTTCACCAGTTTCTGCTTTCAAGGGACCCACATTCGTCTTTACTAATCTTTTTCTCTTCACATACCACGGGGAGAATGTACAAACTCTGTCCAGATAGCACCCGTAGTCAGGATCGAACCCATGTCTCTGACGCTATAAGGCAGCAATTCTACTGCTGCGTCTCTGTGTCACTCCCATAATGTAATTGAGAGATTTATTTATACAACCAGAATTTTGAACTTAAAAGCAAAGCTTGAAAAAAATGCATTACTTTAAGAAACAAACAAACCACAAGTTAAAAACATACTGTGCATTGATTTAGCTCACCAGCCATTTAGCAATACAAAATGATTAAAGGGTTCCTACTTTTACCCATGTCTATTAAATGACAGTTTAAACCATGTGATTGAAGGCAAGGCCTTTGATGTAGAATTATTTATTCACATCTGCACTGAATCAAATCGGTTTTACCTTTTAATGCTCATCTGATGAAAGTTTAAGATTAAAATTGCTGCTTGTTTTTAAATACAGCTTCATGTGGAGTTATTTTACTGTGATTCTCATGGGATTCTACCGCTTGTTACAGTTCAGAAGATGAGATTGCGGACAAGAGAGAAAACAACTGGCAAACATTATTTACAAAGTTAAAGATGACCACATCCTTGCCATTTGGTTTTATAGATTTGAGTTTCCGTGCCTAAAGATCTCCAACACGTGTCTGCTCAGCACTTGTACAGCACCACCCACCCAGTACAGGGATGTGTATAATGGAAACACACACCCGTGGTGATGTATAATGAGCTGCTGAGACAATATCAGATGCCCACACTCTCATTTAAAGTCAGCATTACCCCGCATGTGTGGCAAGCACATTTTAATTAAATGTTACTAAACCGCTCATACCTCAGTTTAATTACAAAGGGTAATTGCCATGTGAATTGTAGTGATTTTTTTAGTTTTTTGTTTGTAGTCCTTCTAATCTGTGATTTGCATTAAGCTTTTCAGAAGCCCTTCATGCCTTTGGCCTTGCTTGGCAACTTGGCACAGCCTCAAACAAAACTGCTGACTTCTTGCTTTTACTCACAGACGTGGCTCTTCAAAACTTGCAGATTTCAAGTCTGAGCCATTTTGTAATTATTGTTGCGGTTCAATTTTTCATTTCCTGCCAGTGTATAGGAAACACAGCAACATTGATCTTCAGATCTGTGCAGATGCAGTGAGTCATCTAGGGGAATTCCTTATGGCAAAGTTCCCAGTGATGACAGGGAAGCAGAGACGTGATGTTGTGGGATGGAAGTGAAGTAAGGACAGTTTATGGTGTGATAGGGTCATTAGGGAACACAGCATGGACACTGGCCCATAGGCTCACTTTGAATGAACCACCATTTGCACTAATTTTACATGAATCCCATTTCTTATTCTTCCCACACTTCCATCAACTCCACCAGAATCTGCTGCTCATTGACAAACTCTATGTGTGGCACGGTGGTGCAGCGGTAGAGTTGCCGCCTTACAGCGTTTGCAGTGCCGGAGACCTGTGTTTGATCCTGACTGTGGGTGCTCTCTGTATGGAGTTTGTACGTTCTCCCTGTGACTGCGTGGGAGTTTTCTCCAAGATCTTTGGTTTCTACCCACACTCCAAAGACATACAGGTATGCAGGTGAATTGGCTTGGTAAATGTACAAATTGTTCCTAGCGTGTGTAGGATAGTGCCAAAATGCGGGAACGCTGGTCGGAGCGGACTCGGGGGCCGAAGGGCCTGTTTCCGTGCTGTACCTCCAAACTAAACTAAACCAAACTCAGGGAAATGTACAGTGGCCAATGAACTTACCAACACATGTGTGATTGGGATGTGGGAGGAAAGTGGCGAAATAGGAGGAAGCCCATGTAATCACGGGGAGTGCAATTTCCTCAAAGGCAGCACCGGAGGCCCGGATTGAATCTGGTTCTCTGGTGCAGTGTTGGTGAATGGTTGCTCGTAGCAAACTAAGAAAACAGTTGCTGATTTCCAGGTGGGACTGAACAACTTAATTATTTTTATTCATTTTTTTGGAATCTAACATAACCATCAGCCAGCATTTATGTATTTATCCATTCATTTATTTGTATATTTATTTATTTATTTATTTATCTATCTATCTATTTATCTATTTATTTATTTATCTATTCGTTTATTTATTTATTTATTTGTTCATTTGTTTGTCTGTTTATTTATTTATTTATTTCAAAATAGATTCTATTCAAGTAGTAAAAATATCCAATACATGAACCGTGCAAAAAAATTAATCCGACATTTTCGGCGGCAATACAGTTTACACACATTGCTCAAATTGCACAAATTTCTCCTCCACCCTTGCCACTCATGTGGCCCACTGGCAGGGAATCCCTTCCCTTATTTTTGAGGGGCGTCTCCACCACACCCTGCCCCCATGTCCAACAGCAAAAGGACTAGACTGTGGTCCTCCCCCACCGAGCCTCGGTCTTGGCTGCACCAAGCTTCAGTGCGTCCCTCAGCACGTTGTCCTGCAGTCTACAGCACCAGCGTCCATTTATTTATTTATTTGTTTGTTTATTTATTTATTTATTTATTTTTGAGTTTAAGTTAAAATTTTCATTAAGTTTATTTTCAATTGGTCAGCAAGAACTCACTACATAAGAAATATGTATGTAAATATTCAAACTACAAAGACATAAAAATGTTCAGGTACGAAATAGCTTTTCTTCCTTCAGAACTACATATGTCCTCGAAGATGGTGCACATTTGTGGAAGCATCAGTTCCAGTTCTCCTCAAAGCTATCTATGCATTCACAAAGTTCTCACATCTATCAATGGACCACAGAATTTAAAGGTTCAGCTCCGATATTCCCCAGATCCAAAGCAGAATCTGTTTCTTCATCTATTTCACCAATCACGGCCACATTGTCTCCTCGCACTATGTACAAGCCAAGTTCTACTTGTTCCACACCTTGTTGTGAACTGAAACCTCGCTCGTGACTTGCATCTAGGATTAGGTTGATGGTCTGATCAAACCCCTTTAACGTACCCACAATCATTCTTCCATCTGCTGTGACCACTGCAACTGTATGGTTGATGTAGCTCTCGAGAGTCGACATCATGGCGGTGCGAGCGGCAGCCGTTCCCGCTCATTTTTTTTTTTTTTTTTTTTTTGCCTAGTGTCATTATTTATTCAATTCCATACACCGCCCCATCACATGTTACAGTATATCTCAATTGAAGAAAGTTCAAATAAATTCTGTCCTGTCATATCAGGGATTTTGTTTTTTAGTGGTCAACATAGGCAGAAAAATAATCAAAGAGCAAAAATTGTTATAGAATTTATTTGTTATCTGTCATAGTAATCTTAGCAAAAAAACATTAATTTAATTACAATAATATTCCACTCTTGAAGAGGTCTTGTAGAGATCATCCGATGAAATTAATAGTCCAAGTGGAAAATATGTCAATGCAGTGCTGTTCAATGGAAGCAACATCCAAGGAGGTGCAATGTTCCTTACACCATGATCTTATTCATCCTGTTTGATTTCATAATTATGTTTGATGTGTTTCCAGAGTTTCCCGTGGTTGATGTGCTCAAAGATCATATCCCCGGCCTGGTCGAAAACCCTCTCGAAGACGACGGCGCCCACCACGATGGAGAGCGCGAAGGTGGACCGTTCCCGCTCATTGCTCTTGAACTGAGTGGCTTGATAAGCAATATCTGAGAGTATTCAAATGTAAACCACTTGAGATGGTTCTGGAGTCACCTTTGCACCAGACTGGGTAACATTGGGAGATTTATTTGCCTGAACAACATCAGTACGCCCGATGAGTTTTTACAACAGTCCAGTAGTTTTTGCCGCCATCAATACTAAAACCATTTGTTATTTATCTCCCCAAAGTCAACATTGTTATGAATTTTTAGGTGAATTTACATTTCACAGCTGCTGAAGTGCAATTTAAAGTCAGTTTTGTGGAATACCAGTCCAGAACTTTTTAGCTTAATTTAGAGATAGAGCATGGAAACATGTCCTTTGTCCCACCGAGTCCACACTGACCATCCATCACCCATCACCCATGCATGAGCACTATCCTGCACACTAGGGACAATTTACAGAAGTCAATTAACCACCAAACCTTCACGTTTTCGGTATATGGGAGGAATCCTGAGCACCCAATGAAAACCGACGCACAGGGAAAATGTACAAATTCCGCACATACAGCTCATGTTGTCAGGATTGAACCCATGTCCCTGGCACTGTAAGCCAGTAACTCGACCACTGTGCCACTGTGTATTGAGCCATTGTACTAACATTATATATTTTAATGACTAGAAAGCCTTTGAATTCTTTGACATTACTTCCCAACAGACAATCAGCCTGATTGACAGTTATTGAAGATAAAACTCTAGTTACATTTCAGGTATGCAACCTCATTAAAATATTTCCGTGACAGATGCACTACTGGAAAGCAACCTGCCTGTGTTAAAACAACATTTACATTTTATCCATCTCCTCTCTCTGTCAACATGTCATAAGGAATTAAAATGATCCCCATATGTCTTTCCAATGCATCGAAACCCTGCTTTGAATGTGTACAGACAGTATCAGTGAGGATGGTACAGAGAAGCTTAATCCAGTTGCTTAGCTAAAACTGTCACTGAAAGAGTAGGAGAGGCCTCCTCCAACAGCCATTCGTCAATCCACTGTTTTGTCAACCTGCTGCGACAGAAAATTAAACATTTATTCTCATCTTGAATCAGCACATCAACTTATAAAATACTTTGGACCTAAGCAAGAGGTCAGATGAGCAAGTTTCTGTCTTCTATTCTGCAAGGAATGAAATGCCGTGACATGCACTGCCACTGGCCACTGATCTTCTGCAGACATCCCAAGTATTCTCCACCAGTGATGACTTTAATCTGCTATTGCAGCATGATAACCCAACTTTGATTTAATGATGAAGAGGTCGTCTCCTGTGGTTACTGAGTGCCGGTTGTTGTTGGTGTATCCACCAAAACCCTGCTCATTTGAAAGGTGTTCCAACCTACATTTGAGTAAGGCATATTTCTTCTCCGCTGAATATTTATATTTGTTAATTAATTAATAGGTGTGTAACCCATCTAACAAATTGTGACAGTGAGGAGGATTTTACGAAGCACATTGAGCTGTTAAGACTCATAATCCAGAGAAGAATTAAGTTGTTTTTGCATCTAATTGTTTACAAAAGGAGGGAATTGCATCATACCATATGGCTCTCAAATGAGACTCTGCTGAGTGCATAAGATGCAACAAAAGTACATTGCAATGTCTAGAAATGGGTTTCACACCATTACATGTCCGTCAACTATCTGAGCAAGTTCCTATGTGAGACATTATTCAAATAGCTGACCAAAAGAGGCCTGGCATTGGCAGGATATGTGTGAGCAAATGATCAAACACATCAAACAGACAGTCTCGCAAAGGTACACAAAAATGCTGGAGAAACTCAGCGGGTGCAGCAGCATCTATGGAGCGAAGGAAATAGGTGACGTTTCGGGCCGAAACCCTTCTTCAGACAGTCTCGCAAAGCCTGGGTTGTGACATTGTGATAACAAGAAGGAGCTGACACAACAAGGCATTGGAAAAGAGTCTTGATGCAGTAATCTTGCTGGAGAGTGGCATACACAGGCAGAGCTCTGACACGAAGGGATTCGACCCAAAACGTCACCTTTTTCCTTTTCTCCAGGGATGTTGCCTGATCTGCTGAGATACTCCAGCTTTTAGTGTCTTTCTACAGCGCTATGAGATCCCAGGAGGCACAATACTTGTAGTGATGTTAGCATTAGATGGGACAGCTCCATGAGCACAGAGATGCCAAATCACTGGAGATCATTGCAGTTAAGCTTGTCCACAGAGCATCAACATTTCTGCTAGGGAATTCTGTGGTGTGAATTTGTGGAATGGTCTGGAACAGGAGATAAAACTTAGCACAAGCATAATTCAGTTTAAAAAGATGTACAACAACACTTGTTTAAAAGGATATTGGGATGAGGATAGGTGATTGTGAGTGGGATATTTGTTATACTGATTGTATTGGGAAGGGTGATTATAGGGTGATGGGTTGTATATATGACTAAGATACTGTATAGTATATGAGGGTTTTTTCTTTTCTTTTTCTTTTTTTCTTTTTGTATGGCTTTGTAAATATTTGATTAGTATAAATGTAAATAATTTGGTGTACATATAGCTGCTGGTGTACATATGGTGTACATATAGCTGCTAAATTTGTATAAGCTAATTATAAGCAGTTGAATAAGGGGTGGGAATTAATAAGCTTTGGCTTCTTCCTGCTCCTTTTCAGACACATACGATTTCATTTATTTATAGATGTTGTTTATGACACTTTATAAATATTCGTGTTTTGTTTTTTGTATGCCGTTTCACACTTGCTTTTTATTCTTTTATTCTGCTCGAAATAAATAATAAAATAAATAAATAGATAAACACATAAATAAATAAATAAATAAATGATAAATAATACTTGTGGGGAAGTAGGCAAACAACAAAAAGATTCAGTACTGCCCTGGCGAAGACATACATGCCGAAGACACACTTAGCCAAGACCATCACAAGGACGTAAGGAATGCCAATGATACCAAGCTGTATCAACATTGCAAAGCTCTCTGCTTTTGATCGACAAGGTTGAGAAGACGAGCAGGCAGATGATATGAAGCAATGCTTGAAACAAGGAATTGCAAAGGCTGGTTTACAAAAAAACGACACAAGGGGCTGGAGTAAATCAGTGGGTCAGGCAGCACCTCTGGAGAACATTCAGACCATCAGTCTGAAGAAGGGTCCCAACCTGAAACATTACCTATCCATGTTCTCCACTGAGGGACCCTGACCCACTGAATGATTGCTGCATGTTGTGTTTTGTTAATATGAAGCAATGCTTGAAACAAATGATTCAGGTGGAATGGAATGAGATACGATAGTCGGGCTGTATTTCTACATGGGGAATGAACTGGGCAACCAGGGTGACCTGCTCTTTAGAGACAAAATGGTTATTGTTCCCAAACTGCAAAGGAAATCTGTAATAAATTGTGTCCATGTGTCACATTTGGGGGTGAATATTTGTCTCTCCTCATGGACAATATATCTACTGGTGATGGATGAATGAGGAGATTAGAGATCATACAAATGGCCTGAAGATCTTTCAACAGGATCCTAACGAAGGAAACATCATTTGATTCATGAAGATTCAGAAGCACACTGAATCTTTCAATGGACAGGACATTCCTGAGGTGAGGACCATGAGTCAGAGTTTTCACTAGACAACTTTGAAAGGTTCTCAAAGGACTTGCAGTTTAATCACAGGACAACATTACTTCAGCTTCTACAGAGTATAGGGACGGCAGGGACTGCTGTGACATAACTGGACAAAAGTTAATACAACACGGTCAGACCCCTGGGCATCTTGGTCTTCCACAAAACCACAACCCAATGGCTTACAGACTGGCCTGTCCACTGGAGGCTCTACTCTAACACCAGAATGGCAATACAAGTGTAGAGGGTCCAAAGAAGTGAAGTGCCATGGATGCCACCACTGAAGGCTGATGTCATGAGGCTGAGGATGATAGTCTACCAGAAGAACACCAGACGAGGCGTAAGACAAGAGTGGCGTTCGATACATCACACTCCAGATTAGGTGAGATAATCACAGGGATAATCACACTTTCTATACCACAGAAGAAGTGGGCATCTCAGGAAGACCACTGAAGATGCTTGCTGGATGTGTGCAGATGTGGAAATGCCAAAGGTTCACTGTTGACCTTGTAGAGATAGAACTCTACACTTTGACAACAACGTCCAGCAAGGAAGGAATTGATCATCAACCCAAACATCTGGAAGGTTTTGTGCCAGAGTAACAGACACGGAGACCTGTGAATCATTTGATTGGATGACGTTCTTTTCTTGTTTTACATTTTTTTTAAAGGAAGTGCATAGATACATAGAAACATAGAAAATAGGTGCAGGAGTGGGCCATTCGGCCCTTGGAGCCTGCACTGCAATTCAATATGATCATGGCTGATCATCCAACTCAGTATCCCGTACCTGCCTTCTCTCCATACCCCCTGATCCCTTTAGCCACAAGGGCCACATCTAACTCCCTCTTAAATATAGCCAATGAACTGGCCTCAACTACCTTCTGTGGCAGAGATTTCCAGAGATTCACCACTCTCTGTGTGAAAAATGTTTTTCTCATCTCGGTCTTAAAGGATTTCCCCTCTATCCTTAAGCTGTGACCCCTTGTCCTGGACTTCCCCAACATCGGGAACAATCTTCCTGCATCTAGCCTGTCCAACCCCTTAAGAATTTTGTAAGTTTCTATAAGATCCCCCTCAATTTCCTAAATTCTAGCGAGTACAAGCCGAGTCTATCCAGTTTTTCTTCATATGAAAGTCCTGACATCCCAGGAATCAGTCTGCTAGTAATATATTTGGTATTGATAATATTGATTGGTTTACTGGTTTAGGATTGTTTCAAGTATCTAACTGCTCTCTGTATATAGCAATAATATTTAGAGCAGAATCCTGCCTGCTTCTATGAACTTAACACATAATAGATTTGCTGTCCTGTCTCTGTAAGTTATTTTATTAATAAAGTATAACAAGATAGTACATGGACCATGTTCCCATAATGGGACATTGGGAGATACTTAACTCAAGGACATGTAGGGAGGTCATAGCGTAATGAGAAGTAACCTCTGGGGTATGATTGTCCTGAAAACCCTTTGAGTCTTAACCTGCTTCAAATGTATTTGTGAGTTTGTTTTAAATTTCCAGCAGCATTTGAGGTTTTGGAAGAAGTAACAGGAAAGGTTTATAAGGGCAGGTCCATAGATGTAGTCTATTTAAGCTTCTGCAAGGCCTTTGATAATGGCTGCATGGTAGGCTATTCTGGAAGGTTAGATCGTAGGGGATCCAGGGAGAGCAAGTGGGGCTAGAATAGCTGGGACATGTTGGTTCGTTTGGGCAAGTTGTGCTGAAGGGCCTGTTTCCACACTGTTTGACTATGACTCCATCTTCTTCTTGCGTTTGAGGCAGCAGAGGTTATGTAATGCCCTCCAGGCGCTGTAGCCAGTTCAATGTGCTGTTGTCGAGGGCTGTGAGGTCCACCCCTCCACCAGGGGGGCGAGGACAGCGCAGTCGAAAATGACGTGCTGCGCTGTTTGCTGGTCCGCTCCACACAAGCAGGCTGCTGATGAACGCAGTGCCCGGCTGACCCCTGTATGGAGCTGGTTCAGGGCGACCCACTCTTTGCGGGGAAGGGTGGGGTTGTGGTGTTTGCGCAAATAGAATGACTGCCAAACTGAAAGATAACAAGATCAGAGTTTTAGTTATGTATAGATAGAAGATAGATAGATTGAATTTGTTTGATTCTACAGCATGTCAGCAGAATTTACAAATCGCACGACAGCAAGGGGAATAATGTTACCTTTTTATTGCTAAGCATCCTTCTACATTCAGATACTGAGATCATTTCCCATGGGAAAAAGAGCAAAGAACCTTTAATATTTTTATATCAATGTGATGTTAATGTCTCATTCATGTTTGCCCCAAAAACCTAGAATCATTGTTGACATTAAGAGCTACAGCAACAGTAAAGAGAATGTATATCTTTACACTTGCTCCTGATTCAGTGCAACATATTTCTGTCAGTAGGTCAGATTCGGAGACTGAAGTGGAGTAGGTAGATGCAAGTGGAGCTAATCTTTCCAACACTGGCGATCGAGACCCTTATTCAGACTCTGGCATCAGGAGTTATTGGCAATATGACCTGTTTCTGACCTCATGCACCACTAATGTTGGCCCTGATCTTCTTTTCCCTCATGACCAGTTTGGAGAGCTGAATGCCTTGGAATCGGACTCCCACTTTTATGTACCAACAGAGCCTGGTCAAACTGCCAAAGCCAGCACACTCCCTGTTGTCCTGTCTCCATGAATCTGTCGCTCTCTGTATTTTCTTTCAGCAAGCAACACTCGCATCTACAATGGCTGGCTTTGTCCTTCTGGTGCCATCTCCTCTGTTTCTGACCTTTGTTGCAACATCGATAGTTCTCACTTTCATTGCATGGCTCATCACATGAGAACAAATCACAGACTTTTGTTTCCACTGAAAGCTGTAATATTGTGTGTACACTAGTAGGATTCTTTTTTTTTAAACAAATCATTCGCAATGTAAAGGTTAATTCTGCTTAGCATAAAAATATTAGTTTAAAATCTATTATTGGATTAAACTGTGGTTCAGACAGAGCATGGATTCATTGAGAAATTTCAGCCATCGATACTTTATGGATTTATTTTTTCATGCTGGCTCTGAATAACTACATAGGAATTACATTCAGCTGCTCAAGTCTATTGAACCTATTTGATCTATTCTTATTAATTTTATAAACTTTAAAAGCAAGCTCATTTCAGTTTCGGATTGTTCAATTGATAAACCAAAGCACATTTGTCATTGAGAATTATTGATTTCCTTTGTGTGAAGATATGCTTTCTGAAATCACCTGTAAATGGCCAAACATTTCACATTATGTACACTTATAATGGACTCTCCCATCAGAAAAAACTATTTGCTTCCATCCATCAATTTGTTGAATCATTTTACTGCCTGTGAAGGAAGTGGAACTCAATTATCTTTGGCCTTTGAATATTCTCCTAGTAGTTAAGCAACAAATAAATAATTTAGATATTGATTAAATCAGAATGGCTACTGTTCTGTTTAATAGAGCTTGCGTTTGGAGTATATTTGTCATGACAACAGATGTCAATGAAATAGCGTCATCTATGAATGCAGTCAGCTTCAAATTAATCATCCCAATGGCTGCAGCACTTCACTTGAGACGCAGCTCCAAGTGTAATTATTTAAAAGTAATGTACAGGCCCGAAGGGCCAAATGGCCTCCTCTTGCACCTATTTTCTATGACATCAAACTACAAATGAAATACCACAATTATATTTGTGCTTATGCTTATTTGAACAGTGCATAGGTAGATAAACCAAGATTGTATAATTGTGTGGCATCGTGCAAAGTCAGAACATTGGTATAAATCAAGAATGTACTTACATTTACTTTGCAAATCTCAAGTGACTTTCCAGTCAATGTATTTATTTTTTTCAAATAGTTTTGAACTAAGGAAAAGCAATAAGCAAAATATTCACAAGGCCATTTAAGTCACAGTGAGATCACTGACAATGTAATTTGCCCAGTGGTGCTGGTTAAGAGATAATTACCAGTAGCTCACCAGGGTGAATTCCTTTGCTCTTCTTCAAATACTATTTACATTAATTTAAGGGAATGGGCAAGGGGTCGCTGATAGTCCTGTTACTCATTATCTGTTCAATGTTACAGGGTGAACATCACCATAACGGCAGGTAGAATCAGTGTAAAGAAACTGCACCTAATTTTCCAACCTCAAAACTGCAGATTTGCTGTGATAATCACAGCGGAGGCTTTGCTTGCTGAAGGAAATTATGCCATCTCAGGAAGACTATTAATGGCTTCAGATTCAAATGAAATATATCATTAAGTCTATCCAAGAAGATCTGAAGAAGTCATTGCTACTAATTTGCCAGACACCGGACATGCAGTTTTCTGAGATATTTGGTCAAAAGGCATGTTATATAAAGTCACAGAATCATACAGCTTGGAAACACAGCCTTCATCCCAACTTCCCCACACCGACCAACATGTCCCATCTACACTAGTCCCACCTACACTAGTCCCACTAGTTTGGCCCATATCCTTCTAAACTTGCCCTATTCATAGACCTGTCTAATTGTTTCTTAAACATTGCAATAATCCCTGCCTCAACTACCTCCTCTAGCAGCTTGTTCCATACACCCACCACCCTTTGTGTAATAAACTGGCCTGTCAGATTCCTATTAAATCTTTCCTCCTCACCTTAAATCTATGTCCTCTGATTATTGATTCTAGATTCCCCTACTCTAGGCAAGAGACTTGTGCATCTACCCAATCTATTCCTCTCAAGATATTATCCAACTATAAGATCACCCCTCATCCTCCTGCACTCCAAGGAATAGAGATCCAGCCTACTCAATCTCTCTCTATAGCTCACACCCTCTAGTCCTGGCAATATCCTCATTACCCTATCCAACTTGACAACATCTTTCCTATAACATAATGCCCAGAATTGAACACAATACTCTAAATGCTACCTCACCAACATCTTATATAGCTGCAATATGAGCTCCCAACTATACTCAGAAGTCAATGTATAACATTATTTGGGTATATTTCTATTCTCAAGAGAGCATCCAGTTTCTCAAATGATGCTGGTGTCCATGTCTCCACCCTCACTGAGTCATTGGGAAATTTGCTTTTCACTAATTTTAACCAATAGTTTGACCTAATACTTCTAAATTATATTGTTGTAGATTCATTTAAAGTGCAAGGAGCTTCAGGTTCATTGGTGTAAATATTCTCAATGACTTGTCATGCATCAACCATATTGATGCAACACCAAAGAAGGGCACACTAACACTTCTACTTCCTAAATAGACCGACAAATGTGGCTTGGCTCCAGTGACTCTCTCCATATAAGGCATGCTGGCGGGTTGCTATATTTTAGAGGGAGTTAGGTGTGGCCCTTGTGGCTAAAGGGATCAGGGGGTATGGAGAGAAGGCAGGTACAGGATACTGAGTTGGATGATCAGCCATGATCATATTGAATGGCGGTGCAGGCTCGAAGGGCCGAATGGCCTACTCCTGCACCTATTTGCTATGTTTCTATGTTGCATCACAGCTTTGTTTTCGAACAGCTCTGCCTAAGACCACAAGAGTTGAAAATGTAGCCAAGTCCATCAACTCTCACCATTGACTCCATCTACACTTCACGCTGCCTCAGAAAAGCATCCAACATAATCAAAGTCTTGTCCCACCCTGGTCCTTCCTTCTCCCTGCAGCCATCTGGCAGAAAGCACTGAAGCTTGAAAGCATGTACCGCCAGACTCAGAAACAGTTTCTTCCCCTCTGTTATCAGACTTAAACTAGTCTACTGTCCGATTCACCTCTACCCCATTGAGGACTTAGGGCTATGTCTAGGGAACTAATGCACTACAATGTGCTACATTGTGGAGAATTATAGTCTGCACTTTGTATAGAGGGAGTACTCTTGCCATGGAGGGAGTACAGCAAAGGTTCACCAGACTAATTCCTGGGATGTCAGGACTTTCATATGAAGAAAGACTGGATAGACTCAGCTTGTACTCGCTAGAATTTAGAAGATTGAGGGGGGCTCTTATAGAAACTTACAAAATTCTTAAGGGGTTGGTCAGGCTAGATGCAGGAAGATTGTTCCCAATGTTGGGGAAGTCCAGGACAAGGGGTCACAGTTTGAGGATAAGGGGGAAATCTTTTAGGACCGAGATGAGAAAAACATTTTTCACACCGAGAGTGGTGAATCTCTGGAACTCTCTGCCACAGAAGGTAGTTGAGGCCAGTTGATTGGCTGTATTTAAGAGGGAATTAGATGTGGCCCTTGTGGCTAAAGGGGTCAGGGGGTATGGAGAGAAGGCATGTACAGGATACTGAGTTGGATGATCAGCCATGATCATATTGAATGGCAGTTCAGGCTCGAAGGGCCGAACGGCCTACTCCTGCACCTATTTTCTATGTTTCTATGTATCTTCCCCCTTTGCTCTATCTGGTGTACTCGTGTTTGATGATTGTATTTATGTATGGTATATATATGATTTATTAGAATGCAAAACAAAGCTTTTCAATATAACTCAGATCAAGTGTCAATAATAAGCCCAAACCTAAACCTCAATGTTTGCTTTATCTTAGATAGGCACAGGGTGCTGGACTAATTCAGCGGGTCAGACAGCATCTCTGGAGAAAAAGGATGGGTGATGTTTAGGGTTGGGACCCTTCATCAGATTGAAAGTAGGGGGTGGGGACAGGGAGGAAGAGCTTGAGGTGAGAAAAGACCAGGACCAATCAGTGCCAGCTACAAATGTCCTCAGGCAGGGCGGTGCCCTGTAGGTACATTGTTGGCCAGAGAAACAATGTGGAGAACTGTGGAACTGGTAAAACGAATAGGGTGGAGGAAAGGGCCGGGAGGGAGGGGTAAGGGGAGACTAAGATGAAGTTACTTAAAAGTGAGATTGTGCCATCCCTAGCCAACAACAAACCCATGAGGTCACCACCCTGCCTCAGGTCATTTGTAGCTGGCTCTGATCAGCCCTGGTCTTTTATCACCTCCAGCTCTTCACCTCCCTCCCCATCCACTACTTTCAGTCTGAAGAAGGGTCCCAACCCAAAACATCACCTATCCTTTTTCTCCAGAGATGCAGATGTTACCTGACCCACTGAGTTACTCCAGCACTTTGTGTCTATCATTAGTGTAAACTAGCATCTGCTGTTCTTTGTTTCTACTGTTTATTTTGCCGTTACTATTTATCATCCAATATTCTCCCACAGGGGCACATTGAGGTCATTTGTTGCAGGCTTGTATATCCCAGGCTTCTTCACTCTTTTGTTACGATCCAGTGTACCAACAGTAGTGACTCTTCCCCAGAAATGGAATATCTCCCCTGTGCCTCAGTAACAAAACATTATCTCAGGACTGGAGTATGACCTGATTACAGCTCTGTACTATTTTACATGGGTCTCAGATGTGCTGTATGCTGTAGTTCACCATTTCACTTTGTTTGCTCATTTGCTGCTTCACAATAACTTAATATATTGACTCTAATGTCACTAATATCTAAGGATTTCTTTAAAACTATCTGTTACAGCACTTTGTGTTTCTATTTGTTCCAATTATCCATGGCAGATTTTATCTGCCAGGAGTTCCTTTCAAATCTTCATTTGATTTTATTTTTAACTTTCACTTCAGATTTCACTGCCCAGCTCACTTTGACATTGCCTGCACTGTATCATTAGTGGCAAAGACAATAGTGCTTTCCTCGTTTCGTTATAACATAACCCTGCAGAAAGTGGAAGATTAATTTGTCCTAATTGATGCCGTAGAAAGAATGTTTACAGCTGTGCGCCTCAAGTTAGCCAAATAACATATCAATCAATAAAGCTCTTCTATATCTGGTGCAAGGAATAGTTTTTGAATATGGATCCATTACAGCAAACATAGTAACCAAACTTTGGATTACATTCTTGTGTTTGCATATTGTGCTGTAAGTAAGCAAACATGTTCTGAGCAACTTTGTTTTTTTAATATTAAATATACACTAATGTAATTGTATAGGCTCAACATGCCACATGGAATCGAGGCAGCTGCGAGGAGCTGTAACATTTCTCACAGTTAAATATAGAGTGGTGATTTGGGGAAGTTGCTTGCAGCTAAGTAAGATGCATTTATGTCAGTGCATTTATGAGCGGAAACTGAACTGGAATAGCCATATATACAGCGTGGTTCAGGAATCCTGCAGCAATTCACTCACCTCCTGACCCCACAAAGCCTGTTCACTTCCCACGAGACACAAGTCAGGAACATAGAACATAGAACTGCACTGCACAAGATCAGGCCCTATGGCCCACAATGTCTGTGCCAAACATGATGCCAAGACCAGCTCTTATCTGCCTGGACATAATCTTTATTCCTCTAGTTCCTCTACATCCTCCCTGTCCATGCTCTTTTCCAAACGTCTCCTAAATGTCACTATTTATCTGGCTCCATCACCTCCCCAGCAGCTCGCTCCAAGTACTCACCACCTTCTGCATTAAAAAAACTTGCACCGTACACCTCCTTTAAACTTTGGCCCTCTCACCTTAAAGCTATTCCCTCTAGTATTTGATATTTCCATTCTGGGAAAAAGGTTCTGAGTGTCTACCATATCTATGCCTCTCATAATTTTATATACTGCTATCAGGTTTCCCTACAACCTCTGGCATTCCAGAGAAAACAATCCAAGTTTATCCAACCTTGTAGCTAATACCCCCTAAGCCAGGCATCATCCTGGCAAAAGGATACAAAGTACTGGAGAAGCCCAATGGGTCAAACTGCGTCTCTGGAGAATATGAATAAATGACATTTTTGGGTCAAGATCCTTCTTCAAAGTAATTGTAGATGTGGTGCGGAAGAAAGCTGGAAGAGAGGAGGGGCAGGATAGAGCATGGCAGGTAATATGTGGACTCAGATGAGGAGGGGTTTTGAAAGGTATATGGCCAGAAATAAAATCAGGTGTGAATTGTGAAGCTAGAGGAAGGAATATAGGGGGGAGGGGGGGGGGTTAAAGGTCACCTAAATTTGGAGAATTCAATGTTCATGCCATTGGGTTATAAGCTACCCTTGCAGAATCTGAGGTGCTGTTCCTCCAGTTTGATTGTGGCCTCACTTTGGCAATGGAGGAGGCCAGGACAGAGAGTTCAATATGGGGATGAGAAGATGAGTAAATATAGAGTGGTGATTTGGGGATTGTTAGCAACTGGGAGATCTAGTGGGCCTTGGTGGACCAAGAAATCTGCCTCCACTTTGTCCATATATTATGTCCTTGCATTGCAATAGAATGCAAAACATCCTTCTTCTCATGATGAACTGCAGGGCTGTGCAGAAAAACAAATGCACTCACAAGAGAAGCCACCTCAGTAGAATTATCAGCAGATTAACTTCAATTTAATGCAACCCCAGCCAAACTATCCATTGAGAAAGTAGGCAGAGCGTATTAAAAACGGAAGGACATTCACTCCGTTCCCATGCACTAACAACAGGATTTATGCTTTAACACACCATCTGAACATTCACATATTAGGGTATGGTGCAGCTTTTCACTACAGTTGGATCTGTTGCTTATTTGCTTTTTATTGAAATACATGTTTTTATTCTATCGAAGCTCCAATGGCCCATGGTTTCCATTGGATTATCAAGAAAATAATGAAGGTAAATCCTGATCAGAGATTTTAGGAAGATATCATTTACTAGTAACATTTCATTCTTGTTTGGTCAAATAAACAAATAGGTATTGGTAACCATAGTTACAAAGAAAACTGATGTGATGTGATCTGCTGAATCAGGGTGAATGCTATTTATGCCTGTCCTTCAATGTCATTGGAGACAAATTAAACAAAGAGACAGTGAGATGAATGACTCATTAAGCTGCTTTAGTTCACTGAAAGGTGAACATAAGGACAACCGATATGACAAGACTCACATACAGTCATTCAATTCATTAACTTGCTCTTTCGCAATAACACACAATACAGAACATTCCACACAAGCTCATGGGTTATCTGACGATAGGTTCCAACACCTCTAACCTGATTGCTTCAGTAAAATGTTTTACGGATTTCCCAGCCTTCCTGTATCAAAAATAAAATATCTGTACACTTTCATAAGGTCATAAGTGATGATAGGAGCAGAATTAAGCCATTCGGCCCATAGTCTACTATACCATTCAATCATGGCTGATCTATATCTCCCTCCTAACCATATTCTCCTGCCTTAGAAATCTGAATCTGAAACATAGAAAAAAGGCGCAGGAGGAGGCCATTCGGCTTTTCGAGCCAGCACCGCCATTCAATATGATCATGGCAGATCATCTAAAATCAGTACCCCGTTCCTGCTTTTTCCCCCTATCCCCTGATTCCTTTAGCCCAAAAAGCTAAATGTAACTAACTCTTCTCCCCATAACTCCCCATAACTCCCGATACCCGTACTAATCGCTGTAAAAAATCTTGTCAAAAATCTGAGCTTTTCATTGCTACTTTTGTAAGACTGCTACAAAATATTAATTGCAAGAAACTTGATTAATAGTTTGGTAATGTGCACAGGATGGATGGATACAGTAATGATATTCCATGTCTCGAGAGTTCAAAAGCAGTGTCAGATCACCAAGGAAAAGTGAATAAGGTCCAAGAGGAGAAATTGTATTAATGAGGTGGTTGTGAAACTGTGGATTTCTCCAGCACAGAAGGCAGAGAAGTGCAAGGCATTAAATATATACAAGGAGACAGAAATGTTTCTTGATGCTAAAGGGATCCAGGTATACAGGGAAGGTACACAAAAATGCTGGAGAAGCTCAGCGGGTGCAGCAGCATCTATGGAGCGAAGGAAATAGGCACCGTTTCAGGCTGAAACCCTTCTTCAGACTCAGTATACAGGGAAACTGAAGTGGATCAGCATGACTGTGTGGAATGGTGGAGCTGGCCACAGAGCCCTGACAGCTCGTCCCTTCTGTTTCTCCATTTTCCTGTATTGGTTATTGCTTTTGAGAAATATCAGAGGTGATGTTGCAGTACAAGTTATCACTAGAGTGTGAATACTATTTATTTTTTGGATGCAGCTCAAGTTTGTATCTCCATTTAAAGATGTTTATTGTAGCCGGTTTTGCAGTAATTTCCTTTAGTACTTTTAAAAATCAAATGTTTATTAGGATGAGAACAGGGGCTGGAGGTACAATGGCTGTTTTTCATTGTGTTTTTTCTCCAGGATGTGAAAGGCAGCAAGCAGGATGTTAGGGATGTAACATATAACCATATAACCATATAACAATTACAGCACGGAAACAGGCCATCTCGACCCTTCTAGTCCGTGCCAAACACGTATTCTCCCCTAGTCCCATATACCTGCGCTCAGACCATAACCCTCCATTCCTTTCCCGTCCATATAACTATCCAATTTATTTTTAAATGATAAAAACAAACCTGCCTCCACCACCTTCACTGGAAGCTCATTCCACACCCACCACTCTCTGAGAAAAGAAGTTCCCCCTCATGTTACCCCTAAACTTCAGTCCCTTAATTCTCAAGTCATGTCCCCTTGTTTGAATCTTCCCTACTCTCAGTGGGAAAAGCTTATCCACGTCAACTCTGTCTATCCCTCTCATCATTTTAAAGACCTCTATCAAGTCCCCCCTTAACCTTCTGCACTCCAAAGAATAAAGCCCTAACTTGTTCAACCTTTCTCTGTAACTTAGTTGCTGAAACCCAGGCAACATTCTAGTAAATCTCCTCTGTACTCTCTCACATAAAAACATAGAAATTAGGTGCAGGAGTAGGCCATTTGGCCCTTCGAGCCTGCACCGCCATTCAATATGATCATGGCTAATCATCCAACTCAGTATCCTGTACCTGCCTTCTCCCCATACTCCCTGATACCTTTGGCCATGACTTGCTTGTACCTAGGGAGGTAGGCATTGACAATTTTGTGGATGCGGGGGGCTGCACCAATCGCTGACAACTCCCGCCCCCCGCCAACGTCATGTCCATTATTAAACGTTTCTGTTGAGCGGCAGTCGGTTCTTTGCCCTGTAGGCGACGCCGCCTTTCGGGTAGGTGGCGTTTCTACAGAGCGGCCATTCGGTAAGATTGCTTTTAGGCGACGCATCTTCTCGGTTCGTTGGCTTTTAGGCGTCCCGCCCTTTCGGTTAGTTTGCATTCAGGTTTCCCATCCTTTCGGTTAGTAGGTGTTTCGTCTTCGTAATCTTTCGGTTTATTGGCGTTTCGGCCTTGTTTCCTTTCGGTTCTTTGGCTTCGACTTCTTTGCTTCGGCTTCTCAGCCGTAGGGGCCACGTCCGCACACGATTGTCACATGTACCAATTAAAGTACAGTGAAACTTGAGTTACCATATCGCCATACTAAATGAAAAGCAACAAGACCCACAGCCACATCAAAGTGAACATAAACACCCATCACAGTGGATTCCACATTCCTCACTGTGATGGCAGGCAATAAAGTTCAATCTTCTTCCTCTTTGTCCTCCCATGGTCGGGGCAGTCAAACCATCTGCAGTCAGGGCGATCAAAGCCCCTGCAGCTGACGATCGAAGCCAATGTTGGGGTGATCGACACTCCCGCATCCGGTTGGAGCTTCGATCCTCGGCAAAGGGATTGCCAGATCCGCGATGTTAAAGTCCCGCAGACTTCCGCGGCTTGGAGCACCCGTCGGTCTCCAGGAAAGGCCGCCAACTCCACGATGTTAGGCCACATTGGGGACGGAGATACAATACGGAAAAATATTGCATCTCCTTCGAAGTAAGAGATTGAAAAAAGTTTCCCCAAACCACATAAAACAAACCAAGGAACACTAAAACATACTTTTAACACATACTAAAAATAACAAAAAGAAGAAAGGACGGACAGACTGTTGGCGAGAAAGCCACTGCTGGTGGTGCCACCCGATAAGGACGGCAAGGTAAGGGAACCATGGATGAGCAAGGAGGTTGTAAGTTTGGTCAGGAAGAAAAGGGAAATATATCTCAGGTATAATAAGGTGACATCAGATGTGGCTTATGAGGAATATAAAGTGACTAGGAAATAACTCAAGCAAGTGATTAGAAGGACCAGAAGGGGGCATGAAATGTCATTGGTGAATTTGATTAAAGAAATCCTGGCTTTTTATATGTATGTTAAAAATAAGAGGGTGATCGGGGAGAAGGTAGAACCACTCTGTGATCAGTGGAGATCCACAGGGATCTGTGCTGAAACCTTTGCCGTTTGTGATATATATGCGATAAGTAAGTTTGCTGATGACAAAATTGGAGGATTTGCAGACAGTGAGGAAGGTGTGTCAGAAGATACAGTGGGATATAGATCATTTACAGAAATGAGAGGAGAAATGTCAAATGGAGTTTAACCCGAGCAAGTGTGAGGTGGTGCACTTTGGGAGGTTGAATACAAGGGGAAATGGCCAGATAGCAGTTAATGACAACTTTCCCCATAACTTTTGTTATAATCTCCCTCTGATCACAGGCAGGCATGAATTAAAGATATTTATGAAATAAGATCTATCTTAACATTAGGTGGACTTGAGGCATTTTGAGGCAGGTTACATTTTAATATTGCCACTGAGTTACAGGCATAACTCAAATCCTCAGTTGTGTATGAGGTACTTGCAGAAATAGAAAAAAACCCCATCTGGAATATTACTACAAAATAAGTAGAAAAGTTATAACCCTAACCCTAACCCTAACCCTAACCCCCTAACCCTAACCCTAACCCTGACCCTGACCCTAACCCTAACCCTAACCCTTTATATGCAATACAATGGCATATTTTTCTACATTTAAGTTGCCAAATAAATGTAACTGGCGTTGATGTTGTATAAGGCAAATCTAGGAATGATACTCAGTTCAAAGATTCACTCACCAGGGAATCTTGGACAAAAATCTTGGATTCTACACAGAAACAAATGAATGCTAAAATGGGACAGTTTTTTGTACATTTCTAGATCTATACGTTGATCCAAATGCCCTTCTTGTAATCTTGCAAATAATAACAGAAAACACTTCTTCACAAAGACTTGACCTCACTTTTATCATGGTTTCATGGCATTCAGCATAAATGGTGCAGAAGCAGACACCTGTCGGATTTACACACACAGCTCAATTCAGTCGCAAGGCTGCAGGAACAAAGGCCCAGTGTCATTTCAGAGAACTATAGCACCAGTGTAAATCAGGAAACAACCCACGGGTCATTGGAAGGAGCTTCTGCTCTGTGTAACTTTCTGATGGCCTTTCCAGCAGCAAGGGAAGGGCTCAATTACATATAATCAACAAAATGTAAATCAGGAAATGCAGACATGGCGTTATGTGTATCCACGTGCTCATTTCTGCCTCAGTTGGCAGAATCATTCAGTCGTGTAATGGATGAGCACCCAGATTTGACTGGCCTGAAGAAACGACAGCAAAACAGTAAAGAATCCAACATCGGACCTGATCCTTGAGATTAATTTTCATTGCCACTACTTGTGCAGTAAATTATTAAAACAAAGTGCTTTACTTTCACAGGGCAACTCCAATCCTTATTCAGATTGGGTTATTGTATTCAACAGAAATAAATCTTTATTGGCTTTTCACAAACAGGTAATTCATTTTACTCAAATAACAAGCAATAATGAAGTTAATTTATTTCCTGCTATACTGACTAATTTTGTTATCACTGAATCTTTTATTGTTTCTCCATTTTTCACAACAGATAATAATAACTTGTCGTGAATGTAAAAACTGTTTGAAAGCACATTTTGAAGGAGAGAGTTCTGCATTGCATCTGGCCCACATTGCAACATTGCTAAAATAGATTATCGGGTCATCATCATTATTGGTGCATGGTTCTGCAATTAACATCAGCTATTAAACTGTGTTCCCTGGTGAAGAAAGGCCATTTGAAAATAGTCAGATTCACTGAGTATTTGTGTCCACCCTACAAGTTTTCCTCACAAGCAGGCCTCGTCCTGGAGTTTCTGCAGAAAAATAGTAGTCGTGCAATCAATCAGCAGAGTAGAACTCTCAGGAGCATCTAGAAACAAGCCTTGTATCATGTACTAGACTTGTTTTTGACATTGACGGTGGCTGTAAGGTCATTTGTGTTATTGTCCACTGAGACAATTAACAAGGAAACAGCTACCAACAAAGCATCCTTTATTCAAGCAGTCAGCACTCAACGTTAATATATCACAAACCATACTGCATGGTACACATTATTATTAAAGATACACTCATATTCATATAAACCACACGGGCTCAACCTAAAAAAACTACCCTATGTAACAACCATCAACAGATACACACATATATATAATCATAAATGTACTCACAGTTCAGTCTTCCTGACTCTAAAATTGATCAGAGGTTAACATTACGACAGTATCCATTGCTAGTTCTGATAATAGAAACATAGAAACATAGAAAATAGGTGCAGGAGTAGGCCATTCGGCCATTTGAGCCTGCACCGCCATTCAACATGATCATGGCTGATCATCCAACTTCATGGCTGATCATCCAACTAGAGATACTAGAGAAACATTTGTAAAAAATGTATGAAGGCACTTTTTGAAGGAGCAAGTTCTCCATTGCATCTGGCCCACAGATATAAGCATTGCAACATTGCTAAAATAGATGATTGCTGGAATTATAAGTTTCACTACATATAATCATAAATAGATTGTGCAACATACTTTCCAATAAACAACCATAACACCAAATTGACAATACATGCCAACTGCTACAACAATTCAAATTATACATGGCCTTCAATATTTTCCCAGATATGTAATAACATTTTCTAACCTCAATCCCTTCAATGGCTCTCCACATTTGTGCTCTGTCTCGCTGGTTTATTTACAATGTAGGTTCTTTGGCTGTAACTGCATTCAGCAGTTCCACACACACATTCTCCATGCTTTAAGTAAGTAAGTTTATTGGCCAAGTATTCACATACAAGGAATTTGCCTTGGTGCTCCGCCCACAAGTAACAACATGACATACAGTGACAGTTACGAATGTCTCAGAAAACACTGAACTTTAATAATAATAAAACATTAATAATTAAACACCATTGATCAAGCATGAGAACCAACAAAATACGAGGCATTTAATGAACCAACATTAGCTACTGCAGCTTAGGATTTGTGCAGTTTCATTCACCTCATTCCATACTGACTTTCTCATCATCCACCTCATGCAATGCATTTGCACGGGGGTACTTTGCCATGCTAACACTACAAAAACCTGCTGCCTCATATTTTTTGTTCAAATGAACATCAGATCCCTCTTTCAAAGTACCATATGGTACACATAGTCGTATTGACTCCTTGCTGCTGAACTGATCTGCTTCTCTCGTCTGCTTGCTACTTCTCTCCACAAGCTTGTTATGGTGGCCTCCAGGGAAATTTGCCCGACGGACCCTTCCTCCAGACATTCCACCGCCACTTTAATAAAGCATTTGCTTTATTTGCTGCTCTCCAGCAAATTAAACATGTGCAAAACTTTTTGTTGACAGATAAATGAACAGTTCGGACCCACTATTGAGTCCCAACTGTCTCCAAATTTGGGCCAGACAAGAAATCTTGCCATTCCAACATACAAATCCCATTAATAAATAAATAAAAGTCAATACGGCAAATAAGTGTGCTTTGAAGAATTTTCTTGATATTCTCTTAATATCTCATAAAACATAAAATAAAACAGTACCGCCGAGAATAGATCTTTCAGCCCTCTAGATTCAGATTCAGATTCAGATTCAATTTTAATTGTCATTGGCAGTGTACAGTACAGAGACAACGAAATGCATTTAGCATCTCCCTGGAAGAGCGACATAGCAAACGATTTGAATAAATAATAATAAGTGTCCGGGGGGGGGTGGTGATTGGCAGTCACCGAGGTACGTTGTTGAGTAGAGTGACAGCCGCCGGAAAGAAGCTGTTCCTCGACCTGCTGGTTCGGCAACGGAGAGACCTGTAGCGCCTCCCGGATGGTAGGAGGGTAAACAGTTCATGGTTGGGGTGAGAGCAGTCCTTGGCGATGCTGAGCGCCCTCCGCAGACAGCGCTTGCTTTGGACAGACTCAATGGAGGGGAGAGAGGAACCGGTGATGCGTTGGGCAATTTTCACCACCCTCTGCAATGCCTTCCGGTCGGAGACAGAGCAGTTGCCATACCATACTGTGATGCAGTTGGTAAGGATGCTCTCGATGGCACTATGTCAGTGCCAAACATTATGTTAACCTCAACTAATCTCAAAAGGTATTTTATCATTCAACACCATTTCTAAGAATATCAACTTCTGTGCGGCACGATGGCGCAGCAGGAGAGTTGCTGCTTTATTGGTAGGGTTGCTGCCTTACAGCGCCAGAGACTCAAGTTTGATCCTGACTGTAGAGGCTCTCTGTACGGCGTTTGTACGTTCTCCCCGTGACCTACATGAGTTTTCTCCGGGTGCTCCAGTATCCTCCCACACTCCAAAGATGTACAGGTTTGTAGCTTAATTGGTTTCAGCAACATTTTTAATTGTCCCTGTCCCTAGGATAGTGATAGTATGCGGGGATCACGGGTCGGTGTGGACTCAGTGACCGAAGGGCCTGTTTTTGTGCAGTATAAACTAACCTAAACATTACGTTCTCCCCAATACAACATACTCTAGGCTCTATATGATGTGATTTAATTTACCTCCTTGGCACACAAATATTGTTTAGTTAAATTTAGTTTAGTTTATTGTCATGAGTACCAATGTACAGTGAAAAGCTATTTGTTGTGTGCTATGCATCAGCAGAAACACTATACATGATTACAATCAAGCCGTCCATAGTATACAGATACAGGATAAAAGGAATAACGTATAGAACAGGATAAAATCGTAAAGTTTGATTTTAAAAAGTCCAAGGGCGTCCAATGAGGTAAATCATAGCTCAGGACCACTCTCTGGTTGATAGGATGCTTCAGATGCCTGATGACAGCTGGGAAGAAACTGTCCCTGTATCAGGAGGTATGGCTTCCACACTTCTGTACCTCTTGCCTGATGGGAGAGGGGAGATGTGGAAGTGACCAGGTTTGGAACTTTTATACTGCAATATGCAATTTTGTTTCTGACACTTGCAGTAGGTATGTTACAAAACTTAACTTCAGTGGCGCTGCAGTTCTGTCGCTGCCCGTGTGCGCGACTTTGGCGCCTTTGAGAAGGGGGCGGGTTTAAAATGCCTTGTTTCTCCAGCCTGATCAAATCGATTTCTGTCAGGCTGTTTAGCTGCTAAAGATTAATCGCTTCAACTGCCGTTTTATTTAGTTTCTTTTAAACTGCACTGAATATTTTATGAACAGGAGTAAATTAAAAATAATCTTCTAAAGCCGTCAACGCCGACAACGGGGACGGATTTCATGTACGGGACAGGTAAAGGAAAGCCGTTTATTTTATATATAAACTTACTTCTAAGGATGCCTTTCATCAAAATTTCACGTTGCGAAAATGCCAATATGTATATATACGAACCGGCAGTATTTTTCCTGCCAATATGGGGTTTAAATTCACTGCAACCGCAACGTTGCAAACCAGCGCACTCCACAAAAACCCACTCGCAAGATGATTAAAATGGCCATTAATTTACGGGAATTAAAACTAAATTCCTTCCATTTGGCCTATAAATTCATGACCATGAGATTTTAAAATCATGTTATATTGTGAATTATTGTGTGAATGGTATTTGAACACTTAGGCTATTTAAAAATGATAACTTTTTCTTAAGAAATGGATAGATGTTTAGATCTAGTAATTGAATTGTGTAATTAGCTACAATTGGGTAACTAACTAATTATATGCTTTAATTTCAGGTCATCCAAGTAAGATTGTTTCATATTTGTTTCAGAATGCTTCAATCTATAATAACTGAAAATTTCATTCAGTTCTCTTAATCTTTAAGAAAGTTTTGGGCTTTTGACTGTCCTTGATCACAGCTTTTGAGTTAAGTCAATGGAAAAGCAATAGGGAACAAGTTGCTAATTTCAAAGTATGAAAATGGCCATAACGTTTTTAATACTCTTGATATGAAAGTGAATCAGGTGTCAAATTAAACTTATGTTTATGCTTTATCTGATAGGATAAATTGCAGACTTGATTTTTAAAAATATAGATAATGTAATTAGAAATTTGTGACATTTTCTGTAAAATGTAACTAATCTACTATAAAATTAATCTTACAGAATGTAATTAAGGATTTGCAACTTATTTTCTGTAATATGCATCTTATTATATTATGTCCTTGATTATGCTGCTGGCCTTGCCATGGCAGCATGAAGTGTAGATGGAAGCATTGAATGATTTTCTGGCTTATCACCTCTTGGGAAGGTTCTACACACCAGTGAATTTTCATTTAATTCCCTCATTCAGCATCATGCACGCCAAGTGATCCTGCAAAACATAGAAACATGGAAAATAGGTGCAGGAGGAGGCTATTTGGCCCTTCGAGCCAATTCCGGCATTCATTGTGATCATGGCTGATCGCCCCTATCAATAACCCGTGCCTGCCTTCTCCCCATATCCCTTGACTCCACTAGCCCCTAGAGCTCTATCTAACTCTCTCTTAAATCCACCCAGTGACTTGGCCTCCACTACCCTCTGTAGCAAGGAATTCCATAAGTTCACAACTCTCTGGGTGAAAAAGTTTTTTCTCACCTCAGTCTTAAATGATCTCCCCTTTATTCTAAGACTGTGGCCCCTGTTTCTGGACTTGCCCAACATTGGGAACATTTTTCCTGCATCTAGCTTGTCCAGTCCTTTTATAATTTTATATGTTTCTATAAGATCCCACCTCATACTTCTAAACTCCAGTGTATACAAGCCTAGTCTTTTCAATCTTTCCTCATTTGACAGTCCCGCCATCCCAGGGATCAATCTCGTGAACCTACGCTGCACTGCTTCAATCACAAGGATGTCCTTCCTCAAATTAGGAGACCAAAACAGTACACAATACTCTAGATGTGGTCTCACCAGACCCCTATACAACTGCAGAAGAACCTCTTTACTCCTATACTGAAATCCTCTTGTTATGAAGGCCAACATTCCATTAGCTTTCTTCACTGCCTGCTGTACCTGTAAGCCAACTTTCAGTGACCGGTGTACAAGGACGCCCAGGCCTCGCTGCACCTCCCCCTTACCTAACCTAACCCCATTGAGATAGTAATCTGCCCCCTTGTTTTTGCCGTCAAAGTGGATAACCTCACATTTATCTATATTATACTGCATCTGCCACGCATCTGCCCACTCACTCAACCTGTCCAGGTCACCCTGCAACCTCCCAACATCCTCTTCACAGTTCACACTGCCACCCAGCTTTGTGTCATCCGCAAACTTGCTAGTGTTGCTCCGAATAAAAAACATCTCTGGAAAGGTCAGAAAACTGCACCCTTTGTCTAGTGCCTTTAGCTTAAATAAATTTATTGCCAAGCAACTTGTTAGTTCGCAGGTTGCACATGACAAATTTGCTAATGTCAAAGATCCCAAATTGGGTTAACATCTTCCCTCAGGACATAATATCCACATAAGAGACCTCACCTGTGGTTTATGGCACGATTAAATATGCAAAGTGCTTATGGCAATATTTCAAAGATCCATGAACGAAACGCAAATTGCCCTTAGGACAGGTCATGGGAAATTCCCCAACAAATATCCTTTGAAATACCACACCTGGTGGGCTAAAGCTTATACTTATTTGAGGACAGAGGAGCACAGGGGATATCTCCCACTTGATATGAAATGTCTTTAGGTGAAAATTAGAGAGTGATTTTTTTTACATATTCACTGCAATACTGAGTTGCAAATTTCTCACCACGGTAGATAAGATGCATATTGCATAAAATATGTTGCAAATCCTTAATTACATTCTAAATTTTACAGTAGATTAGTTACATTTTCCAGAAAGTGTCAGAAAATCTCTAATTACATTATCTAAACTGAATTTTACAGTGGGTAAGCTGCAAGCCCCAGTAGAAAAGTTGCATACTGCAGTGTAAAAGTTACAAATTCCTGATTACAATCAATAAATCACCAATTCTGGTAGATCAAGCGTCTACACAAAATAACATAGATTAGGTGGAGGTCCCTGTTTAAAGTAGATAAACTGCAAACAACAATAGATAAATTGCAAGTTCTGATCAAGTGGATAATTGCACTGTAAATAGATCATCTGTAAACTTCATTAAGGGTGTTGAACTCAAATTACAGCAGTTACATTGCAAACCTAATTTAGAGAAAAATGCTGAAATTATAATAGAAAAATTGCAAATTGCCATTGTTGAATTGCAAACCCCTGGTTAGAATTGATGAATTTCATGCATCTGAATACAGGGAATAATTACTGGGAGATAAGATGTTATTCCTGATTGTGCCAGATTTTTTTTAAAATCCCTGTTTACCCTGACTGGTTCTCTTTAGATTCATTAGGTTCCTGCCAACAGGGAGATCAGTAGGGACCAGTGGAGCGTCCCTTGTAGCCAGGGTCCAGAAGACAAGGAGCACCGCCATTCCACTTGGGGTCCACAAGGGGAGGAGTGGCTCTGCTGTCAGTGACCGAAGGACTGGTGACGGGATCTAGGGAGTAGGCAGGGCTGAAGATGTCCTGGTTGGGTTGCTCCTAGGCCTGGCCAAGTTGGCTATTCGCGAGTCACGGTGCCAGGCGGAAGAGGGCTTTGCCCGAGCCATATGCTTGCCCCTTTACCAGGGTTGTATAGTAGTTATTAGAATATTTGTGACATAGTTGTTTGATGATTTTGTAACATGGTGGTGGGTATGTCACCACGGTTTTGTTTTTTTTTTGTTTTTGCATCGTGTTGAAATTAAATAAATTATTTTTTTATACAAAAATAAAAAACAGGGAGATCAGTTGTATGAGGAGGAGATATATTTGTGGAGCTGAATGGAGCTTGCATAAGGGCGGTGGAGGCAGGTTCTCTGGATGCTTTCAAGAGAGAGCTACAATATACAATATTACAATAATTTATTTAATGTCATTTGAACGTCAGTGAGGCTCAAACAAAACTCTGTTTCTACAGCCAGACAAACCAGACAATTCCTACAAAACACACAAACAATTCAATTCACACAAACATCCATCACATTGAATCTCCTCCTCACTGTGATGGAAGGCAAAGTATTTTCTCTCCCCTGTGCACCATTTTTCTCCCGATGTCAAAGTCCCAGGCAGGCGATGGTAATTCCCACGGCCATTAAGGCCGCGCCGGGCGATGTACGGCCCCGCTCCAGGTCTAAATGTCTCAAAGTTGGAGGCCCCGGCGGGCGTTGGAATGTCCCATGGCCATTAAAGCCGCGCCGGGCGATGTACGGCCCCGCTCCAGGTTGTTCCAAACCCGCGACACGGGGTGGAGAAGTTGCGTTGCGGGCGCTCCGAAAAGCGGTCTCCCGCCAGGCACCCGCGAGCTCCCGATATCACAGTCCACCGGATCTGTGGCTGGCGCCTCTGAGCTCTGGAGTCGGGCCGCAGCAGCGAGCCACCACCGCTCCCTAATGCTCCGAGGCCGGCCAGCCCCACGATGGCGAGTCCGCAGCTCCAAAGGCTCCGCGACTGGAGCCCCTACGTCGTTCCAATTGGAGGCCGCTCCACGGTACTAGGCCCCAACGACAACGGAGATCCGACAGGGAAAAGGACGGGTCTCCCGTGCAGGGAAGAGATTTTAAAAGTTTCCCCCTCCTCCCCTACTCCCGCCCCCCACATATACACATCTTAAAAACAGTATAAAAAACACAACAACTACATTTAACTAGACATAAAAATAAAAAAAAGACAGACAGGCTGCAGGGGCTGCTGCAACGTGAATCGCACCGCCAATAGGGCTCTTAAAGATAGCAAAGTCAGGGGATATAGGGAGAAGGCAGGAACGAGGTACTGATTGGAGATGATCAGCCATGATCACATTGAATGGCGGTGCTGGCTCGAAGGGCCGAATGGCCTACTCCTGCATCTAATGTCTATTGTCTATTGAAATAAATTCCACACGTTTAAATCAAAGGAAGAGCTATCGGAGCTTGGTTCTGCAGCAGGGACGTGAGATAAGACTGGAAGCGGAGGGTAATCATGAGACTGTGATCCACAGTTTCCTGGAGCATTTCTGCAATTTGGTATTGGCATTGTCGCATGTACTGAGATAGATTGAAAAGTTCAGTTTGGTTTATTGTTACGTGTACCGAGGTACAGTGAAAAGCTTTTGTACCGTGCTTTGTTTCACTGCTTTGTTTTACTGCTAACCAGTCAAATCATACTAAACTGGAGTACCATCGAGCCATAATCAAGTACAGCAGATGGTGCAGAGAGAACAATGCCAGATTACAGGATATAGTGTGACAGTGGTACAGCGTTACAGAGAAAAAACTGCAAGAACCGCAGTGAGGTAGGTTGGAATTTCGGGACCATACCCTGAGCTTATGAGAGGACCATACAGTAGTCTGATAACAGCAGGGAAGAAGCTGTTCCTGAATCTGATGGTACGTGCTTTCAAGCTTTTCTCTCTTCTGACCAATGGGAGAAGGGAGCAGAGGAAATGGCTGCACATGGCCGTCCGAAGGGGGGGGAGGGGGGAGGGGTGTGCGATGGGTGCCGTATAACCCCCCTTTTCTCCAGAGAAAAACAATCCAGTAAACAAAAATAGGGGCACAATATATTTCTATTCTACCCCAGGACAGAGGGAGCCTTGCCTTCGGGCTCCTTGGCCTCTTGCAGTCGTACAGCCACTGGATGACCCTGGTGATGCGCTCGATGACCAAAAGGGCAGAGGGCGGGGGCTTGTTCTTCCCCCCGGAGCGGCTTGTTGCCGCTGGTCGCTGCTGCTGTGCCGGGACGGCTCACTCTCCGAGTCTGGGTATTGAGAAACTTGAGGGCAAGGCTTTCGAACCCTGGCCAGGTTCTCGATCACCTCGGGCTCGAGTCCGCAGTGCTCGAAGAAACTGTCCAAGCCCGTACAGGCTGGGGAGAAGAGGCAGCTGAGGTCGGAGTGCGAGTGCTGCAATCCACCTCAACCAACCTGCTGCTGCTTGAGCGGCTCCTTGGGGCGACCTGATGCTGCTTCTCGGGGAGCTGCTGCTGTGGTTACTAGTGCACCCTGGGATCCTGCTGGCGTGGCAACTGGAGCTTCGTGGGACGCTGCTGGTATAGTTACTTGCGCACCCTTGGGTGTTGCTGGCGAGGGTGCTGTATCTCCCTGGAGTGCTCCTGGTGTGGTTACTTATGCACCGTGGGGTGCTGCAGCCTCTGTAACCTCTGCTAATTCTCCCCCTTCTGACATTGCTGCTCCCGTTTCCAGCCCCTGCTGCTTGTCACCCCGGCCGCTAGAGCCGGGCAGCAGCCGCTGGACCTGCTGCCACCGCACTTGAAACTGCGAGCGCTGCTGGTGGCCGCCGCTCCCCGCATGAACTCACATTTCTGCCGGTACATGACCAGCGAGTCGGGCCTAAGCTGCCTCTTGGAGCTGGAGCGACGCACAATGTCAGGCGGGAGCCCCAGCTGCCTGCTCTGCTGGGGGGCTGTCGGAGGCCAGGTAAGTCTTCGTGCTGCTGCTGGCCCCGCTGTTGCTGCCACTGCTGCTGCCTTCCTCGGGGGCAGAGCTGCCCAAACTATTGGGCACCACTTTGCACCACCTCGCCGTCTGGCTCTTCAAGTACTTGGCCTTGTCGGCAGCCAGTCTCACCACGGCGCTCTGCCGACCCCGCCTATCCCCCTCCATTTGACTGCGGAGGGAGCAGGGAACCTTGGTCATGAGCCTGAGCGGCATCGTTGGGAGCTCGCAGGTCACAGGTTGGTGACCTGTTTTTCTGGAGCTCCCACAACAACAGCTTCGTCCGCTGGACTGGAGGGCGGCATCTTCGGCAGCTTCGACCACCCCATGCCGCCGAGTTTGAACCGGCCCGTTCGCGGAGCTCGGATTCAGCCGCAGGACTTGCTTACCATCACCCGTTTGCGTTTGAGAATTCAAAATGTGATTTGTGATTGTGTTTATGAGCCATCATTGAACTAGAATTTGTTATAGTAGTATGACAGTAAAATAGGTTTGTTTGAAAGCGATCATAGTAATGTAAATGCACCATTTATTTGACTTCAATTTTTGTGATGGAAATTGAAGTCAAACTAAATGTTGTATTCACATCATTATTCCATGTTGAAATTGATGTGATGTGAAGTTGGTAGGTCAGGACCATTAAAGGTGCACTGCACACACTACCAGTCTAACAGTAACAGGCAATCAAATCAACACACAAAACATTTTCTAAAAATGTTTTCTTTACTGCTAAAACTTACAATATTTTATTTGCAGTTTTTGCATTCTCCTTTATAACATTTTACATAACATATTACAACAGTACAACATGATTATTAAAACAAGGACAACTTCAATTCTTGACTTTAAAAAATGTATACAACAATGACCCCAATCATCCCATTCCACCCACTCATTACTCGTGACAACCATAATTATTTCTGAAATATTTGTCATAAATTTGGTGCAAAAATGCTCCAAAATAAGGTTCAGAATGCACCAGAGAGCATCTCAAACCCCAGAGTTTTGGACACAACTGCGAGGGACTTCACACTTTGCGCTTGTGATGTGTGCTGCGTGCACGTTATTTCACATAAAATGTTTGTAATCCTGTCACGCCACCCCCAATTTTGAAAAGCTTTGTACGGGCCTGCTGCAGTGTAAATGGTTCTTGATTATGTTGGTTTGCTTTCTGGAGGCAGTATGCTGTTTAGATAGAGTTGATGTGGGGACGGGGGGTGGGTGGACTGACATGGTTTTGGTAATATTTACCCCCAGGAAATTGAAGTCCTTCACCATTGATGTTGACTGGGGCATGTACACAACCTCACTCCCTGAGGTCAATAAGTAGCTTTTCATCTTGCTGACATAGAGAGAGAGGTTGTTGCCTTGATACGGTGATATTAAGCTCTCTATCTCCTTCCTGTACTCCATCTCATCATTGATTGAAATCTGGCCCACTCTGGTGGTGTCATCGGCAGATCTGCAGTAGTTAAAGCAGAATCTGGCCACACAATCATGAGCGTATAAGGAGTATAGTAACTGGCTGACAACGCATCCTTGTAAGGCACTGCTGTTGAGAATTATCATGGAGACTATCCTCACTGATTGTGGCCTATGGGTCCATGTGGTCCATGGATCCAGATACAGAGGGGGGCTAGTGACTCCACAGTCCAGGAGTTTCCTTCACTGCAATAGTTCTGGGAAACAATGATAAACCAGACAGAGGGAGTAACCATTGAGTTTGAGCACCCAGGAAATAAGCACCTTTTGGGCAAGGAAAGTTTGATTAACATTGCATGATTTGAAGTGGGAATGTCCTGGAGAATCCTGGCCCAACTGGTCCTTTAGTTGTGAACAAGAGTTGAAAATGTTACAAGAAAATTGTAATGGATTTTCAAGGTTGAAAATCTGACTGAAATTATTGATTATTAAAATTATTGAAAATCTGACTAAAAGACTGAAATTATTTCCCTTGTGCAAGCTTATGTGTGTTTTCCATTCAGCTCCCACAAACTGAGTTGTTGTTTAGAACGCATGGTGCTGGAGTAATTCAGCAGGACAGGAGAATTTCTGGAGCACATGGATAGGCAGCATTTCAGGTCGGGACCCTTCATCAGACGTTGCTGAATAGACTCTCCCAAGCAGAAAGGAGCGTGCATAGTTCGTGGCAGAAAAGTGCTCACTCAGTAGTTCCGTTGTCAAACATAGCATCCACTCCCTCCCCAAGGGAGATCCACAGCCTTAACTTGGAAATATTTCAGTAATCACAAAATGCATTGCTGCTTCATACCTATTTTGGGCATGTTTAACTGAAGGCTTTTTAACAGTTTCTTTGCTTTTTAGATCCTGCCAAGTCCCATGATCATGCATCTGATCCGTGCCAAAAGATTTGTCTTGGTCCAACACTTACTATTTGCTGAGACACGAAAGATGTGTAAGGAATCTGTCTAAAACGTGCCATGTTTCTTTACGATGGATTGAGTCTGATGTTCTGTTGTTGGACCATTGGTCTGGTTGCCGCTGGGCTGCGATCCCTGCAGGTATCACTCCCACACCACTGCCGGCCTTCTATCCCCTTTGTTGCCCACAAGCCTCAGAGAGAGCATTGGTAATGATCCACACTTGGTGCAAATTGAATCATTAGAGAATAATATCTGATAATAGGAGAAGATACCAATTTAAATAAAGATCAAAAATGTTTTTTTTAATTATGGGTTAATAATTGGAAAGAAATTGACACTTAAATGTTGGAAAAATACAACCACAGCAACTGTTAAAATGTGGATTAGGAATATGATGGACATAGCACGCCTTGAAGAAATGAGACTCCGACTAATAGATAAATATGACCAATTCTTAAAGAGTTGGTCTCCTTTCATCGACTTTTTGGAATCATGTGATGCAGCGGTGCCGTAAGGATTGCTGATTTCAGTTCATGACGCGGATAGAGCTACATCTCCGAATACAGATTTGAAAAATTCTCAGTTTTAAGGGGCCTTCTCTTCTATTTCTACTTTCCACTTTCTCTCTTCCTTTTTTTATTTTTATATACACACTTCACGTTTTTCTACTCTCTACCATCTATTTTTCCACTTTTTCCCCTTTCTATTGCTTTCTTTTTCTTGTTCTGCTTACTTCCTTCTTATAACATAAAACTAGAGGTTGTACATAGAATGGATTACGGTATTACATAGTTGGCACCTAAAATTAGGTGCCACTGTACTGTTTTGTGCTGTATTAACTTCTAATAAAATAAACAAAAAAAAAAAGAGAATAATATCTGGTCATTGCGAGACGTACTGATTCACTTTTAGGGGAATGTCACTGAGAACATTATGCGATTTAAAGATCTGCTATAACTTATGGGTGAACTACATTGACCTAAGAACTGTTACCTAAATGCTAGAGAGGCCAGTTGCAGGTTATAAAGATCGACAATATTGAAAAAGGGAGGACGGAAAAGATTGTAAATTAAACAGATTGAAGACAACACATTGGTGCAGCAGTAGAGTTGCTGCCTTACAACGGCAGAGACCCTGGTTCGATCCTGACTATGGGTGCTATCTGTACGGAGTTTGTACATTCTCCCTGTGACCATGTGGGTTTTCTCTGGGTGCTCTGGTTTCCTCCCACTCTCCAAAGACATACAAGTCCATAGGTTAATTGGCTTTGGTAAGGATTGTAAATTGTCCCTAATGTGTGGGATTGTGTCAGTGTGTGGATAGTGTTAGTGTTAGTGTGTGGGATAGTGATCGCTGGTCAATGCAAACTTGCTGGGAAGATGGGTCTGTTTCCACTCTGTATCTGTAAACTAAACTAAACAACAAGGAAAAGAACTGGGGAAATTGAGGATAGACACAAAGTGCAGGAGTAACTCAGCGAGTCAGGCACCATCTCTGGAGAAAAAGGATGGGTGACGTTTCGGGTCGGTACCCTTTGAAATCGAAGATTTGGCCAGAATTGGATTAATAGCAGCTGGTCCTTCTCTGGAAGATGTTGCAGCCTTTTATCCAGATGACTCAGTGCAAATTCATTCTATCCTACTGGGGAAAAACTAGTCAGGAGCAAGATCATGACCGTAAACATACTTCACACTGAAGATTGAGGGGGGATCTTAAAGAAACTTACAAAATTCTTAAGGGGTTGGACAGGCTAGATGCAGGAAGATTATTCCCGATGTTGGGGAAGTCCAGAACTAGGGGTCACAGTCTAAGGATAAGAGGGAAATCTTTTAGGACGGAGATGAGAAAATAATTTTTTCACACAGAGAGTGATGAATCTGTGGAATTCTCTGCCACAGAAGGTAGTTGAGGCCAGTTCATTGGCTATATTTAAGAGGGAGTTAGGTGTGGCCCTTGTGGCTAAAGGGATCAGTGGGTATGGAGAGAAGGCAGGGGTGGGATACTGAGTTGGATGATCAGCCATGATCATATTGAATGGCGGTGCAGGCTCGAAGGGCCGAATACATAGAAACATAGAAACATAGAAATTAAGTGCAGGAGTAGGCCATTCGGCCCTTCGAGCCTCCCTGCTCCTCTACTTAAATCCTTTTGCTATGAAAGCTAACATTTAAGGAAAGCTAACAATTAAAGGAATGGCCTACTCCTGCACCTATTTTCTATGGTTCTATGTTTCACACAGTTAATGAAGCTTCCTCACCATGGAGGGTGCATCCATGTGCTGCTGGGAGTCCTATTCCTCAGAGCAACCCAAAACAATCCATGCCCATGCATCAAATGCCAAAAGTGAAGCAAACTCCTCTCTTCTCAGAGAGACACAAAATACTCTAGATTGAATCTGGAACAAAAAAAACAGACTGTTGTAGGAAGTCAACAGGTCAGGCAGCATCTGTAGGGGAAATGGACAGTTGACTTTTCAGGTCGCGACTCTTTGCCTGTTTCTGAATTTAGCTACCTTTCCTGTTGAGTAACCCTATAAAGAGATTGGACTGGTTTAGACATCATGTAAACCTGTAACATGATTGATTTCTGAAAGCACACCACATCAAAGAAAGTAAAACATCTGGAACATATGTGGGTCTTGAAATACATCAGAATCTAGAGAGTTTTTCTACATTGGCTGTTGTAATGAAAAAACAATAAAACTCTTTTGGGTTTACATTTAATCTACAGCCAGTTTATCGTTTCGACTATGTAATGTTATATGAAATAGATACAGCGCTTGGTTCCGTATTCATTGCACAATTCATGGCTCCCGATCGATTGTACTCCCTCAGTGGTAGGCAGACCAAGAATGTTTCGATTACTGGACTTTGTAAACAATTTCCACTAGTGCAGACATTAAATTAGTTTTCCTTCAGCTCTTTCTATCACTTTGGGTGGCGCGGTGACACAACGGTAGAGTTGCTGCCTTACGGCGCCAGAGACCCAGGTTTGATTCTGACCACGGGTGCTGTCCGTACGGAGTTTGTACTTTCTCCCTGTGACCACGTGAGTTTTCTCTGAGATCTTCGGTTTTCCTCCCACACTCCAAAGATGGACAGGTTTGTAGGTTCATTGGCTTGGGTTTGAATACTTGGTATAAGTGTAAAAAATAATTGTCCCTAGTGTGCATGTGTTAATGTGCGGGGATCGCTGGTCGGTGTTTCCATGCTGTATCTTTAAACTAAATTAAACTGGTAAACTATCAAACCCAAGGGAGCTGTTATTTCACAGGGAGGTGGTAAAGAGTTTCTGAAAACCCCTCACCAGACTTAATCGGTGGAAATTGCATGGATTCTCAGTTCACATTGCTTGGATATTCCCTAATTTCTCCCATTAGATTCTTCTGTGTGTCTATACTGCGGGTGGTGCTTCCTCAAAAGCTGACAAACCACATGCTTCATCCACATAGTTACTGTGACCGATGTGACAACAACAGAATCAATTTTCACAGAGCACACTAGAATGCTGATCTGCATCTGCATTGGTGTCGAATGCAAGACTGCAGCTGCTAACACTTTTTGGACTATCTGGTATAAATATAAAAGCTTGGCATAAATTCAAACAACTCCTATAGTGCTGCCTCAGCTGTAATTTTTAGAGGAAACATTATTTATCGTTTATTCCCTTGCTCACTGCCAGATAAGGCCCCATCCAGGCTCTTTTAACTAGTTCATTTGTGAGGGCTTCTATTTCTGTCCATCTAGAACAGTCATATTTAATTTGCACTTAAAAATACATTCTTGTCCACATCAGGACTGTTGATTCAAGGGTCAGTGGAAATGAAGAAAACTGCAAATGCTGGAAATCTGAACTAAAAACAGAAAATGCGTAAAACAGCAGGTCAGGAAAAATTCAAAAACTGCAGAGACATCTCTTCCCACAGCCCTCTCAGCAGCTTTCAATCTTCTTACCAGCTCTAACAAAGGGCACCCAAACTAAAACATTAACTCGGGTTTCTCTTCCTATAGATGCAGGCTGACCCATTAAGTATTTCCAGCATTTTCTATTGTTGTTTTGATCAAGCAGGTCATGCCGCATCTGAAAAACAAAGTGAACTTTTCAGCTTGAAGTTGCTACTACAACTGGTGAAACAGGAATTGACATTTCTGAACATTACTCGTAGGTCCCCCTCGGTCATGACTGACCATGGGTGATGCATCCTAGTTGTTGGCTGCTTGCTCCAAACCTCGGCTGGAGCAGCGTTGCTTGTGGCTGAAGAGACCAATGTGGGAGTGACAGTCTCTGTGGCAAAGGTCACGTTTGTGTGTGGTCTCTGGTTTGTTGAAGTTGCTGCGCTCCTTTCTGCGTGTCCGCTTGTCTGCCGCTGCGTTCTACAGTTTCTCTTCCCCCGTTTTGAGATGTTGGTTCAGGGTACCTCTCCACCTCGTGCGGTCGGCTGCAAGGCTCTCCCAGGATCGATGATGAGCGCCTTCATATCTCTCTTGCAGACATCCTTGTGACGTAGCTGGAGGCGGCCGATGGTTCTCCTCCCAGATGTCAGCTCTCCATAGAGGATCTTTTTGAATACGGCCACCCTCCGTGCGGTGGACAAGGCCCAGCCACCACAGTCTGCGCTGCCTGAGTAGAGTGTACATACTGGGAAGGCCAGAGTGAGACAGGATCTCAGCGTTGGACACTCTGTCTTGCCAGGATATGCCCAGTAACATTAACTCTTTCTCTTTTCACAGATGCTCCCTGATTTGCTGAATGTTTCTCACTGTTGATTCCAAGGATGTCTATTAATATCCTTTGTGACATTTCTCCTGCTGACTTCTGCTTGATTGGAGTCAAAGCCAATATAGTTTGTCATGAGGTCATAACTGATAGGAGAAGAATTAGGCCATTCGGCCCATCATCTACTCCGCCATTCAATTGTGGTTGATCTACCTCTCCCTCCTAACCCTATTCTCCTGCCTTCTCCCCATAACCTTTGACACCTGAACTAATCAAGAATCTATCTCTCTGCCTTAAGATCAACCACTGACTTGGCCTCCACAGCCTTCTATGGCAAAGAATTCCACAGATTCACCACCCTCTGACTAAATAAACTTCTCATTTCCTTCCTAAGATATTGTATTTTAATTCTGAGGCTATGACCTCTAGTCTTAGACTCCCCCACTAGTGGAAACATCCTCTCCACATCCACTCTATCCAACTTTCACTATTGTGAATGTTTCAATCTTCTAAACTCCAGCGAGTTTAGTATAATTGAGGTTAGTTATTGACATGTGTACACAGATGCTGTGAAATGCTTGTTCTGCGTGCAATCAAATCACATCTTACTGCACATTTTGGTCTCCAAATCTGAGGAAATACATTCTTGCCATAGAGGGAGTACAGAGAAGGTTCACCAGACTGATTCCTGGGATGGCAGGACTTTCATATGAAGAAAGACTGGATAGACTCGGCTTGTACTCGCTAGAATTTAGAAGATTGAGGGGGGATCTTATAGAAACTTACAAAATTCTTAAGGGGTTGGACAGGCTAGATGTAGGAAGATTATTCCCGATGTTGGGGAAGTCCAGGACAAGGGGTCACAGTTTAAGGATTAGAGGGAAGTCTTTTAGGACTGAGATAAGAAAATCATTTTTCACACAGAGAATGGTGAATCTGTGGAATTCTCTGCCACAGAAGGTAGTTGAGGCCAGTTCATTGGCTATATTTAAGAGGGAGTTAGATGTGACCCTTGTGGCTAAAGGGATCAGGGGGTTTGGAGAGAAGGCAGGGATGGGATACCGAGTTAGATGATCAGCCATGCTCATATTGAATGGCGGTGCAGGCTCGAAGGGCCGAATGGCCTACTCCTGCACCTATTTTCTATAGGGGGGTTGCACGGAAGGTCACTGGGTCATAGGGCTCGACGCACGGAGCCGTTAAATCCAACTGGAAGACATCCGTCACTTCCGGTATATGTTATTAATGCTGGAAACGCGTACTTTCCTACCTGTTAAAAACTGGGGTAAGTGTGAGAGACATGTACCCAACTTCAGAATTCCAAAAGTGAAGCGAAATGAAGGTATAGAGAAGCGAGAACTGAAGGGACAACAGCAACTAAAGTGCTTGGTAAACATTGAATATGTTGGGAATTATCGCATTTGTTCACTGCATTTCATCCACAATAAGGCATTATTTGTGTTTTTTCTTGATTCCTTTGGTATCTAAAAATTCTCAGAAGTGATAAATCTGGCTGTAAATTTTTCTTCAGATGCGTTTTCATTTTGTATGTGAAAACCCAAGAGAACCGTGGGCGATTAAAAAAAATTACAGCCAGATTTATCACTTCTGAAACTTTTAGATGCCAAAGGAGTCAAGAAAAAACACAAATAATGCCTTAGTTGATGAAATGCAGTGAGCAAACGGCCAATATTCGCCAAGCACTCTGGCTGTTGTTGTCCCTTCAGCTCCCGCTTCTTCTACCTACCGTCATTTCTCCTCACTTTTGGAATTCTGAAGTATGCTAAATGTCTCACACGCTTATCCCGATTTCCATAATTATTTACAGCGCAAAAATTGACAATTTCAGCGGGTTTTAACGGGCCCGCTACGCTGGAAACAATGGTAAGTGCCTACCTGCAGTACATCGCGTGTAATCCATTTGGAGTAGCGTAGCAACAGTATGGGTCATGGGTCAAAAAGAGATGTCGTTTACTAAAGGCGGGTATTTGCTGAATGGCTGAAATGTGACTTTCTGGTCAATGTGAGTAACCTGGAATTGTCTGTAGAATCCCTATGTTTCTATGTTCCTATGCTCATGAGCACAGATGACCCTCTTCTGGAACAGCACGCAGAGAACCGCCATGTTCCGGTGCCATCTTGTAACTTCCAAGTCTCTGAAAAGTCCGATCTTGGCCAGAAAGATATGTAATCTCTGACTTTCTCACTCTAAGGCCCGATGTCCTTGTGGCACTGGATTGATGAAGTAAGGGGTTGGTTGTGCTCAGCGCGATGCCGTCAGCTCCCTCCTTCATCGCTCTGTGCAGCTGTCCCAGGTTCTGCCCAATCCACTCTGTAAACTTTAGACTTTAGAGATAAAATGTGGAAACAAGGGCTTCGGCCCACTGAATCCTCGCCGACTAGTGATTACCCCGTACACTAGACCAATCCTACACAATAAGGACAATTTACAATTTTATGGAAGCCAATTAACCTTCAAACTGTACGTCTTTGGAATGTGGGAGGAAACCGGAGCACCCGGGGAACACCCACGCGGTCACAGGGAGAACGCACAAACACCATACAGAGAGCACCCGTAGCCAGGATCGAACCCAGGCCTCCCGGCACTGTAGCGCAGCAACTCTATCGCTGCGCCACTGTGCCACCGCAAACTCACTTACTTGGCTGCTACAACGCCTCCTGCAGCCACTTCCACCAAGACCACGACCCATGACAACTGCAATTGTGCCTCTTGCAGCCAACGCTCTGCTTCATTGTGCCATGTTTGCCAACTCCTGATTCCTGAGCTGCTTACCAAACTTTATGGTGCCTTCCCAGGGCATAGGTTAGTTTCCTTTTCCCTTTCATCATCCACCGCTGCCATTTTGGAGATGTTCGTAAACTAGATAATAATTTATGATTGATTCTGCCTAACAGCACTAGAGACCCAGGTTCGATCCTGACCTTGGGTACTGTCTGTGTGAAGTTTGCAATTCCTCTCTATGACCGAATGGGTTTTCTCTGGATGTTGCAGTGTGCAAAAGTGTGCAGGCCGATGGGCTGATTAACCTCTGTCAAATTGTTCCTAATGTGTGGGGAATGGATGAGAAAGTGGGATAATATAGAAGTGTGAACGGTTGATCACTGGTCAGCGTGGACACGGTGGGCTGAGACAGTACCTCTAAAACTACAGCTTGGATTCAGAGAAGATAAAAGACTCGAAACCTTCCTCAGGCAAAAATGTCTCAGCCTGGAAATAGTGGCTTCTGTTAACCCTCTTCTCGATCTGGGGTTATTCTTGCAGATATTAAAGCCTGCCTTTTTCATGAATATGATTCCATGCCAAAAGTGTTTAATTCTCAAATGCAAGAAGAAAGGAACAATTAAGTTTTAACTTGCTGCTGCTTTACACACATGCAATAAGAATGACATGCAATCCTGGGAATCCATATTGAGGAGGACCTGACGTGGAGCATGAACACCTCTGCGCTGCTGAAAAAGGTCCAGCAGAGACTGCACTTCCTGAGGGTGCTCAGGAAGAATAACATCACTCAGAGACTGCTGCTGTCCTTTTATCGGTGCTCCATTGAGAGCATACTAACATACTGTGTATGCGTGTGGTACACCAGCTGCACAGCGGCTCAGAAGAAAGCGCTCCAGAGGGCCATTGACAACGCCCAGAGGATTGTCGGCTGCCCTCTCCTTACCTTGGAGGACTTACACAGTTCCCGTTGCATCAAAAAATCCCAGAGTATCATAAAAGTCATTTCCCACCCCGGACACTCCCTGTTTGAACTGTTGCCGTCAGGCAGACGGTACAGATCTATAAGGACAAGGACGAACAGACTAAAAAACAGTTTTTACCCCACTGCTATAAAAGCACTAAATGTAGCCGCCAAGGAACGCAGGGGCGATACATACTAAGGGACTGTGGTACACTGTAAAATCGACAGAAGGATGGAGGGTTGGGTGTTTATGCGTGCTATTTTCATGATATTTATTTTAGTTGTTTATCTTTTAATATTTTATCTTGTATGTATCGTTAGCTTTTAGAAATGTTTGAATGGTGCACTGACTGGCTGACATTTTTAAATTTCGTTGTACATGGTTCATGTTACAATGACAATAAAGAAACTATTCTATTCTATTCTACATAAATAAATAATTAACAATACAATAGATTATCAATGCTACAAGATGATCAGCCCATAATAGTGCAACCCAAAGTATGTAATGCAACCTTGTACATTATTTTTTAAATCATAGGCACACATATGATGGGGAAATCTTGAGGGAGCAGAGGGCACAGTTGAGACACTCAATGAGAAATTTTCATTGATTTTAGTAAGGAAGAGCCTGCTGCCAAAGCCACAACAGAGGAAAAGGATAACAGAAAACGGGAAGAGTAAAAATAGTTAAAAGACGGCACTTAAAACATTGGCAGCTCCCCATAATTGAAAGTCATCGTATTCTGATAGGATGCACTCTGAGTGCTGACCTGAGGTTGGTGAATCTATTAGAAAGAACATTTAGCAACAAGGCACTTAAATATAATTAGACAGAGCTGACATGAATTTATGAAAGAAAATTAAATGAAAAAACAAGCAGATGCTGGAAATCTGAAATTTTAAAAAAATTGATGGAAATACGGCAACTGGTCAGGCAGCATCTGTGGAAAGAGAAACAGAATTAATGATTGAGGTCAGAAACTCTTCATTCTTGGGAAGGAGAGGACTCAGGTTAGTTTTCAGATGCAGAGAAGGTGGAGAAGGGAAGGAAAGAACAAAATAAATGTCTCCAAATGGTTGAGACCAAGTATAAATGTGTTTAGAGATAGATGCTGCTTGGTCTGTGTTAATGGTTGCTAATGGAACACATGGGATATTTCCTGCAGTCCAGACTGTAGTAGTGGAGGGAGAGAAACTGCCACATTTATCCGGTTGTTCTTTCCACATCAAAGTTATTTCCATTGTTCTGCCATTTCGAGGCGGTGCGTACGGTCTCAATGCGACTGACACTGTCAGTTTTTCGGAGCCCTGCGCGATGTCGGGACCAGCTCCGCATAACTCCATATGGCTCCGGCGATCGAAGTGGGACCGGCCCCGCGAGACCGTACGCCTCAAGCGACCACGTTAGGTCGCGCTTGCCGCATGCAGTCGCATGCTCGTGGGGCAGGCCCTTTAGTAAGCAAGTTTATTGGCCAAATATTCACATACAAGGAATTTGCCTTGGTGCTCCACCCACAAGTAACAACATGACATACAGTGACAGTTACGAATGGCTCAGAAAACACTAAACAATAATAATAATAAAACATTAATGATAAAACACCATTGATCAAGCATGTGAGCCAACAAAATACCAGGTCAAAGGGAGGCTACAGATTTTTGGCTATTGAGTAGAGCAACTCTTCGTGGATAAAAACTGTTTTTATGTCCGGCAGTGGCAGCTTTGACAATCCGGAGTCACCTTCCAGAGGGAAGTGATTCAAAGAGTTTGTGGCCAGGGTGAGAGGGGTCTGAGATGATCTTGCCCGCTCGCTTCCTGGCCCTTGCAGTGTACAGTTCATCAATGGAGGGAAGGTTGCAGCCAATAACCTTTTCTGCTGATCGGACGATTTGCTGCAGCCTCCAGGTGTCGTGCTTGGTGGCGGAGCCAAACCAGACCATGATGGAGAAGGTGAGAACAGACTCTCCGATGGCCATGTAGAATTGGGCCATCATTGCCTGAGGCAGATTGTGCTTCCTCAGCTGTAGTAGGAAGTACATCCTATGTTGTGCCTTTTTGACTGTGGAGTCGATGGTAGCCCCCTATTTAAGGTCCTTGGAGATGATGGTTCACAGGAACTTAAAAGACTCCACAGATGTGACTGTGATGTTGTTGATGGTCAGTGGGGAGAGGGGAGCGGGGGGGGCTCTCCTAAAGTCTACAATCAATTCCACTGCCTTAAGAGCATTGAGCTCTAGGTTGTTGCTACGGCACCAGGACGCCAGCTGTGACACTTCCTGTCTGTAGGCAGATTCCTTCCCATCCTGGATCAGTCCAATCAGGCTGTTTTCCTGGCTGAAGAAGGTTTTCGGCCCGAAACGTTACCTATCTCCTTCGCTCCGTAGATGCTGCTGCACCCGCTGAGTTTCTCCAGCATTTTTGTGTACCTTCGATTTTCCAGCATCTGCAGTTCCTTCTTGAACACTCAGTCCAATCAGGGTTGTGTCGTCCGTAAACTTGAGAAGCATGACAGAGGTGTCTGTGGAGGTGCAGTCATTGGTGTAGAGAGAGTAGAGGAGAGAAGAGAGTACGCGGCCTTGCGGTGCTCCTATGCTGAGCGTTTGCGGGTCCGAGATGTGCTTTCCCAGCCTCACATGCTGCTTCCTGACTGTCAGGAAGTTGGTGATCCACTGACAGAGGGGTTCAGGCACAGTCAACTCGGAAAGTTTGGAGTGTAGTAGCTCTGGCACAATGGTGTTGAATGCAGAGCTAAAATCAACAAACAGGATCCTCGCATAGGTCACCTGGTGGTCTAGGTGCTGTAGGATGAAGTGCAGGCCCAGGTTGACTGTGTCATCCACAGATCTATTGGCCCGATATGCAGAGGGTCCAGCAGGGATTTTGTGATATTTTGTCAGCTTGGCCAGCACAAGCCTTTCGAGTGTCTTCATGACTACAGAGGTCAGTGCGACAGGCATGTGGTCATTAAGATGTAACCCTTGCCTTTTTGGGTACAGGGACAATAGTGGAGACTTTGAAGCAGGCAGGGACAAATGGTTATAAATGTCTGTGTAGACCGGTGCCAGCTGTTTGGCACAGAACCTGAGAGTAGAGGGGGAAACATTGTCAGGTCCGGGAGATTTCTTCCTCGTTTGTCCTCTGAAAAGCCTCTCCACCGCCTGTATTTTTATTGTTGATATTGGATCGTTTATGTTGTGCAACACAGAAGGTGTGGGTGATTGGGTGTGAAGTGGTGATTGGAGGGGGGTGGGTGTAGAAGGGCCCAATCTTTGCAGACTGAGGTCAGGCTGTGACTGGAAGTGTTGGTTGGGATGGGAAATGTGGGAATGGGTGACGTTTCGGGTCGAGACCCTTCTTCACACTTTCAAAACTTCTACAACAATCTACGACAGCACCTACATCAGGAGAAGACAAGCTACCACAAGCCTAATCGCCGACAGTCGCCTAAAAAATCACCTAAGTGGGACATGCCCTTAACTGATTTTCTTTCCACACATGCTGTCTAACCGGTTAAGTGTTTACAGCACTTTAGTTTAGTTTTGTTTATTGTCACATCTATTGAGGTACAGTGAAAAGCTTTTTTAATGAATGCAAAATTATGTTTAGCATATTTATTAATCTTTTGAAGATGTAACTAGCAGGGTAGATTTGAGAAAATTGTTACAAATCTAGATTTTCAAAGGCTTTAATTACTTACTCCATAAAAGTTACATGAAAAAAAGCTTACATTGTTTCTAGTTTTAGATTGGATTAAAAATTGGTTAAAGGAAAACGAGAAAAGGAATGAATGAATTTATCACGGGGGTAGTAGGGGGTGGAAAGAGAGGTGTGTGTGTGGGAGTGGAGTGAGGGGAAATTGGAGAGTCGGTTTGTCAAGGAAGACTCTCTCTAACTTCTACAGGTGCACAGTCGAGAGCATACTGACCGGTTGCATCGTGGCTTGGTTCGGCAATTTGAGCGCCCTGGAGAGGAAAAGACTACAAAAAGTAGTAAACACTGCCCAGTCCATCATCGGCTCTGACCTTCCTTCCATCGAGGGGATTTATCGCAGTCGCTGCCTCAAAAAGGCTGGCAGTATCATCAAAGACCCACACCATCCTGGCCACACACTCATCTCCCTGCTACCTTCAGGTAGAAGGTACAGGAGCCTGAAGACTGCAACAACCAGGTTCAGGAATAGCTTTTTCCCCACAGCCATCAGACTATTAAACCTGGCTCGGACAAAACTCTGATTAATAACCACTTTCTGCTATTTGCACTTTATCAGTTTATTTATTCATGTGTGTATATATTTATATCATGGTATATGGACACATTTATCTGTTTTGTAGTAAATGCCTTATATTTTCTGTGTGCTTAAGCAAAGCAAGAATTTCATTGTCCTATACAGGGACACATGACAATAAACTCACTTGAACTTGAATTGAGTGAATGAGGAGAGGGCGGTTTTCCTGAAATTGGAGATTTCAATGTTTATGCCGTGGGCTTGTAAGTTACCCTAGCAGATCATGAGGTGCTGTGCAACTAGTTTGCATGTAACCTCATTCTGGGAATGGACTAGGTACTGAACAGGAAAATGTTCTCACCTTGTTATCTATTCAAAGTTGTGGTATTGGAACGGGAAGGTGTGTTAAAATGCTGAGCAACAGTGAGTTCCAGCTGGCCTTGTTAAACAAAGTGCAAGTGTTCAGTGAAGAGGTCAGCTGTTCTACACTTGGCCTCAGCAATATAGAGGAGGCCACACCAAGACCACTGAATGCAATAGACAAGGGTTCTGGTGTGCAAGTACACCTCTGTCTCACCTGCGGGGGCTGCTCTGATCCCAGAAAGAGGGTGAGGGAGGAAATATGGGGACAGGTGATGCATCTCCTGCACCTACAGGGAAAAGTGTCTCGGTGGGAGGAGGGATGAGCAAACCAAGAAGCCATGGAGAGAGTGGTCTCTGCAGAATGCAGAAAGGGATGGGGATGAGAAGATGTGACTGGTGGCGAGATTGTGTTGTTTTCTTTCATATACCAGGCTGGTATAAACTGACCAACCACAGAGACAGAGACTCTGGGACTCCATGGTAGATCCATGGGTGTGTTGGAAGAATCAAGGAATCTGTGAGATAAAACACATTTTTTTAAAAACAGAAATCACCAATAGAGGAGCAATTGATGGCTGCGACCACATTTCAAATCTTCATGTGGGCATATAATCTACACGGACAAACTTCAAACTGTCTATAATCATTGCTTAAATTATGAGGTAAGACCACACACTAAAATCTCTCCAATATCCTGATTTATTTTAATCCAATAGACAATAGGTGTAGGAGTAGGCCACTCGGCCCTTCGAGCCAGTGCTGCCATTCAATGTGATCATGGCTGATCATCCCCAATCAATACCCCGTTCCTGCCTTCTCCCCATATCCCCTGACTCCGCTATCTTTAAGAGCCCTATCTAGCTCTCTCTTGAAAGTATCCAGAGAACCGGCCTCCACCGCCCTCTGAGGCAGAGAATTCCACAGACTCACAACTCTCTGTGAGAAAAAGTGTTTCCTCGTCTCCGTTCTAAATGGCTTACCCCTTATTCTTAAACTGTGGCCCCTGGTTCTGGACTCCCCCAACATCGCCAACATGTTTCCTGCCTCTAGCGTGTTCAAACCCTTAATAATCTTATATGTTTCAATAAGATTGCCTCTCATCCTTCTAAACTCCAGAGTATACAAGCCCAGCTGCTCCATTCTCTCAGCATATGACAGTCCCGCCATCCCGGGAATTCCTTAAGCACCCTGGGATGCAGACCATCAGGCACTGGGGATTTATCAGCTTTCAGTCCCATCAGTCTACCCAACACCATTTGCTGCCTAATGTGGATTTCCTTCACTTCCTCCGTCACCCCAGATCCTCTGGGCACTACTATATCAGGAAGATTGTTTGTGTCCTCCTTAGTGAAGACGGATCCAAAGTACCTGTTCAACTCATCTGCCATTTCCTTGTTCCCCAGAATAAATTCACCTTTTTCAGTCTTCAAGGGTCCAACTTTGGGTCTTAACGAATTGTTTCCTCTTCACATACCTAAAGAAGCTTTTACTATCCTCCTTTATATTCTTGGCTTGCTTACCTTCCTACCTCATCTTTTATGTAAAATACATAAAATGCACACACTGTGCAATTCAAAGAGTTCATTATATTCAATTATCTTTTATTGTGAAAATCAACATGCTTTCTCTTGCTGAAGAGGATGGTATTAATCATAATGATGTTACCACAAAAATAATCAGTGGTTGTCTACCAAGACATAATAATGTTAAAGCACAAAATACAGAGAATAATGTGTAACTAAGAATTTATTGCCGAACTATGGATATTAAATAATTAAGGGATATAGTGTGAGTGTGCGGGAAAGTTGTAGTAAAAAATCAGCTATGTTCTCGCAGAACCGTAGATCAAATGCGAGGGGCCAAATGGCCTATTCTCACTTTGGTTTCTTCTTGCAATCGCTTTGAAGGTTGAAAGAAAGCCATGTCTTGCTCTAGCACAGTAACCACATACATTTGTCACTCACTGTCCAAATTTCACTCCCGTCACCATCACTATTTCAATTAATAGCCAAAGGGCATTGATTTATTTATTTATCTATTTATTTATTTGTTTGTTTATTTGTTCCAAACAAGTAAAGACATAAATAGGAATAAATAACAACAACAAAATTGAAATAGTCAAACAATTGGACATTCCAGGCAATATTTGCAAAGCAATGAAAACCATAAAGCAAAATTTAAATGTCCAACACATTTTCTTTACAAGCTCGAAAAGGTGTGAGAAGAAGAATAACTTATTTAACCTCACCCCTTCTCCCTAAACCCTTCTTCCATATTTAATAATTAATTAATTAATTAATAATAATAATACCCCAGACAATTTTTAGAGATGCATACAGACATATATATACATACAACTGATATACACATACATGTAATATGTATGAAGTAACCAAAAAACATAAATTAATAATAAATAAAATAATAATACACATTAACCCCTGTTTGTCAACCATCCCCTTCATCCCTGCACCTTGTGAAAAAAAGTTTTTTGTACGTCATTTTGAACTGGTTCACATTTGGACATTGCTTTAACTCCACATTCAAACTGTTCCACAATCCTACTCCACAGACCAAAATACAAAAAGTTTTTCTGGTCGTGCGGACTCTTTGTACCTTAAAATTAAATATTCTTCTTAAATTATAACCCCCCACTCGCTCATTGAATAATTTTTGTATATTTCCAGGTAAGTTTTTATTTTTGGCCCTAAACATTATCTGTGCAATTTTAAATGCAACCAAATCTTCTAATTTTAATAATTTTTACTGTAAGAATAATGGATTAGTGTGACCCAGATACCTGACATTGTGAATAATACATATTGCTCTTTTTTGCAGAATAGTTAATGAATGTAGCGAACTTTTATAGTTATTGCCCCAGACTTCTGCACAGTAATTTAAATAGGGTAAGATTAGTGAACAGTAGAGAATGCGGAGTGATTTGTGATCTAGAACCTGCTTAACTTTGTGTAATACAGAAATGCTTTTTGACAGTTTGGATTGTACATGTTTAATGTGTGATTTCCAGCTGATTCTATCATCCATTATAACCCCAAGAAATTTATTTTCATGAACTCGTTCAATTTTAACCCCATTTATCTTTATATTTGCTTGTGTAATTGTTCTGCAATTATCAAATAACATTATTTTGGTTTTGCTCAAGTTTAATGATATTTTGTTCCTGTCAAACCATGTTTTCAGTTGACATGACATAGTATAAAGCATGTTTCCCATTCTATTAATCTCCATTCTCTAAACCATTCTAATTTGCTTTCCTTTCATTTACATTGTTATCTCACTCTTTCCACAGACTCTCCCTCTTTTTGCTTTTTATTTGTTTTTCATATCACTCCTGACTTAGAAGGCATACACATTTTTACCTGTGACTCTCTTTCCTTCTGTGGGTCTTTGGTCCATTGGCCTGTTTTCTCTGTTAGTCATCCTTTTCTCCATGTACATTTCTTTCTCCCTGTACATCTCTCTCCTTCTTTGCCCCCTGGCACTGAGTAGGACTAATGCACGTAAGGCTGCTGGCCCTGACGGCATCCCCGGGCGCGTGCTCAGTGCCTGTGCTGCGCAGCTGACGGACGTCTGGACTGACATCTTCAACCTGTCACTTGCCCAAGCAGTTGTCCCCACTTGCCTTAAAGCCACCTCCATCGTGCCAGTGCCAAAACACTCCACTGCGGCAAGCCTCAACGACTTCCGCCCAGTTGCACTTACCCCCATCATCACCAAGTGCTTCGAGAGGCTGGTCCTGGCACACCTCAAAAGCTGCCTACCCCCCACACTGGATCCCTATCAGTTTGCCTATCGCAAGAACAGGAGTACGGAGGATGCCATCTCAACGGCACTTCACTCCGCCCTCTCCCACCTTGACAACAGAGACACTTATGTAAGAATGCTGTTCATCGATTACAGCTCAGCATTCAACACCATTATTCCATCAAAACTGATCACCAAACTCGGTAACCTGGGCATCGACCCCTCCCTCTGCAACTGGATACTGGACTTTCTAACCAACAGACCCCAGTCTGTGAGGTTAGACAAGCACACCTCTTCAACCCTCACTCTGAACACCGGCGTTCCTCAGGGCTGTGTGCTGAGCCCCCTCCTCTACTCCCTCTTCACCTATGACTGCACACCTGTACATGGTACTAACACCATCATCAAGTATGCAGATGATACAACGGTGATTGGCCTCATCAGCAACAACGATGAGCTGGCCTACAGGGAGGAGGTCCAGCACTTAGCAGCATGGTGCGCTGACAACAACCTGGCCCTTAACTCCAAGAAGACCAAGGAGCTCATTGTAGACTTCAGGAAGTCCAGAGGCGGCACGCACACCCCCATCCACATTAACGGGACGGAGGTGGAACGTGTTTCTAGCTTCAGGTTCCTGGGAGTCAACATCTCCGATGACCTCTCTTGGACCCACAATACCTCTACTCTGATCAAGAAGGCTCATCAGCGTCTCTTCTTCCTGAGAAGACTGAAGAAGGTCCATCTGTCTCCTCAGATCCTGGTGAACTTCTACCGCTGCACCATCGAGAGCATCCTTACCAACTGCATCACAGTATGGTATGGCAACTGCTCTGTCTCCGACCGGAAGGCATTGCAGAGGGTGGTGAAAATTGCCCAACGCATCACCGGTTCCACGCTCCCCTCCATTGAGTCTGTCCAAAGCAAGCGCTGTCTGCGGAGGGCGCTCAGCATCGCCAAGGACTGCTCTCACCCCAACCATGGACTGTTTACCCTCCTACCATCCGGGAGGCGCTACAGGTCTCTCCGTTGCCGAACCAGCAGGTCGAGGAACAGCTTCTTTCCGGCCGCTGTCACTCTACTAAACAACGTACCTCGGTGACTGCCAATCACCCCCCCCCCCCCGGACACTTATTATTTATTTTTTTTATTCAAAATCGTTTGCTATGTCGCTCTTCAAAGGAGATGCTAAATGCATTTCGTTGTCTCTGTACTGTACACTGACAATGACAATTAAAATTGAATCTGAATCTGAATTTATCCTTCAGTATTTCACTCCCTTTTTTATTGCCTTCTTTTCTGTGTGTTTCCCGAGTATCATAGCGAGTATTTAATCTTCACTCAGCATTAATCAAAATAGATGTTTTGGTCATTTCAAGCTAAGTGTAGGAGTTTGCAGCAAGGTGCAATGTTTCCAATCTTCCACTGACAATATTTCAAAAGTATTTCAATGATTGATAAAGCACCTAAGGGCATTCTGATGCCGATCCAACTAATGCAATAGAAATGCAAGTTGTTTGTTCTTTCCAGCAGTAGCATGGTGGTACAGCAGTAGACTTGCTGCCTTTGCCCCTGTCCCACTTAGGAAACCTGAACGGAAACCTCTGGAGACTTTGCGCCCCATCCAAGGAACCGCACGGAAACCTTGAGCGGGGAGCAAGTCTCCAGAGGTTTCCGTTCATGTTTTCTAAGTGGGACAGGGGCATTTTACAGTGCTGGAGACCTTGGTTCAATCCTGACTATGGTGCCTTCTCTACAGAGTTTCTACATTCTCCCCGTGACCGCAGGGGGTTTACCCGGGTGCTCTGGCTTCCTCCCTCATTCCAGAGACATATAGGTTAATTGACTCCGGCAAAGATTGTAAATTGTGTAGGATAGTGTGTAGGATAGTGTGTAGGATGGTGCTAATGTTTGGGATCACTGGCTGGCATGAACTCGGCGGACCAAAGGGTCTGTATCTCTAAATTAAACTTTCCCCTTCTTAGGACACTCGCTCTTTTCCCAGCATGGAAATATTAAAGATTAGAGGGCATGGATTTTAGGTGAGAGGGGAAAAGTTTAAAGATGTGCTGTGCATATTTTTTTTACACAGAGGATGGTGTGTTTCTGGAATGGGCTGCTGGCGGTGGTAGTGGAGGCAAATATGATAGTGGCATTCAAGTGGCTTTTCGATAGTTACATGGATATGCAAGGAATTAAGGGGCAGAGGTTATGTGCAGGCAGATAAGAGTTTGTCTTAGCACCATGTTTGGCACCGATATTGTGGGCTGAAGGGCCTGTTCCCATGCTGTTTCCGAGCTGTATCTCGACATGAAATGAAACTAAACTCTCTTTCCCTTTATGACTCTCACTCTTTTCATTCCCACCAGCTGTCAGCCTTGTATCTCTTCCCCCCCCTCCCCCCCCCCCCCCCCCCCCCCCCCCCCCCCCCCCCCCCCTGCTCCATTCGCTTTCATTTTCATTTCTGAGGGATTCTAAAGAACTGCTGTACCTCTTACAGTACATGCCACTGATCTATCTATTGGATTTCTCATTGTCCCAAGGGTCATTTCTCAATTTTAGGCTATTGAGACAAAATACTGATACGATGTTTAAAGTTTGAATGGTAATCAGAATGATTGAGATATTCCCAAAGGAAGTGGCCTCTTACAGTTTATAATAACTTTGGTTCTGGCCTTTCAGTAGTTTTCTCAATCAGAAGAGCTGGCGAATAAAATAGCAATTTTACTTCGGAGTCACGTGAGTGATCCGTGAAGAAGACCGCCAGCCCGCATGCGCGTCAATACCTCTAATGCATGGCGGATGACTGGCTGGCAGGCACGTCGCTCCTCCAGCTGTAAGTTTCAAACCCTGCAGTTAAGTTTTTGAACTTATTTTCAGGTTGTGTTTTTGCTGGATATGGAAATACGGGGCGAAATCCGGACGGTCCGCGGGGAAACTGGCTACGGACCGCGGAAGTGCGGGTAGCCGGTGGCCGTCGGGTTTATTACCCGAGTCGCTGACACTGCGGTCAGCGACTTCCGACTTCGGCAGCCCCGAGAGGGTGTGCAGCCAAACGGAGTCTGAGAGGCCTGGACTGGGACAAGTCAGGCCAGGAGGGTTCCCCTCAGACATACATGGGTACGTCCTCAGATGTTTAACCCAGATGGAGCATTGGTAGCGCCCTCGGGCGTTTATCCCACAAAGGTGATGCTCCATCCTGATATGGTCCCTGGAACGGGGCCGTATCAGCGCAGGTCTACTCGGGGACCTGCAGCAGCGCCTGCTTACAAATCTCCCTCTCTGTGGAGGGGAGTGCGAGAGGTCAGTACGTGACTGACTCCAAACTCGGAAGTATGTCCGTGGAACATACTAGAGTACATGCGTAAGGTTCAAGAATTGTCTGTCATGGCATCAAGGGTTGCGATATCCTCGCAAACCAAGGAGCCACTGCAGGAAGAGTTGGCTTCCAGCCATTGACAGAAAACCCGGAGGGGGCCAGAGTTCCCCTCACGTTACAAGCTTTGCAAGCATCAGCTACCTCACGTCACATCATTACAGGAACAGGTGATGGCTGTAAGATACCATACACCTGTAAATTGTTCATTCCTCAAAGTGCCAGCAGTGAACAGCGCTATCAGGGGTGACATTGAAGGGGGCATCAAAACCCAGGAAATTAAGCTCCAACAAATTTTAAAAATTACTGGCCTCAGGCATCTGCCAAATCTATGGGTGGTGGGCTATTGGACGTCCAGCTGGATGCCCTGGCGTTGATGTGCAATGCACACTTCGAAATGAACTGCTTTCAGAAGAAAGCCATCAGACCTGCCTTAAATCCCAAATTTGCAGGCTTATGTAAGGCCAGCAATGTCCAGCCGCCAAATCTTCTTTTCGGGGAAGACCTATCCAAACAGGTAAGACCTGGATGAGGAAGCAAAAGCCTTCGGACTAATCAAGGTACCAACGACGAGCAAAGCTTCGTTGTTTCGGCGACACCACACCCCACACCTCCATCGGCAGTAAGCGGTTCACTGAAGCCGGTGGCAGCTTGAACGCTGGGCAGAGGTCTTTCAGGCCAAGGCCCAAGCCGGCCCTCAGGAAAAATATGGAATCCACGCACCCCAGCAGTCCTACTCTCCAAATCAAGGACGGAAATAGAACCCGCATCAGGGGCCTTCGGGCTTACCATAAGACCACTGGTAACCATGGAAGTAGGTGGGTCTGGTTCTTTCCGAAACATGGGGTATGTGGACCATTTACAAGTTGGTAATAGTTTACACTTGCTTTTTGTACGAATGACAATGGATAACTATGATAACATGAGATCAGTTTATACTGCACAGTATACAAAGGTTCCAAGCAGGCTTAGAATTGTGGCCAGAGTTGGCTTTCGAGGCAGGCTCAGAATTATGGCTGGAGTTGCCTTTCGAGGCAGGCTCGGAATTATGGCAGGCATGGCCTGTTCATTGTGAAAGATGGAGGATGTCGAATCATCCTTGATTTAACTCGCAAGTGCAGTACAGACATTTTAGAATTGGAAACTTTGTTACTGTCTAACAACTGATTTCCATAGGATGCTTTATGGCATGCATCGATCTCAAAGATGCATAGTATTCAGTTCCCATTCACAGGGATCACCGGAGATATTTGAAATTTAGCTGGATGGGGCAACGATAGCAGTTAAAACATTGCAAAATAGGCTCCCAGGTTATTTACCAAATTACTAAAACCGGTGCTTGGGCTGCTCAGAGCTCAAAAACACTTGTTATGGCCTATCTGTATGATATTCTAAACGCTGTATTTTGCTAAATTAACTGTTTCAGCCGCAAAACTATATTTGAGAAATTGGGGTTTCTCATCCACCCAGTTAAATTTAAGTTGATACCAACTAGAGTTATTGATTATTGGGATTTACCTTTAACTTTATTCATTTGTCTATGACTCCGCCCTGGGGCAAGAGATTAGAATTAATTGAAGCCTGTAACAACCTTGTTTTTACAAAGCAGCCTTCTATTCATCAAGTGACCAGTGTAATTGGCAATATAGTGGCTGTGTTTCAGCTGCGCAATTTGGGCCTTTGCATTATCAGAACTTACAACATGCAAAGGAGCAAGCTCTCAAGTACCATGTAGGTCATTGTTAACAGATCTATGCTAACTGATGCTAGTGCTCGACGATGGAAAATTACTAATGCCATCTTTAATTACGAAGGCGGATGGGATTTGCATGAGTTACCAATTCTTCAGTTTTATGGTATCAACTACCTGTAGACACTAGGTGCATTCTGTGGGTTAAAGGTTTATTGTGCAAATATGCATAATCTGCATGCTCAACTCCAAGTTGATACACTATGGCGGTGGCATATGTTAATCACATGGGTGCAATCAAGTCAGTATCCTATGATAGTTTACCTAACCTCATTTGGTGCTGGTGTATCATCACAAAAAATCAATGACATCACAGATTGGATGTTGGATCACAAAGTATTTAATGACATTGTGGCTCGATGGAACACCGAATATCGATGCATCCAGGCTCAATAACCAGTTGCAAAAATATGTGGCATGGCAGCCACATCCAGGGGCAGTGGTGATAGATGCATTCTCGTTACACTGGGGAGGAATGTTCCTTTATGTCTTTCCTCCATTTTGCCTCATCAGTCGGGTCTTGCAAAAAATTCAGCAAGATCCCGCTTCAGGCATTTTCGTAGTGCCTATGCAGCCATGATTCCCGCTGATATTGGGAATGATCATAGAACCTTATATGGTTATTTCTAAACACAAAAATTGCTGGTTCATCCCGTGACTCGGGAAACCATCCTCTGCATGATAAAATCAATTCATTGACTTGCAGACTCTGAGATGACCGTTCCTGCGACTCGGGTTGTCAGATCGAAACATGGACGTGCTCATTGCAGATTGCAGGGATAGCACCAAAAAAGCAGTACATTTCCTCATCAGGAGATGGAAATTGTTTTGTTTAAATACTAATATTACATATAAAATGGCACGGATAACTGATGTCTTGGAGTTCATTTCAAATGGGTCTCTGACAATAAATTAAGTTATAGTGCCATTAATTGTGCCAAACGTGCCTTCTCATCATATTTGCTGCCAGGGAGCGGGACCCACTCTGTCGGGTCTCACCCTCTGATATCCAGATTTATGAAGGATATCTTTTACACAAACGCTCCCAGGCACAGGTACACGGAAGTATGGGATATTAACATTGTGTTAACTCTACTTCGCCGGTGGGCTCCAGCTACATCCTTATCTTTGGCCCGGCTCTCGTATAATGTAGTTATGCTCATGGCGCTGGTTCAGCGCAACGCGTCCAGTCATTGCATAAGCCACGGCTGAACGAAATGGTTATATCTACCAATAAATAACATTCTATGTAAATGAGTTATCAAACTAAGCAGACCGGGGGCAATGGGTCTAAAGCTGGAATTCTGGCATCTCCTATGGGCCATAGATTGTGTATTGTCACACATATTTATCAACATTTTAAGGCTATTAAGAACCTTAGAGGCGCTGAGCTGGCAATGTTCATTAGCCACAAAAAAACACAGGAGGGTTTCAGTGCAGACCATCTCCAGATGACTTAGATTTGTATTGGCTTGTGCAGGAGTAAGCTCTGACGTTTTAAATCTCACTCCACCAGGGCTGCGATAACAGCAGCAAGGTTCATGGAGGTTCTGCTGGACCGCACCCTAGCGATAGTAGGATGGTCAAATGAGCGGACTTTCCAAACCTTTTATAATAAACCGATTGCCAGGCCAATTTCGTTTGCCAACTCAAGTTTAAGTTCTATTCAATAATTTGCTTATTATTGGCTTATTATTAGCATCAGCATGTTTTAAATCTATGTCATGTCTGAATGCATTGTTATTTTTTCACTTATCTTTGGTCAACTGATGCAGTGTGTTGCATGGACTCGTGTTCATGGTATGAAATCACAGAGCTTTGAAATCTTCACGGAATCACCCAAAGTAAAATAGGAAGATTAAACGAGAACTTACCAGTTTGAAGTTTGATCTTTATTTTATGAGGAGTTACGATGAGGGATTACGTGCCCTCCGCTCCCAACCCTCTCTCATAAAGGTCAGTTGGTAGTTATAGTTTCTCGAATCTTCCTATAATCAGTTCAACAACTGTTATGTGATTTCACACCACTGCTTTGAAGGCTGACACGCATGCAGGCTGGCGGGCTTCTTCACATAATCCCTCTTCGTAACTCCTCATAAAATAAAGATCAAACTTCAAACTGGTAAGTTCTCGTTTAACCTTCCTATTAAAATGCTGTCACCATGCAAACAAAACCTGGAAGCAAGAGGTCTCAGAGTGTGCAATTCAGAGCAGGAAGGAACATGGGCAATCAATGGCTTATGCTTTCTACCAGGCTTAATATAAGGAGGTATCATGGGAGGATTATCATGTTGGATTCATGGGAGGTGGTCTTGGAGGGGAGGATGCTCCTCAAACGCGGAGCATCCTGGACAATACAGCTCATTGTGATGATGCCATTAGACCAAAAGAAACTTATGGTTCCATTTTGACTCTGACATGACAATTAAATTTCAGGGTTGAAATTGCTACCATATTAGAGCTGACTGTCTTGTCAGATAGTTGGATGAACTCCAGCGGGGCTCCAAAAGACCTTGCTAGACTGGGATTGCTGCATTAATTGGTGTACCCATGGTTATCATGGAATAGTAATGAAAGTGCTTCAATAATGCGGTGGAAGCTTTGCACAGCTGGAATTCCGAACCCAAACTCTAGACCCACAGATGTTTATGCTCCAGATTTTTCTCCAGGAATCCAAAATCAACACTTCCAGATAGTGACAAGCAAAACACTGCAGTTATCAAACATTTTTATTTCATTGGTCATAATTTGGAAGGCTTGAAATATTTGAGTGGAAAATCTGCTGAGGCAACTTTCAAGCAACAATTTGGAAATCTTCCTCTGTAACAATTGTTTATTTTCCCCAACCACCTCATACATGAAGCATTGGCAAAATACTACAAAGAGCATTTTAAGATGCACGGGTGCTGCACCTTCTTGGCTCAGATTACCTAAGGTAGATTCTTTCATTCTATCTTTGGTAAACTGAGGTCAAACCAAAGCCTGTTGCTGGTGCCATGTTTGGAAAGGTCCCCTTCATCAGTCAACCAACCCTGTGCTTGTTTAGCTGCCAGCTCAATTTTCTTTTCAACTCCATCCACCGTGATCTCTGCGACCTCCTGTTGCTGAGGCCTTAAATCTTCAAATTCCTTCCCTTTGACTTTCTTCCTCTGTAGCTCTCTTCCTTTTAGGCTGCTTATAATGTATTGCCAGAACCAAGCTTTTGTCCATCTAGCCAAAAGTCTCATTTTTGAAAAAGCAAGCCGTTTTTCTACACTGAATAGGCACAAAAGTGCAAGTTGGTGTCATATTCACAAATTAGATAATTAGCAATCATCCATCCCTTTCAATCTTTTGCATATTAAGACAATCTCCCTCCCTCACACATTCTGCATGATATTTTAAACATCTGCTACACCTCCTCTACCTCCTCCTCTACCTTTTAACCTTGGCTGATATTATGTGTTAAAGTTAACGTTGCCTTGGAAACAGAGACATAGATCTCACACTTAAAATAGAATTGATTACAATACATTTATTTTGTTCCCTGTGTATGTAATTACCTATCAAAAAATCTACTATATAAAATGCTTAGAATATCAAATTTTTATTCTTTCTCCATGAAACTGCTGAAGCATTAAGAATCGAGTTTCATAGAGTCATAGAGTCATAGAATGATACAATGTGGAAACGGGCTCTTTGGCCCAACTTGCCCACACCGGCCAACATGTCCCAGCTACACTAATTCCCACCTGCCTGCATTTGGTCCATATTCCTCCAAACCTGTCCTATCTATGTACCTGTCTAACTGTTCAACGTTGGGATAGTCTCAGCATCAACTACTTCCTCTGGCAGCATGTTCCTTACACCCGCCACCCTTTGAGTGAAAAAGTAATCTGCTCAGATTCATATTAAATCTTTTGCCCTTCACCTTAAACCTATGTCTCGATTCTCTTACTCTGGGCAAGAGATTCTGTGCATCGATCCGATCTATTCCTCAAGATTTTATACACCTCTATGAGATCACCCCTAATCCTCTTGCGCTCCAAGGAATAGAGTCCCAGCCTACTCAACATCTCCCTATAGCTCACACCCTCTAGTCCTGGCAACATCCTTGTAAACCTTCTCTGTACCCTTTCCAGTTTGACAACATCTTTCCTGTAACATGGTGCCCAGAACTGAACACAATACATTAAATGTGGTCTCACCAATGTCTTTTACAACTGCAACATAGCCACCCAACTTCTATACTCAATACTATGACTGATGAAGGCCAATGAACCAAAAGCCTTTTTGACCACCATACTGTATCTACCTGCGACTCGACCTTCAAGGAACCATGCACCTGCACTCCTAGACCCTCTGCTCCAGGGGCGGAAATCTCCCCCCCCCCATTTTTTGTAATCCGGATTTTAAAACCCGGTGAAATCTCCGCTTTCCGTGAGACAGTGGGGGTTGGACTGTTGATCGAGGGTGCCGATCGAACAAGAGAAATGTAGGTCAGCAGGCAATGGGGGCGGGACATGATGATCAGCGTGATCATTGGAGGAGGGAGGTGTTGGTCAGAGGTGGAAGTGGGGGGGGGGGACTGAGGATAGAGCGCAGTGATTGGAGGAGGGAGATGTGCCAAAACACTCTTGGCACAGACCTGCGCCTCATCCGCAGCCAGGATCGATCCCGGCTCTCCGGCGCGAGCTGTTCCCATCCGAGTGCACCCCCCCCCCCCCCCACACGCCCGGGGGTGGCCAGAGATGTTGGGAGTCAGACGGGAGCGGTGCCCCCAGGCCCACAGCCAGCGCAGAGAAGCAGCGCTAAACCCAGCTCAACTCTGCCTGTCCTGCCAGGTTAACCTAGAGCCCTGCCTGGACTAGCAGGAAATATGGCCCAGGTTTACAGCCAGCGTGGAGAAGCAGCGCTGGTGTCCCGTCAGTCCAGGCAGGGCTGTAGGTTAACCCGGCGAGACAGGCAGAGTTGAGCTGCATTTAGAGCTGGATTGAGCCTCCGAAGGCTCGTGTGTGAGTGAGTGTGCTCAGTGAGTGCGGCCGCCAATAAATTGTGTCCCCCCTGTTCCCCGGTCCCCTACAAATTCTGATAGCGATTTCCGTGCCTGCTCTGCTCTACAACACTCCAAAGAGCTCTACCATTCACTGTGCAGATCCTGCCTTGTTAGACTTCCCAAAATGAAACACCTCATATTTCTCTGTATTAAATTCCATCAGCCATTCCTCAGCCCACCTGGCCAATCGATCCAGATCCTGTTGCAATTTTTCACAACCATCTTCACTGTGCAAAACCACCCACTTTTGCATCATCAGCAGACTTGCTAATCTTGCCATGTATGTTCTCATCCAAATCATTGATGTATATGACAAACAGTAACGAGCCCAGCATCGAACCCTGAGGCACACCACTAGTCATAGGCCTCCAGACCGAGAAACAACCTTCTACCATCACCCTCTGCTTCCTTCCATAAAGCCAATTTTCTATCCATTTGGCCATCTCTCCTTGGATCCCATGCGATATAACCTTCTATCGCTTTTCAATGCGATGCAGTGTTTCAAAGCTACTTCCGACAGAAGGCTATTTTCTGGAGAGGAACGAAAGCGACTATAGTCATTCTAAACACTTGCTATCTTGGTCACATGTTAACTCACAATTAAAGCAGTGACTATTATCAGATTTTAGTACAATCTCTTCAAGGATTGATTTAATGGTCGATATAGAGATCTTTATCAGTACGATGTCACACATTTACAAAGGCCCTGAAATCCAACAGCTTCATTTATTTCCACAAGTAAGGGTGTCATCATTCACCAAGTCCAAGAACTGCTAAGTAATGAAAGTTGAATCCTAGTTTGATTTGCAAAACTTCTTTTGCAGTTTAATTTTCTTTCTTGGCAGAGGAGATTAGTTTCACCATGGTATCATGTTTGGCGTGAACATTGTGGATTGAAGGGTCCGTTCCTTAGCTGTACTGATTTATGTTTTAAGTTAATAGAAATCGATTCAACTTTGTAACTTCCTGTGAATAATCAACAAATAGTGCTTCCATTCCACACTACACAGAAACAGCTTTGGGCTGCAGTCAGTCATCTTATTTAATGATCTAAGCAAATTTCAGCAATAAGTGCAATCTAGCTGCAAGCTGCAAGAATGCATTTAATAACAATTATAACTGGCATCACCTTGATTCAGATGGAAACACAAGCATCTTCATTGCTCCAACTTCTGAGTTGATTAATTGTGGGTTCAAATCTCACCACTAAGCTTGTTGAAGCATTTTTCAGCCTGAAGTAGAACCATAGAAACATAGAAAAATAGGTGCAGGAGTAGACCATTCGGCCCTTTGCGGCAGCACCGCCATTCAACATGATCATGGCTGATCATCTAAAATCAGTATCCCGTTCCTGCTTTTTCCCCATACAGGGTATCTCTTGATTCAATTAGTCCTAAGAGCTAAATCTAATGCCCCTGTCCCACTTAGGAAATCTGAACGGAAACCTCTGGAGACTTTGCGCCTCACCCAAGGTTTCCGTGCGGTTCCCGGAGGTTGCAGCTGGTTGTCGGGGGTTGCAGATAGTGGAAGCAGGTAGGGAGACGGACAAAAACCTCCAGGAACTGCACAGAAACCTTGGGTGGGGCGCAAAGTCTCCAGAGGTTTCCGTTCAGGTTTCCTAAGTGGGACAGGGGCATAACTCTCTCTTGAAAACATCCAGTGAATTGGCCTCCACTGCCTTCTGTGGCAGAGAATTCCACAGATTCACAACTCTCTGGGTGAAAACGTTTTTCTTCATCTCAGTCCTGAATGGCCTACCCCTTACTCTTAAACTGTGACTGTGATAGTAGATAGTGTGCTCATTTAAGATACAAAGATTATTTTCAGCTAAACCCAAAAGATCTCACAATCGCTAATGGTGAGCAGCAGGGTATGTGGACAACATTCCACCTCACCATTTACCTTTGATCGTCTGCACAATATTATTGCTATGATTATATATAAAAATGATAATCTTGGCCGACATGGACAAACTGAGGCAAAGGGCCTATTTCCATGCTGTGAGACCGACTCTAAGGTGCTTAAATACATGATTCATACTAAACAAACTGTTAACTGAAATATTGAATATTATATCATTCTCCGTGAGAACAATTTTCTCTGCTCACCATCTGTGTGGTGTTGTGAATAAAGATGGAAAGTTCCTCTCCACTTGGTATTTCTGGTGGAATAATAAACTTGTTAACATTTTAGCAGAGGTGACAATCAACATTACAAGTTGTTGGAAAGCATTCAGGGGAAACCAACCCAAATGAGATTTTTAGTGTCTCTAACCAGCTTCTTGCTATAAATGGAAAATTTTCATTTTCAAAGATTTATTTTAATATCGATTTGTGATGGGGGGGGGGGGGGGGGGGAAATAGTGGGACTGTGCTGTTCAAAAGTTGGAGCATAAACCCTTATTTTATTGTTGCTCCATCCTCCTCCTCAAAATTGTCAATGACTCCTGCTGTCCCGTAGACTTGGACATCAGAGCGATTGGAAACTAATGCTCCTGTCCCACTTAGGAAACCTGGAGACTTTGCACCCCACCCAAGGTTTCCATGCGGTTCCCGGAGGTTTTTGTCAGTCTCCCTGATGGTCGAAAGTGGTTTCCGCTTCTTCTATGTTCTGGCGATTATTTCAAAAAAATTAAAAACCGGCCGCGACTAAAAATAGGTTGCCGCTTTAAAAATCGGTACATTTTAAGTCGAAACCGGTTGCGATGCTAGTTGAAGGTGGTTGCCGGAGGTTGCAGGTGGTTGCCGGAGGTTGCAGGAAGTGGAAGGTAAGACCAATTTTTACATATTTCGGTAGAGATTTAACTTATGATTTCAGAAATCAACTCCTCTCTAGATTTGGTCAATTATTTCCCCAGATTTTGAATAAAACTTCACAAAACATCAAAAAATGTTAAAAAACAAACTGCTGCATGAGTCACAGTGCCACCTCACAGATGTCCAATCACAATGGATCTCATTTACATATGACATCACATTGGGACAGGGGTGGGCAATCTCTCCCCCTCCCTCCCTTCCACCCCTGTGCCTTTCCCCCACCCACCCCTTCTCTCTCCCCCTTTCCTCGCTCCCTCCCCTTTCTCTCTCTCCTCCCTATCCACCCCACCCCTCAGTGCCTCAGTTACCACCACCAACAACCATTGGCAGTGCAGCATTTCAAAGCATTTACCACCACCAACAACCATTTGCAGTGCAGCATTTCATAACAGTTAGCACCACCAACAACCATTTGCAGTGCAGCAGTTAAAAGCAGTTACCACCACCAACAACCATTTGCAATGCAGCGTTTCAATGTAGTTACCACCACCACCATTTGCAGTGCAGCATTTCAAAGCAGTTACCACCACCAACAACCATTTGCAGTGCAGCATTTCAAAGCAACCACATTTTCACTTTCAAACCAGATTAAGGGCACTCACAATTGAGTAGACATGTGTTCAGTGTTATTCATAGCTCAGAGAGATGTGACCCGCTTGCTTCCTCCATTTTGCAGAGACTGAGTGAGGCACAACACTTCCAGGTCCCCCCCCCCCCCCCCTCCCTCCCACCAGCAGGGGCATCAGAAGAATGTCAACATTTTTAAAACATTAATAACTCTTATTTTTTAGGGATGGGAAAAATCCTCTTATCCTGCGCAGCAGAGGGGAACTCCGAGTAAGATGGCCAATGATCACGGCAAAATTCGATTGCACATGAAACCCATGGTGAAGATCAGTAGTATACATTTAACTTAAAGACGGTCGTTTGCTAATTCACATTGATGGAGGAGAATTGCAATGAGTGGCGTGTAGTCACTATCAGATGGTGAACGTGGAGGTATTCAAGAAACAACAATAGTTAAGCTTTGAACGGTAATAGTGCTCATCTGCAGTCTATTCCCACGACTGAATTCCATGGGTTTTGCATGAATGGTCCACACTATTGTGTGTGGGTATGTGAACAGCACCAACATCATGTTCAGGCATTTCTACAACTTGGTACATCAGAAGCTCGCACGACCTGAAACCAAAATTATATGCTCTGGTTCACATGCAGTAATTACAACACAAACAGCTTTCCCCAAAATTCCACCTCTTAGTATTAATACCTTGCTCCAAAATGTAATGGCCCACAAGTGTCATGGTTAGGGTGGGGTTTGAATATTGTTTCTGAATCAGAGATCGCCCTTATTTTGTTCCATGGAGTAGATTTTTCACTGCCTTAAATAGAGCATTATCAGTAACGGCCTCATAATGGAGTTTTCCTCAACAAGCTGTGAACACTGCAATGCGACCTGTCCCACTTTGAAAGTGACCCAATGGCGGGTGCTCAATTTATGTGCCAATTTTAGGTTACCTTGTAATACAGAAATTATGGTTGGAAGAAAATTAAAATACAGATTGGATTTTTAGATTAAAACTGGTCAAATGGGCATGTTGAAAACTCCAATTATTTTCACAGGAACTAAACAAATTGTTGAACTAATTTCAGGGAAATAGGAGCAGAGAACTTTTTGATGGTTCACAGTCTGACTATTAAATCCAACTTAAGTAGGAATTCCTCAGTCATTGGAACTGCACATTCCACCAGTCAAAATCCACCCCGCCATAACAGCCTAACTCATTGCTTGAACATATCGTCCCTACCATGTGGTGTGGTTAGAATTGGTTTAGTTTATAGAATCACGCACCAAGGTACAGTGAAATGCTTTTGTTTTGTGCTAACCAGTCAGCAGAAAGACAATACATGATTACAATTGAGGTTTCCAGTGTACACATACATGATAAAGAGAATAACATGAGCAAAGCTTAGTGCTAGATGAAGTCCAGTAAATTCCAATTAAAGATAGCCTGTGGGCCTTCAACATAGAAACATAGAAAGGTGCAGGAGTAGGCCATTCGGCCCTTCGAGCCTGCACTGTCATTCAATATGATCATGGCTGATCATCCAACTCAGTATCCTGTACCTGCCTTCTCTCCATACCCCCTGATCCCTTTAGCCACAAGGGCTGCATCTAACTCTTAAATATAGCCAATGAACTGGCCTCAACTACCTTCTGTGGCAGAGAATTCCAGAGATTCACCATTCTCTGTGTGAAAAATATTTTCCGTATCTCGGTCCTAAAATATTTCCCCCTTGTCCTTAAACTGTGACCCCTTGTTCTGGACTTCCCCAACATCGGGAACAATCTTCCTGCATCTAGCCTGTCCAACCCCTTAAGAATTTTGTAAGTTTCTATAAGATCCCCCCTCAATCTTCTAAACTCTAGCGAGTACAAACCGAGTCGATCCAGTCTTTCTTCATATTAAAGTCCTGACATCCCAGGAATCAGTCTGGTGAACCTTCTCTGTACTCCCTCTATGGCAAGAATGGCCTTCCTCAGATTAGGAGACCAAAATTGTACACAATACTCCAGGTGCGGACTCACCAAAACCCTGTACAACTGCAGTAGAATCTCCCTGCTCCTATACTCAAATCCTTTTGCTATGAATGCTAACATACCATTCGCCTTCTTCACTGCCTGCTGCACCTGCATGCCTACTTTTAATGACTGGTGTACCATGACACCCAGGTCTCGTTGCATCTCCCCCTTTCCTAATCGGCCACCATTCAGATAATAGTCTACTTTCCTGTTTTTGCCACCAAAGTGGATAACCTCACATTTATCCACATTATACTGCATCTGCCATGCATTTGCCCACTCAGCCAGCCTATCCAAGTCACCTTGCAGCCTCCTAGCATCCTCCACACAGCTAACACTGCCCCACAGCTTTGTGTCATCCGCAAATTTGGGGATGTTGCATTCAATTCCCTCATCCAAATCATTAATATATATCGTAAATAGCTGGGGTCCCAGCACTGAGCCTTGCGGTACCCCACTAGTCACTGCCTGCCATTGTGAAAAGGACCCGTTTACTCCTACTTTTTGCTTCCTGTCTGCCAGCCAGTTCTCTATCCACATCAATATTGAACCCCCAATACCGTGTGCTTTAAGTTTGTATACTAATCTCTTATGTGGGACCTTGTCGAAAGCCTTCTGAAAGTCCAGATATAACACATCCACTGGTTCTCCCTTATTCACTCTACTAGTTACATCCTCGAAAAATTCTATAAGATTCGTCAGACATGATTTACCTTTCGTAAATCCATGTTGACTTTGTCCAATGATTTCACCACTTTCCAAATGTGCTGCTATCCCATCTTTAATAACTGATTCTAGCAGTTTCCCCACTACCGACGTTAGACTAACTGATCTGTAATTCCCCGTTTTCTCTCTCCCTCCCTTTTTAAAAAGTGGGGTTACATTAGCTACCCTCCAATCCTCAGGAACTACTCAAGAATCTAGAGTTTTGAAAAATTATCACTGATGCATCCACTATTTCTGGGGTTACTTCCTTAAGTACTCTGGGGTGCAGCCTATCTGGCCCTGGGGATTTATTGGCCTTTAATCCATTCAATTTACCTAACACCACTTCCCGGCTAACCTGGATTTCACTCAGTTCCTCCATCTCATTTGACCCCCGGTCCCCTGCTATTTCCGGCAGATTATTTATGTCTTCCTTAGCGAAGACAGAACCAAAGTAGTTATTCAATTGGTCTGCCATGTCCTTGTTCCCCATGATCAATTCACGTGCTTCTGACTGCAAGGGACCTACATTTGTTTTAACTAATCTTTTTCTCTTCACATATCTATAAAAGCTTTTGCAGTCAGTTTTTATGTTCCCTGCCAGTTTTCTTTCATAATCTATTTCCCCTTTCCTAATTAAGCCCTTTGTCCTCCTCTGCTGGACTCTGAATTTGAAAGAGGTAGATAGTAGCTTAGGACAGCTCTCTCGTTGTTGGTCAGGAGGTTCAGTTGCCTGATAACTGCTGGGAAGATATTGTCCCCGAATCTGCAGGTGTGGTTTTCACACTTCTATACCTCTTCTCTGATGAGAGGGGAGAAAAGTGAATGGCCGAGGTGCAACTTGTCCTTGATTATGCTGCTGGCCTTGCTAAGGCAACGTGAGGTGTAAATGGAGTCAATGGAAGAGAGGTCGGTTTGTGTGATGGTCTGGGCCACATTCACAATTCTCTACAATGTCTTGCCGATTTGGATGGAGCTGTTCCCAAACCATGCTGTTTAAATTTGTCTCTTAACAAGATTCCCAACTGTAATATTTACAGAATGAGACTTGAAACAGCCTTCACTTCAGCCCATGTATACTTCTCAGAGCTACAATATCAAAATTGTTTTGGCCATGGTTTCAGTTTTCCATTTGCGCTTGGGAGCTTGCCATGGTGTGCATCAATGCACAAGCTTCAGTTTTTGGCCAAGAAATGTGATTGCACAGCACGTTTTTAAGACAGAAACAATGGATTTTTTTTGAAGAGGTCATCAAGAGGATTGATGGGGGCAGGGCAGTGGATATCATCTATATGGACTTTGGTAAGGCCTTTGACAAGGTATGGTAGGCATTTATGGAAGGTTAGATCACGTGGGATGCAATGTGAGCGAGCCAATTGGATTAAAATTCATTATCTTGGAGGAAATAATCAACATGCAGTTGTGGGGGTAACCATATAACATATAACAATTACAGCACGGAAACAGGCCATCGCGACCCTACAAGTCCGTGCCGAACAATTATTTTCCCTTAGTCCCACTTTCCTGCACTCATACCATAACCCTCCATTCCCTTCTCATCCATATTCCTATCCAATTTATTTTTAAATGATACCATCGAACCTGCCTCCACCACTTCCACTGGAAGCTCATTCCACACAGCTACCACGCTCTGAGTAAAGAAGTTCCCCCTCATGTTACCCCTAAACTTCTGTCCCTTAATTCTCAAGTCATGTCCTCTTGTTTGAATCTTCCCTACTCTCAAAGGGAAAAACCTGTTCACATCAACTCTGTCTATCCCTCTCATCATTTTAAAGACCTCTATCAAGTCCCTCTTTAACCTTCTGTGCTCCAGAGAATAAAGACCTAACTTATTCAACCTTTCTCTGTAACTCAGTTGTTGAAACCCAGAATTGGTCTCACCAATGCCTTGTACAATTTTAACATTACATCCCAGCTTCTATACTCAATGCTCCGATTTATAAAGGCTAGCATACCAAAAGCTTTCTTTACCACCCTATCTATATGAGATTCCACCTTCAAGGAACTATGCACGGTTATTCCCAGATCCCTCGGTTCAACTGTATTCTTCAATTCCTTACCATTTACCATGTACGTCCTATTTTGATTTGTCCTGCCAAGGTGTAGCACCTCACATTTATCAGCATTAAACTCCATCTGCCATCTTTCAGCCCATTCTTCCAAATGGCCTAAATTTCTCTGTAGACTTTGGAAATCCTCTTCATTATCCACAACTATCTTGGTATCATCAGCATACTTATTAATCCAATTTACCACACCTTCATCCAGATCATTGATGTACATGACAAACAACAAAGGACCCAACACAGATCCCCGAGGCACCCCATTAGTCACCTGCCTCCAACCCGACAAACAACCATCCACCATTACCCTCTGGCGTCTCCCATTCAGCCACTGTTGAATCCATCTTGCTACTCCTGCATTTATACCCAACAGTTGAACCTTCTTAACCACTCTTCCATGAGGAACCTTGTCAAAGGCCTTACTAAAGTCCCTATGGACAACATCCACTGCTTTACCCTCGTCAATTTCCCTAGTAACCTCTTCAAAAAATTCAAGAAGAGTAGTCAAACATGACCTTCCAGGCACAAATCCATGTTGACTGTTCCTAATCAGACCCTGTTTATCCAGATGCTTATATATATTATCTCTAAGTATCTTTTCAATTAATTTGCCCTCCACTGAAGTCAAACTAACAGGTCTATAATTGCTAGGTTTACTCTTAGAACCCTCATTAAACAATGGAACAACATGCGCAGTACGCCAATCCTCGGGGAGTATTCCCGTTTCTAATGACATTTGAAATATTTCTGTCATAGCCCCGGCTATTTCTACACTAACTTCCCTCAATGTCCTAGGGAATATCCTGTCAGGACCTGGAGACTTATCCACTTTTATATTTTTCAAAAGTGTCAGTACTTCTTTTACTTTGAAACTCATAGTATCCATAGCTACTCTACTAGTTTCCCATACCTCACATAATTCAATATCCTTCTCCTTGGTGAATACCGAAGAAAAGAAATTGTTCAATATCTCCATCTCTGCAGATAGCTGTCCACTCTGTCTCTCCAATGGACCAATTTTATCCCTCGTTATCCTTTTGCTATTAATATAGCTATAGAAACCCTTTGGATTTACTTTCACCTTACTTGCCAAAGCAACCTCATATCTTCTTTTAGCTTTTCTAATTTTTTTCTTAAGATTCTTTTTACATTCCTTATACTCCTCAAGCACCTCATTTACTTCATGCTGCCTATAATTATTGTAGATCTCCCTCTTTTTCCAAACAAGATGTCCAATTTCCCATGAAAACCAGGGCTCTTTCCAATTTTTACTGTTTCCTTTCAACCGAACAGGAACATAAAGATTCTGTACTCTTAAAATTTCCCCTTAAAACCGAGATGAGAAGAACTTTTTTCACACAGAGAGTGGTGAATCTCTGGAACTCTCTGCCACTGAGGCCAGTTATTGGCTATATTTAAGAGGGAGTTAGATGTGGCCCTTGTGGCTAAGGGGATCAGGGGGTATGGAGAGAAGGCAGGTACGGGATACTGAGTTGGATGATCAGCCATGATCATATTGAATGGCGGTGCAGGCTCGAAAATGTCCTACTCCTTCACCTAATTTCTATGTTTCTAAATGTCCTCCATTTCTCTTCTACATCCTTCCCATAAAACAAAATGTCCCAGTTCACTCCTTTTAAATCATTTCGCATCTCATCAAAGTTAGCCTTTCTCCAATCAAAAATCTCAACCCTAGATTCAGTTCTGACCCTCTCCATAATTATATTGAAAATAATGGTATTGTGATCACTGGACCCGAAGTGCTCCCCAACGCATACCTCCGCCACCTGTCCCGTCTCATTTCCTAACAGGAGGTCCAGCACTGCCCCTCCTCTAGTAGGTACGGAATGCATGTTCGGAATGTATGTATAAGGAATGTATGTATTGCTGCAAAAAACTATCCTGCACACATTTTACAAACTCCAAACCATCCAGCCCATTTACAGAATGTGTTTCCCAGTCTATGTGTGGAAAGTTGAAATCTCCCACAACCGCAGATACTGGTTTACAAAATACGACACAAAGTGCTGCAGTATCGCAGCAGGTCAGGTAGCATCTCTGGAGAACAGGCCAGATGCTGCCTGACCTGTTGAGTTACTCCAGCACTTTGTGTCTATTGTGTAGTCGTGAAGGGTTGTTTTTTGGTTTGAAGGCCTGTGATTAGTTGTGTGCTGCAGGTGTCAGTCATGGGCCCACTGCTGTTTATAATGTACATTAACAATTTGGATAACAATATAGTTAACATTTTTTAGTATATTTGCAGATTACGTAAAAATTGGTGGTGTAGTAGACAGCAAAGCAGGTTTTGCAAGTTTACAACAAGATTTAGATTAGTTGGGAAGATGAGCCTAGGAATGGCAAACGGCATTTAACTCTTCCCAGAGTGAGGTGCATTAAATAGGGTTGGACTAGCACAGAGCCCAGAAGGGTGCTGCAGAACATAGATCTGGGATTACAGGTGTATAGTTCTCTGAAAATGAGGGTGGACGTTCAGGTGGATGCGGTAGTGAACAAGGTATTTGGGTTGGAGAAAAAAAGTGTTGGCGAAACTCAGCGGGTGAGGTAACATCTATGTAGAAATGGAATAGGCGACGTTTTGGGTCAAGACCCTTCTTCTTCTGACATTTCTTCAGACCTGAAACGTCGCCTATTCCTTCTCTCCATAGATGTTGCCTCACTCGCTGAGTTTCTTTAGCATTTTTTCGTTAACTTGCAAATTCTTCGTTTTGACAATTATCTCCCTTGCAGACCCATCAAATAGTCCCACACAAAGCAACATCCAAGTTGCTGGTCTTCATCTTGCCACTGGCCCCACTTCATTTACAGATCCCTCTCATTCTCTTTTCAATTCAGTTTCCACATTAAAACAATCAGTAAAGTAAATCTGTATTTATATGAAAAATGTCCACTCATTAAAATAAATATTGGCACACTATGATACTGTGTTGGAATTTATCTCTCGCTGTTTAAATATAGGTTGCATATCTACCAATTAAAAAAAATTACTCTAACGGTAAAGAAACTCTACAAAGACAACTTCTCCATGTCTTCACTGATCTTCAACAGAAAACTCCAGGCACCAAGTTTGTTTTATATATATAAAAATGACTTGGATTTAGATGTAAATGGATTGGTTAGGTTTGCAGATGACACCAAGATTGCTGAAGTCACAGACTGTAAGGAAGGCTGGCAAACTATATAGCAGGACATAGATTGACTACATAAATGGTTAGAAAAATGGAAGATGGAGTGAGCACTTAATCTGAGCAAGTGCGAGGTGTTGCGCTTTGGGAGGTCGAATGCAAGGGGAAAATATACAATTAATGCCAGACAATAACATTGATGTGCAGAGGGAATTTGGGGTCCAAATCCATAGCTCCCTGTAAGGTGGTGGAATGGCAAAGGTGGCAATATGCCACCTTCAGCAAGGTCTTGTATAACTATAGCATAATGTCCTAAGTTCTATACTCAATTCCCTGCCTGCTGAAGTCCAGTGTGCCAAAAGCCGCCTTCACCACCCTAACTACGGCAACACCACTTTCAGGGAACTATATACTTGTACGCCTAGATCTTTCTGCGCCCAATCCTAAACACCCTATCGTTCACTGAAGATCCTGCCCTCATGCGACTTCACAAAATGTAGCAGCTTGTATTTATTAATAAAACACCATTAGCCATTCCTCGGTAGACTTGGCCAGCTGATCAAGATCCCACTGTAGTTCTTGATAACTATCTTCACCATCTACAAAACACCTATTCAATAACATCTGCAAACTTATTAATCATGCCTTGTACATTCTCTAGATGATTTAAGATCCTTACATTAGGCTTTAGAGATACAGCGCAGAAACAGGCCCACCAAGTCCATGTCAACCAACAATTATCCCATATACTAACACTATCCTACACACCAGGGACATGTTTTTAAAACAATTTTATCGAAACCAATTAACCTACAAACTTGTACATCTGTGGATCGTGGAAGGAAACCAGAGCACCCAGAGAAAACCCACGTGATCTTAGGGAGAACATACAAACTCCATACAGGCAGCACCCATAGTCAGGATCAATCCTAGGTCTCTGGTGTTGTACAACAGCAACTCTACCGTTGCACCACTATGCCACCCAAAGGCACATCTATATCAACCAACCCACTAAGGCTGCAATGTTTCCAACTATTTGATCTGAATATATTGGTAACTTTGGAATGAATCCAGGAAAGGGCTCTTCAAGCTGCTAGTGCTCACCAGATCTGCAGAACTTGGGCCTCACACTGAATTGGAAGGCACACCAACTGGCTCTATGCAAGGGGAGCCATGCTCCCTGGAATCAGAATACATAAAGTATTTTAAGTTAGATGGATGGTTCTTCACCGTAAAAAGAAAGCAATGACATGTTGAAGGTTGTAGTCGAGAGCATCATCACCCCCAGCTTCGTAGTCCACATCATTTCTGGATCTTACTGTAGGGGCTGGATTACCTGCAGCTTGGATCAGGCAGAGATGCGACATGCATGGAACAGAAGTGTTGATATCATGGCGAAGATTTGAATCTCTCTGGTTTCACTTGAGAGTATCTGAAGACTTGAGTTTCTTTCCTAAGAAAAATATTTCCTTTGCGCAGTAGCTTATTAGCTATCTGAGAAATATTCGAGATGGGGACGAGCCATCTGTTTTACCAAGCAAGGTGAGAGAAAATAGCATTTAATGCAACAGAACCTCTTGGAATACATACAGGAGGACGCAAACTTAAAATTATTACCCTTAGTGTTTCTATTCTTTGAAACAAACAAGCTTTCATTTTTTCTTTCTCTCATCCTTTCTACTAAAAAGTTTAAGTGAATAAATAAACTTGCAAGCTTCCTTCATTATGGCTTCTATGTAACTTTCAGACTTTTTTGCCGAATTGCCCTTGGTTAGGCAACAGCCTGGAAGTTCCCAAATCAAAAACATTAAAAAACCCCTCATGCGTTAATTCCAATTAAACAAACTAATTGATACTCTGCAAATGGATTTCTTCATTAGGCGAGAAGAGCTGAGGAACCTTTTGAAGGTCACAAAACAGCTTCCACAGCCTCAAAATTGGAACATAATCTAAAATATTAATGGACATACTTATTGTTAAAAAGTTATTAGTAATAATACATTTCATGATTGAATCCTATCCCATAAAGTAATGGAAAACTTGCTCAGTTTACTCATGGACCTTTGGTGAATGTACTGAACTTGGTTTATGCCTCCTCATAAACAGAAATTTAGCCAACACAAGTTTAAATTCCTATTCACACACTATTATACTGAACTGAGTCTTAAGACTAGTCAGGAAATTCTTCATCGAGAGATGACATTACATACACAGCAGCCAATAAGCAACAAACCCAAGGGACTCTTCCTGGATCACTCTGATAGTTTTCTGACAGGTTACACTGTTAAAGTACTTCCCCATGGTGCCCAAATGTCTCTGACAATGATTTGTGATCCTACAGTGCACACCATAATGTTTGGGACAAAGACCCGTCATTTATTTATTTGCATCTGAACTCCACAACTTGAGATTCGTAATAGAAAAAAAATCACATGTGGTTAAAGTGCACATTGTCAGATTTTAATAAAGGCCATGTTTATACATTTTGGTTTCACCATGTAGAAATTCCAGCAGTGTTTATAGTCCCCCCATTTCAAGGGCATCATAATGTTTGGGACACAGCGGTGTCATGCAAATGAAAGTAGTCATGTTTAGTATTTTGTTGCATATTATTTGCATGCAATGACTGCTTGAGGTCTGCGAATCATAGACATCACCAGTTGCTGGGTAATGCTCTGCCAGGCCTGGATTACAGCCATCTGTAGATTAGGCTTGTTTTGGGGGCTAGTCTCCTTCAATTTTCTCTTCAGCATATAAAAGGCATGCTCAATTGGGTTCAGATCTGCCGATTAATTGGGCACTCGAGAATTTACAATTGTTTCGCTTCAAAAAACTCCTTTGTTGCTTTAACAGTATATTTTGTATCATTGTCTTGTCATTGAACTGCCAGCCAATGAGTTTTGAGACTTTTTTTTAAAAACTTGAGCAGACAGGACATGTCTATACACTTCAGAATTCATTATGCTATTACCATCAGCAATTGTAACATCAATGACGATAAGTGAGCCAGTGCCTTCAGCAGCCATACATGCCCAGGTCATGACCTTTTTCCAGAATTGTGGTTCTATCCACATGACCCTTTTCCAGAACTATGATCGCTCTTTTAAGTATTTCGTAGCAAACTGTTACCTGGCCATCCTATTTTTGCGGCTAACTAGTGGTTTGCATCTTGCAGTGTAACCTCTGTATTTCTGTTCATGAAGTCTTCTGCGGACAGTGGTCATTGGCAAATCCACAACCGACTCCTGAAGACTGTTTCTGATCTGTCGGACAGGTGTTTGGGGATTTTTCTTTATTTTAGAGAGAATTCTTCTGTCGTTAGCTGGGGTGGTCTTCCTTGGCCTGCCAGTCCCTTTGTGATTAGTAAGCTCACCAGTGCTCTCTTTCTTCTTAATGATGTTCCAAATAGTTGGTTTTGGTAAGCCTAGGGTTTGGCTGATGTCTCTTAACAGTACTATTCTTGTTTCTGTCTCGTAATGGCTTATTTGACTTTCATTGGCACAACTTTGGCCCTCATATTGATAAACAGCAATAAAAGACTAGGTACCGAGAGCTCCCTCATAACTGCATGAAGGAGGCAATTAAACACACCTGAGCATTTACAAATATGTGTGAAGCCATGTGTCCCAAGCATTATGGTGCCATGAAATAGGGGGGGGGGGCAGACTGTGTATAAACACAGCTGGAATTTCTACATGGTGAAACCAAAATGTATAAAAATTGCCTTTATTAAAATCTGACAATGTGCACTTTAGCCACATGTGATTTTTTTCTATTACAAATCTCAAATTGTGGAGTACAGAAGCAAATAAATAAACAATGAGTCTTTGTCCCAAACATTATGGAGGGCACTATATTTAATGAATGTCCCACAGCTTTAGGGCAGATACAAAATGCATAGGGCCCTTTGGCACAGTAACATCAAGATTGGCTCCAAGCTCAGTGCTGAATAGAAAGACGGATGTGCTGCTCTCACCTCCGGTGTGTTCTGTAATTTCACTATAATACAGACAGGAAGGTCAGGAATGTGCTGACATTTGCATGTATCAGATTTATATTCTGCATTCTAATACAGCTTGAAACCACGGAAAAATTATGGCACTCAGCTCCATCCTTTCCTCAGCATTTGTCTTTTTAGTGGAAATTGCCTTTTCACTGAAAACCTCTGAAATAATATTGTGGATTAATTTGAGAAAGGGATTTTGTATGGTTATGGCTGTTTTAGTCAGATTACCTTTGTGAATTTTATATAACTGACATTCTTCAGGTCAAGATTTTGTATCACTGCCATCACTTGAGGATTGTTTTATCATTTTCATTCCTTTCCAATTCAGTAACAATCTCAGCAGGTACAAGCAACAAATTGGAAACACACTGTGGCTTTGGCAAGGTTTTAATTAGTTAGATTATTTATTTCCACTACCCTGCCAACAGCCATTTTGGGATACCATCGCACATTATAATACTAAAAAAAAGAGGTAACATTAAATTTATCCACATGTATCTTAGATTGCGCTTACAACAGAGTCACATCAACCGCCTCCCCTCCCCATTTGTTGAGTACTTGGCAATTGTTAAAAGGCATGGGGGACACAAAATCTGTTCCTCAAGAGGACCTCCGCACACTCCTGTGCCGTATTGCTTTTGGCTACAGACTGCACCTTATCCAAGATCACAGCTATGGTCGACTACTACAGCAGGCCACCAGTGAGCACCTGATGAGTTTCACCAGCTGTCCATAAATCCACAAAAGCGTATTGATCCAGGAACAGAATGCCTCAGAAGAAACATTTCCGAATTCAGAACTGGGAATCAGAAGAATATTAGCTTTGGTTCATAGAAGCCCAACAAAACGACAGAAAAAATCTTGGATTTAGATCTTGAGAGGTTCTCAGCTGAAAGAAATAAATACAGGCACACAATGTTAGAGTAACTCAGGCAGCATCTCTGGATAGGACAGTTGCTCTACAACCTCCCTTCCCAGTTCTCTGATCAGACCGACTGTGCACGGTTACATTTTATCTGTTTGCTCGGATGTTACCTTCTCCTAGCTAACAATGATCTATTCTTATCTCTGTATCTCCCTCTCCCTTGACAGTCTGAAGAAGGGTCTCGACCCGAAACGTCTATGATGCCACCCGTCCCGCTGAGTTACTCCAGCATTGTATCTATCTTTGGTTTAAACCAACATCTGCAGTTCCTTCGTAAACATTTCATCTGAAGGAAAATAATGTTTTTTTTTTAAAAAGTATATGCACTTGCAGGGAAAATCTGGACTTGCTATAAACCAAATCAAAAGCTCCGGCAGATATAAGAGCATTGTACTATACGCATGAACAATGGATACAGCTGTGTATATTCAAAATATATGCCCGCGCAGCTTCACATTTGTTACTGTGAACTTCCCTTGACCCATTTCTCAATGATTACTCATTTACCTGCAACAGAACATATTTCAAGAATTGCAAGTAGATACCATTTCAAAAGCATGTTGACAAGTTTTGCGGGCATTGAGGTATAGTTAATACAAAGGATCATGGCAATAAAATATATGAAATCAGGTCACACTCAGTGAATTAATTTAAATATAAATAACTTGAAGGTGGGAAGATTAATTCACTTTGAAAAGTGGAGATGATAAAGAGAATGAGTGAACATATAAAGATTATTAAAAGTAATGTTGACCAATATGTTCATAAACATGCAAAGAGACAGCATTCATTTTAGGAAGGCTATTAATACAGTGCTAGTAATAGTGTAAAAATATGGCGGGTATATGGAACAAAACAAGAGGTGATTGAGGTGGGTTACAGCATTTCCAAGGCACTTGGATAGGTACATGAATAGAAAATGTTTGGAGGGATTTAGGCCATACAGGACTAGCTTGAGGTCCTTGAAGAAATACAAAACAATATTGCGAAGACATTTGGATTGAAGTTGGGCCGAAGGGCCTGTTTCCATGCTGTATAACTCCAACAAGCTATCTTTGTGTAGTATGACAATTGACAGGATTGTTTTTTGTTTCACAATCATATATTTTGTTGGTAAAGATACACCTTCGCTTTATGATTTTGTACTATCCAGCATAAATCCAGCAGAATCTAGCATATATCCAGTGCTGGCTCGAAGGGGCGAATGGCCTACAACTGTACCGATTGTCTAAATGTTAAGAAATGCAAAACGGCCCCTTTTAAAACTGTTTATTTCCTGACTTTGCCCTTCTTTATAGAAGCCTAATCTGCTGTGAGTATATACTTCATGTATGTACAGAAAATTATTCAAAAATATAGGCGAGATTGTTATGCTCTCCTCACAGGTAAAGTACCCATCTCCGAGTACAGTTGTAATATTTGCCCAATTGTTGTGCAAAGCTCTTCCAACTTAGTGCTCAGAGATCAAGTATAATTTTTGATTCTTTGGCCAGATATAACTGACGTCCGAAGTGTTCTTTCTGCTCTGACAGAGTAAAAATTTTCATTGTGCTCATCAAATATTTTGGGACTTGGCTGCAGGAACCAAGAATCAGCTGAAACTCAGTTGTGCATTGTCATGTAGAACAGGAGGGAACCAAATTCATCTTGATAGTCTGGACTGGATTCTAACCTATGACGTGGAGGTTAAACTCACTAACCTTTCCACCGCCTGGATCCCAAAATATAGTCAAATTTTATTTTCACGTGGTATTTTAAGTATATAGAGTTATGCAAGAGAGACAGACATTAACTATTCTGAAACTTCAATTTTTCAAATCTGACTTGTTATAGCTTGTTGAACAAGAACTGAAACCGCAGCTGACGTACATGGGTGTAATGCTTGTCCGATTCAATTTAGACTAACAGGAACGGGTGGACCGCAATCACATCTAGTTCAGTCTGCCCCTCCCAGTGACTGGCATTCATTGCTGAAGAATCTAAATCTTGGTAGATGAAGCCTTAAATCCAGGATGCAAAAGGAATTATACAAATGCAAAAGTAGATTTCCTGAAAGTATTGCTGAGTGATACAAACTTATTTTTAAAACAAAGAATTGTCAAATTTAGCAATGTTTTGTTTGTTTACTTATCTCTCAAATGATTTAGTATTTGTGCTATACTTCTAAAACCAGAATATTATTGATCTTGTAAAGTGCCAGCAGTAACAACGCATCTCATCTGTCAGTGGGGTACTCACAATTCAATGGTATGAACATTGAATTTTCTAATTTCAGGTAATCGACTTCAGATGTTCTCCTAACATACACCTGTCCATTTAGTTTCCTCTCTGTTCACGTTTCCCATCCCCCTCGCCCTTCCATTTGCCCATCTTCACCTTCCATTGGGATCGCTGGTGGAAGTCTAATTGAATACCAAAAACCCAGTCGATCTCATGTCTAGGATTCATTAGTCAGTCACGCACAAGTGCTGCTTTATTCCTATTTCTCAATAGGGCAAAAACACCAGAAAAGGTAGGGATAGGTAGGTCAAAGAGTGTGCACAGTGCTTGGAGTCCCCGAATTGAATCTTCCCATAAGATATAAGATATTAAGATATGCCATTTATTGTCCCATGTTCGTGCCTTTAGAATTTAAGGTGAAAGTCCTGAACCCAGAAGAAAAAACTTTTCCTTTGCGAAATCGAATTGAATGGACAGCCCTCAGAACACAATGTAGAATCTAACATTTTCAGATAATCGGTCTTTCCTACGTGTCAGAACTGACCGGTTCCAACGCGTGATCATTCACATGCAAGTTTTTATTCACCCCACAGGTACCAGTGAGGAGAGGGAACAAAACATCCTCTACGATAATCAACACTGGTGCCCCACAGGGATGCGTTATTAGCCCCCTTCTAAACTTGTTGTACATTCATGCCTGCAGCAAAATACAAAATCAATTTAATCCAACTCAATTTACAAATTTGCAGGGGGGGGGGGGGGGGGGGGGGACACAGAGGAACAATTCCAGGACCGTTTGGAGTCTATAGACTGGGCAATGTTCAGGGACTCGGCAACGGACCTGAGTGAATACACCAGTCGCTACAGACTTCATAAATAAAGGTGTGGAGGACTGCATCCCAACGAAACCTTCCGAGTGTTTCCTGACCAGAAGCCTTGGATGAACCTGAGATCCGCATTCTTCTGAAGATCAGATCCCAGGCATTCAGGTCTGGAGATAGAGGTCTACAAGAAGTCCAGATACGACCTTAATGCCTTCAAAAAGGCCAAAAGGGAGGTTGAGACAGATGTTTGGCAATTGTGGCGGGGCTTGAATGCAATAACCTCCTACAAGACGATATCAGGAGGCAGCTCAACTGTCAGCGAAGCATCACTCCCTGACGAGAACAATGCGTTTTACGCACGCTTTGATAGGGAGAACACTGATGTGCCTTCCCGAGCCCCCATTCGCCGTGATGATATTTTGGTCAGTCACAAAGGCCGACGTCAGAAGATCCTTCAGAGCGGTGAACCCTCGGAAAGCCCCTGGACCTGATGGTATCCCCTGGCGTGTTTTCAAAACCTGTGCGGACCAACTGGCTGGAGTTTTTACAGGCATTTTCAACCTCTCATTTCTGAGATCCGAGGTTCCCACCTGCTTTAAAAGGGCATCAATAATACCGGTGCCCAAGAAGAGCAAGGTGACGTGCCTCAATGACTATCGACCAATGGCACTCACGCCTGTGGTGATGATGTGCTTTGAGAGGCAGATCATGGCGCAAATCAACTAATAACTCGACAAAAACCTGGACCCACTGCAGTTCGCCTACCGCCACAACAGATCAACGGTTGATGCGATCTCACTTGCTGTCCATTCCGCTTTGAACCACTTGGACAACAAAAACTCATGTCAGGCTGTTATTCATTGACACCAGCTTGGCATTTAATACCATCATCACCTCCAAGCTGGTTACCAAGCTTTCGGATCTGGGTCTCTGCACATCCCTCTGCAATTGGATCCTCGACTTCCTCATACAGAGACCACTGTCTGTCCGTATTGGTGGAAATGTGTCATCCTCTATAACAATCAGGACGGGAGCACCTCAAGGCTGCGCGCTCAGCCCCCTGCTGTACTCACAACTGCGTAGCTGGACATAGTGCGAACTCCATCATCAAGTTCGCCGATGACACCACTGTTGTGGGACGTATCACTGATGGGGACGAGTATAGAAGTGAGATCGACCGATTGACCAAATGGTGCCAGCACAATAACCTGGCTCTCAACACCAGCAAAACTAAGGAACTGATTGTGGACTTTGGAAGGGGTAGGATGGGGACCCACAGTCCCGTTTATATCAACAGATCGATGGTGGAAAGGGTCAAGAACATCAGATTCCTGGGTGTGCATATTTCAGAAGATCTCTCCTGGTCCCAGAACACTGATGCAATTAGACTTCACGCTGCCTTGGCAAGGCTACCATCATAATCAAGGTCCAGTCTCACCCTGGTCACTCCCTCTTCTCCCCTCACCCAGATTCCGAGACAGTTTCTTCCCCACTGTTATCAGGCAACTGAACCTACCTCCAGAGAGCAGTCCCGACCTTCAAACTGTCTTTAATTGGATTTCAATCACACAAAACGGTACACCCATTATCCTGTATCTGTACACGGTAGATAACATGACTGTAATCATGTTGTCTTTTCACTTACTGGATAGCACACAACAAATATGTTTTTCACTGTACCTCAGTCTCCTTGTTTACAGCTTTTCCAGATCAGCTGCGAATGGCCACCCTCAATATTAACAGGATACATCACTTGCTTGATCGAGGGTGGCCATTTTCTGATCTAATGAGGCTGGCCATTCACAGCTGATCTGGAAAAACCAATGGCCACCCTCAACAAGACTAATTTTTCTTCCCTATTTAAAACAGCAGTTTGTCACTTCCAGTTCTGAAGAGAGGTCATCAACTGAAATGTAAACTGTCTGATCTGACTATTCTCACTAATTCATACTTCCAGGCATCTGATATTTTTTGCTTTTATCTCTCATTTTCCCGTTAAACATTGAATATATCATGGAAGGGCAGTCATAATATCTGACATCCTGGATTACACATGGATCCCTAGAATGTAAACATGGCATGGGCCACAATACAATGAATATTCACCAGATGCTTGATGGAAAGAATGCCCAATGTCATCAAGGTCAACACTGCATCTGCCTTAATTATCAATCTGCAAATATTGATAAACCTCACCGGGCCTTTCAATTTTTTTGAGGATTAATTTGGTTCTGAAAATCTTTCGGCTTGTGTCTTTCGGCTGAAAATCTTTCAGCTTATGTTGGTGATAAACAGCAGCTCTGACCCAAAAGATGGAGATAACAACAAATTGTTGCTCCCAGACTGGCAAGCTTGGTTAAAAGTAGTCTGGCTGAAAACTGAAGATTCTCCAACCTGAACTCAGCTTCTGGGAAGATCATGACAAACCTTCACAACCAAAAGCTACTCAATGCTCCCATCGCATCTAACAAAACAAATTTCAATGACACCATCTTAATGCAGTCAACACCCCAACTTATTATCCTTCCCATTCTTACGATATTCCAAAGCACACTATTGAAGATAAACATTTTCTGTGGTCACAATTTGAAAGCATCATTGTCTGCACAAAGAGGCAAATCACATAGGTACGGCACTATTTTAATGACATTAGTTGAGTGGATAAATGTTGGTTAGGATATGATCTACATTAAGGCAAAAAGGAAATGTCAAGCTGAGGACTTAACACCACTACGAGCCATATTATTGGAACAAAGATGGAAGACTTTGAAAATTAATAATTTGAGCTGAAAATTAACCTTTCATACATCATAAATCAAACCAGTTCCAAAACCCTCAGTCTCCAAAATACTTGCTTGAAGGTAATAGAGCAAGTTTATATATCAAAATCACAGCAAAGTTCAGTGGACCGCCACATTGTACAAGAGAAAATGTAGCATGTTTGTATGCACCAACACACCAAAGTTATTTTCACAACATTTAAATAGACAACCAAATAGCCCTCACCATACAGGTTTAGTTGCAAATTGAGCAAAAACTGCATTTTGGAAACACCATTTAAAAAAGTGAATTGTAACAATCTTTCCAGAAATTTTACTCAGAACTTTCCAACCTATTGTGTTTACAATGGTTGTCCATGCGAGAACATAGAAGATTGGTTTCACATTAAGAGATTAAACCAAGAGTTGATATATCAAGGCACTGCTAACAGCAATAGAGCAACCAAATGCCCAGAAGACCAGAGCCAAAGCAATGCTGCTCTTGACGAGTGAAATTGCAAGCCTGAAGGAATCGGAGCAAAAATATGGCAAGGAAATTAAACATGAAAATAGAGTTCATCAAGGACATGCTGAAATCTTCTAAAAAAGTTGATTTTAACAAAAATTGAAAATACAGTGAATTGTAATCTGGGCATAATACAGTGCGACATACTCCATAAAGACGAACAGAACTGATAAGAGTCTTGACAATGACAGTCTATTTTACCTTGAAGATCTCAGACAAATCGACCATCTTCAGTCATTATTGGCTTCCAACAGGTGATTGATGGTTACTAATGCTAGGAGCTAATCCAAGCAAATGGTAATCATGCTGCTGGGAAAATTCAATAAGAAGTCACCACATATCAAATGCAAAGCATGGCAAAAAATTGTTTAGGGCAGTGACCAATGGAAATGATATGGTAGACAGATTAAACCAAAGTATAATATGCAAGGAAATAAAGTGGATGCCTTGATATTTATCAATAAGGTTTGAATTGCAGAAAATGGATTTCAGCACAACATTGAAATAAGTGAAGACTCTACCTGTTGCCTCGGGAAAATTTAAAGCTTTGAAATGGAAACCTCAAAGCTTTGAAATAAATAAACAGTTAACGCAAAAAAAAAAACTGTTGCCAATTTACATCACTCGTCTGAGAACAGTAAATTTTCTACTCAACTCAAAATGTACATAATTCCCCCCCCAGCACGAGCAACTGAATTCCAGTTGCATTCACAAAATCTATTTTATAGGGTAAACGGTGCTGTAAGTACTAAATCAAACAGCAACTCTTTATATCTTTCCATCCCAAATATCAGTTGACTACACAACAATTTGACACTAGCATAGGCAAGTGCACTTTGGCATTTTATTGTGAATGCTTTATTTAAGACATACATGGCCAAACTGCCATTAATTCTCATTTCTACTGGTAAAGTGCAGAATTACAGCGATTATCTGAATCCAACAACTTTCAAAAATGTCACCCTTCCTGTTCAACAGTAATGTGGATATTGTTTATCAGATACAAATTTCGGATGAAATAGACAGCAATTATAAGGACCCTTTGGGAAGCAGGCTAACTTCACACTAAAGAAAATAAATTTTAAGTCTGATGCAAAAAGCTATTGAAAAAGACTTGCATCTTAAGACAGGGTTTCAGTAACATGTGCACCAAAGTAGCTATTACCCCCTCAGTAATAGACAAAAAGTCAAATGCAGCAACTTCAAGGGTGCAGCCCTATTTTTATGCAAAAAGCCCATAGGTACTTCCAACGGCAAACTATTTGAAATGCCTTATGCAGTTTGAAAAAAGTCTTTAAACTAAATGAACACTCAGAGGACGAGAAATATACCCAACATTCCAATCAAGTTCCAGGATCTGCATAGTGATGAGTTAACAGAGCAGTCTTTTCTCCAAGCCACTCTACTGGAAACTTAAAAGCACTTAAGGTATTGCTGATGTTAAAGCTGCAGAACAAATTATGGTCCAATGTGTAGGGTCAAAAAAAATGACAAAGCTGATTTTGTTTTAAGAAACTGGATATTGCATTAACACCAATCAGCACAAAAGGTTATAAAGACAGCTGTAAAATACAATTCCACTAATAAATACTGGAACAAAATCAAGTTCATAGGTTGTTAGAAATGCAAACTATCAATCCCAATTTTAACCAAAAACAAAGCAGCATACATCTTCAGACATCCATTAAAATACTGGTGAACAGATACGATATACTTTACACACATGCATTACCACAGTGCATTAACTGTGAGCAAGGTGACCAAGGCAGCAAAAACAACATGCGGTCAAAATTGACTAAAAGCTGCTGAATCTATTCAACATCCTTTAGCATAGAGATGTACTAAAGCACATGACCAATTTCTTCCCATATTTACAGACATTCAAAAAAAAATGTTCGAATCATCTGTGAAGCAAAATGAAAGACTCCAGTTTTTCTGGAATCTGTCCTTCATACACTAATTGGTGTTTTACTATGGCACGGGCAGCAAGGCATTGCAAACTTGTATGGTTGATCGGCTGGATCAAGTTTTTCCCCATTTCCCTCTCATTCAGCAAATCACAAGCTGTTTGTTTTTGGGAGTTTGTGGTGTCGAAGTGTGCACCCGCTTTAATTAGAAGATTCATGATTTCTGGGTGATTGTTATGTGCTGCAATGTGCAATGGACTGTTGTTTTCAAAATCTCTTGCATTGAGATCCGCTCCACACTCCAGTAACATTGCAGTGACCTGCAGAGATGGAAATTTACAAACGGGATAACGACCCACAGAAGTGGTATCTTTATCGACTGCCAGATGAAGGGGGGAAAACCCAGTCTTTCCTCGAGAGTTCAGTTTTAGAAATCTGTAGATGGTTTGCCGCTTGAGATGCTCTTGTTCAGAGCTGCATTTCACCTTCTCTAGTAAACAAATTAGATGCAAGATTATTGACAGGGCTTTGCTCAATTGCGTCAAGTCAGATGGTGCTTGTTCCTGCTTCATAGCTCTGTCTATTTCAAAGACACTTTTGCTCAATATTCCCATTAAATCACTGAAAGAAACAGAAGTTCCCAAGACTCCTTTTGTAGGGTCTTGCAGCATAAACGAAAAAAGTTCAGCGAAAGAAAGCAAACTGCTGGCTGTCATTGGACTCAGTGGATCCAGATTATTCTGTTGCATATCCAATGCATACTTCCACAAGTTGATGCACCTTTCAAAATTACCAGAATCAGCATATACAGCACCTCTATATCTTATGTAGTAAGATGTATCCGGATGTGAAGGACCCAGTATTCTCTCTCTGATTAGTAGTGCCTGCATCCTCATCTCATCTGGATCAGCAATCAATGCTTCCAACTCCTCTCCAGAGATTACTTCTTTGGCATAATCATAAGCCATTATTAACTGCTGGGGCTCAGGTTTAGCAAGTATATTAGCCCCATCACTGTATCGCATGTCCATAGCTTTTTTCCAATATTTCATTGCTCCTAACAAATCTCTCTTCTTGTCCACAAATGTAGCTCCTAGGAGCTCCAGAGCATCAATACGTTCAATTTTACTTGTTTGTGGGTGTTGAGTTAGGAAGTCCACAATATTGGTATGACCAGTAACACTGGCAGAAAGCAATGGAGTCATTCCGTAACCATCCTTCTCCATTTTGGCTCCATATTTAAGCAGCATCTTCATGATCTCCAGGCTCCCAGATTCAGCACAGTCATGCAACGCTGTATTTCCTTTATTAAAAAAAAAAAGAAACATGGTCAAACTCTCTAGATTCTGCTTTAAAAAAAAACGTCTCTATACCTATAAAAGTCTCATCCTGTATGCATGCGTGTGGGTGTATACGTCTTTCTAACTTCGTCAAAACAGCACGATAGCGCAGAAAATTTTACAGATTATTAATCACATTAACCTTGACAAAATAAACTGCTTCACTTCACATTTCACGTTATATTTCACAAGTGACAGTGTTTTAAAAATAGTCAAAACAAGGTTTTGAAACGGCAAACCTTCAACCCGCTTCGAGTGAAGTCACAAAGGGGGGTGGGCGGCCACCAGCTCCTGTGACATCAGGGGGAGGGACGTATTTAAATTAACGTTACGCTTTTTCCAACCCGGGCTACTACCAGCGACGCATCGAGACCACGCTGGTGAAGGAGACATCCAGACCGCAGCGGTGGGCCTTGCGACGATGTGCGAGGGTAGTTGCCACATCTACACTCCCTCTCTCTACCCCCCCCCTCCTCCCCCTCCCCCCCCTCTCCTCTCCCCCCCCCTCCCCCTCTTGCTCTCCCCCCTTTCTCTCCCCTCTCCCTCTCCCCCCCCCCCCCCCCCTCTCTCTCTCTCTCTACCTCCCTCCCAACAGGTCTGCACTTGGTCTAGGGCTAAAAAAAAGCGATGTTTTAATTATGCCGTTGTTTTCATATTGATAAAACGTGAAAACTTTTGGGTTCAGTAAAACAAAATCTATAAGATTCTATGTGTGTACAACTCATTCTTCCACCCAGGTGGCAGTTCTAGCACCATCTGTGGAACCAAAAATATACATAAACAAGGAACTGCCGATGCCCGTTTACATTTAAAAAATGCTAGAGTAATTCAGCAGGTCAGGCAGCATCCCTGGAGAACATTGATAGATGACACTTCAGGTCAGTGCCCTTCAGGCTGAGCCAAAAGAACAGTCTGTTTTTGGTCAAGATCTTGCATCAGGACATAGTAGAGGAAAGACAGCTAGTACAAGAGATTACAGAAAGAGGAGAGGACGGGGTTGACTGGTAAATAAGTGGAACCAAAGGAGAAGACATGGGTAAATGGATCCATGTAGAGGAGGGAGAAGGGTCGATTTGGGAGATCGTTGTATTGGTTAGTAGGAAAAGACACAAGAAGGGTAAAGAAGAGAGCACATTTACAGTGAACTCCAGTTCCATGTGAAAGTGCCAAGGGACCGAGGTGGACAAGTAGGGCTAAATGAACCAAGGATCACAGGATTGGGTGCACTTTGCGAACACAGAGAATGGGGAGGGGAAGATGTGACTACTGGTGGGATTCCATGGTGACAAAAAATAATGCGCTCGATGCAAAGGTTGATAGGGTGAAAGGCATAGAATAAGGGAACTATCTCTGTCCAGGGGTGTGTGGAAATATGCACATACAGGAAATTGAGGAAGTGTGGGCGAGGGCTCCATCAACTACAATGAAGGGAAAACCAAGTTTGCCAACAAGGAGACCATTTCAGATATCCTGAAAGAGAAAGCCAGGTCTCATCTTGAGAACAGATGTGGAGACGGAGATACTGAGAAAAAAGGACAGCATCCTTACGAGTAACAGGGTGGGAGATAATTGTGACAGTCTGTGTGTTCACCATAAATATCAGTAAATAGTTTTAATTTTGTTACCGTCCCAGAAAAGGGAGAGATGTCAGAAACTGTCCAAATGAATTTGAAATAGAAATTCACAGTGAAGGAGATAAAATTGTCATGTTCATTGTCATGGCTGGGGCTTTGATTTGTAAAAGTTGGGGGGAAGAAAAAAAGAGACGTTGTTTGGGTAAGTAAAAGGTCTGCCAGGCAGATGACAGTATTGATGGAGTGGCGATGGTTGAGGCTTGATAGAAACATTGAAAATAGGTGCAGGAGTAGGCCATTCGGCCCTTCGAGCCTGCACCACCATTCAATATGATCATGGCTGATCATCCAACTCAGTATCCTGTACCTGCCCTCTCTCCATACCCCCTGATCCCTTCAGCCACAAGGTCCACATCTAACTCCCTCTTAAATATAGCCAATGAACTGGCCTCAACTACCTTCTATGGCAGGGAGTTCCAGAGATTCACCACTCTGTGTGAAAAATGTTTTTCTCATCTCGGTCCCAAGGGATTTCCCCTTTATCCTTAAACTGTGACCCCTTGTCCTGGACTTCCCCAACATCGGGAACAATCTTCCTGCATCTAGCCTGTCCAAACCCTTAAGAATTTTGTAAGTTTCTATAAGACCCCCCCTCAATCTTCTAAATTCTAGCGAGTACAAGCCGAGTCTATCCAGTCTTTCTTCATATGAAAGTCCTGACATCCCAGGAATCAGTCTGGTGAACCTTCTCTGTACTCCCTCTATGGCAAGAATGTATTTCCTCAGATTTGGAGATCAAAACTGTACGCAATACTCCAGGTGTGGTCTCACGAAGACCCTGTACAATTGCAGTAGAACCTCCCTGCTCCTATACTCAAATCCTTTTGCTATGAATGCTAACATACCATTCGCTTTCTTCACTGCCTGTTGCACCTGCATGCCTACCTTCAATGACTGATGTACCATGACACCCAGGTCTCGTTGCATCTCCCCTTTTCCTAATCGGCCACCATATAACCATATTACAACTATAGCACTGAAAAAGGTCATCTCGGCCCTTCTAGTCTGTGCCGATCACATATTCTCCCCTAGACCCAAATTGTACACCATACTCCAGAATTGGCCTCACCAATGCCTTGTACAATTTTAACATTACATCCCAACTTCTATACTCAATGCTCTGATTTATAAAGGCCAGCACACCAAAAGCTTTCTTTACCACCCAATCTACATGAGATTCCACCTTCAGGGAACTGTGCACAGTTATTCCCAGATCCCTCTGTTCACCTGCATTCTTCAATTCCCTCCCATTTACCATGTACGTCCTATTTTGGAGCCTGGGAGCTCCAAACCGGCGCGGCCTTGTCGGCTTCGGCAGCCGCGGGCTCCAACCAGGAAGCGGCCATTCCAGGTGGCCCAGCCGACGAAAGGACTCTCCCGACGCCGGGGCAAGACCACCCGGTGAGAACGGCCAGGGACATCGGGCCTCCGTAGAGGCAATTGCGGTGGCCTCAATAGGCCTGACTTTGGGGTGAACATGGGGTGGGGACTGGACATTGTGCCTTCCTCCACAGTGCTATCCACTATGGGAGGGAAGATTTTTTTGTCTAATTGTAATCCTGTAAGTCTGTTTCCAAGATGGCTGCCGTGAAGAGAGAGTGGACGCCGGCGCGCTTTGGCTGCCGCTGCTCTCTCTTCACACTGTGTTTTTGATTTTCTGTTTTTGGATTGAATTCTGTTTTTAATTTGCGTCTCTGTGATGTCTTTATTACTTATTTTATTCCGATTATATGTTTTTATTCCGACTACTATGTAAGGTGTCCTTGAGATGTCTGAAAGGCGCCCATTAAATAAAATGTATTATTATTATTATATTATTTTGATTTGTCCTGCCAAGATGTAGCACCTCACACTTATCAGCATTAAATTCCATCTGCCATCTTTCAGCCCACTCTTCCAACTGGCATAAATCTCTCTGTAGACTTTGAAAATCTACTTCATTATCCACAACACCACCTATCTTAGTATCATCTGCATACTTACTAATCCAATTTACCACACCATCATCCAGATCATTGATGTACATGACAAACACCAGTGGACCCAACACAGATCCCTGTGGAACCCCACTAGTCACTGGCCTCCAACCTGACAAACAGCCATCCACCATTACTCTCTGGCATCTACCATTCAGCCCCCACTACCGATGTTAAGACTAACTGGTCTGTAATTCCCCGTTTTCTCTTTTCTTCCCTTTTTGACAAGTGGGGCTACATTAGCAACCCTCCAATCCTCAGGAACTACTCCAGAATCTAAAGAGTTTTGAAAAATTATCACTAATGCATCCACTATTTCTGGGGCTACTTCCTGAAGTACTCTGGGATGCAGTCTATCTGGCCCTGTGGATTTATTGGCCTTTATCCATTCAATTTACCCAACACCACTTCTGGCTAACCTGGATTTCATTCAGTTCCTCCATCTCATTTGACCCGCGGTCCCCTGCTATTTCCGGCAGATTATTTATGTCTTCCTTAGTGAAGACGGAACCAAAGTAGTTATTCAATTCGTCTGCCATGTTCTTGTTCCCCATGATCAATTCACCTGTTTCTGACTGCAAGGGACCTACATTTGTTTTAACTAATCTCTTTCTCTTCACATCTATCTATCTATCTATCTATCTATCTATCTATCATTATATAAAAGTCTGTGGCTGCCGCCTGCCGTCCGTCCGGCTGCCTCTCTTCCTTTTGATTCGCTGCTCCTTCCTATCAGCTTCCAACACACTTCAAAACAAAGCTGCAAGACAGGAACACTCTGAACTTTTCACCTCAATGGGATATCACAGCAAGTGCTTCAACAGGAGGGGGAGGGCCAATTGGTATTGCAATTGGAACTGCTGCAGCAGGCAGGGTAGGTGCAATTGGAATTTGTTTTCAATCCACTGCTGAGGGAGGCAGGGGAGTGCTAGAATCTTACATTTGGGAACGGCTTCAGTTCCGTTGGAGGAGACGGGTGCATGGTGGAATATTGGGTTGGGGGATCACACCATTGGGGGAGCAGACCCAACCGGTCTGCACTTGGTCTAGTATCTATTAAAACCTTTGCAGTCAGTTTATGTTCCCTGCCAGTTTCCTTTCATAATCTATTTTCTCTTTCCTAATTAAGCCCTTTGTCCTCCTCTGCTAGACTCTGAATTTCTCCCAGTCCTCTGGCAGGCTGCTTTTTCGGGCTAATTTGTACGCTTCATCTTTTGTTTTGATACTATCCTTGATTTCCCTTGTTATCCATGGATGCACTACCTTCCCCAATTTATTATTCTGATATTCTAGGAGGCAACATACAGTTTATCCATTTATCTTTCTTCCTATGCAGTTCTCATGGTTTTCAAGCACTTGCACGTTATTCCAACCACTAACTTCCACTCAATGCCAAGGAATAAATTGAATTTTTTTCAGGAAGATCTGCAAAGTATCTAATAATACTGTAAACTTCCCAAATTCTATGGGGGAGGGGCCGTGGCTTTATATTAAATTTTATATTAAAGTTATATTTATAGAATCACACGTTAATGTTTCTTCCTGAACCAGATGAGTGGACGTACAGAATATTATTTCATTCACCTGAATTATTGCAGATCCAAGCCTATCAAGAAGCAGATTGCAAAATTGCAACTTTTATTGATGAAAGAATGTTAAACTCGGATCTCAATGAAAAAAAGGTATTTTACACTGAATCAATGATTTCAAAAATTAGGAAAGAAAATACCAAATATGCAATTTGGGCAATATAGTTACATGCATACATTATATTGTCTACTTCAGTGGTTCTCAAATGGGGGTACGCGTACCCCTGGGGGTACGTGAAGGCACTCCAGGGAGTACGTGAGATTTTAAAATATAGGCCTACATATATTTAAAAAGCAGCATCCATGCAAAAATCCTTTAAAAATAATTATTTAATAAATATTTCAGGAACATATAAGTATAAGTTCATAAAATGAATTTTATATTCAGTAGGCTATTCAATTTCATTATCCTAAAAACCCAGAGTCTCCCCCATTCCAGGATGGTTCTACCCAACCTGTCATATGCCACCCGGCATGACCTGTCAATCACAACTCAAACGATGGAGTCGTAGTTGAAGCGTAGCAGCAATTCTTTTGAAAACACGGAGGGACAAGTGGCAAAGAAGGCCAAACCAGAGCCAGAAAAATTCCGGATGTATCTTGAAGATTATGTTTTAATTGGATTTACGTCCAAAAGTTGCAACCCACCCAAGGCACTGTGATTTTTCTGTGGGGAGAAATTAGCTAACAGTAGCATGAAGCCAGCACATTTGCAGCGTCATCTTAAGACAAAACATGGATGTCACGTTGGTAATCCACCTGACTTTTTTTAAGAGGAAACTGTCTGAATTCAGATCATCTCAAGACACGATGCAGAAGGCCTCAACAACATCAGCCAAAGCCCTGGAGGCCTCTTATGCAATGTCTTTGCTCGTAGCTAAAGCCAAGAAGCCATTCACTATCGCTGAAGACCTGCTCCTTCCAGCGGCTGTTGTGCTGGCTACGACTATGCTGGACAAAAACGCAGCGGAGAAATTAAAGACTGTACTGTTGTCAAATGACTGTTTGCCGCAGAGTAGATACAATGGGAACAGACATTGTCGAGCAAGTTGTGGGAAAACTTAGCGACTCCTTTTCACTCCAGCTGGATGAATCCACAGATGTCAGTGGAAATGCACAACTTGTTGCTTTTGTGAGGTACGTTGATACTGACGACATTTATGAGCACATACTATTCTGCAAAGGTTTGAAGGGGAAAACAACAGGAGAGGACATATTTGATGTTGTCAAGGCTGCTTTCTGTGAAAACGGTTTGCGCTGGAAATCCTGCAGCAGCATCTGTACAGACGCAGCAGCATCAATGACGGGCAGCGCGAAAGGACTAATAGCTCGCATTAAAAAAGAAAACCCCAACGTAATGTGGACTCACTGTATCATACACAGGGAGGCATTGGCGCCCAAGAAAATGAGCCCTGTGTTACATGACGTTTTGAACAGCAGCATCAAAGTGATCAACTTCATTAAGTCAAGGCCACTTAATGCACGCCTATTTCGCCGCCTCTGCGAAAATATGGGAGTTGAACACACACAACTGCTGCTGCACACAGAAGTGCGTTGGCTCTCTCTCGAGGGAGAATACTCAACCGGCTGTTGGAATTAAGATCCGAAGTACACGCCTTTCTGATTGAGCACAGATCTCCCCATGCCACCTTGTTCCAGGACACAGACTGGCTTGCAAAGCTGTGCTATCTGGCAGATATATTCAGCAAACTGAACGAACTGAATATGTCTCTGCAGGGCAAGGACACCAGCATTTTAAACCTGTATGACAAGGTGGGTGGCTTCCTGAAGAAAGCAGAGCTGTGGAGAAGGGCCTGTGCACAGGAGGATTTCACCTGCTTTCCTCAGCTGGATGATTTTCTCTCTAGTGAGGATGTGGACAGAGCTCCAGTCAAGTTGGTCATAGTGGGACATTTGACCAAGTTGATACAGGATTTTCATTCCTACTTTCCCGACATGGAGGAGAAATCTGCACAGCTGGATTGGGTGAGAAACCCATTTCTCTTGTCCAAAGCAAACCAAAGCAAGCTCCCTGTCACCTATCAGGAAAAATTCTTGGAAGTGTCATCTGATCGTGGCCTCCAGATGAAGTTTGCCATGTTCACACTTACACAGTTTTGGGTGTGTGTGAAGCAGGAGCACCCTGACCTGGGACAGAAAGCTTTGGAGCAGCTACTACCCTTTGCCTCCACATATTTATGTGAGGCCGCCTTCTCTGCAATGACTGTGATCAAAACAAAGCAGAGAAACAGACTGTGCCTGGAGAAGAGCTTGATCACGGCAGTTGCCTCCCTGCCACCAAGAATGAAAAAGATCCTCAGTGAAGCACAAGCCCAAGTGTCTCACTAAAATGTCTCACTAAGTGCAAAAACACTCAGTTCAGTGCAACAATGCAATATTCAGTGTTGACAGTTTGTAATGTTAAGATGTCAGTCTTCTTTTTGATTCTTAAAAAGATATTTTAAGATGATAAATATTTTTATTTTTTATTTTTAGCAATTTCTGCTTTTATTTAAAATTAAGTTAATGATTTCTTTTTGAGCACAGATCTTTACTATGATCCCAAAAGAGGACACTTTATGTTGATAATTATTTTTATGTGCACAAATCTTTATTTATAATTAAGTTAATTATTTCTTTCATTTTTTTAGTTATATCTTTTTATTTCCAAATAGTTCGAGAGACCACTACAAATGAGCAGTGTTTTGCACATTTATGGATTTTGAAATGGTTCATTTTATAGTTTTAAATGGTTATATGGTCACTGTTTTCACTACATTAGTTTGAATCACTACATTTTAGTGATGAGAAATATTTGCAATAAATTTAGTCATGGATTATTAACATTTAAAATGTTCGAAATAGTTTTTTTTCAAATGTTTGAATTTTGTATGTGTTTATCAGTTCCAAAGTTTAATAAATCAGACACTGATGGCACAGTGCTCTGTTTTAAGTCTTTTTTTTTTCAACCAAAAATGCTTTGTGCTGGTTAGGGGGTACTTGGCTGAAAAAATATTTCACAGGGGGTACATCACTGAAAAAAGGTTGAGAACCACTGGTCTATTTCATCGTCTTCTTACACAAGATGAATACCAAGTGTAATTACCTTAACTTAAAATGTAATATAAAAACAATTTGTATACATATTAAATTATAAACGTATATAATTTGAGTAGCTTGCAATATTATTAGATAATTTGCAGATCTGCCAGAAAACTTATACCCTAGCATTGAGAAATTGGAACTTGAATAGTTGGAATAATTACTCCAAAATAGTATTTAATTTGTCTCTACCACTATATACACCTTCACCAAACAATGAAGTTGCTAACGTCACCTGTTCAAGGACTAGTCCCAGGATATCCATCGAAATATAGGGATTACATTATCCCAACAATTCCTGGATCACTCTCTGTAATGCATAAACCAACACACTGCTGGCACAGCCAGTTCAGATGAATTTACTCAATTGCAAGCACCTTCTGATTTTAAAAAGGTCTATATTTCTGAAATACCTCCATTGCTTCATTAGGCCCATCTCCAAAATGCTTTCTATAATGCAGGGAGGGCACGTCCAATTGTCTCCAAACATTTAAATATTTGTCTTCGTAAAAAGTATTGGCAGCAGTGCTTTCAGCAGTAAAAGTTCTGAGCTGTAATTCTCTTCCAACCTCCTTAGAGATTGTAAATATCATCCTACCCAATTTATTTTACATTGATTCAAGATTCAAGATTCAATTTATTTGTCATTTGGACCCCTTGAGGTCCAAACGAAATGACGTTTCTGCAGCCATACATTACAAACAAATAGACCCGAGACACAACATAATTTACATAAACATCCATCACATCGCTGTGATGGAAGGCCAAAAAAACTTATCTCTCCACTGCACTCCCCCCCCCCCCCCCCCCGATGTCAGAGTCAAAGTCAATGCCCCCGGCTGGCGATGGCGATTGTCCCGTGGCCATTAAAGCCACGCCGGGTGATACAAGGTCGCACACCGGGTTCTTGATGTTAGAGCCCCCGGCGTGCGCTCGCAGAGTCCCGCGGCCATTCCAAGCCGCGCGGGGTGGTGCTGTAAGGCCCCGCTCCAGGAGCTCTTCAACCCCGCAACTCGGGCGGGAGAAGTCGCCGTTGCGGGAGCCCTGAAAAGCGGTCTCCCTCCAGGGACCCGCGGGCTCCCGGTGCCGCCGTCCGCCAGACCCGCAGTTGCAGCCTCCGAATCTCCGGAGGTCGGGCCGCAGCAGCGCTCCACCACCGCTCCACCCGCTCTGGACTCGGCGAGCTCCGCGACGGTGAGGTGAGGTGAGTAGTCGGCACCAGAGCCCTCGGTCTTCCTGTTGGAGGCCGCTCCACGTTGCAGCCCCAACGACAACAGAGACCCGACAAAGAAAAGGTCGGGTCTCACGTGCAGGGAGAGATTTAAAAGTTACCCCCTCCCTCCCACCCCACCCCCACAACCCAACAAAAATTAACAAAAACTACATAAAAACATAGACAAAAAATAATAAAAACGCAGACGGGCTGCAGAGACCGCTGCTGACGAGAGTCTACACCAAATAAAATCTGATAACACCTGGAACACCAAACTATAATAAATGCAAGCTGTTATGAAAGTATAACCAACCCCAAAAAATCCAACTCCAAAATCTAAGAGAAAAGATTTAAAAATTTATTTTTGGGATGCGTCAGTTTAGGACAAATCCAAATTGCACTACCATGAATTAATGAATTTTTAATTCATTTGGGAACTGGTAGCAAACATTTGTTAAGTGTGGTGGTTTGTCAAGTACACATTCTATTAGACAGGACGTAGAACCGACAAACAACAAAGATACTACAATAAATTGCTACGTCAGGATAAATTGTCTTAAATGGAAAAATTCAAGGTCATTGCGTCCTCAAGGGCCTGTCGTCCTACATATTACGATGGTGCGCTGATGGTTGACCGAGTAATTGGGTAAACTGAAATGGGTCAAAAATTAAATGGAGACCTTTGCCCTTGAAACGGCTGTTGTAGTTCATTAATCCATGCAAAAGAATCCCAAAGCAGTCTGAAGAAGGGTCCTGAACCAAAACACCACCTATCCATGTTCTCCAGAAATGCTGCTTAACCTGCTGAGTTATTCCGGCATTTTGACTCTCACCAGAGTCCTGTCGCATCAAGCGGATGTCAGGAATTTGGGAAGCAAATCCTTTGGCCTTGGTTATCCAGTCCCTTAACTAATCTTAGCAACACCTATTAAGCACTAGTCTACGGTCCAATTTCACCACTAACCCAAAAAAGGACACTTCATTTGATGTGAATTATCATTTTGACAATTCATTAGTGGATCCAGACCCGATGTAGATAGCTCAACAAAGAATGCTCAATAAAGTAGCCATTGACAGTGGTGACAGCTACAGTGATACCTTCTAACAACTACAGCCATCTATCTTTCGGCCAGATGCAACAACACCAAATACATTTCAGATTTAGTGAATGCTAATTTTATTGGGGTTATTTATTTATTAACTTTGTTTATTATCATCTATGTGTTTTATATTTACATGCCTGCAATGCAAGAACATCATTCCATTGTCAGTACATATGACAGTTAAACACCTGACTGTCTCAACCCTACTTCTGAGCAGACAAAGCACACCAGTGACAATTAGTTGGGCTATGAGAGTCACTGGAGCTACTTCGACTTTAAATAATCTTAAGCAAAATTTATTAAACAAAAGCACTCATGATCTCAAAACTCACAAAGCTACCCTCATAGCTCCAGTGACTAAAGTTCAAAGTTCTATCCTGACCTTCCCCATTGTCTGTGTTGGGTTTGCATATTTCCCTGTAACTGCTAGGGAGAGCAAACACAAAAAGGTATTTTATATAAAGCCCTGGAGATTAGTAATTCCTTCTGATAAAAAGATTTCTTCATATTAATTCTCATGTAAATAACCAAAGTATTTTCAATAACTTTGTGAATTTTCCAATGACAGTATAAATTTTGCTTTGTTACAAACAAAAAAGAGATTGATTTACATAGAAACATAGAAAATAGGTGCAGGAGTAGGCCATTCGGCCCTTCGAGCCTGCACCGCCATTCAATATGATCATGGCTGATCATTTAATTCAAATTACCTTTCAACTGGAAAAAGATGCATTTATATTTGCTTCAATTGCTTCCATAGATCTGGAGCAGGAAGGAAACATATGCTGCACCAAACACACACACAGTATTCAGATATCCATATCTACCAACAGTGCCCTCCATAATGTTTGGGACAAAGACCCGTCATTTATTGATTTGCCTCTGTAATCCACACTTTGAGATTTGTAATAGAAAAAAAAAATCACATTTGGTTAAAGTGCACATTGTCAGATTTTAATAAAGGCCATTTTTATACATTTTGGTTTCACCATGTAGAAATTACAGCAGTGCTTATACATTTCAGGGCACCCATAATGTTTGGGACTTAGCAATGCCATGTAAATGAAAGTAGTCATGTTTAGTATTTTGTTGCATATCCTTTACATGCAATGACTGCTTGACGTCTGCGATTTATGGACATCACCAGTTGCTGGGTGTCTTCTCTGGTGATGCTCGGCCAGGCCTGTATTGCAGCCATCTTTAGCTTATGCTTGCTTTGTGGGCTAGTCCCCTTCAGTTTTCTCTTCAGCATGTAAAAGGCATGCTCAATTGGGTTCAGATCGGGTGATTGACTTGGCCACTCAAGAATTGGCCATTTTTTAGTTTTGAAAAACTCCTTTGTTGCTTTAGCAGTATGTTTGGGATCATTGTCTTGCTGTAGAATGAACCGCTGCCCAATGAGTTTTGTGGCATTTGTTTGAACTTGAGCAGATAGTATGTGTCTATACACTTCAGAATTCATTATTCTACAATCAGCAGTTGTATCATCAATGAAGGTAAGTGAGCCAGTACCTTCAGCAGCCATACGTGCCCAGGCCATAACATCCCCCACCACCATGTTTCATAGATGAGGTGGTATGCTTTGGATCTTGTACAGTTCCTTCTCTCCTCCATACTTTGCTCTTGCCATCACTCTGCTATAAGTTAATCTTTGTCTCATCTCTCCACAAGACCTTTTTCCAGAACTGTGATTGCTCTTTTAAGTAATTCTTGGCAAACTGTAACCTGGCCATACTATTTTTGTGGCCATCCGGTGGTTTGGGGCAGAAGATTGCAACCTTCATGTGGTCAGTCCTGTTTCGACAAATGCAATCAACCCGGCGTGCACAATCAAATAGAACAAGTTGTCCTACAACTTTAGACTGTGCACGCCATATGCAAGAAGAAAATCCAGTGGTTTGCATCTTGCAGTGCAGCCTCTGTATTTCTGTTCATGAAGTCTTCTGCGTTCAGTAGCCATTGACAAATCCACACCTGACTCCCGAAGAGTGTTTCTGATGTGTCAGACAGGTGCTTGGGGATTTTTCTTTATTATAGAGAGAATTCTTCCGACATCAGCTGTGGTGGTCCTTGGCCTTTGTGATTAGTAAGCTCACCAATGCTCTCTTTCTTCTTAATGATGGTCCAAACAGTTGATTTTGGTATGTTTAAGGTTTGACTGATGTCTCTAAGTTTTATTCTTGTTTCTCAGTCTCATAAGGGCTTGATAAACAGCTTATGTTGATAAGACTGGAGGAAAGACTAGGTGCTCTGGAGGAAAGACTAGCTCTCTTACACCTGCATTAAAGAGGCATTTAAACACACATGAGCAATTACAAACACTTGTGAAGCCATGTGTCCAAACATTATGGTGCCCTGAAATGGGGGGACGATGTATAAACACAGCTGTAATTTCTACATGGGGAAACCAAAATGTATAAAAATACCCTTTAATAAAATCTGACAATGTGCACTTTGGCCACATGTGATTTTTTTTCTATTACAAATCTTAAATTGTGGAGTACAGAGGCAAATAAATACATGATGGGTCTTTGTCCCAAACATTATGGAGGGCACTGTATATCAATTGTACTGTTGATATCAAATGAAATGCCACAACTGAGTACAATCTAAACTGGGGCATTCCTACTCTTGAGATTGATCAGTGCACATTGTAGACTTTAGAACAAATTTAAGTCATAATGCACAATTTATCACAAATCCAAATCAATGCCTCAGATGTTTATCCACGTGTACATGTTCAATGTTGATTCTTTCCCAGCAAATGAGTTTTCAGCAAACCCTATTTATAACTTTCACTCAAGGATATTCAAATGTTATAGTGGCCTGCTCTTGAAATTAATCTCTGGTTTTAAAAAAGTGACTATGCAATCTCAAGTAAAAATGATTAAACGACAGCACTCACGTTCTTAAACCTCACTAAGTATAAAAACGTTCACAGGAAGACTGTGTAAAACAAAACCTAATTTGGAATTGAAATAGCCAATATTACATAACCGACAATTTAGTGAAATAAAATTTCACTAAAAATGCGATTCTGTAACAAGTTTTGGAAACATTTTCTCGCAGGGTGAGAAAAGCAAATTTGTAAGTTATTTTTATTTTTTATTAAAGTCCACTAGCGAAAAGTCCAACTTTGTGACGGTCTGTCACCACCACGTTTGGAGAAAGAGGTCAAAAACAGGCACAGATCTGCTCGAATAACCGTGGGTCCGCGGCACAAAGGATGGGAGAGTCGGGGAGGGGGAGAGAGATAGAGGCGGGGGAGGAGGAAGGGGCAGAGAGGGGCCAGCTGAAGGGGGAAGATGGGGGCTGGGGGGGGAGGAAGAGGGGGAAGCGGAGGATGGGGAAGAAGCGGAAGGGGCAGAGGAGGAGGAAGGGGCAGGGGAGTAGGAAGAGGGGGCCAGGGGAGGAGGAAGGGGTAGGGGAGGAGGAAGAGGGGGCCAGGGGAGGGGAAGGGGTAGGGGAGGAGGAAGAGGGGGGCCAGGGGGGAGGAAGGGTAGGGGTAGGGGAGGAGGAAGAGGGGGCCAGGGGAAGAGGAAGGGAGGCCATGGGGCCTCCGTCGCATCAGTACCTTTGACGCTCTTGCGATTGACATCGGCCCCCTTCTCCAGCAAGTACTTGGCGATGTCTCGGTGGCCCTTGTAGCAGGAGATCATCAGGCAAGTGTGGCCGTGCCTGTTGGCCACCTCCATGTCGGCGCGGTGCTCGATCAGATGCTTGACGATGTCCAGGTGGCCGTCGAAGCAGGCGGCCCGCAGCGGCGTCGAGTTGGTCAGTGTGGTGTTGTTGACGGACGCGCCGTGCTCCAACAGCGACCTCACCACAGACAGGTGGCCGGCGGCCGAGGCGGCCCACAGCGGCGGCGCCCCCTCGATCGTCTCGCCGTCGAAGTTGACGGAGCCGCCGAGTTCCACGTCCGCTCCGCACTCCTCCAGCAAGTAGACCACCACGTCCAGGTGGCCGTAGCGGGCCGCCATCAGCAGCGCCGTGGCGCCGTTGGTCTTCTCGGCCGCCAGCACCGACACCTCGTCGCGGCTCTTGGCGGTCAGCAGCTTCTGCAGCAGCCGCAGCTTGCCGTCGCGGGCCGCGTTGAACACGGCCGTCTTGAAGTCCATGCTGGTCGGGTCGGGTCGGGTCGGGTCCGGGCGATCGGCTCGGCTCGGCCCGGCCCTGGAGCGAGCGCCTGCTGCCCGCCCGCGCGATCCCTCAGCCCAACGGCCGCTCGCTCGCTCACTCTATCGCTCGTCCCTTCCTTCCGCTCTCGGCCCTGGCCGGCGCCTCGCTGCCTCGCTGCCTCCCGCCGCACTTGCCGCAACTTTTTCCTCGAGTTTGACCGCCTCTAGCCTCCCTTCCGCCGGGGGAGGTCACCGCACGTTCATTTTATTTCCGGGATGGCCTTTCTCTCCGTCTCTCGGCAGTCTGTAAGTCTCGGCTGTAACCGGGCAGGTGTGTTGGCCGCCTTTCCCTTCGCGGCGGCGGCAACGGCAACGGCAGTGGCAGTCGTGCCCGGGACACTTGTCTTGAGCCGTTGAGAAGGAACGGAGCGAGCGGGCGGGTGCGTGCGAGCGAGCGAGCAAGTGAGTGAGTGAGTGAGTGAATTGCCGCGCGAGAGGCAGAGCCTCGCCGCGCTAACTTGATCGACGGAAGTTGCGCCGCTGCCTGATTGACAGGTCGCGTAGCCAATAAGGGCGGACGCCGCGGAAAGCGCGCGGTCCGGTCGGCGAACGCGACTCATTGTGACGCGGAGCGATCCGGTTTCTATGGTGTCCAGGAGCCAATGGGAGAGCGGGAGTCCCGGGGAAAGGCTGCCTTGGAGCACACGGTGCACAGCCAGCACCATCTAGTGTGCAGCAAGGTGTACTTCCCACCCACTAACTCTATCCATTTAGATGAAATGCGGAGGAAGGAACTGCAGATGCTCGTTTAAAGACACAAAAAGCTGGAATAACTCAGCGGGTCAGACAGCATCTCTGGAGAAAAGGATTAGGTAACGTTTCGGGTTTGAAGAAAGGTCACGACCCGAACCATCACCTTTCCACCAGAGAAGCTGTCTGACCATCTTTTTGTATCTACTTTATATTTATATGAAACTTTTGGGTCTATTTTGTCTTGAATTATATTCCACTTTCTTGCCCAAAAATTGCTTCCTGCAGCGCCTCCATCTAAATGTTATTTCCTCGTATTAAGTTAATAGCAAGTAACATACTATCCTGATGAAATGTTTCCAGGTTTCCCTTTTAACAAAAGGGTAACATACTATCATGATGAAATGTTTCCAGGCATTTGGGGAATTTACTTTCATATATGTCGGGTTTCTGATTACCTAATATGGAAAATACATTTTCTCCCACGTTGAAATAATTATAAAGGAACACAGACAGTGGCCGTTATTACTTCAAGAACATATGTCTTTACCTGGACTCATTGTAAGGGAAATGCATTCGAGTTTATTGTCATATGCACAAATTCGGTGAGGTACAGGTGCAATTAAAAAGTTGCTTCAAACAGCACGAAGAGCACATGGACACAGACAACACACACTCAAATATAAATTGTACATATCTTATCTATATGCTTTTTAAACTCTGTGTGTGTGTGCGCGCCATTTTGCCTTTGAAACGTATCTCCTCGAAAACCAGACGCAAAAACGCGGAGATTTTTACATATTTCAGTAGGGATTTAACTTATGATTTCAAAAATACACTCCACTCTAAATTTGCTGAATTATTTCCCCAGATTTTGAATAAAATTGTTCACAAAACTCACTTTAAAAACAATTATCACCGCTTGCTGACGTCACAATGCCCACCAATCAAGGCCCACCTGCCTCCTGTCCTGCCCCCCCCCCCCCTCCCCCGCTGTGGATTAATGCAGCTGCTGTCAACGCGCATGCACCCCCCCCCCCCCCCCGTTCTTCAAAAGGCGCAGAAAGAAAGATCTTTGTTCTGCAGATTCGGAGGTGAGCGTTGCTCACGTGCTGAAGGTTCTCCTCACGGTCGGTGCAGCTCGCGAAGCCCTGCCCCCTCCCCTAAACCCCATTCCCCCTTCCCCTTCCCCTCCACCCCCATCCCCTCCCAACCCTCTCCCCCCCTCCCTTCCACCTCTCCTTCTCCTCTCTCTCTCTCACCACCCTCTCTCTTACCGCGCTGCTACCCCACCCTCCCCCCTCACCCACCCCCCCTCCCTCCCTCCGTCTCCTCCCCCCCTCTCCCTCTCTTGCCCTTCTGTCTCTGCTCCTTTCTCTCTGTCTCTCCCCATTCTCTCTCTGTGCCCTCACGCTCTACCCCCCCCCCCCCCCTCTAGACGCGCCTGTGAATTGGGGGCTATGCGTCTGTGGATAGGGCTGTTATGGGGTAAAAGGAGCAAATTAATAATACTAATATAATATCAAGGGGGGTAGTTAGCGTGTGTGCGTTGGGGGGGGGGGGGGAGTTAGTGTGGGGGCGGCCGCATGCCCCCCCCCCCCCCCTCCCGCAACCACACGTTGGGGGAACGAGTCTGCACTTGGTCAAGTGACTATTAAAACTCTCGTGTTGGTTTGTTGGTTCATACGGATTCTATTTCGCGAATATTCGTTTAATGCATTTGTGGACCTAGTCCTCCACCCTTTGCCGTAATGGAGACATGTTTACATATTCCCCACTTTTTTAGTACAAAACATCAAAAAATATTAAAATCAAAGTGTTGCATGTCTCACTGCCATCTCACATATGTCCAATCCCCAATTTACATATGACATCACAATGGAACAGGAGTTGGAGATTGCAACCTTCACGTGGTCCCACGAATGCAATCAACCTGGTGTGCACAATCATATACGATCAAATGGAGCAAGTTGTCCTATCCCCCCCTCTCTCTCCATCCCCCTCCACTCTGCCTCCCCCTTCCACCTCTACCCTTCATATCCTGCCCCCTCTCCACCATCGCCTCACGTCCATCCCCTCTTCTCTCCCCCTCTACTTTCTCCTCTCTACTCTCGCTCCTCCTCCCTCCTTCACTTCCACCCCGTCTTTTCCCCCCTTCCCCCCCCTCTCCTCCCCCCTCCCTTTCCCCCTCCAATCTCTCTCCACCCTCTTCCCTCCTCTCCTCTCCCCTCTCCCCCCCCTCCACCAATTCTACCTTCATCCTCTCCTCTCTTCTCTCCCCCCTCCACCTCCCCCTCCAACTCTTCTCTCCCCCTCACCCCCTCCTCTCTCCCCCTCTACTCTCTCTCTCCCCTCTAATCTCTATCTCTCCTCTCTATCTCTCCCCTCTAATCTCTATCTCTCCTCTCTATCTCTCCCTCTAATCTCTCTACCCCTCCCCCCTCCCCCACACCCCTGCCTGCCTTTCCCCCCACTCCCCGCCAATCTCTCTCCACCTCCCTCCCCTCCCCAATCCTCATCCCCCCTCCCTTCCTTCCTACCCCCTCCCCCTATCCCCCCCCCTCACCTCCCCATCCCCTATTCCCCTCCCTACCCCTCCATCCATCTCCCCCTCTCCCCATGTCCTACCTCTCTCCCACTCCCCATCCTCCTCCTCCTTCCTCTCCCCTCTCTTCCCCACCCGTCCTCCCCTCTCTTGCTCACCCTCCCATCCCCTCTCTCTCCCCTCTCTCCTCCACTCCCCTCTAACTCTAACTCTCTAACATCCCCCTCCTCTCTAACTCCCCAATCTCTAACCCCCTAATCTCTCCCCTCCTCCCACCCAACCCTGCCCCCTCACCCCTGCTCCCCCCTCTCCCTCTCTCTCCACCCCTCCACTCTCTCCACCTCTTCCTCCTCTTCCCTCCTCCCTCTCTCTCTTGCTCTCACCTCTACAATCTCTATCTCCCCTCTAATCTCTCTCTCCCCTCTAATCTCTAACTCCCCTCTAATCTCTAACTCCCCTCTAATCTCTCTCTCCCCTCTAATCTCTCTCTCCCCTCTAATCTCTCTCTCCCCTCTAATCTCTGATCCCCGACCCCTTCCTTCTCAACGCTCCTGCCCTCCCCGCAACTTTACCCCTGGCAGCCCAGCCGTGTTGACCCGAGCCAGACTTCCCACACGCTGTGATAAAGTGTAATAATCTGGTTAAATAAATTTATTGACACAAAGCTCCATGAGAAAATGCATTCCAGGATAAATCATGTAAAAATGCCCATTTACATTTAACTTGTTACAATTGAATTGGGAGTGCTATTGAAATAAGCACATTAATGTGGCAATTCGTATGAATCCATGCACAGATATAATTTTAAATTCAGTATCTGATTAAAACCAATTCCTTGCCTGATTATGGCATTTTCTAATAAAGCTTATCACAATGTTACGGCATGTTGTTGCACCCTAAAAAATATTAGAGGCACCAATCTACTTATTACATGGATTCTGAAAATGAGAAGCATACTTTTATTTTTATGTACTTTAGCTGTTTCTGCTCCATTACTTTAACTTCTGTATCTCAAAGATTGGACCCCTTTGTTCATTTGTTCAGATGTGATAACTAGAGCCAGGATGTTTAGGCTCTAAAAAACTCTGAAATAGGCAGGCAAAAAGGCATAATAAAATTGCAAAAAAGGAATGAAAAAGGCACATTGACAAAAAAGGCATGCATTTCCACCCTCAAAATATGGTTTTAAATGGTAATATAACGGTATTCTACATTAAATGACCAAAGTTGCCTGGTTGCATAGTTACAAGCAATTTTTTCAAATTATCTGGTGTTATATTATGCCGCCTCTCAGACAGAATATGCTTCAGTTGTGAAAAACTTATTTATACCTCAGCTGAGGTCACTGGTGCATACCCAAAACAAGCTACAGACTATATTCATGTTGATATCTTGTGCATTATAACTACCTTTGCGAACTTTAGCTATGTTTTGTATTTCTTCAAGATCTTTGTTAGCTAAAATCACTCTCTCACATTTTCCTTGTATATCTTTACCTACATCGCCAGGAATTATACGGATATCGTCAGTTACTTTGTTGAAAACCTGCAAGTTATTCACTAATGTTTTGCCACATTTCCCAAGGGAAGTGATAGCTTGTGGGAAGTTTGCAAAATTGGAAGCAATAAACACAAGATCGCGGTGGAGAAACTTTTTCTGCATGATTTCACGGACGATCCTGACAGCAGATTCTTCTTCAAAACAGTTGACAAATTATTTTATGTTTTCGAAATTTGCACCATAGTAGACTACAGCAGAGAGCCATGTACCCTACCTAGTCCAAACGGGCTGAGGAGGTAGCGGAATCTCGGGTGCCATTTCCTTGAACATGCTTTGAGGAAGATTTTCTTGACATTGGAAACTAGGCGATCGACATTTGGAAACAAATTATGTATGTGCTTGGCAATTCTATGAAGTCCTTGAGCTAAGCATGTCAAATGCAACATTTTGGGGGAATAAAACTTTAAGAGCACGAGCAGCTTTTTTCATGTTCGGAGCTGCATCAGTCACAAACAGAAAAACATTCTCGTGTTTTATATTTTCTGGCCAAAGATCAGCAAGTGAAGATGTAAACAACTGAGTAATAGTTGAGCTGTTTGACTTCTCCAATACTTCCAATGCCAACAAATACTCCTTTGATGGTTGACCTGCCTCCAATGTACCGATGACCACATTGGCAACATATCTCCTCACAACATTGGTTGTTTCGTCTATTGAGATCCATATTATGTTGCATGCAACTTCAACTCTAATTTTCTGCACAATGTCGAAGTTGATATCAACATAATTTTTCCGTAATTATGACTCGCTTGGTATATGTTCCTCTGTGTATTTCTCTAAAAAAACTCTTTGAGAGATTTGTATTCCAATTTCCATGGAATGGAATTCCAGCATCAATGAATGCCTTGCACAGACCACTCGAAAACTCAGATCTGTGACTGGAGCTATCAGTAAATGTAGTGAGGAGACAAGCTTGGGTATTTCGCTTGTGTAGTCTACACCCCAGCGATATCACCATTGACTTCTCTAATTTTAGATAGCCCTCGTCTTCTCCCTCCTCCCCCTCACCCATTCCAGCTCTCCTAGTCCTGTCTCTGCCTCTTCCTTTCTTTTTCCCCTCCCCCCCCATCAGTCTGAAGAAGGGTCTTGACCAGACACGTCACCTATTCCTTCTCTCCATAGATGCTGCCTCACCTGCTGAGTTTCTCCAGCATTTTTTGTCTACCAACGATTTTTCCAGCATCTGCAGTTCTTTCTTAAATAGATCTTGGAGAAGGCTGAACCAGCGGGCAGCGGCATGAACTAATGAATGAATGTTACTTTATTATATGTATGACTGCGAGGCAACAACATTTCCTTCAGACCGAAAGGTCTGAATGACAATAAAGTTTCCAAGATCCAAGAAATCACAGTACAACTAGAGAAAATAGCACAATCTTTGAGCAAAACGGCAACAAAAAAGGCTGATTTAGGAGCTCGATCATGAAAAAGGCATTATCCTGGTGAAATCATTAAAAAAAGGCATAAAAAGGCACTTATGGTATTCATGGCAAAATCCTGGCTCTAGTGATGACACTGCTTGGTTGTTTCGGAAACACGTTTTTGCCTGTTATTTGATTCAAATATCTGTGGACTAGACTGTGAAATCAGAATAAGGGGCCTTCCTACTTATGCCCCTGTCCCACTTAGGTGATTTTTTAGGCATCGCCGGTGCTGACTTCGGTGAATTCCATTGGTGACTACCTACGTCAATCGATGGCAGGTAGCAGCGACTGAATTGTCTTACTTTGTCGTAGCTTGCCGCGGGTGGACGGAGATTCTCATCGGTGTCGTCGTAGATGGACATCCTATGGATCACCGATTGTCGGTAGCTTGCCGTAGCCTATGTGGTAGGTTGATGTAGACATTTTCGTAGGTAGGCATTGTCGTAAGGGGTCCAATCGCCGTTTTTTCAGCGACCTGCTACGACTATGACAGTAGGCGGAAAAAAAATCACCTGTGGGACAGGTCCATTAGTATTTCAATGTAACAGCTGACCTAACAAACTCGCAATCAGTTTTGAATGTCAGAGGATGTTCCTGATATATTTAGACAGACAAGTCAGTGTAAATACATGAATTTCTTGAATATTGTGGTACTCATTGCATGTATCTCAGGAATCTTGGCGTTGGGGCTGTTTTATGTGATGTGGGAGAAGATCTTGATTGTATGATATAAAATGGTCAAGAGTTAAAATTCGGGAAAGACATAAAATGAATTACTCATTTGTGGTCAGGGACTTTACTCTTCCAAACAATTAATTGCAGTCTTTGTGTTAAATTTCAATTGCAGTCTTTGTGTTAAATATTTTAACCAGAAATGTTCGATAGTGTAGCAGAACTTGCTTATTTGTAGATATCATTTCCTTAATAAGTGATATTGGCTATTTGCTTTACAAATTTGGATTCCCTGTGAATTTTCAGTGACAATAGTTCCTAATGATTAATTAACATCCATAATATCAGATTATGAGATGGCATAAACCAGGGTTATCATTTTGGTATCTCTTCTCCCTGACTTAAATATTAGAAAAATGGGGTTTGATACGATTTGTTTCACTGTGACTGATCTTGTACCATTTTTAAAAATTGATTACACTGCACTCCTCCACTTCAAATAATCAGATTGATTTTTATCAGAATATCTTACACCACCATTCCATTCAAACTATGTTTATATTTTCAGAATCAAAAAGTGGATTAAAACTTTACAAAGGTGAGAAATATGGAGAAATATGGGCAAAACATCTACAGTATTTCCATTAGCAGTTATTACATTTTTAGCCACCCGCAGTCATCATGGAGAAACGTAGCTGTTAAAAGCAGACGAGAAGGCTACATCCAAAAGATTAGTGCGTTCCAGCACTGCTGATGGCTTTTGTGGAGAAACAAACATTTTCTCCAAGCCCAACAAGCTACTCACCAAACACTACTTCCAATCGCTTCATCAGCTACAATTTGACTGCTCACCAACGTATCAGAAAACATATTTGGAGCCCTGACCAATTAAGGGCAGAGTATTCCAGCTTTCAACAGCTTCATTATTCTTTTGTGATGATGTACAGTATCTTCTCTGCACTCAAATCATCTTGTTGAAGCACTGCTACTGTAAGAGGTGGCTTAGGATACTGTAATGTTTTTAATTAAAAAAGCTTAAATACATGAAATATTTTGTGTTTTAACCATGACAGTTACAGTGCAATATGTCAATAGATTTAAAGGTACAATGTGTTTTCCCATTTGAGATCTCTCTCCTCTAACCTGTCTCTGGCTTCCTACACCGTTCCAATGATATTAGATGCAAACTTGAAGAACACCACCTAATTTTCTATTAAGGCGCATTTGAGCTCCTGCGACTTGATATTAAATTCAACAATTCCAGGTAAATTGTATTTTGGTCTCTCTTTTCTGTTTGCATTGATGGAATTTCAAGCAATTGCTACCTTGACAACGTATGTTGCATCCAATCACAAATATTTCCTTTGTTTCCTCTCGCCAAATGTCTGCAATTCAAAACGCTTGCTTTCTCACTTTCCAGTTCTCATGAAGGGTCATTGGCCTGAATATTTTTTGCCCATGTATATTGTGTGGATTTTTTTTCCCTTCATTATTTTATGTATTAACCTGGTGTATGGTTGAGAAGCAAAGCACAATGGGTCATTAAGTTGAAAATTATGCTAATTGCTGAGACAATGGTGATAAAGGAATGCGTTTATAAACTTGCAAACGTAAATGTGTCACCAATGAGCTTGGATATCTCTGGAACTCTCTGCCACAGAGGGCAGTTGAGGCCAGTTCATTGGCTATATTTAAGAGGGAGTTAGATGTGGCCCTTGTGGCTAAGAGGATCAGGGGGTATGGAGAGAAGGCAGGTACGGGATACCGAGTTGGATGATCAGCCATGATCATATTGAATGGCGGTGCAGGCTCAAAGGGCCGAATGGCCTACTCCTGCACCTAATTTCTATGTTTCTATGTTTCTATGAGTTGAAATAATGCTGAGTTTAAGTAGGCAGATAACCTGTGACAAATCACAATTCAAATTTGATTGAAATATACAGATAGACTTCTCAAAACAATATTGATTTAATAAGGGCTAAACATATTAACAAGGAACAATTCTGAAAAGTTAATTAGATGCAGACCACCAATTAAGAGATAGAAAACAAGAATTAAAAACATAAAGGACCTTATCATTGGAACAAGGCCATCTGTGACAAAATACATCAGTCCCAGCTCAACCTCCATCTGATGACGGATTCAGATCCAAAATGTCGCCTTTCTATTCCCCTCATGGATGCTGCCTACCTGCTGAGTTATTCCAGCCCTTTGTGTTTAGCTCAATAATAAATCAGTCTTAGAGAAGTCTGATAACAAGCAAGACGAATGAAGGTATGACATTGCACAGTGGAATTCCCACAAGACCAAAGAGGGGGAAAAAAAATTCCCAATACCTGGCGCCCTGCAATGATATGTTTTCAGTCCATTACTATTACTCTCTATGCACTCATGACTGTGCGGCCAAATTTTAACCTAAATCATTTAGAAAGTTGCAAGCGACACTAGATTAGTGGATAGGCACAAAAAGCTGGAGTAACTCAGCAGGACAGGCAGCATCTCTGGAGAGAAGTATGGGTGACATTTCAGGTCGAGACCCTTTTTCCGACCGCCCACCCACTCCTTCTCTCCAGAGATGCTGCCTGATCCGGTTTCTCCAACCTCAGAGATGCTGCCATATCTTCAGTTTAAACCAGCATCTGCAGTTCCTTCTTGCACACCATAGTAGAGGGCCAATTCACAAACAATGAGACAAAGAGGTCCGTAACATGGTATCAAGACAAAAACCCCCCTCTCAATGCTAACAAAACAGGTAGTCATCGACTTCAGGAAGCAGGTGGTGTATATATCACAGTCTGCAGCAATAGTGCTGAGGTAGACGAGATAGGTTCCTCGTCCTAAATATCACCAGCAATCTATCCTGGTAGAACCTACTCTACGGCAAAGAAAGCACAACGTCTCTACTTCCTCAGAAGACTAAAGTAATAAGGCATGTCTCCAATGACTCTTTCCAATTCAGATGTACCATAAAGGGCATCCTATCGGAATACATAACTTGGTTTGGCAATGTCTCTGTCCAAGTCCGCAAGATATTAGAGTTGTGAATGTAGTCCAGTGCATCACACTAACAAGCCTCTCCCCCATCGATTTCATCCATATTTTTCACTACCTCACACAGATTTTCTGGAAACTGGTGGTCTGGCACCTCCTTTACACAGGAAAAAATTACATCCTTTGTTTAATTAATTTTATTTTATTAGATAAGATTTTAAATGGGCTAATGAAATAATTATTGAAACTGGTAGTGAATTGCAGGATTAGCAGATTGCAGTTGTTGGATATCACCTTGAGAATGCAAGTCTCCTCAATTTTACCTTCAGCCTATTTTGTGGCTCTTCAACCCGTGGCCAATGCTTTTAGAAGGATAACTGTATTAACACCAGCAGTCCAATGCATTCAAAAAGGATGACAAAATTGACACAGGTAATCAGACTTTTCAAATACACATGTTGGAACTATCGTGGAAAATCTTTGAGAACTGTAAACGTCAACAAGATCTTAGATCCTGCTTTGAGACATTATCGTCTGTGCACAAGCATTCTTCTGAAAGCAAAAATGTTCTCCACCTTGCTATACCACCAATCTACGTAGAGGATGATACTGAATCAATGCAAGTAGAGGTTGAGAAAAATATCAAAGGGATGGAAGATCAAATGAACTAGATTAGCATGGTACCAACATAGGATGAAGGGACAAAAGCAGCACAAAGTAAACATACTTCCCTTTTCTAATTTAAAATGTACTCAGTACCAATAAATTTAGACAAGGACATGGTAGAGAGTGGATTTCGTATTTCAAAAGGACCATAGTTGTGGAGAAAGATTTCCCATTCCAAGTACAATGCGATTAGGGTTAACCAGGTCTTAAAAATCTTTCAGCAAATATTTATTCTTACCGTTTTTCTTAATATCAACTTTTATGCCTCGTTGTAGGTGGACTAAAACCTTAAATTTACCAACTTAGTGATTTTCCATTTTTACTTTGTGTTGTACTTAAAAACAGCTGAAGTATACTAAATTTACAGACAAATTACTCACAAGTTCAACGTTTTTTCAGAACTGGAGGCAAATGCACAATTTTATTTTTACTGTCCAGTTTCACAGCCTGTATCTTACAGTTTCTAAAAACCTACTAATGTAGGTTTACATTTCGAGGTCTGAAAACTGAATGAAGTGGAATATAGCGTGGGGTCCATGTGGTTAGTGGTTTAAGCTACAAGATCTAATACAAACAAATGGTTAACAATCAATGCTCTGTATTTCAATAATTTATGCATTTGTAACAAATCCTGTGTCTTCATTCACATAAAATATAACCAAGCCCTCATTGCTTCAGAATGTACAGTGCAATATGAACATTTTTAATTAAATGGAACAGACTACAATGCTTAACACAAGAACGTAATCGAAGTACACATTTTCAAACAGATACTATTCGATTAGAAGTACTGATCTGGTTTGTAATCTTGGCAAATGTACTGCCACACTAGATTTTATTGTCAATAAGTCAGCTTGCACAATTTGTAGCATACAACAGATATCCATTGGTGTAGTCACTTATCTGGATGGGTAATGTACAAGGCTAATCCTATTAAATTATTCAAATGGTTAATTACATAAATGTCAGACGTAGGAGATTCCAAAAAAATCAAATCAGTGCACCATTTAAACTTCAGTCTTAAGTGTATTGATATAAAGAAAAAGACAATAAAATTCCCGATGTTTCCAAATTAGACAGCAATGACGTGTGTAAACTTGCCTCCACAGTGTGTAAAAACATCAATACATTTGTAATTGTATAATATCCATTGAATGCAGAGTTTGATATATTTTGGGGTTTTTTTTGGTCTTTATAAGACCTATTTTATTTATTTTATGACGTGCCTTAAAATTTCAATTCCACTCAATCAATATGAAACTTGCAACAGTCAATTTATGGTTATCTCCTTAACACAAAGCAGAAAAAATACACCTTAATATATGTTAAATCCCAAATTCCTCTTTTAATCCTTACAGATCTGATTTACTCAATAGTTGACAATGTCATACAAGGCAGACATACACAATGCAAATGAGCTTTCAACAAAACTAAAGCGAAAACAGGAAAGTTTATTATAAAACAATATCTTCCTTTGAAAAGTTTATTTTCAACCCATCAACCAACCTTTAAAAATGACTGTTCCATTGTAGATATAACTATAGAGAAAACTGAAAATTTAAGGGGCTCTTTAATAGACTTTATTTACATGATGTAACCTGGGTAGACTTTGAAATACTGTTGTTGCAAATCCAATGAAAAAGGTAAAAAAAAAAATGCATCTCAATGCAAAGAAAAGCAATTTTAAGCAAAGCTACAGTATTTTGCTGTTACATCACAAACCAAAACAAATCAGGTGACAACAATTAAATTGCAGTTGATAGTTTAAGATCTCAAACAGTTGGTGCCCAACAGATTGCAGCTGTGATAATTGATCAATGGACTTTAAAATAGCTCAGGTGTGTTGAAAACTGCAAATAAATCTCAAGGGATCTGATACATCGCTACATTATATTCAAGACAAGTGAGCAATGAATCATTAAATCAAAGGAAATTTAAATGTCAATGGCTTTGACATCAAGTGGACTACAATCTGTCATGCAGGTAACTGCTGGACATCCAGTTAATTCAGCTGCAATAGCAGTACAATATTTCAATTGGAATATATACGCTCATGAACAGTCCAAAATGAAGAGAAAATCATTTCAATAAGGATTTAAGTCTTAACAGTGTTCCTGGACCTAATAATCAAACTGAAAACTGTTAGGTACTGCTTTAACCTTGTGGCTACCCGTTATGAACCAACACGCGAATAGGTGGTTCTTTTATCAGAGAAGAAGCTCCTCAAAAGAACCACTTGCCCAAGACTCACAACCAACAAGATGAGAGCTTCACCTATGGACCAAAAAGCAACCCTTGAATTCAGGTCTTCAGCACGACTTCGTCCTTGTGCTTCCCTTAGACGGAAATGGGTTTGGTAATCAATGACCGACTTCATGGCTTCATGCATTGTGACACAAGCAGACTCCATCTGTTCATTATTGAATGTACATATTTTGAAAAGAAAACATTAGTTATAATATAACATGAATTTATATGCAAACTTCAAATACACCAAAACATCTTTCATATTCCCCAAATATTACTTACTTAAAATTAGCAAAGGCACCGCATTAAATCTTGCATTTCTGCAAGTACTATGTTTATATATCTGTTTAAGAAGGAACTGCAGATGCTGGAAAATCGAAGGTACACAAAAAAGCTGGAGAAACTCAGCGGGTGCAGCAGGAGCGAAGGAAATAGGCAACATTTCGGGCCGAAACCCTTCTTCAGACGTATATACATATCTATATCTATATGTGTGTGTTTATATATGTTTATGTATTATATTATGTATTATATATATATTATGTATTATATATATTTATATATGTTTATATATCTGTTGTGCTACTGCAGGTAAGAATTTCATTGTTCTGTTTCAGGACATATCACAATAAAACACTATTGACTCTTCCTGATTCTTACAAAAACTAGTTAAATTTAAATTGTATGTATAAAGATTTTTCCATTGTTTTCCAAATTAGAAATCAAAATGGGTGACAGTGGTACTGCAATTTGTGCTGCTGCCTCAACACTCCAGCGATCTCAAATGATGTCTGAGTGGAGTCTGCACATCTGCCCTTTACCATACGAGTTTCTGGCTTGATACCAGTTGCTTCAGCTCCATTCCACATCCCACAGATGTGCTGATGGGTTAACTAACTAATGTAAATTAGCCATGCTGGAGACATGTGTCATGTGACAGAGAGCAAGTTGAAGGGGGAAAGGAATGGTACTGCTCTGATGGGAATGGGTAAGAACTCATTGGGCTGAGTGGCCTCATGTCATACCAAGTGTATACACTATGTTTACAAATGATCGTATCATATAATACTTATTTCCACTGAATTTTATTTCATAATTGCTCTAAGGAGTTTTCACTGCATCTTATTCAATAGATTGGGGATTGGGGAGAATTACTTGAAAAGGTTTAAGTTTTTTAATTTTACATGTAGCCGAGTAACATTGTGCAAAGAACAACCAAATTCTGTATTAATAATATTTGACAGAATCATCATTCCAAATAAGTTCTCTCTTGCTAAAATTACAATCTTGGTGAAATACTAACAGACAGTGTCTTCAAAAAAAATTCAGAGTGATAAATTGCTATTTAACCAAACCTACAGAGAAGGCTCTTCACCAAACACGTTGAAAGATGTTGGTACATTGGTATATAATGTAGTGCAAATTCAATTTTTTTTGTTTTTTTTAAATTCTGAAGATTGGCATCTTTTCTTTCAACCTCACATTATTGTCTTCCTAATTCAAGAGTTCAACAGAAATAAGTAATTACTTAATTATTCCTATTTACACATCCCTGCACCTATCTTTTATAGATCGTGTCCCATTACCATCTCACTTTTCATTATATGGTCATTCTTTTTACCATTTAGCAGCTTCCACATCACAACTTTCCCTTCCTCCACATCTTAGATTTTTTTCAAATCAACCTCGGGGCGGCACGGTGGCGCAACAGTAGACCTACTGCCTTACACAGCCAGTGACCTGGGTTCAATCCTGACTACGGGTGCTGTCTGTACGGAGTTTGTGTCCTCCCACAAAGACATATAGGTTTATAGGTTAATTGGCTTGGTGTAAATGTAAAAAATGTACCTGGTGTGTAAGGTAGTATTAATGTGCAGGGATCACTGGACGATGCGGACTCTGTGGGCCGAAGGGCCTGTTTCAGCATTGTATCTATAAACTAAATATTTCCCAGTCCAATGAAATCACTGGCCTTAAAATACTAATTCTGCTTCATGTTCTAAGAATGCATTTAACTAACAGATTTCTTCTCACCTTCTATCTGCCAAATTTTCTGTCATCCAAGAAACCAAGCCAAAATAAATTCAAAATAGAAGCTCTGTTAAAGGTAATCCATGTCACTTTTCTTTAAAAAGGGATTTCAATGACTAACGTCATCTGAAAAAGGACTGGTCATTTTATAACCAGTCACAGGACTGGGCTTTTCACTGTGCATCCTTTAAAACCAGAAGCAGATATTTGATATAAAGCGAGTTTGTGCTTGTGATTAACGTTTTAACATTTCACCCACATTAAGTTATAAATAAGGTAAATCCGCAAGGAGCTTAAAGCAGATCATCCAGAAATTGTTTATGGAAATTAAATGTACCACAATTTTTTTCTTCACACCTTACATATAAAATTATAAAAGGACTGGACAAGCAAGGTGCAGGAAAAATGTTCCCAATGTTGAGCGAGTCCAGAATCAGGGGTCACAGTCTTAGAATAAAGGGGAAGCCATTTAAGACTGAGGTGAAATTTTTTTTTTTCACCCAGAGAGTTGTGAATTTGCAGAATTCCCTGCCACAGAGGGTAGTGGAGGCCAAGTCACTGGATTAATTTAAGTCAGAGTTAGATAGAGCTCTAGGGGCTAGAGGAATCAAGGGATACGGGGAGAAGGCAGGCACAGGTTATTGATTGGGGAAGATCAGCCATGATCACAATAAATGGCAGTGCTAGCTCAAAGGGCTGAATGGCCTCCTCCTGCACCAATTTTCTATACTGTTTTGAACATTATAAATCTATTAAAAATGGACAAAATTCTCATAATTCATACCTGAGTCAGTGCTGACACCCTGTTTTCATTAGGAAACAGGGGAGGGTCGTCCCCAACTTGGAAATCAAAGTACACGGTTTTGTGCGTGAAGGTGGAAAACTCATTACTAAAACAGAACTTGTAAGTTCCGTTTTTTGCAGCTGTGAAGGTGAAACTGTCATATTGTTTCTTCATTTCCTTGTATAAAACGGCACCATCAGCATCTTCTAATCGACAGTCTACATCATAATGGCCACCAGTAATGACCTGTTAAACACACAAGAAATGGAAGACCATAATTCATTAAGCAATGTCAAAATAATAACAAAGTGCATACAATTTTCACTTACCACGAAGAAAGCTCGGTGTTAGGGCACAATTTCAATTAAATTGGGAAAATCCTGCATATGTTGAAAGCAAAAAATAAACTGCTGGATGAACTTAACGAGCCAGGCAGACACTGTTGAAGGAAATGGACAGACATTTTTGGTTGGGATCCTTCTTCAGACTGCTCCATATAAATCTGTATAACTCAGTATGTAATCAGCATAAAGTAGAGTTCTGACCCAATGTATTGTCGATCCTTTTCCTTTCATAAAATGCTGCCTGACCCACTGAGTTCCTCCAGCAGTTCTTTTTTTGCTCACGATTCCTGCATTTGCAATATCGCATTTGCAGATATTTGATGTCCGAAATAAAGACAAGAAATGCTGGAAAGAATCAGCGTCAGATAACATCTGTCGAAAAATAAATGATTATTTTTTTAGATTAAAGACCCATCTTTAACTGAGAAAGGAAGAATAGAAAATCTTCCAGCCCTCTTTAGTGTTATTGATGGCACAAATCTGGGAAATATCACACATCTGCACTGTTGTAGGCAACAGAAACAAAAAATGGGCCAATACTAAGTCACTGTGCATGCTCTCGTTTCTGGAGTGTCGATACTGTAGCATTCAAATAATCAGAGAATTAATTGATCAAGTATTCCACCAAATAATTCTGCAATGCCTTAAATGTCTTCACATGCAAAACATTTAAAACCTTTTCACGCATGATAAGTGGTTAGGAATTTCATTAAAACTTTAGCCGCAGAGCCACAATAAAAGCCTTCAGATACGTTGAAGTGCAGTCTTTTTTCGCAGATCGACTATGGCATAAATCTGGTGAACATTAGCTACTTCATTTTCCAAAGCTTTGATTCAATTAGAGGGACAATAATCTGTCATAAATGTTACCTGACAAAACAAAAGACACTGTGGCTCTTCAAACTGAATTTTGAGAATGTCCCCAATGTTCAACCAAGCAGGTTACACCCTCAGCAAAATAGACAATAGGTGCAGGAGTAGGCCATTCGATCCAGCACCACCATTCAATGTGATCATGGCTGATCATCCCCAGTCAGTACCCTCTTCCTGCCTTCTCCCCATATCCCCTGACTCCACCACCTTTAAGAGCCCTATCTAGCTCTCTTGAAAGTATCCAGAGAACCTGCCTCCACCGCCCTCCGACGCAGAGAATTCCACACACTCACAACTCTCCGTGTGAAAAAGTGTTTCCGCATCTCCGTTCTAAATGGCTTACCCCTTATTCTTAAGCTGTGGCCCCTGGTTCTGGACTCCCCCAACACCGGGAACACGTTTCCTGCCTCTAGCGTGTCCTAACCCTTAATGATCTTATATGTTTCAATAAGATCCCCTCTCATCCTTCTAAATTCCAAGAGTATACCTGCCCAATGTGACATAGCATGTGTAGGAAGGACTGCAGATGCTGGTTTAAACCAAAGATAGACACAAAAATCTGGAGTAACTCAGCATGGCAGACAGCATCTCTGGAGAGAAGAAATGGGTGACGTTTCAGCTCGAGACTCTTCTTCAGAATGGAGAGAAGAGTCTCAAACCGAAATGTCACCCATTCCAATGCCATTTTGGATACTGCTGGGGTAACTGTTTTGGAGAAAGCAGCAGCAACAACTAGGTCAGTGGCGTCAATGATGGATCTAAGGCACAGGCGATTACAAAGGGGATTACTGGATGGTGTGTTGCCTTGCTGCTGGGTTCAAAGATGTTCAAGTGGCTGCAGAACATTCTCAAAGGAGAGGGTGAATAGGGTGTCTTGGGGCTAGTCCACATAACAGTAAAGGTGGTGCTGGATGTCTTAAAAGTGTACGAAGATATATCTCCATGGGCTGATCAGGGATATCTATGAATGGTGTGGGAAGCTTGTCGTTTGCCATCTATATTGAAGATGTGGATGAGAATCTACAAGGCATGATTAGTAAGTTTGCAGATGAGAGAATCTATGGAAAGCAACTGATTCGGATGGAGTCTTCATTGCACCCTCAGGACCTGCACGGACTAGCTGGCAGCACTATTCACATACATGTTTTTATCTCTCCCTATTCCAAGCTAGCCTGCCTTAATGACCACCATCCAGTGGCTCTGTCCTCCACCATCATGAAGTGCTTTGAGAGATCGGTCAGGACGCAAATTTACTCTCGCCTCCCAGACAGCCCTGATCACTGTAGTTTGCCGACTGCCACCAAAGATCCACAGCAGAAGCCATCTCCACAACTCTACACTCATTGCTGGAACATCGAGATACAAGGACAGCTACATTAGACTGTTTATTGACAGTAGCTCTACCTTCAACACCATAATCCAACCAAACAAATCTTCAAACTCCTGGACCAAGGAGTCGGTGTCTTTCTCTGCAACAGTTTCATCAACTTCCTGACCCTAAGACCACAATCATCGAAGATAGGTGCCAGAACATTAACACTAGTGTCTTGTAAACACCCAAGGGGAACCCATGCAGTGACAGAGAGAACAGGCAAACTCTGGATACTACTGAAGGTGATCAACCTAATGTGTCAGTCCCACCGACGATTTTTCAGGCGACTGTCAAGTTGTCGGCAGTGACCTGAAAAACCGGCAACTGGAACGGCGACTGTCAGAGTGGAACACACACACACACACATGTCGCTTACTTCACCAGCCCGTTATAAAGGTGGGGGACAGGGCAAGCGGGGGGAGCGCTTTCTGAGTGAAATTCACACAGTGCAAAGCCAATGTGATACACACACACTGCGATCAGCAGGAAGGTTGGCGCTGTAATTAAGATGGCTAAAGCACAGTGTACGATAAGTCCTTTAAAAGAGGGGGGAGAGAGGGGAGAGAGAAGGAGTGGAGACAACTTTTAAGAAGCCAGAGATACATGGCTGTGAAACTCAGTGGACATTTAACATTACCGGTCGGTTATTCTTGGTTCTGAAAACTACGGCTTACGTCACCCCCCCCCCCCCCCAAATGAGCCAATAAAATTCACCGGTTAGCACCGGCTACAACTTACGAGAACCTTCAACCTCCTGGCAACCCACTAGGACCTCTTGGCGACCCACCTACGGCACGAGAAATCTCGCCACTCTTCATTGCGGCTTCATTCTAGTTGCAGCTAATTTTTCAACATGTTGAAAAATTCGCAGCGACCATAATGCCGTGACTAGTTCCCAGAATGCAGGAACTCCTCACGACCATGAAGGCGACTCCCCGGCAACCACCCGCGAACATGTGGCGACTGCATAGTCTCCTGCAGTCACCTAAATAGTTTCCTAAGTGGGACAGGCCCATTAGAACACCAGAGCCGAGACAGCAGCATTATTTGCTGCACGTTGTGCTGTCACTTAGTCAATCAATGCAACGTTGACTCTGACAAATCTCAAGGAGCCTACAAGCCTGTGTTTGGATAAAAGTAGCTCTGAAGATGGTTGCTGCTCTGGTTAACATCTTTTGAAGTTCTGTAAATGCTGGAATGGTTTATGCCAATTGAAGGGCATGATGGAATTAACAACACATTAACATCACATAGGTGGGAAGTTGCTGGAATCCATCCTGAAGGATATAATAATAAAACACCCAAAACATGGAGTGCACAATGTCATTACGAATGATGATAGAGAAATCATGTTTACCTAACCCAATTGAGTTGTTTCCGGACATAACTGGCAGAATAGATAAGGGGGAACCAAAGCAAGTGGAATTTGATAAGATCCTGCACAAGAGGTTGGTCAACAAACACAGAGCACACAGAATTTGGAAGGGAGGCAGGGGGAAGACAGTGATAAAATGTCAATGTAGATCTGAAAATAGGAAACCAAGATTCATGTTTCACCCATGAATCCAAAGTTACAGTTCAAAATTCATTGACAATACAGAAGTAGGTGAGATTGTGAATAGATATCAGGATGTAAAGAGACATAGAAAGTTAAGTGAGTGGTAAGAACATGAACATAATGTGGTTAAATGCAAATGTTAATGTTCAAAGGGACGATGTTACTGCAAGCCAACGTACACACCAAGCAGCATTTGGAAAGCAAATGATACAATTCCTATGTATTTCCATTATGTACAACTTAGATTTCCTGAACTAAAATTTGCCATTTAGAAATTGCATAATAGATTCACTAGACCAGATCCCGGGATGACAAGCTTGCCCTTGGGAGGAGAGACGGAGGAGAACGGGACAGTTCTCACATGTTTTAGAAGAATGAGAGAAGGTATCATTGAAACTTGACATTTCTTTCAGAGCTTGTCAGACAAGGATCTAGACACCACTGGCTGAGTCATCTGGAACCAAGGATATGATCTTGGAATTAGGCTTATGCCAGTTAAGACTGAAATGAAAAGATTTTTTCCCCCCATGGAGGATGGCGAGTCTTTGGAACTCCCCATCGGTCAGACTCCTACTGAAGGCTCACGATGCTGCTTTCAGATCTGGCGACGCTGAGGGATACAGCTCATCCAGGGCCAATCTGAAAATGGGAATTAGGATTGCTAAACTCAATCATAAACGGCGGATTGAGAAGCATTTCCATAACAACTCTGACCCCAGGCACATGTGGCAAGGAATCAAATCCCTTGCCGATTACCAGAAAGTTAACACCCCTCCCCCAGACAACGCCACCCTCCCTGACGAGCTAAACCACTTCTATGCTCGCTTTGACCAGGACAACAAAACCCCAGCCATTAAAGTTGCTCCACCCCCGAATGAACAACCTCTCAGCCTCTCCACCTCTGCAGTACAAGATGCACTGAGCAAGGTGAATGAGCGCAAAGCTGCCGGCCCCGATGGCATCCCTGGCCGGGTGCTTAGGGCATGTGTTGGACAACTATCCCCAGTCCTCGCCGACATTTTCAATCTCTCACTGGCCCAGGGTGTTGTCCCCACTTGCCTCAAGACATCAACCATCATGCCAGTGCCCAAACAGTCAGCTTCAGGGAGTCTCAACGATTTCCGCCCAGTGGCACTCACCCCTGTCATTGCAAAGTGCTTTGAGCGGCTGATCTTGGCTCACCTCAAAGCCAGCCTCCCCCCACACTGGACCCTCATCAGTTTGCCTACCGGACCAACAGGTCTACAGAGGACGCCATATCGGCGGCCCTACACTCTGCCCTGACCCACCTGGACTACAACAACTCCTGCATCAGGCTGCTGTTCATTGATTTCAGCTCTGCCTTTAACACCGTCATCCCCGCCAGCTTGATCACCAAACTCAGCGGACTTGGCATCTCCACCTCCCTCTGCAACTGGACACTGGACTTCCTCACTAACAGACCACAGTCTGTTAGGGTCAATAACCTCACCTCCTCCTTTATAACACTGAACACCGGAGTGCCACAGGGCTGTGTGCTCAGCCCTCTCCTCTACTCCCTCTTCACCCACGACTGCATCCCAAAGTACGGATCCAACGCCATTATTAAGTTTGCTGACGATACCACGGTAGTAGGACTGATCAGCGACAACGATGAGTCAGCCTACAGGGAGGAGATCCAGCACCTGACAGCCTGGTGTGCCAACAATAACCTCGTCCTCAACTCCAAGAAGACGAAGGAGATTATTGTTGACTTCAGGCAGACCAGAGGAGGCAGTCATACCCCCATCCATATAAACGGGACTGAGGTGGAGCGCGTCTCCAGCTATAAATTCCTCGGAGTACATATCTCGGAGGATTTGTCCTGGTCCCTCAACACCTCCAAGCTGATCAAAAAGGCACAGCAGCGCCTTTACTTCCTGAGGAGGCTCAAGAAAGCCCACCTGTCCCCCCGGATCCTGACCAACTTTTACCGCTGTACCATAGAGAGTATCCTGACCACCTGCTTCACGGTATGGTACAGCAGCTGCACTGCTGCGGACAGGAAGGCACTACAACGGGTGGTGAAAACCACGCAGCACATCATCGGTGCCCCGCTCCCTGCCATGGATGCCCTCCACTGAAAACGGTGTCTGAGACGGGCTGGGAAGATCATCAAAGACCCCTCACACCCCAACCATGGACTGTTTGCCCTCCTCCCATCAGGGAGGCGGTATAGGAGCCTCAGGTCATGTACTAGTAGGATGAGGAACAGCTTCTACAATAATACAATTACACTGCTGAACTCGGAGTCCCGCCGATAAGATTTCTCCGGTCCCTCGGTCCCCATTGTTTAATTATTCTGTATTTTTAGATTATTCTGTATCTTCTCTCTTTCTATTTTTTTATTTCTTTATGCACAACTACTACGGACTGACGCAAAACTGCGTTTCGTTGTACTCATACTGTATTTGTGCGATGACATTAAAGTTGAATTGAATTGAATTGAATTGAAAAGGCTGTGAAGGATCTGCTATTAAGGTCATACAAAACAAACATGGATAGATGGGATAGTGCATAAAAATGACAGAGGTAGAAGATTAGGGCAGCACAGTGGCGCAGTGAGTGGAGCTGCTGCCTCACAGCACCAGGGATCAATGTTCAATCGTGACCTCGGGTGCTGTGTGGTATTTGCATGTTCTCCATGTTTACGAAAGGTAAATCATGTCTGACGAATCTTATAGAATTTTTCGAGGATGTAACTAGTAACGTGGATAGGGGAGAACCAGTGGATGTGGTGTATCTGGACTTCCAGAAGGCTTTCGACAAGGTCCCACATAAGAGATTAGTATACAAACTTAAAGTACACGGCATTGGGGGTTCAGTATTGATGTGGATAGAGAACTGGCTGGCAAACAGGAAGCAAAGAGTAGGAGTAAACGGGTCCTTTTCACAATGGCAGGCAGTGACTAGTGGGGTACCGCAAGGCTCAATGCTGGGACCCCAGCTATTTACAATATATATTAATGATCTGGATGAGGGAATTGAAGGCAATATCTCCAAGTTTGCGGATGACACTAAGCTGGGGGCAGTGTTAGCTGTGAGGAGGATGCTAGGAGACTGCAAGGTGACTTGGATAGGCTGGGTGAGTGGGCAAATGTTTGGCAGATGCAGTATAATGTGGATAAATGTGAGGTTATCCATTTTGGTGGCAAAAACCGGAAAGCAGATTATTATCTAAATGAAGGCCGACTAGGAAAAGGGGAGATGCAGCAAGACCTGGGTGTCATGGTACACCAGTCATTGAAAGTAGGCATGCAGGTGCAGCAGGCAGTGAAGAAAGCGAATGGTATGTTAGCTTTCATAGCAAAAGGATTTGAGTATAGGAGCAGGGAGGTTCTACTGCAGTTGTACAGGGCCTTGGTGAGACTACACCTGGAGTATTGCGTGCAGTTTTGGTCTCCAAATCTGAGGAAGGACATTATTGCCATAGAGGGAGTGCAGAGAAGGTTCGCCAGACTGATTCCTGGGATGTCAGGACTGTCTTATGAAGAAAGACTGGATAGACTTGGTTTATACTCTCTAGAATTTAGGAGATTGAGAGGGGATCTTATAGAAACTTACAAAATTCTTAAGGGGTTGGACAGGCTAGATGCACGAAGATTGTTCCCGATGTTGGGGAAGTCCAGGACAAGGGGTCACAGCTTAAGGATAAGAGGGAAATCCTTTAAAATCGAGATGAGAAGAACTTTTTTCACACAGAGAGTGTTGAATCTCTGGAACTCTCTGCCGCAGAGGGTAGTCGGGGCCAGTTCATTGGCTATATAGCCATGATCATATTGAATGGCGCTGCAGGCTCGAAGGGCCGAATGGCCTACTCCTGCACCTAATTTCTGTTTCTATGTCAAACATTGGTTGTTTGACACCTACTTGGAAGCATCCAATCTTTGATACTTCCTTTCTAATCTTGCGAGGCCAATACCGAGCCTCGCTCCTGCAACCCATTTAAGTATTTTTTTCTATTTTTGACTAATGTTCCACGATATGCTGACGAGGAATTACAAAGTGTTTTGAACATGTATAACGTTATGAAGCAATATTGCACAGAAATGCAATTTTCTTTTGTGTTATATTGGATACATAGGTAGAAATTCTAGTCTGCCATGCTTGGACCTGATTGATGCCAGGCCACCAAAAGTGCATATTACAGAGATAGCACTGATCATCTTCCTCCGAGCAGGTGTGTCGATCTTTTTAAAGTAAGCCTCACCACATAATGGTTTTGAGAACTCTCCGTAACTTGACGTTTCTGTAAGTCAGAAACACTGTTTGGCTGAAATGGCAAAGGTTGCACTGGTAGGTGAATTAGCTGCAAATTAGTACAGATCTTGATTGTTATTAAATCTTGGGTATATTATAGTTGGAATGTGTTACTTAATATAGATCTATACAACAGATTTAAAATATGTCCAACCACAGGAATTGCTGGACAAATGACCACCAGGAAAGTTTCAAAGTATATTTAGCAAATTGAAAATTTAGATATGCATGAGAACCAGTTTTCACCAATCATCTTAAATACAATGAAGTGTGTAGGAAGGGACTGCAGATGCTGGTTTATACTGAAGATAGATGCAAACTGCTGGAGTAACTCAGCAGATCAGACAGTAACTTTGGAGAAAAATAATTGGTGGCATTTCAGCTCTGAGCCCTTCTCGAGTCTGAAGAAGGGTTTCGACTCGAAATGTCACCTATTCTTTTTCGCCTTAAATACAATAAACACCAGCATACAGGAGAATTATAATATCAAGCCCTGCATGGGGCATGCAATCCTAAAGAATCTCATATTACACACAAGACAGACACAAAAATCTGGCGTAACTGAGCGGATCAGGTAGCATCTCTTTGGGATAAAGGAAAAGGTGACGTCTCGGTTCGCGACCCTTCTTCAGATTGAAGCAAAGATGGACTGAAGGGTGTTGACTTGAAACACCACCTATAGGGTGATTTCACGAATGGTCACTGGAGCGCAGATCCGCACCCACGTGACCGAAAATCTCAAGTGGAGGACATGCTAGACATCCGGTACATGTTAGTGGATGGGAAAACACGCACTTTCCCACCCGTTAAAAACATAGAAAACGGCAAGGTTTTGATCTGCAATTTATTGTGCCAGTCCACTTGAGATTTTCGGTCACGTGGGTGCGGATCTACGCTCCAGATGCTGCCTGACCCGCTGAGTTACTCCAGCTTTTTGTGTCTAACTTTGGTTTAAACCAGCATGGCAGAGTGGGGAATGTACACTCCCCACCAAAATATCTTCTCCTCAATCTGTCCTGACAAATTTTCATACAGAGTGGTGAATCTCTGGAATTCTCTGCCGCAGAATGTAGTTGAGGCCAGTTCATTGGATATATTTAAGAGGGAGTTACATGTGGCCCTTGTGGCTAAAGGGATCAGGGGGTATGGAGAGAAGGCAGGTACGGGATACTGAGTTGGATGATCAGCCATGATCATATTGAATGGCGGTGCAGGCTCGAAGGGCCGAATAACCTACTCCTGCACCTAATTTCTATGTTTCTATAACTCCCCCACCTAGCCCTATCGCCACTCTCCATCCACCCTCCTCCATTATCTCCTTCACCCCCTCCATGTACCCTTCCTTCGTCATTCTACTCTCTCACCATCCCCTCCCCCTCCCTCTGCAGCCACCCATCCCACCCCACCCCCAGGCTCCGTCCCCCGCCCGCCCGCCGGCCCGCCCCGGCCTCACCTGGAACTCCAGCGTGCTCTTGGTGCCCTGGACGATGTCCTCGTAGAAGCACTGCTTGGCATTGTCGGGCAGCTCGAAGGTGAGCTCGGAGCCGCGCACGATCGGCCACAGGAGCTGGGCCCAGAGCAGCTGCAGCGGGAACCGGAGCCACATGCCGGCGCGGGGCTGAGCGAGGGCTCGCGGTCCGGTCCGGTCCCGGGGAAGCGGAGGGGCAGCGCGGGCCGGGGTCGCGGGACCGAACTCCACCGCCTTTCGAATCTCAACCGGCAACGGCAACAGCGGCGCGAGCTTCCACAACTCCCGGATGTCGAGGACACGGGAACCAGACGTGGCAGCACGGCCCCACCCGGATGTATGACCTCTCACCCCCCCTCCCTCCCGGGCGGAAAGAAGTCCCGTCCCGGCGCAGTTTGTTGGCGAGCCGGTAGATGGCAGCAGCGTCAACCTGGAGGGGGGGGGGGGAGAAGGAGACGAGTGGTCACGTGACCAGACAAGGAGCCACGCTGTCAAAGGGGGAGGGGCTCCGTCGCCCCACGCCCCACGCCAGGCCGGCCACGTGGTCAAAGGGGCGGGGCTCCACGCCAGGCCGGCCACGTGGTCAAAGGGGCGGGGCTCCACGCCAGGCCGGCCACGTGGTCAAAGGCGGAGCATCCAATGGTCTCGGATCAAGGATAAACATTGGACAGGTACATGGATAGGATAAGGGGGAAGTCTTTTAGGATCGAGATGAGAATTTTTTTTTTTCACACAGAGTGGTGAATCTCTGGAACTCTCTGCCACAGAATGTAGTTGAGTCCAGTTCATTGGCTATATTTAAGAGGGAGTTAGATGTGGCCCTTGTGGCTAAAGGGATCAGGGGGTATGGAGAGAAGGCAGGTACAGGATACTGAGTTGGATGATCAGCCATGATCATATTGAATGGCGGTGCAGGCTCAAAGGGCCGAATGGTCTACCTCTGCACCTATTTTCTATGTTTCTATGAAAGTTTTAGATGGTCACACAAGGAACTGTAGTTCTGGAATCTTACATTACTTGATTACTTTTTCTTGATTAGTACAGGAGGCAGAGGTTATGGGGAGAATACAGGAGAATGTGGGTAGCTTAGGAGGGAGAGATAGATCAGCCATGATTGAATGGTGATGTAGACTTGATGGGCCAATTGGCCTAATTCTACTCCTATTCCTTATGACTGAACCTCAGTACACGTGACAATAAATTACACTGAACACAAAATGATGGAGTAACTCACTGGGTCGGGTAGCATCCCTGGAGAACATGGAGAGGGCGACGTTTTGGGTCGGGACCCTTCTTCAGACTGATTGGGGGAAGAGGGAGAAAGCTGGAAGAGAGGAGGGGTAGGACCAAGCATGGTGAGTGATAGGTGGATACAGTTGGGGGGGATGAGGGGTAGATGATAGGCAGATGGTTGGACTAAATTACATAAGGCCCACAGCCAGCGCGTAGAAGCAGCGCTAAATGCAACTCAATTCTACCTGTCTCGCCGGGTTAACCTACAGCCCTGCCTGGACTGACGGGACTCCAGTCTTGGGCCGTGGAGCTAGCGTTGCTTCTCCGCGCTGACTGTAATGCTGGGCCGTCGTTGGCAGGCAGAGTTGACAGGCAGCTGAGCTGGGTTTAGCGCTGCTTCTCTGCGCTAGCTGTGGGCCTGGGGGCACCACTCCCGTCTGATTCCCTGGGCGTGGGGAGGGGGGAGGGCACTCGGGTGAGGACGGGGATGGTCCAGTGGCGGTGTGGCAGCGATTGCAGTGCTGGAGACCCAGGATAGATCCTGGCTGCGGATGGGGCTCAGGTCTGTTTCCATGGATGCCGAGAGTGTTTTTCGTTTGTGACCCTATGACCAGGGCATGCAATTCAAGCTCCGCTCTATGATCTTTGCTCCAAGGACGTCTCCCTCCTCCAAGCACCGCTCTCTATCCTTAGTCCCACCCCCCCTACTTCCGCCACTGACCGACACTTCCCTTCTCCAATCATCGCGCTGAATCATCATGTCCCGCTCCCATTGCCTGCTGACCGATGTCTCTCTCGTCCAATCGGCGCCCTCGATCAGCAGTCCCACCTCCACTGTCTCGTGGAAAGCGGAGATTTCACCGAGTTTTAAAATCCGGATTACAAAAAATGGGATCGTCCCCCACCTCTCAAAACAGGGGGTGAACGTGTCCCCCCCCCCCCCCCCCCCCCCCGGGATTTCCGACCATGTGTCTAGGGACCCCAGCAGTCGTTCCTGGTGAGGCAGAGATTCACATGCACCTCCTCTAACCTCATCTACTGCATCTGGCGTTCCCAATGTGGCCTTTACATCGGCGAGACCGGGCACAGAACTTGAAGACCGTTTCGCCGAACACTTACGCTCAGTGCGCCGAGGCCTACCAGATCTCCCAGTTGCTAACCATTTTAACCCCTCATCCCATTCCCAGGCTGTATTGGACCTTCTCCGTTGATGGAGTGAAGCCACACACAAACTGGAGGAACAGCACTTCATATTCTGCCTGGGTAGTTTACAACTCAATGGTACGATCATTACATTTTCAATTTTTAGGTAACTAAGCTGCACCCTACTCCAATTCCCCTTCCACACCCCTCCCCTCCCCATCTTCCCTGTGCCCCACCTGGACTCTCACCAATTTCCCCCCTCCCCTTCTACCTATATTCCTTGCTCTGGCTTGACAATTCACTCATCTTCAATCATTATGTCACACCTTTTGTCTTTTCATCTCTGGCCATTGTCCGACCATCTGCCTATCATCTCCCCCCTCCAACCTGTATCTGCCTATTACTAGTCAGGCTTTGTTCAGACTAAATGTCGCAGAGATAAATCAGCAAGGGTTGGTGTTTATTGCCCCATTTCTGCCCGATTTCACCCCCTTCCCCACTCCAATAAGTCTGAAGAAGGGTCATGATCCGAAACATCACCAATCCATGTTCTTCAGAAATGCTGCCAGACCCACTGAGTTACTCCAGCATGGTGTTTTTTTTAATAAACCAGCATCTGCAGTTTGTTGTTTCTCTGAAAGAGATGGACTGGGACAAAGCCTGGCAAGGGGGGGGGGGGGGGGGGGGGGGGGGGGATTGGCAGGGGTGGACAAAGAGCAGAGAATAAAAGGAGACCAATCTGATGAACCTCTTTGCACTACTTTCATTACCACTACATCCTCCCATAGGTAGGGAAATCAGATGTGCACACAATATACCATAGGTAGGGAAATCAGAGGTACACCAAGACGCAATATGATTCGAGCAAGATGCCTCTGATTTTGGACTGAAATCTTCCAGCAATAATTACCAACCCTCGCTGACTTGTCTCTGCGACTTGAGTCTGAACAATGGTTCCGAACTGAAACGCCATCTCTCCATTCCCTGCACAGATGCTCCCTGACCTGCTGAGTTCCTCTGTAATCTCCATCACTCTGCTGCTGATTGAACGTAAGTATTGTATTTGTTGCACTCTTTGTGAATGGTAAATCTTTGGGCAGTTTGCCACATTGGAAATCCATATCGAGTCAACCATTTGCATCCATGTGCAGCTGTTGCTGGAACTTTGGAGGGATAAATTGATGGGTTGATGGATGCACAAATTAGCCACATAGGTCCTTCGATCAGTCTATGCTGATGATGTGCTCTTCATTGGCATATATCCCGCAGACCTCAGAGTGAGTGCAGGTGGGGTTTTTCAATCATACTTTTTGCATGGATTAAAATGGAAGTAGTGGATAGAATTCTTGCTGGAAGAGATTATGTAATTTGTGTGAAGCTCTCCTTTATCAGGAAGTACACCTGAGCTAGACATAAAATGCTGGAGTAACTGGAGTAATGCGGAACAGGCAGCATATCTGGAGAGAAGGAATGGGTGACGTTTTGGGTCAAGACCCTCCTTCAGACTCAAACTCAAACTGAGGTGCACTGACTCAGTACATCTGAGCAGCAACAAGAAACCTAGCCAGCAAACTAGCAGGAGCTGGATGCAAAGGTTTGGGTACCTGACTGTGAGGAGGCGAGTGCTGACCATGCTGTGATGCTGGATGGTAACTCTGGTCCTGCTCCCTACCTTTGTTACTGTAAGAAGTCTCATGAAAGATTATTATCTAAATGGTGTCAAGTTGGGAAAAGGGGAAGTACAACGGGATCTGGGGGTCCTTGTTCATCAGTCAATGAAAGTAAGCATGCAGGTACAGCAGGCAGTGAAGAAAGCGAATGGCATGTTGGCCTTCATAACAAGAAAAGTTGAGTATAGGAGCAAAGAGGTCCTTCTGCAGTTGTACAGGACCCTAGTGAGACCACATCTGGAGTATTGGGTGCAGTTTTGGTCTCCACATTTGAGGAAGGACATTCTTGCTATTGAGGGAGTGCAGCGTACGTTCACAAGGTTAATTCCCGGATGGCGGGACTGTCATATGCTGAGAGAATGGAGCGGCTGGGCTTGTATACTCTGGAGTTTAGAAGGAAGAGAGGGGATCTTATTGAAACATAAAAGATTATTAAGGGTTTGGACACGCTAGAGACAGGAAACATGTTCCCGATGTTGGGGCAGTCCAGAACCAGGGTTCACAATATAAGAACAGGGGGTAAGCCATTTAGAACGGAGATGAGGAAACACTTCTTCACACAGAGAGTTGTGAGTGTGGAATCCTCTGCCTCAGAGGGCGGTGGAGGCCGGTTCTCTGGAAACTAGATAGGCCTCTTGAAGATAGTGGAGTCAGGGGATATGGGGAGAAGGCAGGAACGGGTTACTGATTGTGGATGATCAGTCATGATCACATTGAATGGCGGTGCTGGCTTGAAGGGCCGTATGGCCTACTCCTGCACCTATTGTCTATTGTCTATTGAATAACAACAAGTTGTTTAACTTCATATTAAGTTCTTTATTGAACATTTAAGTGTAAGACCTAACAGAAGCTTCTGTGCAGTCTCCATTCGATATCCAACTGCTGGTCGCACCCTTGAGCACCGAGTTTATCAGCTAGCTGCATTCCAATGGAAGATATTATGAAAAGCTGGCATGGACCAGACCAGTATTATAGTGACTGGTCTACATCCTCCTTCTCGTTTGTAGCATCTGCCTCATAACTAAAACAAGCATGCACATATGTTCGGCAGCAAAGCTCTATGAATATAAAAATTTAACTAACAACTACAGCAAAGCAAAGCAAGTAAAGTAGCGTTGCTCAAAGTAAAAACATTTAGACATAGTCTTTGTATCTAGGATTCAGCTTGCAAATCTGTCCTGCATGTGTCTGGTATAACCACTCTGTGGCACTCTTTACAGGTGCTGCCACGAACGGCACAAGGTTCTTAGCAGGTGATTACTCTGCAGGTACAGGTTTCACAGGTGATTTTTCAATGGGTTTCACGGGTGATTTCTCCGCCAGTACCTACCCCACAGCTGGTTCTTCCACTGGTGCAGACACGTGTCTCATGTCCATTGTTTAGAAGAGCATTTCCATCTTCCATCCACATCATTTCATTCGGGTAATTCGCAGGATCGTATGGGATTTGCTGCGATGACACCGGCTCATTTACTGGTAGAATGTGCCTCCGATTCCTTCTGCAGATACTTCCTTCTGACTGGACCTTATAGGATCGGGGCACCTGGCATGCCTCTTTGACCGTGCCCAAGCAGTCATAGCCTTTCTGGGTTTGTAGCCTGACAGCTTGTCCTTCCATCAACGGTTTGAGTGGTCGACTGGATCGGTCAAAGCACGCCTTCTGCGTCCGCCTTTTATGGAGCAATTGATTCTGGACTACCTTCGGGTTGTATGGCTGGAGCAGTTGCTATGAAACGGGAAGAGTGGTAGGTGTTTGTCTCGATAACAGTCATTGTGCTGGAGAGCCGTGTTGTGTCACGTGGAACATTTTGGAGATTCAGGAGATCTATCAACATATCCGCTTATTGAGGATAGTTAACAGTGGTTGGTGATCGGTCCGATTGTTACAAGCTTGCCGAAGATGTAGCCGTTGAACTTGATACAGGCGAAGACCACAGCCAGCAACTCCTTTTCGATCTGTGCATATCTAGTCTCTGTGTCTGTCATTGTCCTGGAAGCATAGGCAATAGGCTTTTCTCCCTGTAGGCGCGTAGCGCCGAGGCTGTACTAGGAAGCGTTGCAGGTAAGTGTAACAGGCTGATTGACATTGAAATAAGCCAGGGTAGGAGGGCACGACATCTGTTGTTTGAGTGTGTCAAAAGCACATTGCTGCTGTTCATGTCCAGTCAGTGCCTTTGTGAGTAAGCTGCCGTAGGGGAGCCGAGAGCTCGCTGAAACTGGGAATAAATTTCCCAAGGTAGTTGACCATGCCCAGAAATCTCTGCAGGGCGGTGACATCAGTTGGTGCAGCCATTTCGCTGATGGCCGCTGTCTTTGAAGGATGAGCCTTAAGGTCTTTGTTGTGAAAATATGTCCCACGTAGCTCACCTGATTGACACGGAACTTGCATTTGTGAGGACTGAGTTTTAAATTCACTTCCCTGACACGATTGATCACTTTCTCAAGTTTTCGCCGTGTTCTTTCTAACGTTTCTGCCCGCAACAATGATGTCATCAACAATGATCGCGCATGGTTGACCTTCAAAGATCTGTTCGATATTGCGTTGGAACACCTCACTGGCCGAGTTGATTCCGAATGGCATCCGTAGGAACCAGTAGCGGCCAAACGAGGTGCTGAGGGTGGTGAGCATTGATGATTTGCGGACGAGGGGAATCTGCCAGAAAGAAGTTTTGGTGTCTAGCACGGAATATATTGTTGCGTTTCCCATGCGGGCAGCCACTTCCCCCACTGTACGCATGGGGTGATGCAGCCTTTTCAGGGCAACATTCAGGTCCTTGGCCTTGATATATGGATCTCGTATTTGTTCTTTTTTGTGGTAGCGACCATCGAGGACACCTAGTCGGTGAGTTCCGTCACAGGAGTGATAACCCCCAATGCTTGCATTCTATCTAATTTGGCTTTGACCCGGTCGCACATGGCTATGGGAATGCGATGTGCAGAAAGAACAACGGGTCTCACGTCTGGGTCCAGGGTCATTGAATGTGTTACTGGAAGCTTTCTGGGCTTGTCGGTGAAGAGATCGTTGTATTCCGTGAATTCCTAATAGTGGCACTGCACCAGTTTTGACGATATAAAATGATAATCTGTGTCCATCCCGTTATAGTGGCACTGTAACTTTATCTGTCCGGTAGGATCAATCTTTCTGCCACCATATGCCAATAGAGTGGCACTGCATGTATTTAGTTGCTCAGCATTCCAACTGGAGGCGTGGGTTCGAAACCCACTTCTGACCCCATGTAAGAAGTCTCTTGAATAACAAGAAGTCATTTAACTTCATATTAATTTCTTTATTGACATATAAGTGTAAGACCTAACAGAAGCTTCTGTACAGTCTCCATTCGATATATCCAACTTCCGGTCGCGCCGTTGAGCACCGAGCTTATCAGCTAGCTGCATTCCAATGGAAGATATTAGGTAAAAGCTGGCATGGACCAGACCAGCAATGTAGTGACTGGTCTACAGATTCCAAGGTCCTGAAGAAGCTGATGCATTTCTCCTGGGACAAGAAGTAACACTGGATTTCTGCCGCAGTTCTGAGCCTCCCAATTGAGGAGGGTGGTCGCTCCCTCCACTTGACTAAATACATTCCTCAAGATAAGGTCTAGAAATGCTCCTTCCTTCGTCTGTCTATCTCCATATTGCACCAAATGTCTCTCCAGGACACATATCAAAATTTCCAACCCTTTTGAGTCTTTAACATTAAGGCAATCCCAGTTAGTATTTCCGAGATTGAAATTCCCCAGTACGATAATCCTATTTTTATTGCATTGCTCTGATATCTACCTAGATATGCCATTTATTGTCACTATACATGTACAGTGAAATTGAAAGCTGCTCGTACTCAGTGCATACATATAATTTAGTACAAAAAACAAGAAACAGAAAAAACAAAAAACAGAAGGGAGAAGGGGGGGGGGGGGGGGGGGGGGTGGGTGCACAAATTCTCGGGCTATCTTCCCTACATATATACAGATGGAAGTCCGGGTGTTGGGCTGTGAAGTCAGTGCATGTGTGAATTTGAATTAAGAGTAGTTATAATTTTCGGAAAGCAACTATTTCTGAGTCTATTTGTCCTGGATTTGATGCACCTATAGCGCCTTCCAGAGGGCAGCAGGTCGAAGAGTCCAAACGCAGGATGGGAGCTGTCTTTGATGATCTTCTTTGCCCTGCTAAGGCAGCGGGAGGTGTAGATATCCATCAGGGAGGGGAGAGGGCAACCAATGATCTTCTGTGCTGTCCTAGTTACCCTCTGAAGCCTCTCCCTGTCTGCCATGGTGCAGCTGCCATACCATGCTGTAATGCAGTATGTCAGCAGGCCTGTTCCTCCTGTTCCTCTATCTCCTGTAGATTGTTGGGAGGTCTGTATTACATCCCCAGCAACACCCCTTATCTCACTTTCTAATCTCAACCTTACAGCATAGCTTGAGGAGCCTTCGTGGATATCTTCCCTCAATACTCTTCTTCGTGCGTATGGCGTGCACAGCCTAAAGTAGCAGGACAACTTGTTTTATTTGATCTTATTTGATTGTGCAAGCCGGTTTGATTGCATTCAACGAAACAGGGTGGACCACGTGAAGGTTGCAATCTTCCACCCCCCCCTCAATACTGAAATAATAAAATCTTGTCCAAATCCTAGGACATTGAGTTGCCAGTCCTACCCCATGTCACAGTGATGATCACAATATTAAACAGCCCTGTTTAATAAAGCATTGAATTCCTCTCATTTAGTAGTTATAATCCTTGCATTAAAATACATTTAATTTTTGTTTTGTTTGTTTTAAGACAATATACCAATACAACACAGCAACAGGCCTTACAGACCGCAATGTCTGTACCAAACATGATGCCAAGTTAAACTAATATCTGTCTGCATATGACCCATATCCCCAAAATCCCTGCATATCCAGGCTTATCCAAACACTTCTTAAACTGCATTATTGGATTTGCTTCCACTACCACCCAGCAGCAGGTTCCAGGCACCCATCACTATATAAAAAACAGCCCCTCACATCGTGTATAGAACAGCATCTGCAGTTCCTTCCTACACATGAGTATAGAAGTTGGGAGGTCATGTTGCAGTTGTATAAGATGTTGTTGAGACCACATTTAGAGTATTGTGTTCAGTTCTGGGCAACTACCCCTCATCTTCCGACGCTCCAGGGAAGCGTCCCAGCCTACTCAACCGCTCCCTATAGCTCAGACCCTCTAGTCCGGGCAACATCCTCGTAAATCTTCTCTGTAGATCGGGTAGTTGCACAGTCTCTCTTGCCACAAGTAAGTGAATCGAGTACCAGAGGACATAGGTTTAAGATGAAGGGGAATCTGAGGGGTAACTTTTTCACACAAAGGGTGGTGGGTATATGGCACAAGCTGTCAGAGGAAGTAGTTGAGGCTGGGACTATCCCAACATTTGAGAAACAGTTAGACAGGTACATGGATAGGACAGGTTTGGAAGGATATGGACCTAACACAGGCAGGCGGGACTAGTGTAGCTGGGACATATTGGCCGGTGTAGGCAAGTTGGGCCGAAGGGCCTGTTTCCACACTGTATCACTCTATGACTCTATCATTTTTAAACTTTCCATCTGACCCTAAAGCTATGCCCTCAAGTCTTGGACATTCCACCCTGGGAAAAAGATTCTGATACTCCACGCTATCTCTTTTGGTGTCATCTTCAAAATCACTAGCCATCCAATCTACTGTCTATTTAATTCCACATTGTTTGTATATATCACAAACAACAATGGTACCAACACAGATCCCTGTGGGACATCACTGGTTACAGACCTCTTGCAGCATAACACTATTCCACCTCTACCGGTGCAGGCTCGAAGGGCCGAATGGCCTACTCCTGCACCTAATTTTTATGTTTACCCTCTATCCTCTATGGGATAGCTATTTCTGAATGCAGTCTATTAAATCACTGAATCCCATGCATCTTAACTTGGTTTCCTGGTCCTCCAAAATATTCCAAATGGAATTTAAACTGGAGGTAGTGGAGGGAGGACTTAAGCCAGAAAGGGTTTTTGGGAAGAAAGAGCTACCTTAAATTTAGTTGCATCTGGTTGGGTAACTATGGGAGGGTGAAGACTATTCCATGCTTTAATTGTGCAGGGGAAGAATGAATTGCTGTACGCATCTGTCTTGGTAGCTGGTATCTCAAATTGGATCGAATGCCCTTGTCTGCTCCTAATTGTTTTGGGTTTGATGTAGGTTTTGTAATTTTCTGGATCAGCCTACCATGGGAGGGGGGGAGGGACTTTATGAAATGCCTTTCTAAATTCCATATAAATATCATTCATTGCCCAACCCTCATCAACAATCTTCATCACCTGCTCAAAAAAACTCAAGGAATAACATAGGTTACTCGCCAGTCCTCTGGGACCTCACCTGCAGTTAGAGAGGACACAAAGACATTTGTCAAGATTCCTGCAATTTTCTCCCTTGCCTCACTCAATAACCTGAGATAGATTGCATCAGACCCTAGGGATTTATCCACCTTATGCTTTTCAAGAGACCCAATACCACCTTCTTCCACGCCAGCAACGTGTTAGTTTTTTCAACTTTTTAAAAATTTTTTTAGTATGTTTTAAAGTATGTTTTTAATGGTTCTTTGTGTGGGGGGTGGTGTGGGGGTGTAAGGGGGAAACCGCTTTGGTCGCCCCCCTCCACGGAGAGACAACATTTTCCATGACACCTCCCCCGTGGCCTAACAGCAAGGATCGGTGCGGCATTTCCCGGAGACGCGCCTGGGGCTTCAGCGGCGGGCGCAGCGTGGACGCTCGGCGTGGAGCGGGCGAGCCCTCGCCGGAGGGGAGTGCTCCGTTTCCTTGGCTCGCGGATGCGGGCAGCCTGAAGCCACGGTCTGCAGAGCTCCAGCTGGCGTTGCGTCCGCAGCCTGGGATCCCTCGTGGGGGACCCGGGAGAAGAAGAAGCCACCACTGCCGGCCCGTGGCCTACTTCTACCGCGGGCGAGGCATGGACTTACCATCTCCCCTGGAGGGGAGCTTCGACCGCCGGCCCTACGGTCTGCGGTGCTTCTGGCTGCGGCGCGGCGGGGACTTTAAATCTTCGACTGCCGGCCTGCGGCCTACACCATCTTGAAGCCACGGTCTCCGGTGGGGAGGCACCGATTCAGGACTTATCTGGACTTACCTTATCTGAACATCTGGACGCCCGCAGCGACGGCTGCGGAGGGTTGAGGTCCCGACCACGGGGGGAATTGGACGAGGACTGGCCAAGTTCTGTGCCTTCCACCACAGTGATGATTGCTGTGGTGGATGTTTTTGTTACATTTTTATTGTGTATTGTGTGTTCTTTATCATTGTACCGCTGCTGGCAAATTCATTTCACTTGCACTTCATGTGCAATGTGACGAATAAAACCGCATTGTATTGCATTGTATTCATTATACCCTAGCATATGTATAACTTGCACTGGACCGTCCGGAGGAGGCCCACGAGAGGAAGAAGACCATATACGAAGAGCTGGTCATAGACTGCCATAAGCAGGGCTGTAAGGCAAGGTGTAAGCCCATCGAGGTTGGCTGCAGAGGTTTTGCAGGGCAATCGCTCTACAAAACCTTGAGCGCACTGGGCATCAACGGATTGGAGAGGAGAAGAGCCATCAAGAACACCACAGGGGCAGCGGAGAAAGCCTCGAGATGTCTCTGGATCTAGAGAGGAGGTCCATGGGGAGGAGCGAATGCCACCTGAACACAAGAATGCCATCTGATCAACCACGACTTGATCGCCTGGGTGAGCGGGGCTGATGTTGAAAGACCCGAAACACCCAATGAGCCCAGGTTACATCACTGATTATGTGTTCAGGAGCATCAATAGATGTATTTTACTTCGGAGTCACGTGGGTGATTCCGTGAAGAAGCCCCGCCAGTCCGCATGCACGTCATTACGTCGTTCGCATGGCGAAGCACCAGACTGGCAGGCGCGTCGCTCCTGCCAGCGGTAAGTTTAAACCGACAGGTACATTTTTATTTCTTTCCAGGTTGTGTTTTTCTTGCAGGAACCTCTTACAGAGGTTTCCTGCTGGAGGCTGTAGCGAAGTCTGGACGAGTCGCGGCGAAACCGGCTTTGGACTGTGGGGAGACTCCGGTCCAGACCACGGAACGCAGGTAGCCGGCGGATGTCGGGTTCGCTACTCCAGTCGCTGACAAGGCGGTCAGCGGCTTCCAGACCGCTGTGGTTCCCATGGAGGGGTAAATCCACGAGGAAGGCAGTCTCACCAGGGTGCCGACTGAGAGCACCCTGGCTACTCCTGTGGGGAGGAAAATACATTAAAAAGTAAGGCCCGTGGACTCTGTTGAGTCAGGCCAGTTGGATTCCCCTCCCACTAGGAACGACATCTGTGGACATCTGGCAAAGATGGAGCACCTGATGGAGAGGATGCTCGATCATGACATGCTCCAGAAGGAGCTTTATATCTGTGGGTCACCCCATGGGCCCATGGCAGCAGCTTCTGTTCAAGGCTGTATAGGGAAGATCTGCTCCATGAAGAGGAGCCTTGTATCCATGGGTCTTCTTGGGGGCCCATGGCAGCAGCACCTGTAGAAGGGCTGCATAATGTCTCCCTCATGGAGGAGGTGAGCTTACCGGGGCAGTTTTGTTCTGACCCTGAGGTTGGGGATATTGCAGAGCAGCATACCCCAAGGCATGGAAGCCAAGAACCAGGGGTGCCAGGCATGGCATCGAAATTCGCCATACCAACTGGGACAGGCGAGCCAATAAAAAGAATATCAGGGCTGTCCAGGAAAGAGCTCCTGATGGTGAGGATGCTCCATCACGATATGCTCCAGCAAGAGGAGCTTTATATCCGCGGGTCTCCTCGGGGGCCCATGGCAGCAGCACCTGTTGAAGGCTGCACAATGTCTCCCTCTCGGAGGAGGAGAGCATATGGGATCTGTTTTGTTCTGACTCCGAGGTCGGAGGTATATCCGGGGAGCATACCTCAAGGCAGGGGCCTGCTCAGCCAGCACCTGTTCAGGGCTGTCTACGAATCTCCCTCTCTGTGCAGGGGAGTGCAAGTGGTCAGTGGGTAACTGACTTCAAATTCTAAAGTATGTCCGTGGACCGTACTAGAGCACATGCGTATGGATTCAAGGGAGTCCTCGCAAACGAAGGTGGCAGAATACCCGGAAGGGGCCAGAGTTCCCCTCATGCTTTAAGTGCCGGGAATGAACAGCGCTATCAGGGGTGACATTAAAGACCAGCTGCCGAATCCTCTCTTCAGGTAAGACCTATTCATCAGGTAAAACGTGGATAAGGAAGCAAAAGCTGTCGAACCAATCGAGGTACCAACGACGAGCAAAGCTTCATCGTTACGGCGACAACACACCCCACGCCTCCATTGGCAGTAAGCAGTTCACTGAAGTTGGTGGCACCATGAAAGTTGAGCAGTGGTCTTCAATCCGAGACCCAAGTGGCCTTACAACACACAAATGGTTGTGGCATCTAACCATGTAAACTGCACAATACAAGGGTTCCAAGCACAGAATTGGGCCAGATATGTCTTTACAGGCAAGCTCAGAATTATGTCCAGAGTTGTCTTTCGAGGCAGGCTCAGTATTATGGCCTGGATTGGCTTTCGGGACAGGCTCGGAAATCGGGCCAGAGTTGTTGCTCGAGCAGGTATGGAATTCGCAGGCGTGGCCTGTTCATTGTGAAAAAGATGCAGAATGTCGTTTAACTCGCATGTGCAGTATACATTTTTCCGAATAGGAAACTTCGCATCTGATTTCCTTAGGATGCTCCCATTAACAGAGATCACCGGAGACATTTGAAATTTATCTGGACCAAAGCAATGATAAAAACATTGCAAAATGGGTTAACTTCAGTTCCCTGGTTATTTACCAGATTACTAAAACCGATGCTTGGAATGCTCTAAGAGATCAAAAACATTTGTCATGTCTTGTCTGGAGGATATTCTAACGCTGTATGTTGCTAAAATCAACTTTCAGCCTCAAACTATGTTTAAGGAAATGAAGGTGATACAAACTAGACTTGTTCATCATTGGGATTTACCTTTAACTATTAATTAGTCTGTGACTCCGCCCTGGGGTAAGAGATTGGAATTAATAGGAGCCTGTAACAATCTTGCTGTGATAAAGCAGCCTTCTATTCATCAAGTGTAATTGGCACTATAGTAGCTGTGATTCAGCTGTGCAAGTAGGGGAGCTTACATCATGCAAAGTAGTAATCTCTCAAATGCCATGTAGGGCTTTGTGACAGACATTATGCTATTACCAGCTGAAGCTACCAAAGTCATAATGGTGGACGAACAGTATTCAGCATTGCCCCAGTAGTCTGGTCAGTAAAATTTCAGTTACATTATAAACTGATGGGGCTCTAAGGTGGAAAATTATGAATGCCATCTTTAGTTCGGAGAGATTTGCATGAGTTAACAATTATTCAGTTATTAGTATCAACTATCTATAGACACTAGGTGCATTCTAGAGGTTAAAAGGGTTATTGAGCGAATATGTATAATCTGCATGCTCAACGTTGAGTTGATACACTATGGTGGCGGCATATGTTAGTCACATGGGTGCAATCAAGTCAGAATATCCTGTAATAATTTACCTAATCTTATTTTCCGTTACAGTATCATCACATACAATCAATGACAACTCAAAATGGGTATTGGATCATTAAGTATTTAATGAAATTATGGCTCGATGGAACACCGAATATCGATAAGTTTGTTTCCAGGCTCATTTACCGGTTGCAAAATATGTGGCATAACAGTGGCGAAAGATACATTCTCGCTTCATTGAGAAGGAAGTTACTTTTGTCTCCCTCCATTTTGCCTCATCAGTCGGGTATTGCAATAAAGTCAGCAAGATCCCGCTTTAGGTTGTCATTCTGTCTGACTGGACTATGCAGCCATGCTTCCCGCTTTCATCGGGAATAATAATAATACAACCTTTTATGGTTATTCTAAACGTAAAACTTTGCTGGTTCAGCCTGTGGCTTGGGAAACCAGCCTCTGCATGATAAAATCAATTTATTGACATAGATTCTGAGTAGACTGCACTTGCGGCTCAGATTGTCAGACCAATCCATATTTGTGCTCACTGCAGAGTGCAGGGATAGCACCAAAAAAGATAAGCATTACATTTCCTCTTCAGGAGATGGGAAGCGTTTTGTTTGAATGCTAATGTTACATCTTATACGGTATAGATAACTGACATCTTGGAGTTCGTTTCAAATGGGCCTTTGACAATAAATTAAGTTCATAAGACCATTAACTGTGCCCAATATGTCTTCCCATCATCTTTGCTGCAGCAAACGGGACTCACTCTGTCAGATTTCACCCTCTGATCCAGAGTTTATAGAGGATATCTTTCACACAAGTTCTCACAGGACAAGCACAGGGCAGTATGGGATTTTGACATAGGATTAACACTATTTCACCAGGGGGCTCCAGCTACATCCTTAGCTTTGGCTCGGCTCTCATAAGGTATTTATCCTCATGGCGCTGGTCTCAGCGCAAGGGGTTCAGTCATTACATATTGTGACTGGACAGGATGGTTACATCTGCAAATAATATTATATTTTAATGTTTAGTTAAGCAGAACAGACGTGAGGTCTCAAACTAGTTTCATGGCATACCCCATGGACCTTTGGTTGTGTATGGTCACACATATACAACAATACGTCAAGGTCACGAAGAGCCGTAGATGCTCTGAACTAGCAATGTTTGTAATTACAAAAACTTTATAAAAAGGTATTGGTTCAGACCATCTCCAGGTGGTTAAAACGGGGTTTGGCTCATGAAGGAGTAGATACTGATATTTTTCGAGTCTCACTCCACCAGGGCTGCTACAACATCAGCAGCAAAGGTTATGTACCACATCCTGGCGACTGCAGCATGGTCGAACGAACAAACTTTCATAATAACCTATTGCCAGACCAGGGGTATTTGCCAACTCTATTTTAGGTTCAGTGGTTAGTTTACTCCCGGATGAGAGGAGTTACTATTATTTATTCATTATGAATGTTTCCCTCATCTGTCAATGAAGCAGTTGTGGTTGTGTAGACTCGTTTCTCACGGCATGAAATCACAGAGCTTTGAAATCTTCACGGAATCACTCACGTGACTCCGAAGTGAAATAGTAAGATTAAACGAGAAGTTACCAGTTTGAAGTTTGATCTTTATTTTATGAGGAGTTACGATGAGCTATTACGTGCCCAGCACTCCCTATCCTCTCTCATAAAGATCACTCGGTAGCTCTAGGCTTCTCTAAGTCTTACTATGTTACTTCGACTGCGACTTATCTGTGATTTCACACCGCTGCTTTGAAGATTGACGCGCATGTGGACTGGCGGGGCTTCTTCTCGTAATCGCTCATCGTAACTCATAAAATAAAGATCAAACTTCAAACTGATGTTCTCGTTTAATCTTACTATTTTTTATCAATCCTCCATGACCTTCTCCTTGGTGCATAGAAATGCTAAGTACTCGTTTTGTAACTCACCTGAATCCTCTGACTCCAAGCCTAATTTTAATCTTCTATCCTTGTGTGATCCTATCTTTTCCTTAATGACCCTCTTGTTTTTAATGTATGTATAAAAGGCCTTTGGATTTTTAAAAATCCTATTTACTGATAACATTTAATTGCCCCTTTAGGCCCTTCTAATTACCTACAAGTTCATTCCTGCTTGTGCAATGTTCAATAAAGACCCTGTCTGATTTTGTGTTCTGAATCCTTCTGAATCGTCCCTCTCTTTGGTCATGCAAGGTCCCTCTTCCTTACTGGAACAGACCAGTCATGAACTATGATTAACTTTAAATGACTCTCACATGTCAGATGTGGACTTACCCTCTAACAACCACTCCCAATTTACCGTCCCTCAGCAGTTCATTTCAAAGAAAAGAAACAACATCTGGTGCAATGCAACAGAGAAGTAGCACTGCGGATCAGTTCTGATGCAGATATAGACTTACTTCTTGGAAGTGCTCAATGGTGCTGGGAAGCTACTACATTCACATCAAACGTAGAACAGTAAAGCACAGGAACAAACCCTTTGGATCAAAATGTCCGTGACAAACATGATGCCATGTCTACCTGAACGTGACCCATGTCCCACAGTTTCCTGCATATCCATGTGCCATTCTGAAAACCTTACAAGCGCAGTTGTCCCTGCCTCCACCTCCATCACGAGCATCACATTGCAGGCACCCACAGCTATCTCCACAAGTAAACCTACCCGCGCATCACCTTTAAATTTTTCCTTTTGATCTTAACGTTATGCCCCCTAGATTTTTACATTTCCACCCTATTATAAAGAGTGACCCCATTATGCAGAATGATTAGATTGGAAGGCACTGCCAGAGGAGGTACTGCAGTATTGTGCTCAGCTCTTGACATCGAACAATGTATTTTTCTTATCATATCTAACTCTTCATGTGTCCTTACATCCAGAGGTTGGATTTGGAAATCGCATTGTACTTTATTGTGAGAATGTATTTGCACTGAATACTCAGTATTCAATAGACAATATGCTAGTCTGAAGAAGGGTCTCGACCCGAAACGTCACCCATTCCTTCTCTCCGGAGATGCTGCCTGGCCCCTGAATTACATCAGCATTTTGTGTTTATCTTCGGTTTAAACCAGCATGTGCAGTTCTTTCCTACAATCATTATCTTGTGGCAGCACCTGGTAGCAACCCAAGGGCACAACGAACCATTGATTCTAGAGGGCGCCCTCTTGGTGGGGGAGGCGCGAGTCATGGGGTCGGTACCTGAGTTGGTATTTAAGGCTGTGCAACGCCCGTGTCAGGTGAGAAGTAGTGAGCTGTATTGGAGAGATTAAATACAACTCGTGTATTGGAGAGAATGCGCACAACTCGTGTCCGTCTAGTTTTTGGCTGGACTTCTGTGAGCCTCCGCCACATTTGGTGACTCCAGACGCCCAGGAGTGTAATCCTGGAAGGGAAATTTAAAAAAAAAATGCATTCTGCCACTGCCGCCTATGAGGCCGAACTCAACACGGTCTCCCTGAAACTACCTACATTTTGGACCTCGTAGCCGAGGGTTTGGTTTCGACAGGCCGAATCCCAATTTTACACCCGCAGCGTTACAGCTGTGGTATGTGGTAAGCGCCCTTGGCCAGCAGACGGCCGGTCAGGTCATTTCTTACCTGGATAACCCGCCGGTTGTGGGTAAGTACGCAGGCTTCAAGGAGCTGCTGCTCCGGATCTACAGTCCGAGCCGAATGCAGCGCACCTGTCATGTCCTTAATATGAGCAGGCTCGGCGACCGGATGCCCTCGGCCTTCGGCGAGATGCTCGCTCATGGGCGACCACCTGCTCTGCCCGCTCTTTGAATTTACTTACCTGCAGCAGTTGCCGCGAGACCTCCGCCAGAAGCTCGTGGAGGAGAGCTTCGAGGATCCGATCCAGGTAGCGTCCCGCGCTGACCAGTTGTGGATTTCCGGCCAGCAGCAGGAGGGGGCGCTGGAAGACCTGGAACTGCTGGAATCCTCGGAATCGCTGGACCTGTAGTGCGTGGGTCTCAAAATGAGGCAAGTAGTCCGCAGTTTGAGAAGCACTTTACTTTATTTCCTCCCGGTTCAGGGGAAGACGAAACCAGGGAAAGATGGCACCCAAACCCTGCCTTTTATACCCTCCGGCTAAGGACCGCCTCCGGACTGCACCACTCCTGTGCCGAGGGGTTCTGCAGTATAATGGGACGACCCTTAGGAGCCGCCACAGACCGGATTATTCAATGCACTGGCAGGCCCAGCGACCCAGGACCATGCCCACAAGAGCCACAGACAAGGCAAATGGCACAGGAGAGGAAGATGGCTGAGCCACAGACCAGCCAAGTGGCACAGGAGAGGAGGATGGCTGAGCAGGACCCAGGAGATCCAAGGAGAAGAATGTGGTGTTTTTACCACCAGCGCTGGGGTTCAACAGCCCGCCTATGACACCAGCCATGTTCGTTTCCGGGAAACGGCAGCGCCGGCCACCGCGGTGACTGTCGGCTACATCGACTCTATGTCTGGGACCGGCGCTCGGATTCTTGGTGGATAAGCTGCGGAGGTCAGCGTATTGCCCCCATCTGGACTCGACATTCGTGCTGGTAAGAGAGTCCCCCCGTTGTTATTGAGGGAGTGCAGGGTAGGTTTACAAGGTTAATTCCTGGGATGGCGTGACTGTCATATGCTGAGAGACTGCAGCAGCTGGGCTTGTACACTGGAGTTTAGAAGGATGAGAGGGCATCTCATTGAAACATATAAGATTGTTAAGGGCTTGGTCACGCTAGAGGCAGGAAATATGTTCCCGATGTTGGGGGAGTCCAGAACCAGGGGCCACGTTTAAAATAAGGAGAAAGCCATTTAGAACAGAGACGAGGAAACACTTTTTCTCACAAAGTGGTGAGTCTATGGAATTCTCTGCCTCAGAGGGCGGTGGAGGCAGGTTCTCTGGATGCTTTCAAGAGAGAACCAGATAGAGCTCTTAAAAATACCAGAGTCAGGGGATATGGGGAGAAGGCAGGAACGGGTTACTGATTGGGGATAATCAGCTATGATCACATTGAATGGCGGTGCTGGCCCCCACGACTAGAGGAAGATGGTCCACCAGATTGACATCGATTTGCAGCCGAGCATGGCCAATGAGATAAGGGGCTGGAATTCATTTATTTATTGCGAGTGCTAGTGTCGAGTTATCGTCTTAAAACACTATTATTCTGAAATGGTGGTCAAGGAAAATTACTGAAGGGTTGTTTAGAGACTACAGTGCGTAAATTCCATGTAAACATCATTCATTGCCCTACCCTCATGAACAATCTTCATCACCTGCTCAAAAAAACTCAAGGAATAACATAGGTTACTCGCCAGTCCTCTGGGACCTCACTTGCAGTTAGAGAGGACACAAAGATATTTGTCAAGACTCCTGTAATTTTTTCCTTTGCCTCATTCAATAACCTGAGATAGATTGCATCAGACCCTGGGGATTTATCCACCTTTTGCTTTACAAGAGACCCAATACCACCTTCTTCATTATGCCCTGGCATACGTATAACTTGCACTGGGCCGTCGGGAGGAGGCCCACGAGAGGAAGAAGACCAAGTATGAAGAGCTGGTCATAGACTGCCGTACGCAGGGCTGAAAGGCAAGATGTATGCCCATCGAGGTTGGCTGCAGAGGTTTTGCAGGGCAATCGCTCTACAAAGCCTTGAGCGCACTGGGCATCAACGGAATGGAGACGAAAAGAGCCATCAACACCACAGAGGCAGCAGAGAGAGCCTCTCCAATTTACTGTCCCTCAGCAGTTCATTTCAAAGAAAAGAAACTACTCATGCTGTTGCACAACTATCTGGTGCAATGCAACAGAGAAGTAGCTCTGCGGATCAGTTCTGATGCAGATGTAGATTGACTTCTTGGAAGTGCTCAAAGGTGCTGGGAGGCTACTACATTCACATCAAACGTAGAACAGTACAGCACAGGAACAAACCCTTTGGGCCAAAATGTCCGTGACAAACATGATGCTGTAGTGCGTGGGTCTCAAAATGAGGCAAGTAGTCCGCAGTTTGAGAAGCACTTTACTTTAATTCCTCCCGGTTCAGGGGAAGACGAAACCAGGGAAAGATGGCACCCAAACCCTGCCTTTTATACCCTCCGGCTAAGGACCGCCTCCGGACTGCACCACTCCTGTGCCGAGGGGTTTGGCAGTATAATGGGACGACCCTTAGGAGCCGCCACAGGACCCCCCCCCCCCCCCCAGAACCAGAGGCACAAAACGCACCGGCGGGCGCACGACCCGGCCGGCCCGCGTGCGGAAGTCAGCAGATCCCGGGGCTTGCGGGGGCGTAGGTGGAGGGACAGGTCGAGGGACCGGCGGGAGGACAGGTGGAGTGACAGGTGGAGGGAGTCGTGAGGGGGGGCGCCCTCGGGGCCAAGGGTGAGCAACCAGCACCGGCTGGTCAATGTCCAGGTGCGCCGGCTTTAAACGGTCAATCGACACGGCCTCCGGCCGGCCCCCCATGTCCAGGACAAAAGTCGACTGCCCGTGTTCCAGCACCCGGAACGGGCCCTCGTACGGCCTCTGGAGTGGCGTCCGGTGGGCATCACGGCGCAGGAAGACGTATGGGCAGTCCGTGAGGGCCATTGGCACGTGTGGGCGAAATGTCCCATGGCGGGACGTCGGGACGGGTGCGAGCCTGCCAACTCGCTCGCGAAGGCGTTGAAGGGTGGAGGAGGGCGTTTCCTGATGCTCCGGCGCCGACGGCACGAACTCCCCGGGCACTGTGAGTGGCGACCCGTACACCAGCTCCGCCGATGATGAGGCCAAGTCCTCTTTGGGAGCGGTCCGGATGCCCAGCATGACCCACGGCAACTCGTCCATCCAGTCCGGGCCGGTGAGTCGTGCCTTCAATGCCGCCTTCAGCTGCCGGTGGAACCTCTCCACCAGACCGTTAGCCTGCGGGTGGTAAGCCGTGGTGTGGTGCAGCTGCACCCCCAGCAAGCGAGCCATGGCTGACCACAGCTCGGAGGTGAACTGTGGCCCCCGGTCGGAGGAGATGTGCGCCGGCACCCCGAAGCGAGCAATCCAGTGCGCGGACAACGCACGAGCACACGTAGCCGATGAGGTGTCAGCCAACGGAATGGCCTCCGGCCACCGCGTGAAGCGGTCCACCATGGTCAAAAGGTGGGTGATGCCCCGGGACGGTGGAAGGGGCCCCACAATGTCCACGTGGAGATGGTCGAACCGCCGGTGAGGTAGACCGAACTCCTGGAGAGGTGCGCGGACATGGCGCTGGATCTTTGCTGTCTGGCACGGGATGCAGGTGCGAGCCCAATGGGCAACTTGCTTGCGCAGACCGTGCCACATGAAGCGAGCTGCCACCAGTGCCGTTGTCGCCCGGATTGATGGGTGAGCCAGTCCGTGGATCACCTCGAACACTCTCCGGCGCCAGGTGGCAGGGACGATGGGGCGCGGCTGACCGGACGACACATCGCACAGGATTGTCACACCCCCAGGACCGAGAGGGACATCCTCAAGACGGAGTCCGGAGATGGCAGTCCGGTAGGTGGGCACCTCGTCGTCCGTGAGCTGTGCCGCCGCCAGAGCAGAATAGTCCAATCCGGGCGCCACCTCGAACACGGCATTTATAGCAGGGCGGGACAATGCGTCGGCCACCCGGTTCTCTTTCCCCTTGACGTAGCGGATGGCTGTGGTGTATTCGGAGATGTAAGCCAACTGCCGCTGCTGACGTGCGGACCAGGGGTCGGAAACCTTCTGCAGGGCGAAAGTGAGCGGCTTATGGTCGGTGTAGGCGGTGAACGGGCGGCCCTCCAGGAAGTAACGAAAATGGCGCACAGCCAGGTACAGAGCCAGGAGCTCACGATCGAACGCGCTGTACTTGGTCTGCGCGCGGTTGAGGTGCCGACTGAAGAAGGCCAGAGGCCGCCAAACTCCGCCCGTCAGCTGCTCCAGTACAGCACCAACTGCCGACTCCGAGGCATCCACAGTGAGAGCAGTCGGGGCATCTTCCCGCGGGTGCACCAGCAGCACGGCCCGAGCAAGGGCCTCCTTCGTGCCGTCGAAAGCTGCCTCCGCCTCGTGGGTCCACTCAACGCTCTTCTGCTGCCCACCCGCCAGTTGATACAGGGGCCGCATGATGTGGGCCGCGGATGGCACGAAACGATGGTAGAATGCCACCATGCCGACAAATTCCTGCAGGCCACGCACCGTGCGTGGGCGGGGAAACCGACGGACGGCGTCAACCCTGTCAGGTAGGGGAACCGCGCCTTGCCCAGTCACGCGGTGGCCGAGAAAGTCAATTTCGTTGACCCCAAAACGGCACTTGTCCAGGTTGATGGCCAAACCATGCTCGCTGAGCCGCTGACAGAGCTGTCGAAGGTGAGCGCAGTGTTCCTGCTGCGAGCGGCTGGCCACCAGGCCACCGTGTCGTCCAGGTACACGAACACGAATTCGAGGTCACGACAAACCCCGTCCATGAGGCGCTGAAAGGCCTGTGCAGCGTTTTTGAGGCCGAACGGCATCCGAGTAAACTCGTAAAGCCCGAATGGCGTGATGATAGCCGTCTTGGGTACGTCATCCGGGTGAACCGGGATCTGGTTATAACCCCGTACCAGATCCACTTTTGAAAAAAATGTGGCCCCAGCCAAATGGGCCGTGAAGTCCTGGATGTGGGGTACGGGGTATCGATCCGCTGTTGTTGCAGCGTTCAGCCGTCGGTAATCCCCACAAGGTCGCCAGCCCCCGCTTGACTTAGGGACCATGTGGAGTGGGGACGCCCAAGGGCTGCTCGAAGGGCGGACGATCCCCAAGGCCTCCATCGTGCGGAATTCCCGCCGTGCCAGACGCAGTTTATCTGGTGGCAGTCGTCGTGCTCGTGCATGGAGGGGTGGGCCGGTAGTCGGGATATAATGTACAACTCCGTGGCTGGGGGTTGCTGAATGAAACTGCGGAGTGAGAATGTCCGGGAACGCAGCCAAGATTCGTGCGTATCGGGAGTCCACGGACGCCAGTGGCCGTCCCACCGGTTGACCCAAGCGCAACGTGATCGGCTCCATTGTAGTGGCGTTGACCAAACGCTGATGCCCGACGTCCACCATGAGGGAATGCGTCCGGAGAAAATCGGCCCCGAGCAATGGTTGGGAGACGTCGGCAACGGTAAAGTTCCATGAAAAATGGCAGGAGCCGAGCACGATGGGAACCATGCGCAGTCCATATGTGCGGATGGGGCTGCCGTTCGCCGCGGTGAGGACGGGCCCCCGCTTACCGGAACGAATGTCGGCCAGCGAAGGGGGCAGGACGCTGAGCTCCGCTCCTGTATCCACGAGGAAGCGGGTCCCGGAGCGCCGATCCCAAGCGAAAAGGCGGTGAATTTGGCCGGCCACCGCGGGGACTATTGGCAGCCGGCCCAGGCGTTTCCCGGGAACGTGCATGGCTGGCGGCATTGTCGTGCTGCAGCACCCCAGCGCTGATGGAAATAGCACCAGCTCCTTGTGTTTGTGCTATTTTGAGCTTGCCTGCCCCTGCTGGTGGTGCCTGCAGCTTGCTGGCGCTGGACTGCAGGTGCAGTACCCCTCACTGCCGCTGGGGGTAATCGAGCGGGCCGTCGGGCTGGAGCTGTCACTCCTTCCACAGCTCCCCCGCCCCACCGGAGGAAATCGGGAGCTGCTGAGGTGACGTCATCGGTGTGCCTGCCGACGGCCAGCGCGTTGACGTCACCGGCGTGCCTGCTGACGGCCAGCGCGTTGAAGTCATCCGGGCGCGTCGACCTCAGCGCGACCTCGTCTCTGCTGACGCCCAGCACGCTGACGTCATCAGGGCGCGCCATCCACATGGCGTCGGCGCGCCTCCCGAGGGCCCGAAGATCAGCAAACGAGGCGTCGGTGAGTTGCAATCGAATGTAGGCCGGCAGCAGATGCAGGTAAGTATGTTCAAACAACAGGCATGGCGTGTGCCCGTCTAATAACGCCACCATTTCCTTTAGGAGGGTAGATGGCCGCCGGTCGCCCAGGCCACCCATATGCAGGAGCCTACCTGCCCGCTCCATCCTACTTAGTCCGTAAATTTGGAGCAGGAGCTGTTTCAGGCCGAGGTATTTATTATTGTCCGGGGGGGGGCTGCGAGGAAGTCCGATACTTCTTCCACCGCATCCTGGTCGAGGGTTCCCACCAGGTAATAGAAGCGGGTGGCATCGACCGTGATGCCCCGCAGGTTGAACTGGGCCTCCGCCTGCTGGAACCAGGTGAGCGGCCGTGTGGTCCAGAAGCTGGGCAGTTTTACGGAGACTGCGTCCAGAGACAGGGTCGGGCTGGCGTGTGAGGAGGTAGGGCTTTGTTCGGTCTCCATCATGATGCCAATGGAGCGTCGGGGGTCACCAATGTAGTGCGTGGGTCTCAAAATGAGGCAAGTAGTCCGAAGTTTGAGAAGCACTTTACTTTAATTCCTCCCGGTTCAGGGGAAGACGAAACCAGGGAAAGATGGCACCCAAACCCTGCCTTTTATACCCTCCGGCTAAGGACCGCCTCCGGACTGCACCACTCCTGTGCCGAGGGGTTCGGCAGTATAATAGGACGACCCTTAGGAGCCGCCACAATGCCAAATTAAACTCATCTCTACCTGAACGTGACCCATGTCGCACAATTTCCTGCATATCCATGTGCCTTTCTGAAAACTTTAAAAGCACAGTTGTCCCTGCCTCCACCTCCATCACGGCTATCACTACAAATAAACCTACCCCGCACATCACCTTTAAACTTTCCATTTTGATCTTAATGTTATGCCCTCTGGTTTTTGACATTTCCACCCTTTAATAAAGACTGACCCCATAATGCAGAATGATTGGTTTGGACGGCACTGCCAGAGGAGGTACTCAGGCAGAGGAGGAGTACACTGCCAGAGGAGGTATTGTGCTCAGCTCTTGACATCAAACAATGTATTTTTCTTATCATATCTAACCCTTCATGTGTCCTTACATCCAGAGGTTGGATTTGGAAATCGCATTGTACTTTATTGTGAGAATGTATTTGCACTGAATACTCAATATTCAAAAGACAATATGCTAGTCTGAAGAAGGGTCTCGACCCGAAACATCACCCATTCCTTCTCTCCGGAGATACTGCCTGGCCCCTGAATTACTCCAGCATTTTGTGTTTATCTTCAGTTTAAACCAGCATGTGCAGATCCTTCCTACAAACATTATCTTGTGGCAGCACCTAGTAGCAACCCAAGGGCACAACGAACCATTGGCTCTAGAGGGTGGCGTCTTGATGGGGGAGGCACGAGTCATGGCGTCGGTACCCGAGTTGGTATTTAAGGCTGTGCAACGCCTATGTCAGGTGAGAAGTAGGGAGCTGTATTGGAGAGATTAAACACATCTAATGCGCACAACTCGTGTCCCACTAGTTTTTGGCTGGACTCTTGCGAGCGTCCGCCACATTTAGTGACGCCAGCCGCCCAGGAGTGTAATCCTGGAAGGGAAATTTTTTTAATGCATTCTTCCGCTGCCGCCTACGAGGCCGAAATCAACGCGGTCTCCCTGAACCTACCTACATTTTGGACCTCGCAGCGGGGATTTGGTTTCGACAGGCCGAATCCCAATTTTACCACCGCGGCATTCCAGCTGACGAGATTCGCTATCACTATGTGGTAAGCGCCCTTGGCCAGCAGACGGCCGGTCGGGTCATTCCATACCTGGATAACCCACCGGTCGTGGGTAAGTACTCAGACATCAAGGAGCTGCTGCTCCGGATCTACGGACCGACCCGAATGCAGCGCGCCTGTCAAGTCCTTAACATGGGCGGGCTCGGTGACCGGATGCCCTTGACCCTCATGAGCGAGATGATGCCCTGCCCGCTCTTTGAATTTACTTACCTGCAGCAGTTATCGCAAGACCTCCGCCAGCAGCTCGTGGGGGAGAGCTTTGAGGATCCGATCCGGCTAGCGGCCCGCGCTGATGAGCCGTGGATTTCCGACCAGCAGCAGGTGGGCGCGCTGGAATACCTGGAACCGCTGGACCGGATTGATTCAATGCCCTGGCAGGCCCAGCGACCCAGGATCATGCCCACAAGAGGGCAATGCCCACAAGAGCCACAGACAAGACAAGTGGCACAGGAGAGGAGGATGGCTGAGCAGGACCGAGGAGATCCAAGGAGAAGAATGCGGTGTTTTTACCACCAGCGCTGGGGTTCAGCAGCCCGCCAATGCCACCAGCCATGTTCATTTCCAGGAAACGGCAGCACTGGCCGCCGATAGTCACCGCGGTGGCCGGCAGGATCCATCGACTGTATGTCTGCGCTCGGGGCTCAGATTCTTGGTGGATAAGAGGCAGAGGTCAGCCTACTGCCCCCATCCGGACTTGACCTTCGTGCTGGTAAGAGAGGCCCTCGTTATCTGTTGCGAATGGCAGTTCAATCTACACCTATGGCGTCCACACTGTTTCTGTCATTTTCAGCGCGTGCCAATTCACCTGGCCATTCATCATCGCGGACGTGCCCAGCCACTGCTGGGCGCAGATTTCTTGCGGGCGCAGTCGCTCCTCGTGGACGTGAAGGGCCAACGTCTCATCCACGAGTCAACTTTTGAGAAGATCCCCTTGCGCTCCACTACGCCCACAATGCAGGTCAGCAACCCTGTAGCAACAGTGGACAATGTCTATGCCCAGGTACTGGCTGAGTTTCTGGACATTGTCAGCCCTATGTTCGGCTCTGCCAGCCTGAGGCATGGTGTCATGCACCATATCCTGACATCGGGTCCACCACTCCACACTCACGCCCGTAGGCTCGCTGCTGACAAGCTCCACATTGCAAAGGCAGAGTTTCGGAGTATGGAGGCCATGGGCATCGTTTGTCGCTCCAACAGTCCATGGGCCTCCCCGCTGCACATGATACTGAAGTTGTCTGGCGGCTGGAGGCCGTGCGGGGACTTCCGCTGCCTTAACGAGGCCACCACCGCTGACCGTTACCCTATTCCCCACATATACCAGATTCAATTTTCAATTTTAATTGTCATTGTCAGTGTACAGTACAGAGACAACGAAATGCATTGGAAGTTATACAAGCTGTTCAAAATTTGATGTGTGTTTTTCAGTAATTGTGCAATGCAACATTTCACTGCCCTGCAGATAATTTTTATTAATGTTGCATGTTGAATTAGGCGGTGGGGGAGGTGGAGTATTAAGCCAGATAGTGCACCTCATTTAACAAGAATGTGAGTAATGACAAGGCATATTTTTGAAGCATTTGATAACTATCCAAATTCACTCAGTATCCCATAACAATTAGAAGCAAATTTCAAGCTGAAGTTTTTCCACTTAATCTCTGGCCATCATAAAAATTTATCATAGCAGAATTCCTCAGTTTGCTAAAATGTTATTTGAAGACTACTTATGTTGACATCAGGCAACCAATCTGATTGGCAATGTATAGTGGGTCAAGAGGAAAAGATAGATGCTGCAGCCAAATAGCACTGTGTTTTAAGGAGAGGAGAACCTTCCAAAGAATAATATGTTGTGTGTTTTGTTGTGCCGGATGAAGAACAGGAATGGATGATCAGCCACAAACCTGTTACTTATCATTGCACATCGCATCATCATAATTCCAGCTGTTGCAGCATATATAGGACTTCTCAGCATATCTGTCCGGGGCTAGTTTCTTCTCCAAGATCGACTTGTCCGGGGATATCACCAGATCCCCGTGCGACTGTAGGATGTCCCTAAGGCGGCAATTATCACACCGTCCGGGTTGTTCGAGTTCCTGCGGATGCCCTTCGGCCTCAAGTATGCGGCGCAGGCCTCGCAACGCCTGATGGACACCGTTGTGCGCGGGCTCGACTTCCTGTTTGTTTAATTCTACGACATCCTCGTGACCAGTTGCTCGCGAGAGGAACACTGCGCCCACCTGCGACTACTCTTCGAATGTCTAATCCTTACCTGGATAACCCGCCGGTCGTGGATAAGTACGCAGGCCTCAAGGAGCTGCTGCTCCGGATCTACGGGCCAAGCCGAATACAGCGCGCCTCTGTAGTCCTTAACATGGGCGGGCTCGGCAACCGGATGCCCGTGGCCCTCATGAGTGAGATGCTCATGCTCATGGGCGACCACCTGCTCTGCCCGCTCTTTGAATTTACTTACACGCAGAAATTGTTGCGAGACCTCCGCCAGCAGCTCATGGGGGAGAGCTTCATGGATCCGATCTGGCTAGCGCCCCGCGCTGATGAGCTGTGGATTTCCGACCAGCAGCAGGTGGGTGCGCTGGAATACCTGGAACCGCCGGAATCGCTGGACCGGATTGATTCAATGCCGTGGCAGGCCCAGCGACCCAGGACCACGCCCACAAGAGGGCAATGCCCACACCCACAAGAGCCACACACAAGACAAATGGCACAGGAGAGGAGGAAGGCTGAGCCACAGACCAGACAAGTGGCACAGGAGAGGAGGATGGCTGAGCAGGACCCAGGAGATCCAAGGAGAAGAATGTGGTGTTTTTACCACCAGCGCTGGGGTTCAAAAGCCCGCCAATGCCACCAGCCATGTTCGTTCCCGGGAAATGGCAGCGCCGGCCGCCGATATTCACCGTGGTGGCCGACAGGATACATCGACTGTATGTCTGGGACCGGCGCTTGGGGCTCAGATTCTTAGTGGATAAGGGGCGGTGGTCAGCCTACTGCCCCCATCTGGACTCGACCTTCGTGCTGGTAAGAGAGCCCTCTCTATAACTGCTGCAAATGGCAGTTTAATCCACACATATGGTGTCCGCATGGTTCCTGTCATTATTGGTGCATGCCAATTCACGTGGCCATTCATCATCACGGACGTGGCCCAGCTGCTGCCTCTTCCTTACTGGAACAGACCAGTCATGAACTATGATCAACTATAAATGACTCTCCATATCAGATGTGGACTTACCCTATAACAACCACTCCCAATTTACCGTCCCTCAGCAGTTCATTTCAAAGAAAATAAACTACTCATGCTGTTGCACAACTATCTGGTGCAATTCAACTGAGATGTAGCATTGCGGATCAGTTCTCATGCAGATCTAGACTTACTTCTTGGAAGTGCTCAATGGTGCTGGGGAAGAAACCCTTTGGGCCAAAATGTCCGTGACAAACATGATGCCAAATTAAACTCATCTCTACCTGAATGTGACCCATATTCCACAATTTCCTGCATATCCATGTGCCTTTCTGAAAACCTTTAAAGCACAGTTGTCCCTGCCTCCACCTCCATCACGGGCATCACATTGCAGGCACCCACAGCTATCTCCACAAATAAACCTACCCCGCACATCACCTTTAAACTTTCCCTTTTGATCTTAACGATATGCCCTCTAGTTTTTGACATTTCCGCCCTAAAATAATGACTGACCCCATTATGCAGAATGATTGGTTTGGAATGCACTGCCAGAGGAGGTACTGCAATATTGTGCTCAGCTCTAGACATCGAACAATGTATATTTCTTATATCTAATCCTTCATGTGTCCTTACATCCAGAGGTTCTATTTGGAAATCGCATTGTACTTTATTGTGAGAATGTATTTGCACTGAATATTCAGTATTCAATAGACAATATGCTAGTCTGACGAAAGTTCTCGACCTGAAACGTCACCCATTCCTTCTCTCCGGAGATGCTGCCTGGCCCCTGGATTACTCTAGCATTTTGTGTTTATCTTTGGTTTAAACCAGCATGTGCAGTTCCTTCCTACAATCATTATCTTGTGGCAGCACCTGGTAGTAACCCAAGGGCACAACAAATCATCGGCTCTCGAGGGTGTCGTCTTGGTGGGGGAGGCACGAGTCATGAGGTCGATACCTGAGTTGGTATTTAAGGCTGTGCAACGCCCGTGTCAGGTGAGAAGTAGGGAGCTGTATTGGAGAGATTAAACACGTCTAGTGCGTACAACTCATGTCCGACTAGATTTTGGCTGGACCTTTACCACCAGCGCTGGGGTTCAGCAGCCCGCCTATGCCACCAGCCATGTTCGTTCCCGGGAAATGGCAGCGCCGGCCACCGATAATCACCGCAGTGGCCCGGCAGGATCCATCTACTGTATGTCTGGGACCGGCGCTCGGGACTCAGATTCTTGGTGGATAAGGGGCGGAGGTCAGCGTACTGCCCCCATCTGGACTCGACCTTCGTGCTGGGAAAAAAGACCCCCCCCCCCCCCATTAACTTCTGCGAATGGCAGTTTAATCCACACATAAGGCGTTCTCACGGTGTCTGTCATTTTCGGCGTGCGCCATTTCACCTGGCCTTTTATCATCGCTGACGTGGCGCAGATTTCTTGCGGGCGCAGTCGCACGTGAACGTGAAGGGCCAACCTCATACATGCGTCCATGAGAAGATTCCCTTGCCCTCTGCTGTGCCCACCAGGCCAGTCAGCAAACCCGTAGTGACGATGGATACGCCCAGGTACTGGCTGAGTTCCCGGACATTGTCACCCCCAAGTTCAGCTCGGCCAGTCTGAGGCACGGTGTCATGCACCATATTCTAACATCGGGTTCACCGCTCCACGCTCGTGCCCGTAGGTTCGCTGCTGACAAGCTCCTCATAGCAAAGGCGGAATTTCAGAGTATGGAGGCCATGGGCATCGTTCGATGCTCCAAAAGCTCATGAGCCTTCCCGCTGCACATGGTGCCGAAGGAGGCCGTGCGGGGACTACCGCCGCCTTAACGAGGCCACGACCGCTGACCGTTACCCTATTCCCCACATACAGGATTTCTCACAAATCTGGCCGGGGCTAGGGTCTTCTCCAAGATCGACCTTGTCCGGGGATAGCACCAGATCTCCGTGCGACTGGAGGATGTCCCCAAAACGGCAATTATCACCCCGTTCGGGTTGCGCGGGCCCAACTTCCTGTTTGTCTATGTTCGTTCCCGGGAAATGGCAGCGCCGGCCACCGATAGTCACCGCAGTGGCCCGGCAGGATCCATCTACTGTATGTCTGGGACCGGCGCTCAGGACTGAGATTCTTGGTGGATAAGCGGCGGAGGTCAGCGTACTGCCCCCATCTGGACTCGACCTTCGTGCTGGTAAGAGAGACCCCCCCCCCCCCCCCCCCCCCATTAACTTCTGCGATTGGCAGTTTAATCCACACATAAGGATTCCTGTTTGTCTACTTGGACGACATCCTCGTGGCAAGTTGCTCGCGAGAGGAACCCTGCGCCCACCCCATAATTAACCATGGCAACTGCCAATTCGGCCTTCGGGCCATCAACTTCCTGGGGCATCGGGTGACACGGCACGGTGCAGTGCCTCTTCCGACAGGGTAGAGGCAATCCGTCAGTTCTCGTGGCCTGCGGGAGTTCATAGGGATGGTCACATTTTACCACCGGTTCGTTCCGGCGGCTGCCAAACGTTTGCGGCCGCTTTTTCATTTGCTGATGGGCAAGCAACGGCAGATACAGTGGGACGTTTGGCGTCATTTGAAGGGGCGAAGGAGGCCTTGGCTCGGGCGACTATGCTCGTGCATCTGTGTGCCGATGCCCACCACAGCCCTTACCGTGGATGCCTTTGGAACAGTCCGTTAATGGCCATTGGTGACCTCTTGCCTTCTTTAGCCGTCACCTGAGGGCTGAGGAGCAGCGCTGCAGCGATTTCGACTGGGAGTTGCTCGCCTTACATCTTGCAATGCGGCACTTCCGGTACTTCCTCGACGGCCGTTCTTTCGTAGCCTTCATGGACCACAAGCCCTTCACGTTTGCTTTTCCGAAGGTTTCGATCCTCGGTCCGCCCTTCAGCAGCGCCAGTTAGCGGATATTTCGGAGTATACAACGGACGTCCGGCTCATCGCTGGGGAATGCAACCTCGTGGCGGATACTTTGTCCCGTATGGCAATTGAAGCCGTGCTTAACCCGGCCTTGCGGATAGATTACTCCGACTTGGCGGCGGGCCAACTGGCTGACGAGATGCCGGCGTACTGCACCGCGATCTCTGGCTTGGTGCTTGAGGATGTGCCGTTGGGTGGCTCGGATTCAATTCTCTGTGACATATCCACGGGTCAGCTGAGGCCTATCTTTCCGGCAGCCTGGCGCCGTTGCGTCTTTGAGGTGATCCATGGGCTGGCCCCACCCATCCATCTGGGCCACGGTCGCTATGGTGGCCGCAAGGTTTATGTGGCATGGACTTCGGAAGCAGGTCACTCGCTGGGCCCGGGCGTGCATCCCGTTGCAGACATCAAAGGTGCGTAGACACGTCTGGGCGCCCGTTCACGAATTCGCAGCAATTCAATCACATACACGTGGACATCGTGGGGCCGCTGCCTCCGTCCCAAAGGGTTTCACACCTGTTTACGGTGGTTGACCGTTTTACGCAGTGGCCGGAGGCCATCCCACTCACAGACACTTCAACGCAGTAGTGCGCTCGTGTCCTCGTAGCAGCCTGGATTGCCCGCTTTGGGGTTTCACTTCACATCACGTCCGACCGGGGCGCCCAATTTACATCTGAACTGTAGTCCGCCATGGCCCGCCTGTTGGGGGCACAGCTCCTCCACACGACAGCGTACCATCCCCAATCAAATGGGTTGGTGGAGCAGTTCCACCTTTCCGATTTAAATCTGATATAAGGTACATTGGGTGGCTATCGATTAATTCTAGACAACAGATTAAAAAAAATAATCTAACCCCATTAATTCACTCAAGATGTATTATGATGTGTTCTACAGTATGAAGTGTACAGCAAAACTTGCACAGAGTGGTCTATCGTGTTGTTTCTTCAGCGGACCACGGATTTATTTTAAAGGTAGACACTATATGCTGGAGTAAAGAATACTGCATTCTGGAGAGTTGCAGTTGATGAGGTGAACTAACCCGACGAGATTAAGACATGCTATTAATGCATTCCGTTTTTGCAAGAGAAAGACAGGCTGAATACTTTAATATATTTGAAAAGCAAACTTCACAAACAAAAGTGAGCCAGTGGTGCACTCCAGGAAGTGAGGAGGAAGTAGCGCTACTTCAGTTACACTTGACCATGGCCACCGTCGTTGTTCCTGGACACGTTCAGAAAGTACCACTTGAACAGAGGTAATACCTGCATTGTAATGGATTAACCCATTGAAACTGGAGCAAGGCTGTCACACACAAGTAGCAAGCCACTTCAACAGCGCGGGCAGTATGGTGGCGCAACGGTAGAGTTGTTGCCTTATAGGGCCAGAGGACCGGGTTCAATCGTGACTATGGGTGCTGAGTGCACAAAGTTTGTACGTTCTCCCCGTGACCGATGTGGGTTTTCTCCGGGATCTCCTCGTGGGGTTTCCTCCCCACACTTCAAAGACATCCAGGTTTGTAGGCCGATTGGCTCTGGTAAAATTGTAAATCGTCCTCAGGGTGTGTCGGATAGTGTTAGTGTGTGGGGATCGCTGGTCGATGCAAACTCAATGGAACACCTGCGCTGTATCTCCAAACTAAACAGTATAACATGCAGGTATATTAATTAAAAATAAAATTCAGTGATTATTTCACATGATTTCTCACTGTGTAAAGCTCAGTATCTGACCAATCTCCGTTTAACACGTTTGGTCTGCCGTGGGCAGACCAGGACATTTTTCTCTCCAAAAACAGTTCATATCTAGCAATACGATCAACGAACCAGACAACAGTTGGACGCAGTCATGCGATTAGCAAGTGGTTCATAAGATTTGATGGGGCAATCTGGGCTTTTTTGCACTAGTATTAGGGTTATTAAATTATTGAATTTAGTCGTTTCTCTTATGTTCTCATACAATCTAAGTATTGTGTTTACACGCCTGTTATGCTGCTGCAAATAAGAATTTTATTGTTCTATTGTGGGTATACATGACAATTATACATTCTTGACTCGACTCTTCACTCATGCATTTGTGCAATAGAAAACGGGTAACCAGTGTATTCTGCGCCAAGTTAAAAAGAGTCAGCAGTTAGTCTATTCGCCTCCAAAGAGCATTCCTTTGTTAGGTGGTTTCACTAAACGGTGTGACTCAATATTCCCCCAGCAGTTTGGGTTTTTTTTGCTCAAGATCTGCAGCATCTGCAGTCGCTTGTGATTTAATACTATGTTCCGCCGCGATCTAACTAATGGATGGCCCCATGCTGAAGCACACCCAGCGTTGAAATGCTAATACGACAATTAGCAAGAATATTGAACCATAACACCGTCGATACCATAACACGTAGCTCAGAGGACACTCGGGTTTATTTTTACAAATGCCCATTTTCATGCAGCAAGTCACTTTTGGCAACGATACCAGTTTTTAAGAAGGCAGCCTTTGCACTGACCACTTGAAATTAAGTCAGTGGTTAACTGGCAATGTAAACGTGATGGTGTGCCTACCATCAAAGCAGCAGGCACGGTGAAACAAAAAGATAAAGAGCTGGTTTGAGTCCAACAGCAGTACAAAACTTGAACCAGCTGGTCACAGGGCTAAGAGGCTGAGGTGCTTCAGGCAACAATTCTGCCATAGAATCGGGCCACTTTCTATAGCACACATCACAGAATCAATTCAAGCCCGGTCTCTGCATTGTAAGTGCAACATGAACAGTGATGGAAATGGGTTTTAGGAACTAGGGGGTACGCTAAGGTCCGTGAGGCTGAGGTTGGGAAGGAAGATGGAGGGGGGGGTTGGGGGGTGGGGAGGGTGAGGATGCTATAAGGATCTTAAGGATAAAGGGGCAATCCTTTAAAACCGAGATGGATTAAGAACTTTTTTCACGCAGAGAGCTGCCACAGAGGTTGGCTATATTTAAGAGGGAGTTAGGAAGGGGATCAGGGGGTATGGAGAGAAGGGAGGGGAATGGCGGGGGCTCGGGGGAATGGCCTATTTCTGCAGGGTGAGGATGTTTCTATAAGCCCCCCGTGAGAAATTCAATTTCTCTGAAATTGAAGATAGACATAAAGCGGGACTAACTCAGCAGAACAGGCAGCGCAGCGACTCTGGAGAGAAGACCCTTCTTCAGACTGAACTGTACTCTCGTCAGTGAGAGTACTTGTGATTGTCTGAAGAAGGGTCTCGACCAGAAATGCAACCATCTCCCCAGAGCCGCTGCCCGTCTCGCAGATGCAGCCGTCACCGCAAAACGTCAAATTATTCCAGAAATGCTGAGGCGACAGGGTGAGAGAGAGGGAGTGGGAGAGCGAGAGAGAGAGACGAGATGGGGAGCGGGAGAGAGAGGGAGGGAGGGAGAGAGTGAAAGACAGAGACACAACGTGGGTCGGTAGGTGAATGACTTTACCTGCACACCAAGAAGAAGCCCGTGCTCACGGTCCGGAGCCCTCAATCATGACAGTCAGTTTTAAGAAATTCTCACCCCCCTTACCCCACATCCCCCCCTTCTCCCACATACCCTCTCCCCCACACACCCTCCCTTACCGTTGCATTGGGGGGGGGGACTAGACCTCCTGTATGACTGGGACCCAACGGATCCCACTTAGTCTAGTGACTAATAACATTCATGCTCCATGAAAACTAGGAAGGTAGCTTCTGTAACAAGAGATTCCGAGAAAAGCTACCAACCCTCGACATTAAATGGCAAAGCCATTGCCAATTCGTCACTGCTAAATGGAAATTCAGTTGCAACTCCTCTATAACTAGGTTTCAAGATCCTGAAATACTCACTCACCACAAAGTCTTTCCACTTCTGCAAAGCTTGACTCATGAGTGAGATATAATATTCTTCAGTTGCTTGACTGTGTCGATCCAGTTCAGCACTACCCAGGCAGAAAATGACAGATTCTTGATTAGTAACGGTGTCAGAAGTTATGGAGAGAAGGCAGCAGAATGGGGTTGAGATGGAAGGATCGATCTTGATGGGACGAATGGCCTAATACTGCTCCTAGAATTTATGAACTAATAGCAACCTTAAACATTTACTCCCTCTCCCACTGCATCATGGTGGCTGCAGGAAATGCTATTTTCAAAATGCACTGCGACTATTCACCTGGAATCCTTTCATGGCATCTCTCTACCCCATGTTCTCGACCAAGAAATAGGACAAGAGAAGCATGTGCAGGGTAACATCACCATCTCATTGTGTCTTCCCAAGCCACATAGAATATTGACTTGCCATTCCTTTGATATGGCTCAGTCTAGTTAATGGTACTCCCTCTACAACAGTATTGTGGGCACTCCAGTGCCAGAAGGACAATAGCATCTTCCCACCGCTCCATGGATAATAAGCACCAGCCGTAAGCTAAGGTAGTGTCCAATTCACCTCTATACCATTGTGAATATTGGACATTGGTCTATGGAACTGATTCTCTTCAATGCTGAAAACCATATTCTGCACTCTGTATCTTCCTTTTTGATTTACCTATTGAACTTGAGTTTGAAATTGAGTTGATTGCATTTATGGATAGTTTATCCGATCTGTTTGGATAGCTTGCAGAACAAAGCTTTTCAATGTACATCAGCGTGCATGACAATAATGAATCTAAACCTAAACATTTAGATCCTGAAAAAATAAATAGAACTGGGACTGGTGGAGGGGGTGTGTGGGGGAGGGAGGTGTGGAGTAGGGGAGCGTGGGCCTGGGGGAGGGGGTGTGGGGAGGGGGGGTTGGGGGAGGTGTGGTGGAGGGGGTTGGAGGACGGGCGGGGGTGGAGGAGGGGGTGGTGTGTGGGGGAGGTAGAAGCATGTGTGGGCAGGGAGAAAGGGAGGGGTGTGGGCAGGGGGGGGGTGGGGGTAGCTGTGGTGGGAGGGGGTTGAGCTTGGCTCACCCCGCACTCTAGTCACCCGGTACTCTGCTCACCCGGACCTTCAGCTTTAGGCCTCAATCAGCGCCTCCCGTTCCGGCTCTGGCTTCATTGTACGGCTCCCGGTTCCGCTCAGCATCTCGTGGCTCGTTGTGCTGGTAGCCGCAGAAGCAGCCTGCAAGCTGCTCTCTCCACGCGCACTGCTCACTCCGTGCATGCTGCTCACTCCGCGCACTCCGCCCTCGCTCAACACACTCTGCTCGCTCCGCTCCTTCAGCTTTATTCTCCTCGCCACCGATGATTAAATCTTCATAAATTTTGCACTATTCCACAGATTGGAACAAAACCTGTTGCACTTGCAGCACAGGCGAATGGCGAATAAGGTGGCAAAAAATCATAGCACTATCGGGTACCGTTTTTGCGCAAATGTCAAAACAACGCAAACCAGAAGTGGAAAGATTATAGTTTTATAAGTATACCAGACCAAGTGGGACCCATTGGGTCCCTTCCCCTCAACGCGTGGTTGCGGGGGAGAAGGGGGGCGGCCTTTGGTCACACACGCACACACACGAAATATGATCTTAATATTAATCATTCGCTCCTTTTACCCCATCCCCCGCCTTATTTACTCACGCATAACCCCCAACTGAGCAGGCGCGGCTAGCGGGGGGTGGAGATGGAGGGGAGGGGGGTAGAGATTGAGGGGTGGGGGCGACGCGCGGCATCACAGGGAAGAGCTGGTTCCCAAACGCAATACACCACTAACCCATAGGTCCCAATATTCCCCAATCTGTCCCGAGAGAGGGGCAGAGAGAGGGGGGGGGGGGGGGGGGGGGGGGGGGGGGGCAGAGAGAGGTGGGGGGGGCAGAGAGGCTGGGGGGGAGGCAGAGATGGGAGGGGGGTAGAGGCTGATAAGGTATCTTATGCCAATCAAGGTATCTTACTGAGCTAGTCCCGTGTGGGTGTGTGTGTGTTCACATCTCAAAGAAATGACTTCTTCTTGCGTATGGGATGCACAGCCTAAAGCTGTAGGACAACTTGTTCTGTGATATTATTTGATTGTACACGCCGGGTTGATTGAATTAGTCGAAACAGGGCGGACCACATGAAAGTTGCAATCTCCCACCTCAAAGAAACGACGGTGCTAACGGTAAAAGTTCTAGAACATGGTGGCGACACTTGTTATCACCGCTCAGGCGTGGATGTGGGCCAGCGCGATGGGAAAGAGCCGTGGTGGCCATTACTCCCTCTGGGAGAGGCCGTCTATGGAGACCTGTGATTCCTCCATCGATCCCAGGGACTCGGGAAATAGTGACGCATTTTCCTCACTGGTGATTGCGATCCCACCTGCCGATCTCTGGCCATCACGGGGGACGACCTCCTCTCCATCTCCCCTGCCCGATCATCTGTCACGTGGGTGGGTGGGCTTCCCCGCCCGATCGGCCGGCCCTCCACTGCTTTAGAACATCCTCACATTGCTCCGGGCCTCGCTCGGGCCCATGCCTGCTGCAGCCTCGCTCGGGCCTGGAGGGGAGGCTGCTGCTCTAAAGCCTGGGTAGGTGCTGCCTCTACCCCCTCCCCCTCTCCCTCCCTCTCTACCCCCTCCCCGGCGTAGAGAAAGAGAGAGAGGGAGGGGAGGAGTGAGGAAGGGGGGAGGAGAGGGTGGTGGAGAGGGTGGAATATAGGGTGACGAAGAGAGGGGGGAAGTAGTGGGGTCTCGTTCAATCCTGAACTCAGCTGTTTACTGTTTGGAGTTTGCACATTTTCCCGTGTTTCCTGTAGGTGCTCTGGTTTCCTCCCTAATCCTGAAGAAGTGCTGGTTAATTGGCCACTGTAAATTATCCCAAGTGTGTAGGTGATCCTTGTTGTAGTTGAGGGAAATGTGTGGAGAATTAATAACATGTAAGATTTCTGTAACTGAGTACTTGATAGTCTGTGGCAGCTCAGTGAATTGAAAGCCCTATTCCATTCTGCATGACTCTGATTGGATTTGTCTTGTTATCCGATCATCAGTTTGTTGACTAATGTACATTGGCTTCCATTTAAGAAAGCATTTTTTAAGTTTTTCCCTTGTTTTAAATCTACTTGGCTTTGGCCTTCCCTTTGTCTAATCTTCTGGGATCTGACAATGTCCTGAGTTACATATGTAGTGCTGTCAAGGGGCTGTCCCACTGCGATGACCTAATCTACGAGTTTAGAAGAGTTTGCCCTCGACTCAAACTCACAGCATATTGAAAATTTTTCCGCGAGTAAAGTTTGGTCGGCATTGTTCATTTTAACTCGTAGTGCAGTGGAGTGGGGTCGCTATTTAGTTACAGGCAGTCGAGGGCAGCCGTAGGCAATAACCTTCGCTGACCGGGCATTTTGATCGGCTCATTGGAGTTTTCAGGACCAAGGAAGACCGAGTAAAATGCCCGAAAAAACTTTATTATACTTCTTAAAAATGTCTCCACCTCTTCTCCTCCCCTTCTCCTCCCCTTCTCTCCCCCTCTCTCCCCTTTACCCCCATCCCCCCCCACCCCACGCTCTCTAAAGGACTTACCGTACACTGTGCATCCTCTTCATCGTGAGTGTGAATTTCAGACAGCACTCCCCCACTTTCCCTATGTTTTTGTGTGTGTGCGGTCGGTCGATCCAGCTCGCGGTTTCAACGCGGACGGTTGATCCAGCTCGAGGTTTTCCAGGCGAGTGCCTTCGAGCTTGAAGGTCAAAGACACTCTTCTTAACTCACGGATTAGGTCACCGCAGTGGGACAGCCCCTTCAGTCACTCCACCACTGGCAGTAGTGTTCAAACTTCAGTCGCCAATTATGTTTTCATCTATTTCAATCTAAGTTGTCAATGTGAAGAATCTTTAGATGTTTTGCTACATTAGAGCTACCATACTACTGTGGTTTGAAATTTTCCACGAGTCAATTTTACTCTTGTGGTTAAGAATTGAAACATTTTAACTCGTTGTAATAACGTAGTGGCCTTTACCTTAGTTATCGTGAGTCTACCGTGGGAACTCTTTAACTCAGCGGGCAGGCAGCAGCAGATTGTGGATCCCTTCAGTTTCCCAGCGACAATCACCTGCCATAACGCAAGAGAAATCATTCACTGTTGTAGGTCTCCTTTGCACGTCGGTGTTTCTGTTATTCTCCACTCATTGTTGGCCCTATCTGTCACCACCCCCACCTCCACCCCTCTGCTTCCCGGCCATATGTGTGACCCCTTCCCTCCCCAGCTCCCCGCCCATTGCACCGGCGCGGGGGCTTTGCACTGTCTTCACGTCGGCGATGCCAACAGTTCGATGCCAGTCGCCCCGGGGAAGTCGCTCCCTTCAGTTTCCCAGGGGGTCGGGACAGGGCTGGAGTTGGGAGGGAAAGGTGGTGGTGGTGGGGGGGGGGGGGGGGGGGGGGGGGGGGGGGGGGGGTGGGTGGGTTAGGTGAGCAGGAGAGTGGGGTTGTTTGCAGTTGCAGAGGGAGGGGTCAAGGGCGGTACAGTTCCCAGTCTCAGCTCCTGTCCATGGGGGTGGCCGGAGACGTCAGGACCAACGGGACACAGACCCTCAGGTCCACCAGGCCCACTGCAAGCACCGAGATCCCAGAGACCCACAGCCAGCAGCAACTCCAGCCCAGCCCCGCTCCAACTCCAGAGGAACACGCACCCCATAGGGGCAGAAGCTGATGGTGTGCAAGATACGTCTTGTTCTTGGGGTGGCGGATGAGGGGGCGCAGCTCGGGCCGTGGGCAAACTGCCACTTGTCGCCGTAGCGGCCCATCGGGGAGCGGATTCCTCTGGAGTTGGAGCGGGGCTGGGCTGGAGTTGCTGTTGCCTGTTGGCCTCTGGGTTCTCCGTCCTTGCAGTGGGCCTGGGGGTCGGTGTCCCGTTGGTCCTGACGTCTCCAGCCACTGGTACTTTATACATCAAATCATTTTAACTGATTCTAAATATTGCAGCACATGATTTAATTCCGGTTATGAAAATTATTGTAGTCTTTCATTGTTTCTCATTCAAAGTCTTGATAGTTGCTATAAAATCAAGAATCCTCTTTATTCAAACTTGATTCCTTGTGCCAGAGGAAGTTCCTTGCTCCAGACAGGAGCTGAGACTGGGAACTGTACCGCCCTTCCCCCTCCCTCTGCAACTGCAAACAACCCCACTCTCCTGCTCACCTAACCCACCCATCCCCCCCCCCCCCCCCCCCACCCCCCACCTTTCCCTCCCAACTCCAGTCCCGTCCCGACCCCCTGGGAAACTGAAGGGAGCGACTGCCCCGGTGCGACTGGCACTGACCTGCTGGCATCGTCGACGTGAAGACAGTGCAAAGCCCCCGCGCCGGTGCAATGGGCGGGGAGCTGGAGAGGGGAGGAAAGGGGTCACACACATGGCCGAGAAGCAGAGGGGTGTAGGTGGGGGTGGTGACAGATAGGGCCAACAATGAGTGGAGAAAGACAGAAACACCGACGTGCAAAGGAGACCTACAACAGTGCATGATCTCTCTCGCGTAATGGCAGGTGATTGTCGCCTGCCCGCTGTTTCTGACGCTAAAGCCTTGGGATCGTTGCCCTTCGTGTTGGCGTGGAGGGGGAGGGGGGTATTGTGCTGTTTGATCGCCCCCTACTATCCCAGGGACAGGGAGACACAGCGGCTTTTGAGACTGGTGGGCAATCACTTCCAAAGTTCTGCCCACACAGTCAGTACACCTATCCTGCACTTGTCTCCCGCACTAAGATCACCCCGCAGAGAATGAACCCAGCCTAACCCAAGAGCCATGTCACCCCAGACAGATTAATGACGCCCCCCCCAACCTCTCTCCATCTCAACTCATGCCTGGGCACCGAAGCAACTCGGGAGGCGAACCCTGAGCTCCGTCTCACAACAATCAGATGTGCACATCCGTCCACATTCAAAGATTTAATCTCCCGTCACCCCGCAGTGTGTAGACATGGCAGTAAATTCAATTAAAACATATCAAACCTGTGTGTTTCAAACAAATCATAAGTATATCTGCTCTGGCACTGGATGGTGCGCATTTTCCCTTTGTAGGTCACATCAATAGATGCGGCCGCGCTGAATTATATCTTTAAAACAAAGCCACAGGATGGAGAGGTCTTCTTTAACACTGTTGCTTATTAAAACATAACACTGTTGCTTATTAAAACATAACATTGTTGCTTATTAAAACATAACACTGTTGCTTATTAAAACAAACCTTCAATCAGGATTGGCTCAAGAGTAACTCGGGAGACGAACTTGGAACATCGCAGAAATGACAAGTAAACGGCAAACTTGTCATACCCGTGGGAACTCGGTTAAACTCTTGATCATACACTTGCAATCTCGTACACAACCACGAGTCTTTCACTCGGGGTACCTCTTGTCTCAACTCGCAACGTGAGAATGGCCTATTATGCTTGAAAGCACAAGAGCAGCTCGGAGATGATGGCAAGATCAAAACGAGATGAGGTGGGCATCGTGGTCAAATCACGTGCCCGCACTCGCTTTCTATACTCCCAGACAACAAACATTCATCTGAATTAAAAACTACATAACAATCTGCACTCAAATAATCGAGCAGCCTCCCAGATACAGTAGCACTGCTAAATAAATGAGTTTACAATGGATTGAAAGGAATATAGTGAGCACTGTCCAATTATCTAGGGATCAGAAGCTAATTAGCTGGACTCAACTGTAGAAAATCGTGTTGAATTTGCTGGAGCAGGTTTACCACATCACCAAGAGAAGAAGACGGAAAATAATAATTTGGTTATAAGAAAAAAGGAAAACAGAAAATGATACAAACTACAAAATAGTTTTTTTTTTAATTTCTAAGAATTTATCATATATCTCCACGGTGGATAGGTAATTTATGAAAGGAAATCTAGCAATGAAAAGGGTACATACACCAGGTTCACAAAAAAGTGTACAAAGTGCTGGTGTAACAACTGGTCAGACAGCATTACTGCAGAATATGGATAGGTGACATTTCGGGTCAGGTCGCTTCCTCAGACTCTGTTGACCACCTGTCCACAGTCAGTTTAACCAGAAATTAATGTGCAGGCACAACAATTTATTGAAATTCATGCAGCATTATCTGCGAGATCTTTTCGTAAGGCTCGTGCCAGAATCATCAAGTAGTTTGTGGGCAATTAGCTGTAGAGTAAGCCATTAGCATGTGATGCTGGATGATGTGTACAATAATAACCCGAGTGCCATCAATTTGGTAATAAATTTTGATCCAATAATTTTCATATCAACAATTAACCTTCAGCCCCTAATAAAGAAATAGAAGAAAACATTTAAGCAAACAACAGGCTGAAGTTCAAGAGAGAGAAGATTGTTTATTTGTCATAAGCACCATATATAAACCGGAACAATGCTATTCTAGCTCGTTGCAGCCTTACAGGAACATTTGATGCATCAACAACAACAATACATAGAAACATAGAAAATAGGTGCAGGAGTAGGCTATTCGGCCCTTCGAGCCTGCACCGCCATTCAATATGATCATGGCTGATCATCCAACTCAGTATCCTGTACCTGCCTTCTCTCCATACCCCCTGATCCCTTTAGCCACAAGGGCCACGTCTAACTCCCTCTTAAATATAGCCAATGGACTGGCCTCAACTGCCCTCTGTGGCAGAGAGTTCCAGAGATTCACCACTCTCTGTGTGAAAAATGTTTTTCTCATCTCGGTCTTAAAGGATTTCCCCCTTACCCTTAAGCTGTGACCCCTTGTCCTGAACTTCCCCAACATCGGGAACAATCTTCCTGCATCTAGCCTGTCCAACCCGTTAAGAATTTTGTAAATTTCTATAAGATCCCCCCCTCAATCTCCTAAATTCTAGCGAGTATAAGCTGAGTCTATCCAGTCTTTCCTCATATGAAAGTCCTGACATCCCAGGAATCAGTCTGGTGAACCTTCTCTGCACTCCCTCTATGGCAATAATGTCCTTCCTTGGACTTGGAGACCAAAACTGTACGCAATACTCCAGGTGTGGTCTCACCAAGACCCTGTACATCTGCAGTAGAACCATCCTGCCTGCTGCACCTGCATGCAGGGAGGTTCTTTCAATGACTGGTGTACCATGACACCCAGGTCTCATTGCATCTCCCCTTTTCCTAATAGTCTGCTTTCCTGTTTTTGCCACCAAAGTGGATAACCTCACATTTATCCACATTATACTGCATCTGCCATACATTTTCCCACTCATCCAGCCTATAAATACACTACATTTATGCTGTGTAAGCCAAACCATGATAGTGCAAACACTCAAGTACATAGAGCAACCGCAATAGTGCAAAGTCCATAGCGTTTTGGTGCTGTGGTAGGGGTGTGGTTAAGGTTGCGCAGGGTGGTTCAAAAAGCTGATTGTTGAAGGGAAGAAGCTGCCCTTGGTAATGAAGGTAATGATCCGCAGGCTCCTGTATCATCTTCTTGACAATAGCAGTGAAAAGACAACCTGGCCAGGTTGGTGTGGGTTTTTGATCACCTTGGGCCAGAGCTTCCAGTAGATGGTTTCAATGGTGGGAAGTCAGTATCTGTAGTGGAGTGGGCAACATCAACACTGCCTGGAGACCCCTTCATTCTTGAGCAGTTGAATAACCAAACCAAACCATGAAGGACGTTTTAAAAGCAGGTGTTTGATGGGCTCAGGGAGAAGCATTGCGGCCAAAAAGGTGCAGAACTGTGGGGAATTGCCGTTTATTTTCAAAATTTGAGAGTTGGTGAGCACCCATTTTGACAGGAGAGATTGCCTCTTTGAAAATTTAGTGGGAGTGGTGAGAGAAAGAACTGCTTATAATTGGAATGAGGTTTTATTCAAGCAAAGGAGGAACTTCTAAAAAACAGGTGTTTGGTTGGTTCCAGAAGAGGCACGGAATTAAAGAAAATCCCAAAGCTTTTTATACCTACATTCAAAACTACAGGGTAACCAGGGAGATGGTTGGGACACCGTTGGCACTTCAGACAACTACACCTGCAGAAACTACCCCTGTCCAAGTGCAGCTCTTGAATGAACGTGTTGAGGAACTGGAGCAGCAGCTGGACGACCTCAGGGACATCCAGGAAAACAAGAATTTCCTGGACAGGACCTACAGTGAGATTGTCACACCAAGGCCACCGGAAGAGCGAAGGTGGGTGACTATGAGAAAGAGGAGTAAACGTGGAGTGCAGGAAACCCCGGTGGCTGTACCTAATGAAAACAGGTACACCCTCTTGGGAGCTGTCGGGGCAGAAGACGCTTCCAGTCCGAGCGACGAACAGGTCGGTGGCTCCAATCGTAGCGATGAGACTCGACTGGCGAGACCGAAGTCGTACAGTGGCGGGTGACTCCATTGTCCGAGATTCTGTGGCAGCAGGCGAGATTCGAGGATGGTCTGTTGCCTCCCTGGTGCCAGGGTTCAAGATATCTCGGACCGACTTCAGAACATCCTCACGAGGGTGGGTGAGCAGCCGGAAGTGGATGTGCATGTGGGCACAGACGACGTCGGGAAGAAGAGGAAGGAGATTCTGCAATGTGAGTTTAGAGAGTTGAGGAAGAAAGCTGAAAAGCAGGATTTCTGGCTTGGTTATAGAAACATAGAAATTAGGTGCAGGAGTAGGCCATTCGGCCCTTCGAGCCTGCACCGCCATTCAATATGATCATGGCTGATCATCCAACTCAGTGTCCCGTACCTGCCTTCTCTCCATACCCCCTGATCCCCTTAGGGATCTCCGGATTGCTTCCAGTACATCGTGCTGGTGAGGGCAGGAACAGGGAGATAGGGGATCTGAATGTGTGGCTGAGGGGCTGGCGCAGTGGGCAGAGATTTAGATTTATAGACCACTGGAAACTATTCTGGGGTAGGGGTGACCTGTACAAAAGGGACGGGTTACAGTACACCATAACTAGAGGGGGACTGACATTCTGGCAGGCAGGGTTGCAAGTGCTACACGGGTGGGTTTAAACTAAACAGCAGGGGGTAGGAGTTGACAAATCGGGAGTATAAGTATGGGTGTTAAAGGGGAAGAGAACACAGGAAACGTTACGAAAGACACCCGAATTAATGGGATGGAAAGTGCAAGAAGGGATTAGAGAGTAAGGTCAGGTGAAATAGGAACCGGTGTGAGAGGGGAGGTGAATACCATATTAAAAGTGTTATATATGAACGCACGAAGTACAAGAAATAAAGTGGATGAGCTTGAGGCTCAGTTAGAAATCTGTTAGTATGATGTTGTGGGAATTGCAGAGACATGGCTGCAAGAGGATCAGAGCTGGGAACTGAATATTCTGGGGTATACATCCTATTGAAAAGACAGACAGGTGGGCTGAGGGGTTGGCGTGTCCATTGGTAATGAATGAAATTCAGTCCCTAGCGAGGGGTGACAGAATCAGAAATGTAGAATCATTGTGGATAGAACAGAGGAATTGTAAGGGTAAAAAGACCCTAATGGGAGTTAAGACTTCAGACTTTTGCCTTCCATCACAGTGAGGAGGTGCCTGGTGAGCTCACTGTGGTGGATGTTAATTTGTGTTTATTGTGTGTTTTTGTCATTTTGGTACTATATGTAGGACTGCAAGGCAACAAAATTTCGTTCAGACCGCAAGGTCTGAATGACAATAAAGGCTACTTTGACTTTGACTTTGACTAAAGGCCCCCAAACAGTAGCCTGGACATAGGGCGCAAGTTGCATCAGGAGTTAAAATTAGCATGTAACAAAGGTAATGTTATGGTGGTTATGGGAGATTTCAACATGCAGGTAGACTGGGAAAATCAGGTTGATACTGGACCCCAAGAAAGGAAGTTTGTAGAGTGCCTCCGAGAACTATTCCTTGAGCAGCTTGTACTGGAGCCTACCAGGGAGAAGGCCATTCTGGATTTAGTATTGTGTAATGAACCGGATTTGATAAGGGAACTCAAGGTAAAGGAATCATTAGGAGTTAGTGACCATAATATGATAAGTTTTAATCTGCAATTTGAGAGGGAGAAGGTAATATCGGAAGTGTCAGTATTGCAGTTGAACAAAGGGGACTATGGTGGCATTAGGGAGAAGCTGGCCAAAGTTGACTGGAAAGGGACCCTAGCAGGGATAATGGTGGAACAGCAATGGAAGGTGTTTCTGGGAATAATCCAGGAGATGCAGGGTCATTTCATTCCAAAGAGGAAGAAAGAATCTAAGGGGAGTAAGAGGCGACCGTGGCTGACAAGAAAGTCAAGGACAGTATAAAAATAAAAGAGAAGACATATAACATAGCAAAGATGAGCGGGAAGCCAGAGGAATGGGAAACTTAAAGATCACTAGAAGGTAACTAAAAAGGCAATATGGGGAGAAAAGATGAAGTATGAAGGTAAGCTAGCCAGGAATATAAAGGAGGGTAGTAAAAGCTTCTTTAGGTATGTGTAGTGGAAACAATTAGTAAAGACAAATGTGCGTCCCTTGAAGACAGAAACAGGTGAATTTATTATGGGGAACAAGGAAATGGCAGACGAGTTGAACAGATACTTTGGTTCTGTCTTCACTGAGGACGACACAAACAATCTCCCAGATGTACTAGGGGACAGAGGATCTAGAGTGACAGAGGAACTGAAGAAAATTCACATTAGTCAGAAAATGGTGTTGGGTAGACTCATGGCTGATAAATCCCCAGGGCCTGATGGTCTGCATCCCAGGGTACTCAAGGAGGTGGCTCTAGAAATCGTGGACGCATTGGTGATCATTTTCCAATGTTTTTTAGATTCTGGATCAGTTCCTGGGGATTGGAGGGTAGCTAATGTTATCCCACTGTTCAAGAAAGGAGGGAGAGAGAAAGCGGTGAATTAGCCTGACATCGGTGGTGGGGAAGGTGCTGGAGTCGATTATAAAAGATGAAATCGAGGCACATTTGGATAGCAGTAACAGGATCGGTCCAAGTTAGCATGGATTTACGAAGGGAAAATCATGCTTGACTAATCTTCTGGAATTTTTTGAGAATGAAACAAGTAAAATGGACAAGGGAGCGCCAGTGGATGTAGTGTACCTGGGCTTTCAGAAAGCCTTTGATAAGGTCCCACATAGGAGATTAGTGGGCAAAATTAGAACACATGGTATTGGGGGTAGGATATTATCATGGATTGAAAATTGGTTGGCAGACAGGGAACAAAGAGTAGGGATTAACGGGTCCCTTTCAGAAAGGCAGGCAGTGACTAGTGGGGTGCCTCAAGGCTAGGTGCTGGGACCGCAGCTATTTACAATATACATTAATGATTTAGATGAAGGAATTAAAATTTGCAGATGACGCAAAGCTGGGTGGCAGTGTGAACTATGAAGAGGATGCTATGATGCAATGTGACTTGGACAGGTTGGGTGAGTGGGCAGATGAAGTATAATGTGAATAAATGTGAGGCACTTTGGAGGCAAGAACGGGAAGGCAGATTATTATCTGAATGGTGTCAGGTTAGGAAAAGGAGAAGTGCAACGAGACCTGGGTGTCGTACATCAATCACTGAAAGTAAGCATACAGGTGCTTACACAGTCAATGAAGAAAGGCAATGAAGAAAGCTAATGGCATGTTGGCCTACATAACGAGAGGAGTTGCGTATAGGAGCAAAGCGGTCCTTCTGCAGTTGTACAGGGCTCTGGTGAGACTACACCTGGAGTATTGTGTGCAGTTTTGGTCCCCTAATTTGAGGAAGGCCATTCTTGCTCTTGAGGGAGTGCAGCGTAGGTTCAGGAGGTTAATTCCCGTGATGGCGGGACGGTCATATGATGAAAGAATGGAGCGACTGGGCTTGTATTCACTGGAATTTAGAAGGATGAGAGGATATCTTATAGAAACATATAAAATTATTAAGGGATTGGACACGCTAGATGCAGAAAACATGTTCCCAATGTTAGGGCAGTCCAGAACCAGGGGCCAGTTTAAGAACAAGGGGTAGGCCATTTTAAACTGAGATGAGGAAAAGCTTTTTCACACAGAGAGTTGTGGGGGCCGATTCACTGGATGCATTCAAAAGAGAGTTAGAAAGAGCTCTTAGGGCCAGCTGAATCAAGGGATATGGGGAGAAGGCAGGAACGGGGTACTGATTGTGGATGATCACATTGAATGGCGGTGCTGGCTCGAATGGCCGAATAGCCTACTCCTCAACCTATTATCTATGTATCTACAGAATGTATCTATGAGATACCAAATGATCACTTTGGATCTGTTTTCACCAAGCAGAATCATAATTCCCATGTTGTTATTCTTCAATAAATACGTTGATTAAAAAATATTGAAGCATCTCGTTCTCATTGCTCATCGTCTGGTTGACATCTCAGTCTGTTTTCAGCAACATTTCCTTCTTACCTTTATTACTTAATTTCAGGGATTAGTTTCAGACTCGTATTTCTCATTTTTTAATTGAAAATGAAATTTTAACGTGGTATAGTAACTCTTTTCTCAATTAATCTTTACCGTGGGATCATTCATTGATTCCACTTCATTATGCATGGCTAGATCTACAATAGCCTATTCCCTTTGAGGAAATATTATATAATAGAACCGCTCGGATAGTGACTTTTATATAAGCTAGGTAATTTGCAAAATAAAAGCTTAAGGTTTTCAGAAACATATATCTCCTAACAAAATAAAGTACAATGAAACATACACATAGGGAAAGATGAATCAAGACATAGAAACCTGAATCTGAACCTACATAGCTTAATTTATTGCTTTGAGGCAATTGTATCGCTGGAGGAAATTGTATTTGGTGTGTTGGAGAATGGATAGCTGAATAGGGCCTCTTCTTAGACCAGTGGTCATCTGCTCTTTCTCTATGGCACATTCTTGAGCTGTGAGGGTTATGCTGAGTTTGAGAGAATTCAAGGCTGAGCGATAATAGACCCTGTAGTTTGCCTTGGCTATGTTAAATTATAATGAGATTGATATAAGGTGTAGGATGTATATGAAGGGTAGTAGTTGCTTGGAAAGGAAGAGAATTAGATTGATGGATATGTTTATAGAAAGTCGAAGAAGCAGATGTAATTCTGATGTAATGGTCTGAAGTTGTATCCTGGCACCAAAACCTTATTAATTAAATTGACAGATTTACGACCCATGTATGCTGGGTTTGGGAGGTGTGTGTGGGTTTTGAACTTAGAAACTGTAATTTGGCAATATTCATATAATTATTTTTTTTATTTTTTTTTATTTTTTAATATTTTTATTAGAAGTACAGTAAATTACAATAATACACATCAGATATATCTTATTACATTTGTTGTACCGCTTCGTTTTTCGAGTAATTAATGTTTTAAATACATATGTAATAGTATTGTAAACTGTGTAAAATTGTAATGAAACAATTTATGAAATGTATTGTCTTAGTAGGACTGTAAACATTAGACTTTGTTTAGATTTATGAAATATCTTTCTTCTTGGTATGGAAAGTGTGTATGACTTGTGTGATCATTTTATTACATATGTATCTTATATTTTGAGGAGTGGTCTTTGATAATTGAGCCTACAGAGGTTTTGCTGTGTTGAAATAAAATAAGCAAAGTCATATCACAGGCAAACAAAGGTTGTGAGGCCAGGGAAGGGGGATCATGTGACTGATGTTGTAAATCACTAGAAGGACTCAGATGATTGGTTACTAGCTTGTCATACCCTCTGTATTTGAAATGTCTAATACCTATATAAATGACATGAGTTCTATCAAAGTTACTCCTCTCTGGACCCGCCCCAGAGCATCAGCTCTGATTGGAAGGTTCAGAGACTAGTCTCAGCTGAATAAAGAATCGATTTCAACAGCTCCAAGCGTTTTGAGTCAAGTTGACTTTAGATTGACAAAATAACTCAGTTTAACACCTGGGCAGTACCACAATGTATCTCTCCAAACTAAATTCTATAAACTACTTTATCCAACTAGAATTGGCCATTCTCTGAATTTATAGTCACACAGGATTATTACAATAGCGTTCCTGCAGGCTCTCACTATTACCTGACCTGTATGCTGTGCCTCAGCATAGTTATGGTTAGGTGTGTGCGTGCGTACAATGAAGGTGGGTCGGGGGTAGAGCTGGAGATTATTCCAGAAGGCACTTTCCCTTTAATTCTCACCTCCACTCAAACTATATCCTGTTCAAGAAGGAACTGCAGATGCTGGAAAATCGAAGGTACATAAAAATTCTGGAGGTAAGAAGGAAGGAAAAAGGAGGAGGAGGAGCCCGAGGGCTGGCGGATGGGAGGAGACAGCCCGAGGGCTGAGGAAGGGGAGGAGACAGCAAGGACTAACAAAATTGGGAGAATACAATGTTCATGCCCGCAGGATGGAGAATCCCCAAGGTGCTGTTCCTGCGGTGTTGCTCACTCTGGCAATGGAGGAGACCCAGCCGTCACATACAACAAATAATCATTCACCCCACCAGCCGTCACATACAACAAATAATCCTCCGTCATTTTCGCCACCTCCAACGTGACCCCACCACTCGCCACATCTTCCCATCTCCCCCCTTGTCTGCCTTCCGCAAAGACCGCTCCCTCCGTAACTCCCTTGTCAATACTTCCCTTCCCTCCCGTACCACCCCCTCCCCGGGCACTTTCCGTTGCAACCGCAAGAAATGCAACACCTGTCCCTTTACCTCCACCCTCAACACCTGTAGGACCCAAGCAGAGGTTCACCTGTATCTCCTTCAACCTCATCTACTGCATCCACTGCTCTATATGTCAGCTGATCTACATCGGTGAGACTAAGCGGAGGTTGGGCGATCGTTTCGCCGAACACCTCCGCTCGGTCCGCAAGAACCTACCTGACCTCCCGGTGGCTCAGCACTTCAACTCCCCCTCCCATTCCCAATCCGACCTCTCTGTCCTGGGTCTCCTCCATTCCCAGAGTGAACAACACCGGAAATTGGAGGAACAGCACCTCATATTCCGCTTGGGGAGTCTGCATCCTGCGAGCATGAACATTGAATTTTCCCAATTTTGTTAGCCCTTGCTGTCTCCTCCCCTTCCTTTGCCCTCAAGCTGTCTCCTTCCATCCCCCAGCCCTCGGGCTCCTCCTTCTCCTTTTTCCTTCCTTCTCACCGCCACCCCCTATCAGTCTGAAGAAGGGTTTCGGCCCGAAACATTACCAATTTCCTTCGCTCCTTAGATGCTGCTGCACCCGCTGAGTTTCTCCAGAATTTTTGTGTACCTTTGAGTCTTTATCCTGATCTTTTGAGCCCATGTCAGCTTTCACTACGATATGAATTTTACCTTTCATTAACAGGTTTGGCCACCTCCATTTCATTTCTGCCTCACCTCATGAAACGCAAGTTCGCTAGAGCATTCAACCTTGGTCACCTCGCAACCATGTATCTGTAACAGTTATCAGATCATTTCCAGTTGTGCTGTCAGTTTATCTGTCCTGTTGTAAATTCTGTGTGCACTCAAAGAGCCTTAATTTTGTCTTACTATTTGCCACTGTCAAATTTACAGCTGTGATCTAGTTTATACACATTATCCTTCCTTGACAATCTAGTTATTGTTACCCCACTACTACTCTGCACCATACCCTTAATTTCCCCTCACCTGAACCTTCCTTCATTCCCAATATTGCTTCAACTATTTAACTTAAATCCCGAACAATAGAAACATAGAAAATAGGTGCAGGAGTAGGCCATTCGGCCCTTCGAGCCTGCACCGCCATTCAATATGATCATGGCTGATCATCCAACTCAGTATCCTGTACCAGCCTTCTCTCCATACCCCCTGATCCCTTTAGCCACAAGGCCACATCTAACTCCCTCTTAAATATAGCCAATGAACTGGCCTCAACTACCTTCTGTGGGAGAGAATTCCACAGATTCACCACTGTGTAAAAAATGATTTTCTCATCTCGGTCCTAAAAGAATTCCCTCTTATCCTTAAACTGTGACTCCTAGTTCTGGACTTCCCCAACATCAGGAATAATCTTCCTGCATCTAGCCTGTCCAACCCCTTAAGAATTTTGTAAGTTTCTATAAGATCCCCCCCTCAATCTTCTGAATTCTAGCGTGTACAAGCCGAGTCTATCCAGTCTTTCTTCATATGAAAGTCCTGTCATCCCAGGAATCAGTCTGGTGAACCTTCTCTGTACTCCCTCTATGGCAATAATGTCTTTCCTCAGATTAGGAAACCAAAACTGCACGCAATACTCCAGGTGTGGTCTCACCAAGACCCTGAGACTAGCTGAAGTTATTTGATTCACTGGGACACTAATTGCTGCCTCCTTCAAGTGACTGTTGTCCCCGTTTCCCAGTACTGTGTCAATGACCTATAAACTAAAACACATTTATTTCATTCCATACCTTCAGCTGTCTGATCTTATTGAACTTGGCCAATTTGCACATGGGTCAGGTCCTGCTAAAGTGTTTGATAGCTCTATGGATCAGGATAACTGGATCTTTTTGTTGTTGTTCTACAACCCCATGGGGATGTTGTTAATCCTAGCAATAGGCAGACAACACAACCTTCCGAATTCACACTCCTGGTTGCAGAAAACAAACTATTCCACTAACTGTGTCCCTGGCCACTTCTGCATTTGCTTCTATGTCAGTTTAAATGGCCCTATGTACTATAGTCCCATGGTCAGTTTGCTTTCCTCCAGTAACAATAGGCTGAAAAACATCTGCTTTTGTTGCACAAAAGGTGGGTCTGAGGCCCCTCCAAATCTGCCCCATAGTTACATCCTTACTCATGTGAACAAGGAGCAAAATTACAAAGTAATACCAAAGGAATGTGATCCTAGGAGGTAACTTTGTCCTTTCCCGATACATGACACCATCTGGAGAATGAGTATAACATTTGAGGTCATAAGTTTTGTTTGCTGTGAAGTGAAAATTGTTTCACAGTAAGACCGCTGCAACTAATTAAAATTCCAGCCTTTTAGTTTCCAAATGGCACTGATGGGTTCTGTTTCCAGTCTAATTATTGGCTCTTACTTTCACTGACTTCAATCGTAACGGCAACCCTGCTGTTGCCAACTAAAATAGTTGCAGCACAAATAGTTAGCTTCCTGCAATAAATTAGGCAATAAAAAAAGTCGAAAAATGAAGTTATACTCAAAAATAATATTTTCAGACCACAAGTTAATTTATCTGATTTGCCATGTTGCCTTTAGTTTAGTTGTATTATATTGCACTTTAAATTGCACATTTTCAAAGGTAAACAAGCATTGTTTAGCTTTAGAATAGCAGTTCTAATGCCCTATATCACAACAACAATATGCAAATGAAAACTTTTTCTTTGGTAACATGAATGTAGAAACATAGAAATTAGGTGCAGGAGTAGGCCATTCGACCCTTCGAGCCTGCACCGCCATTCAATATGATCATGGCTGATCATCCAACTCAGTATCCCGTACCTGCCTTCTCTCCATACCCCCTAATCCCCTTAGCCACAAGGGCCACATCTAACTCCCTCTTAAATATAGCCAATGAACTGGCCTCAACTACCCTCTGTGGCAGAGAGTTCCAGAGATTCACCACTCTCTGTGTGAAAAAAGTTCTTCTCATCTCGGTTTCAAAGGATTTCAATTTGTTGTTTGATGTAGTTTGCCACTCTCCAATTTTGTGCTTTCCTGCAAGGTTCACCCTTCTCCCTATTCAAAGCAATCATAAACTTATGATCACTATCCCCAAAATCCACTTCCACTGAATCACCAGGCTGGGCTCATTTGTCAAAACAAGGTCCAGCGTGTTCCCATCTCGGGTTTGCCTGTCCACGTACTGTTTTAAGAAACCCTCTCAATACTCCTCAACACCCGCCACGCTTGATTCTTTGGCACTGAGCAAGTTCCAGTCAATATTGGATGGTTAAAGTCACCCACTAAGACAACACCATTGCTTTAGTATCTTTTGGTTATATATTCCTTTGTCTGCCTCTAGGTCCACTAGGGGCGCTGCATTGAAGGCGCATCTGCCTACATACAGCCTGTCCGTTTTTTCCTATCTTTTTTAAAATTTTAGTTTGTCTAACAGTTTTGTTTTGGGGATTCTTTAGTTTTTCTATGTGGGGGAGGGGTAAGGGGGAAACCGTTTTCTAGTCGTTTACATTGAAACATAGAAAATAGGTGCAGGAGTAGGCCATTCGGCCCTTCGAGCCTGCACCGCCATTCAATATGATCATGGCGGATCATCCAACTCAGTATCCCGTACCTGCCTTCGGTCCCTTTAGCTCAAGGGCCACATCTAACTCCTTAAATATAGCCAATAAACTGGCCTCAACTACCTTCTGTGGCAGAGAATTCCAGAGATTCACCACTCTCTGTGTGAAAAATGTTTTTCTCATCTCGGTCCTAAAAGATTTCCCCCTTATCCTTAAACTGTGACCCCTTGTCCTGGACTTCCCCAGCATCGGGAACAATCTTCCTGCATCTAGCCTGTCCGACCTCTTAAGAATTTTGTAAGTTTCTATCAGATCCCCCCTCAATCTTCTAAATTCTAGCGAGTACAAGCCGAGTCTATCCATATCCTATCATTTCTTCATATGAAAGTCCTGACATCCCAGGAATCAGTCTGGTGAACCTTCACTGCACTCCCTCTATGGTAAGAATGTCTTTCCTCGGAATAGGAGACCAAAACTGTACGCAATACTCCAGGTGTGGTCTCACTAAGACCCTGTACAACTGCAGTAGAACCTACCTGCTCCTATACTCAAATCCTTTTGCTATGAATGTTAACATACCATTCGCTTTCTTCACTGCCCGCTGCACCTGCATGCCTACTTTCAATGACTGGTGTACCATGACACCCAGGTCTCGTTGCATCTCCCCTTTATCTAATCGGCCACCATTCAGATAATTTCCTGTTTTTGCCACCAAAGTGGATAACCTCACATTTATCCACATTATACTGCATCTGCCATGCATTTGCCCACTCACCCAACCTATCCAAGTCACCTTGCAACCTCCTAGCATCCTCCTCACAGCTAACACTGTCATCCGCAAATTTGAAGATGTTGCATTCAATTCCCTCGTCCAAATCATTAATATATATTGTAAATAGCTGGGGTCCCAGCACTGAGCCTTGCGGTACCCCTTTAGTCACTGCCTGCCATTTTGAAAAGGACCCGTTTACTCCTACTCTTTGCTTCCTGTCTGCCAGCCAGTTCTCTATCCACATCAATACTGAACCCCCAATACTGTGTACTTTAAGTTTGCATACTAATCTCTTATGTGGAACCTTGTCGAAAGCCTTCTGAAAGTCCAGATATAACACATCCACTGGTTCTCCCTTATCCACTCTACTAGTTACATCCTCGAAAAATTCTATAAGATTCGTCAGACATGATTTACCTTTCATAAATCCATGCTGACTTTGTCCAATGATTTCACCACTTTCCAAATGTGCTGCTATCCCATCCTTAATAACTGACTCTAGCAGTTTCCCCACTACCGATGTTAGACTGACTGGTCTGTAATTCCCCGTTTTCTCTCTCCCTCCCTTTTTAAAAAGTGCGGTTACATTAGCTACCCTCCAATCCTCAGGAACTACTCCAGAATCGAAAGAGTTTTGAAAAATTATCACTAATACATCCACTATTTCTGGGGCTACTTCCTTAAGTACTCTGGGATGCAGCCTATCTGGCCCTGGGGATTTATCCTTTATTCATTCAACCTTTATTGTCATCTTGCAAGCAACAATTGTACAGTGCAAAATGAGAAGACGTTTCCCAGGGAATACCAGAGCATCGCACATAAAACTTAAACATTTCACACATAATAAAAACAATAAAAACATTCCAGTCCGTGATAAAACATTACGAATAGTTAAAAAGTTCCGGTATAAACAGCAACATTAAAATACAGTAAAAACAGTCATAAAATGTCCAGGGCAGCTGATTTGAGTGGCCAGTGCCAGAGTTATTAAATTGTCAGTACAAAGCAGTAGAATCAGGTGGAGTGACTATTTAGCAGCCTCACAGCCTGTGGTAGGAAGCTCCACGGCTCTGGAACAGTTCTTATACCGAGGGTAGGGAGACGCCAATGATCCTCTCTGCTCCCCTCACTACCCTCTGCAGAGACTTCCTGTCTGAGCAGTTACTGTTGGAGTACCATGTGTTCATACAGTACACGGGTACAGACTCCACCGTGCCCCTGTAAAAAGTCCTGAGGTTGTTGGTGGGGAGTGAGGCCTGTTTGAGTTTCCTCAGGTAGTGCAGTCGCTGATGGGCCCGTTTGACAATCCCAGTGTTGTTCCTGGACCAGGTGAGACTGTCTATAATTTACACTCTGAGGAACTTTATGCTCTCCACCGTGGTGCCACTGATGTTGAGGGGTGAGTGTTTTGGCTGCGACCTCCTGAAGTCGACAATTATCTCCTTTGTTTTGTCGACGTTTAACGCTAAATTGTTGTTGCCAGTCCATTAGTTGTTTCACTTCCTCCCACTACATTGTTTCATCATCTCCACTGATGAGTCCCACCACTGTGGTGTCAGCCTTTAATCCATTCAATTTATCTAACACCACTTCCCGGCTAACCTGGATTTCACTTAGTTCCATCTCATTTGACCCCCGGTCCCCTGCTATTTCCAGCAGATTATTTATGTCTTCCTTAGTGAAGACAGAACCAAAGTAGTTATTCAATTGGTCTTGTTCCCTATGATCAATTCATCCGTTTCTGACTGCAAGGGACCTACATTTGTTTTTAACTAATCTTTTTCTCTTCACATATCTATAAAAACTTTTGCAGTCAGTTTTAATATTTATTGCCAGTTTTCTTTCATAATCTATATTCCCTTTCCTAATTTATCCCCTTGTCCTCCTCTACTGGACTGAATTTCTCCCAGTCCTCTGGTAGGCTGCTTTTTCTGGCTAATTTGTGTAGATCAGTGCATGTTCCTTTAACCATAGTGACCTCCCGTATTACTAACCACTCCCCATTGTCTCCAGTATAATTGTAGTGTCCCCACCTCTAGCTCGCTCTCTAGCTCCAGTGATGACCACGGACAGCTACAGCATAGTGATAAACAGTTACCTAAATAAATAGTTACAGTAAAAGACTTGTGTGTGCAGTAAGTCATTTTACATGGTGTCAGAGCGGTAGACTTGCATCTCCTGTTCATCGGTTTTTATTTTATTATTTCTTTCTCCCAGTACTTCCCTCCGTTCTTTTTATCATGTCCCACCACTGTCGTCGACCAGACACGTTGGTGTTCGACACGGACATTGTCCATCGCTGGACCGTGTTCCAGCGCGATTACGAGCATTACATTGCTATCGCCCATCCTGATGCCACTCCTGCTGTGGCAACAACATCATCGAACGCTTCAAATTCTTCCAGAGGCAGCAGCTGCCAGGCGAGCCTGTCGACACTTACATTGCCGCCTTGCATCACCTGGCTCAGCGCTGCCGCCTTGACACAATCACCCCTGACGAATTAATTAGGGACGTCCTGGTCAATGGTCTCCGCAACGATAGACTGCATGAGCAGCTCTTAGTGAAACCCGATCTGACACTGCGGGATGCTATGTATTCTGCCCGCATGTCCGAAGCCGTTGGTTCCGTGTCCAGACAGGCTCCCCAGGACATTAACTTCACCGGTCAAGCCGGTCGCCTGACTACGCGACGCAACCCCGCGGCTCTCCCCATGAAGGTCGCCACCTCGACTGTCCCGCGACGCTGCCCTAACTGTTTTTTTACGGCTCATCCCTCAAACATTTGCCCCGCACAGGGCAAGACCTGTCTTTCCTGTGGCAAACTCGGCCACTTTTCTGCCGCCTGCCGTTCCCGTGGGAAGCCAGTCCCTGCTCCAAGAAGGAGTCTAAACAACCTCGCCGAACTAAACAACATTGCACTCCCTGATAGCGCTCTGCTTCCTCAGTACGAGCTGGAGGAGCTCCCAGACTCTGATGCACTCCCCTCTCGTGAAGATCCAACTATTTTTTCACTCTTGGGTACACCTGCTCTGATTACGGATCCCTCTGTGCATGTTACTGTGAATGGCCATTCCTTTTCAGCCAAGGTCGATACTGGCGCTTTCGCCAATGTTATGTCAATAAGCCTTTTCAAGCAGATCAGATCTGGTGAGAAAGTTCTTCCTGGCGACACCTGCCTCCATGCCTACGGGGGGGGGCGTCCTGGTTCCCGTGGGTAAGGCAACTCTAGAGACCTCTCGGCCCCTCACTTTCCACCTTCTGGACTCTGACAACGTCACCCTGCTGGGTGCCCGTGCGTGTCAGGACTTGGGGCTAGTCTCATTCCACCACAGCATTCACCTAGTGCAGGCTCCCATGGACCCACTTATTGAATACCCCGACCGTTTTGATGACGTTCTGGGCAAGCTGCCCTGCGACTATAAGATTGTTGTCGACCCGAGCGTCGACCCGGTGATTCGGCCGGCACACCGCGTCTCCTTTGCCATGAAGGGCCGCGTGGAGTCTACTCTGCGCGATATGGTGACCATGGGCATCCTCAAGGAGGTGAGCGCTCCCACCAGGTGGGTCTCCACCATGGTCGTCGCAGCCAAGAAGGACAAAAGCGAGATCCGGATCTGCATCAACCCCAAGGACCTCAACCTTGCCATCAAGCGCCCCCACTACCCCATGCGGACGGTAGAGGACGTTGCTGCACAGGTCGGCCCTGCTACTGTCTTCTCAGTCCTAGACGCCAAGAGCTCCTTCTGGCAAATCCCTCTGGACGAACGCTCCTCATTCCTCACCACTTTCAGCACTCCCTTCGGCCGGTTCCGTTTCCTCCGCATGCCGTTTGGAATCAACTCTGCCAGCGAGGTTTTCCAGCGCACCATGGAGCAACTGTTTGCCGGCTTACCGTGCGCCATCATCGTGGATGACATTCTGGTGTACGGGAGGGACGTCGCTGAGCACGACCTGAACCTCCGCAAAGTCCTGGACAGGGCGCGGGTGATAAACCTCAAGCTGAACCCGAAGAAATGCCGATTCCGGGTCCCAGAAGTCACTTACGTTGGCCATGTCTTCACGGCAGGGGGTCTCAAGCCCGACCCCCAGAAAACGTCAGCGGTCACTGACATGCCCGCTCCTACCGACGTCCCTGGCCTGCAGCGCTTCCTGGGCATGGTCAATTACCTGGGTAAGTTCATACCCGACCTCAGTGAACTGAGTGCCCCCCTGCGGGAACTAATCAAAAAGGACTCCGCGTGGGTCTGGCTCCCGCACCACCAGTCGGCTTTCGTGACTCTGAAGTTGAAGCTTGCCGCTACCCCGACTTTGAAATTTTTCGACCTGCACCGACCCATTATCCTCACTTGCGATGCCTCCAAGTTTGGTCTCCGTGCCGCTTGTCTGCAGCTTTATGACAACCTTCAGCTGCCCGTCTCCTACGCTTCTCGCACCATGACCCCTGCCGAGCAACGTTATGCCCAGATTGAAAAAGAGCTGCTTGCCGTGGTCTTCGCTTGCTCCAAGTTTAAAGACTACATCCTCGGCAACTCTTTCACCATCGAGACTGACCACCAGCCGTTGGTGACAATCCTGAATAAACCCATCCATGTTGCTTCTTCCCGGTTGCAGCGCATGATGCTGCAGCTCCAACGTTTCACGTTCCAGATCGTCTACCGTAAGGGCAAAGACATGTTTGTAGCTGACACCCTGTCTCGTGCTCCGCTGCCTTCCGTTGTCCGCCACCCGTACGAATCCTCCGACCTTCTGGTACTAAACGTCAACATTGTTCCTTCGCAGCAAATGCAGTCCCTGGTCCAACACACTGCTGATGATCCTGCCCTGCAACAACTTGCGGACGTTATCCGCCGTGGTTGGCCTGACCGTCGCTCCGAACTGCCTGCTGGCGCTGCACCATATTTCCTCGTTCGCGACGAACTGGTGCTTCACGCCGGCGTGGTGGTAAAGGGTCACAAAGTCGTGGTGCCTGCCGCACTGCGGGATCATTATTTCCAGACTGCTCACAGCGGCCACCCTGGGGTGGAAGCTACTCTATCCCATGCCCAAAGCCAATTCTACTGGCCTGGCATGGCTCAGGACATCCGTGACAGGGTCTCCGCCTGCGCTGCTTGCAACACCCTGCACCCCCATCAGCAGCGCCAGCCTCTCCTGCAGCCGCCGGCTCCAGAGCTCCCATGGATGGCCGTTGCCACCGACCTCTTTGAGTGGCGCGGAAAGCACTTCCTGGTCCTCGTGGACTCCTATTCTAGCTGGTTCGAGGTCGACCAGCTGACCTCCATCACCTCTGCCGCCGTCATCGGGAAACTTCGCCGCCACTTCTCCACCTTCGGCTCCCCGGTGACCCTCCGGTCCGACAACGGCAGCCAATTCTCCAGCGACGAGTTCAAGACCTTTGCTGCCCGTTGGAACTTTCACCACATCACCAGCAGCCCCGAGTTTCCTCAAAGCAACGGACTTGCTGAGCGGGCCGTACGTAGCGCCAAGGAGCTGCTTGAACACTGCCGCCTGTTCCGTGCCGATTTCCACCTTGCCCTGCTCAACCTCCGTAACATTTCCCGCGACCCCGCGCTCGGTTCCCCTGCCCAGCGCCTTATGTCACGCACCACCAGACCTCCCCTGCCGGTCTCCCAGCAGTCCCTCAAGCCCTCAGTACAAAATCCTGCCACTGTCACTGAGCGCATTGCCAAAAAACAGGACACCCAGAAGCGCTCCTTCGACAAATCTGCCCGGCTACTTCCACGTCTGCTCCCGGGGCAGGTTGTCCGGATGCAATCCCCCACTGGCCACTACCGCCTGGCCGTCGTAGTCGGCGACGCCGGTTCTCCGCGCTCCTACTTCGTCGACTACGAGGGGGCTATCTACCGTCGCTCCCGCCAGCACTTACTCCTTGTGAATGAGCCCGCTCCGCCTCCCGCGGATCCTTCTCACCCCCCCATCTCTTCTCGACCTCCCGTTGCCCCTCACGCCCCGTCTACACCTCGCATGCCACGCACCCTACCTTCACAACTGTCCGCCCGTTCCCCTGCCTCGCCTGTCAAGCCAGCATCGCCCGCAAAACCTCCCTCCCCTGCCAAGCCTCTTTCTCCACCCGCAGCCCCGCATTCTCCTCCGCCCGCCTCCCCTGCCCATCCCCCGGCTGCCGTCCCTTCTGTTCCCGACGATGAGGAGGAGGGCGGTTTACGCACCCGCTCTGGCCGGCTGGTCAGGCCGCCTGTCCGCTACGGGGAACTCGCATAGTATTGTACTGTTGCCGGTGCGGTTGGTGTTCGTAGCGTATGAGCCGTGGTCACTCTGTATAGTACCTGCCACGCTTTTGTTTCCAAGAGGAAGGATGTAGATCAGTGCATGTTCCCTTAACCATAGTGACCTCCCGTATTACTAACCACTCCCCATTGTCTCCAGTATAATTGTAGTGTCCCCACCTCTAGCTCGCTCTCTAGCTCCAGTGATGACCACGGACAGCTACAGCATAGTGATAAACAGTTACCTAAATAAATAGTTACAGTAAAAGACTTGTGTGTGCAGTAAGTCATTTTACAATTTGTATGCTTCATCTATTGTTTTGATGCTATCCCCGATTGCCCTTGTTATCCACAGATGCACAACCTTCCCTGATTTATTCTTTTGCCAAACTGGGATGAACAATTTTTGTGGTTCATCCATGCAGTCTTTAAATGCCTTCCATTGCCTATCCACCGTCAACCCTTTGAGAATCAATTGCCAGTCTATCTTGGCCAATTCACATCTCATACCCTCAGTTACCTTTCTTTAAGTTCAGAACCCTTGTTTCTGAATTAATTATGACACTCTCCATCCTAATGAAGAACTCAACCATATTATGGTCACTCTTGCCCAAGGGGCCACGCACAACAAGACTGTTAACTAACCCTTCCTCATTACTCAATGCCCAGTCTAGAATAGCCTGCTCTCTCGTTGGTTCCTCTACATGTTAGTTTAGAAAACTATCCCGCATACATGCCAAGAAATCCTCTTCCTCAGCACCCCTGCAAATTTGATTCACCCAATCTACATGTAGATTGAAGTCACCCATTATCACTGTTTTACCTTTGTTGCACGCATTTCTAATTTCCTGTTTGATGCCATCCCCAACTCCACTACCTGTTAAGTGGCCTGTACACAACTCCCACTAGCGTTTTCTGCCCCTTAGTGTTTTGCAGCTCTACCCATATCGATTCCACATCCTCCAAGCTAATGTCCTTCCTTTCTATTGCATTAATCTCAGTTCTAACCAGCAACGCTACCCCACCTCCTTTTCCTTTCTGTCTATCCCTCCTGAATATTGAATATCCCTGGATGTTCAGCTCCCAGCCTTGGTCACCCTGGAGCCATGTCTCCGTGATCCCAACTATATCATATTCATTAATAACTATCTGCACATTCAACTCATCCACCTTATTATGAATGCTCCTTGCATTGAGACATAAAGCCTTCAGGCTTGTTTTTACAACACTCTTACCCCTTATACAATTATGTTGAAAAGCCCTTTTTGATTTTTGCCCTGGATTTGGCTGCCTGCCACTTATACTTTTCACCTTGCTACCTATTGCTTCTCGCCTCATTTTACACCCCTCTGTCTCTCTGCTCACACATTTAAGAAACCCACCACTTATTCTTCTCCCAGTGACCACGTGGGTTTTCTCCGATATCTTTGGTTTCCTCTCACACTCCAAAGACGTATAGGTTTGTAGGTTAATTGGCTTTGTAGAAGTGTAAGTTGTTCCTAGTGTGTGTAGTATAGTTTTAATGTGCAGGGATCACTGGTTGGTGCAGACTCGGTGGGCGGAAGGGCCTGTTTCCGCACTGTATCTCTAAACTAAATTACCCATTCAGTCAAACACCTACTTGTTACAATGACTGCAGCTCCTAAATTAGCCATATTAGAATCCGCCAGACTGGAGTGGAAGCATTAACTTCTTATGATGAAATGTTACAACCAGTAACACTGGTACTCTTAACTGGTACTCTTCCCATAAATTACACTGCATGAACAGAATAGTTATCCACTGTGTAAAAATGAACATACTTTGCACACAAGCATTTCACAAATTCAGTTTATTATTGTAATATCTAAAAGAAAATCTAGTTTTTCATATATACAAGTACAGACATTTTTTTTAAATCACATTAGAAATTGTTAAATGAAGCATCAAGAGACCTGTAATAAAATCAGTACATTTACACCTTGTCTTGTTGCAGGAAAATATATTTTGTTAATCAAAATTCATATTACAACTTGTCAGTACCTATAATAAGTATCCAAATATTAAGCAATGATTATGGCATTTATTTTTAAATTTAAGATTACAACAATAGTCAATACTGATATTTACTTAGTATTAAGAACATAATCTTCAGATAAATTACATAATTTGTTACAGTTGAAGACATTGAATCATTCATGCCGATCGATAGGAAATTAAAACTCCAAAGGGAAATCACAACACTGCCTTTATTAAGATTATTCATATTTGCCTAATCAGACCATCTAAAAATCTTTCGTCTGGCAATTATTTAATTTTGCTCCATCTGTAATAGTTCCATCAAAATGGCGTTTTCCATCCTTCCACTCAAAGCACGAAAGCATCTCTGGCTTCATATCAACGTTAAATTGGCATCTCAAATTCCAGCAAGGTGATGTTGCAATTCAAGGAATCAGTTGTTTTCTTCAGAAACAGCATTTGCCTACGTCAAAAAGGAAATTAAGCAGCGAAAGTATTAACTTACACTAATTTACACAGTTTTAATTTACACTACTGTGAACTGTGTTGACCCGAGTGCCATGATTCCAATACATTGAACTTCTGCACATACACAAACAAATGAATTGCCTCAGTTGTCCCCATTATCATATACCACCATGTCTATGTGCTCTGTGCCCAGTCAAGAGTGCAGCGAGCCTCAGAAATGGGAGCCATTTCATCTCCAGGTATAACACCACACAAAATAACAACCATATTCATCTAAATGGGGTATTGGCCCTCCAGGAAATACTAGTGCTTTAGTTATTTTAATATTTTATATTTATGTTTTGGAGCTTATTTTATATTTTGAAACCTACTTTTAAATTAATCCCATTGAGTTTTTTCAAGTCTTCAACAATAATGTTTAAAAATGTAAGCCCTTTCCAGCTGGGATATGTGAATACGACCAGTTAATTTGGCTCTCACATCCAGCGGGGCAAGTGCGAGTCAGTGCTGAGTCATGCCCCAAATCCAGCATGACATGTAATGCAAACCAATTTCCAGTCAGTCTCCTACGAAATCATTAAAATCCAGTGTCAAGGTCCTTTGAGGAAGAAAGTTGTGGGTGAGGGGTGGAATGCAATGGTCACACAGGTCAGATTATTAAATAATCCAAATTTTAGAGGCTTGGCTAGACACTAACACACCATAGGAACCACAATAAATGAAAATTCACAGTGATTTAAAGTGGCAAATGTAGAGCCTTTAAAATAAATTCACCAGGAATGTGGGCTCAGTCCCAAATCTTTCAGGAGCATCACTTGTGGAAAAAAAAATTATTGGGAATCATTCAATGAAGAATTATTTAGAGAGAGAGAATCAATAGAATAGTATGAAGAGTACAGCACTGATAGCAAACCAGATACTAATAGATATGTGAATAGATATTAAAACAACTCCGGTTTATGTGAAGTACTGTAAACTCTTCACAGAAAAAATATACTTTACATCCCCCTCCCCCACCTGGCGCATTTTCCGATTATTCATAGACACTGTGGAAGAAAGAGTATACTATAGATTTAGTAGGAAAGAATTCAGATCTGCTGACTGCAGGGACAACTCAAATTGACACGAGCAAACAATTAGTGAACAATTCACCGGGAGGCTCAGATATTTGCCTTTTGTGCACGTAAAAATACCACACGCATGCACGCACACACATAAATATATATTGCGCAAAATTAAAGCACATGGCAGTGGGGGTAGGGTATTGACATGGATAGAGAATTGGTTGGCAGACAGGAAGCAAAGAGCAGGAATTAATGGGCCTTTTTCAGAATGGCAGGCAGTGACTAGTGGGATGGCACAAAGCTTGGTGCTGGGACCCCAGTTATTTACAATATATATTTTAATGATTTAGAGTAGACAAGGGAATTAAATGCAACATCTCCAAGTTTGTGGATGACACAAAGCTGGGTGGCAGTGTTAGCTGCGATGAGGTTGCTATGACGCTGCAGGGTGACTTGGATAGGTTGGATGAGTGGCCAGATACATGGCAGATGCAGTAGAATGTGGATAAATGTGAGATTATCCACTTTGATGGAAAGAACAGGAAGGCAGATTATCATCTGAATGGTGTCAGATTAGGAAAAGGAGAAGTGAAACAAGACCTGGGTGTGCTTGTACATCAGCTGCTGAAAGTAAGCATGCAGGTACAGCAGACAGTGAAGAAAGCTAATGGCATGTTGACCTTCATTGCAAGAGGATTTGAGTTTAGGAGCAAGGAGGGCCTACTGCAGTTGTACAGGGTCCTGTTGAGACCGCACCTGGAGTATTGTGTGTATTTGGGTCTCCTAATTTGAGGAAGGACATTGTTGCTATTGAGGGAGTGCAGCGTAGGTTCACCAGGTTAATTCCTAGGATGGCTGGAATGACATATGATGAAAGAATGGGTTGACTGGGCTTGTATTCGCTAGAATTTAGAAGGATGAGAAGGGATCTTATGGAAACATAAAATTATTTAAGGATTAGACAGGCTAGATGCAGGAAAAAGTGTTCCCGATGTTGGGGGGTCTAGAACCAGTTCCAGAATAAGGGGTAGGCCATTCTTTCTACCCAAGTTCTACAAACTTTCTACCAGTTTAGGAATAATTTAGGACTGAGATACAGATAAATCTTTTCATCCAGAGAGTTGTGAATCTGTGGAATTCTCTGCCACAGAAGGCTGTGGAGGCCAATTCACTGAATGTTTTCAAGAGTTATATTAAGCTCATTGGGCTAATGGAATCAAGGGATATGGGATAAAAACTGGAACGTCTGATTTAAAAAAAAAAAATGTATTTATTTATTTATAATTATTAGAAGTACGGTAATGTTGCACCAAGGTGCCAAATATATATTGACATGTTACATTTTACGTACAGCTTCATTTAAAAAATAAAAAATAAAAGAGAGAAAGAGAGAATAGATAATAGAAAATAGAAAAAAGTGTGATGGTGTGTGAAAAACAAAAGGGAAGAGTGAATGAGAGAAAAAAAAGAGAAAAGAAAAAATGTTTTTAAAAAGGAGAGAGGAGAAAGTAGGAGATGGGTATTTATATTCTTGACTATCTTTCACCCAGTCCTGAAACAATTGGTTTTGAAATGATTTTGTTGCACCGTATGCTTCCAAGAAGTCGATAAATGGAGACCAACTCGTTAAGAATTGGTCTGGTTTATCTGTTAGGAGGAATCGCATTTCTTCAAGATGTGCTGTGTCCAACATGTTTATAATCCACATTTTAAGCGTTGGTATGGGTGTATTTTTCCAAAATTTAAGTATGTTTTTTGCCATTATTAACCCATAATTAAAAAATGAATTTTGAAATGTGTTCAGTTTGTTCCCGTCTCCCGTTACTCCAAGTACAATCATTTCAGTGTTAGGCTCCATTTTTATCTTGAATAATTTTGTGGATATTTCAAAGATATCGCTCCAGAATTTATGAAATTTTATGCAGGAAACGAAAGAGTGTGTTATAGTGGCATTTTGAGATACACATTTATCACAAATGGGAGAAGTATTTGGATAAAATGTATTCAGTCTAGTTTTTGAATAATATAATCTATGTAAAATTTTTAATTGAATTAAGTTATCTTACATTAATCGAACATTTGTGTACATGTATCAAATACTTTTCCCGTGTTTCTTTTGTGATTTTTATCATTAATTCTCGTTCCCAATCTTCTCTAAGTGCCTCTGTCGATGGTAGCTCTACATTTAAAATACTATTATATAAATATGATATTAATTTCTGTGAGAGCCTTAATATTCATTGCATTCCAGTGGGTCTAAAATTATAGTTTGATGTATATATTTCTTCATGAAATCGCAAATCTGAAGATATTTAAAATATTGGTTATTTTTCAACTTAAATGTTAATTGCTCAAAGGTGACTTCAGTGGTGGGCAAATTAATGGAAAAGATACTTAGAGATAATATATATAAGCATCTAGATAAACAGGGTCTGATTAGGAACAGTCAACATGGATTTGTGCCTGGAAGGTCATGTTTGACTAATCTTCTTGAATTTTTTGAAGAGGTTACTAGGGAAATTGACGAGGGTAAAGCTGTGGATGCTGTCTATATGGACTTTAGTAAGGCCTTTGACAAGGTTCCTCATGGAAGGTTGGTTAAGAAGTTTCAACTGTTGGGTATAAATGCAGGAATAGCAAGATGGATTCAACAGTGGCTGAATGGGAGAAGCCAGAGGGTAATGGTGGATGGCTGTTTATCGGGTTGGAGGCAGGTGACTAGTGGGGTGCCTCAGGGATCTGTGTTGGGTCCTTTGTTGTTTGTCATGTACATCAATGATCTGGATGAAGGTGTGGTAAATTGGATTAGTAAGTATGCAGATGATACCAAGATAGGGGGTGTTGTGGATAATGAAGAGGATTTCCAAAGTCTACAGAGTGATTTAGGCCATTTGGAAAAATGGGCTGAAAGATGGCAGATGGAGTTTAATGCTGATAAATGTGAGGTGCTACACCTTGGCAGGACAAATCAAAATAGGACGTACATGGTAAATGGTAGGGAATTGAAGAATACAGTTGAACAGAGGGATCTGGGTATAACCGTGCATAGTTCCTTGAAGGTGGAATCTCATATAGATAGGGTGGTAAAGAAAGCTTTTGGTATGCTGGCCTTTATAAATCAGAGCATTGAGTATAGAAGCTGGGATGTAATGTTAAAATTGTACAAGGCATTGGTGAGACCAAATCTGGAGTATGGTGTACAATTTTGGTCGCCCAATTATAGGAAGGATGTCAACAAAATAGAGAGAGTACAGAGGAGATTTACTAGAATGTTGCCTGGGTTTCAACAACTAAGTTACAGAGATAGGTTGAATAAGTTAGGTCTTTATTCTCTGGAGTGCAGAAGGTTAAGGGGGGGACCTGATAGAGGTCTTTAAAATGATGAGAGGGATAGACCGAGTTGATGTGGACAAGCTTTTCCCTTTGAGAATAGGGAAGATTCAAACAAGAGGACATGACTTCAGAATTAAGGGACAGAAGTTTAGGGGTAATATGAGGGGGAACTTCTTTACTCAGAGAGTGGTAGTGGTGTGGAATGAGCTTCCAGTGGAAGTGGTGGAGGCGGGTTCATTGGTATCATTTAAAAATAAATTGGATAGGCATATGGATGAGAAGGGAATGGAGGGTTATGGTACGAGTACAGGCAGGTGGGACTAAGGGGAAAAAAAAAATTGTTCGGCATGGACTTGTAGGGCCGAGATGGCCTGTTTCCGTGCTGTAATTGTTATATGGTTTATATGGTTAATTGTAATTGTTGGAATGATAAGTTTTCCCATTTCAGACATATCGCCGATCCTTTTAATTCCCATTCTTTCCCATTGGTTATATGTTTTATCAATACGAGAGGGTTTAAATGAAGGATTATTCACTATTGGCGTTAACACTGATAGTTTCTTAATTTTAAAGTTAATTTTATTTGTTTCCAAATTCTTATTGTATTATGGATAATTGGGTTATTCTTATATATTGTGTTGTTCAGTTTTATAGGGGAGAAGAGGATCGCTCCTATATTACAAGGAGAACAATCCTTTTTCTCGATTGTTATCCATTCTGTCTGTTGGGAAGAGCTGTCCTACCAATAAATTATAATCTTAATATGCACTGCCCAATAATAAACAGGGTATTGATTTTAGATGATCATATTGAATAGTGTTATTTCGAAGGGACGAATGGCCTACTCTTGCACCTATTTTTCTATGTTTCTATATCCGTCCAATGTCCTTTATATTTTATAACTGTATCCGTTTATCTGGCAGCTCATTCAAGATATGGACTGCTTGCTGTATGTTGTCCCAGGGATCTCAGTGTTTGGCATATTTCAAGTAGCAACACAGCATTCTTGTCCAGGTTGATAAATAACAGGGAAAAACAACTAGATTAACACCGGGAACTGCAGATGCTGGAATAAAACATTAAAATTTCAAATTCATATAAAGCGAGTTAGATGTGGCCCTTGTGGCTAAAGGGATCAGGGGATATGGAGAGAAAGCAGGTACAGGATACAGAATTGGATGATCAGCCATGATCATATTGAATGGCGGTGCAGGCTCAAAGGGCCGAATGGCCTACTCCTGCACCTATTTTCTATGTTTCTATGGTAGGGTATAGTTGTATTTTTCCTCCTTCCTCAACCTTTAAAAAGAAAACTGGAACTTCTGGTGTAAATCAATTTGTTTTAAAATAGAGAATTGGCAACAATTTTAGTACTATCTACAAAAACAAGAGTCACTTTCCTCTTTTGGCCCTACAGCTCCACAAATCATTTCAAGCAGAGTGAAATATGCACTACCACAGAAATCAGATGTGCCAAGATTGTGCAACAGTGTATTTCCCAACAATTAAATTACATCATTCCTTTTTCTTTTTACGGAAAGTAGCTGGATCTGGCATTGAAAAGGATCTAAATTTATGGAGGAAAATACAATTGCAAGAAGATTGTTCCATTTTTTATTTCCTGCTCCAGACTACTACTGGGTAACATAGTTGTGGTTGGGGAATGTTTGGGGATTTTTTACAGCATTATTCACAAAAGCAAATGAAGAAACTCAACTTGCTAAATTCCCAGTGAATAAAGTTTTGATGTTTCTTTCCCTGCACACCAAATCCAACACCATTTCTAACCACAATTATCAAGCATGTTCCCATATAAAACCTTCAATACAAACAAAATCTAAAGCCAATTGGAACGATTGCTTTAAAAAAAAAAAAAAAAAGGGGGTTAGATTGACAAAGAAAACACAATTATAGTTGCACATTTTTCAAAGTATACAGTACTTAGAAGTATGTGTGAGAGATTTAACACAAAATGAACTCTCATCCCAAATCTAAAATACTGCTCCTAAATTTTACATATTTTTTAGTTTGTATTAATGAAGGAATTTTAATGTACAATCCTTATTTTAGGAGTAGAACCATTACAAACATGCTCTTGTGATGAAATTCCATGGGGTAAAATTACATCCAAACTTTTGATTTTAAAGTCAGATTTTGCTTTATATCAGTATTACTTGTGCAAACGGACAGGAAATGCTACTCAAGTTTCCATTGTACACTACGCACCTTTTGCAAAATTAAAAGAGAAAACACAATAGTTGTACTCACAAGAGGAACTTTCTCTCCATATTTGCTTGTGAAAGTAACTCTCACTTTCTTTTTATGTCCACTTCTTTCATCAATGCAGTGGCAAGAATCAAAGGGAGGAATATACAAGTGAAGGCTGACGGCCACCTCTGTGTGACTCACATTTTCAACTCTGTGTACCCCGATTGAATCTATTTGTAAAATAAAGTATTTGATCACATGCATTACTGATGAAAATCACACAATTTACTCCAGATCCAGAAACAAACATACATTGAATTTATTGTCAGGCCCTAGAATGATATCGTAGAGCCTTTATACTTTATAGTAAAACTCAAGATATGATTTTCTAAAGAATCCCAAGCTGAGCAAAAAACAAATATCTGCATAGTACATTTGTTTATGAGTATTACTTGAAAAAAAATTAAGAAAATAAATAATCAAATAGGCTCACTAACTGAAACAATAGCAAAATATCCCCAATTTTTTGTGGATTGGACTGGTTTCTCTCGAGTGTCAGGAGTTGATGGAAACATGATTGAAGTATATAAAAGTATAGAGACAAAGGTAGGGTAGACAGGTAGAACCTTTTCCCAGGGTAGACACAGGTAGGAGGGACCTTTCACACAGAAGAGGGTGGATAAATGTCAGACTTAATGCTGATAAAGAGGTGGACACCTTGGCAGGACAAATTCAAGGTGAGAGGCATAAAAATAGTGGTAAAGAAAGCTTTTGGTATGGGAGATGTGTGGTGTACAATTTTGGTTGCACAATTATAGGAAGGATGTCAACAAAATAGAGAGAGTACAGAGGGGATTTACTAGTTTTTTATTTTCACACAGAGAAGAATAGTGCAGTGGATGCCTGAAACTTTAAACTGCCAGAGGGTGATGGTGGAAGAATAGGGGATACAAGAGGTGAGTGTCAGTTTGTGAATGAGGTTATGGTAGAGGCAATCAGGCATATGCACATGGATATGCAGGGAATTGAGCTATATGGACCATGTACCAGCAGAGGAGATTAGTTTAACTTGGAGCCACGTTCAGCACGGACATTGTGGGCCGAAGGACCTGCTCCTGTGTGGTACTAGTCTGTTTCTTTTGAACCAAGTATATATTAACCTCTCTCAAATACAATGTTCCTATCCCCTTTGTTTCATGGCTGGATTGGAAGTTTCAAGCAGCAAGCAGCTGGAGACACAAGAGGCTGCAGCGTTTTGATTAAGGACTCAAAATGTCAACCATGCTTAAATATTTTATAGAAGCACTCTTGTTGAACAGCAAATAGAGTTAAGGAGTTCAAGAGCAAAGACTCAAAAAAAAATTGCATGACTTGTAGACACATAGTAATCCAATTAAAGTTAATTTGCAGTCCAATTTGCTAGTCCTGTTGGACTGCAGATCCAAAATTTCCAAAAGCCCCCGCACTTTAACTCGAGGTTCGTGAGAATGAATCAACTGGGCATCAGCATCTCCTGCGTTTTAAGTACTCATGCCTCAATAAGCGAGTTTAGTATCTCCACATTTTCTACGTTCTACCTTTTGCTGGACAACATGCATCTTTCCCTATGTGACCCTTGTTGCCACACCTGTAACACTCGATCTCATATTCAGGCATGCTTCTTGGTCCACTGTAGGACAGCTGGTTAACTTGCCCAGTCTTGGAATCTTTCAATTTCATGCCGTGAAATTGTCCCTCGACAGCTTCCAGTGCTGCTGCAATCGACAAAGCATCATTAATGTTTACCCACTTTCTCTAGCAGCCTTCTCTTGAGCTGGTCTGATCTGCAATGCTGGACAACCTGATCCAATATCTGGTTCTCCACATCAGCAGCCACATATTTGCATCTTACAGACACCCGTCTGAGTCTCAGCACAAATTGAGCAACAGTCTCGCCCTCTTCCTGCATTGTTTTACGGTTTGGGAACAGCTCTGCCCAGGACAAGAAGGCTCTGCAGAGAGTAGTGCGTTAGGCCGAACGCACTATGGGAACTTCACTCGCCCCTCTGCAGGAACTTTACATCAGAAGGTGCAACTCCTTACATCAGAAGAGCCAACAAGATCATGGGAGACCCCTTCCACGGACTGTTCCAGCTGCTACGGTCAAGCAAACGCCTCCGTTCCCATGCTGTGAGAACAGAGAGGATGAGAAGGAGTTTCTTCCCAGAGGCCATTAGGACTGTAAACTCCTATCTCACCGGGGACTAACTTTACTGTACCATTTCACTGTTTTTTTTTTGTTTTTTTTTTTTAATTGCTATTTTTTTCCTTTTTCTTTCCTCCCACAAATATGTAATATGTGATTCTGTTCCATCCTGTTTGTAGTTTGTTTGTTTGTTTTGTTTTTTGCACAATCCGTGAGCATTGCCACTTTTTATTTCACTGCAAATCTCGTATGTGTATGTGACAAATAAACTTGACTTGACTTGGAATAAATGGCGTTGAAATGTAGCATTCGGCACCACCACATAATGACTGTTCAAAGCATCAACGGCTTTCTTAGTCTTCCTTCATTCCAGTATCAGGCAGGGAGTGTTTTAAAAATTTCTCGAACTGCTAGCCCTACGGAGAAAAAAAGTAACGTTCTCCGCTGCGCGTTATGCCCCAGCGTACTCTGCTCAAGAAAGAGCCCTCAACTGTCGGAGTAAGCCTCAAATTCTTCCAGCCAAGCATTCCACTTCATGCTGACGGTACTCGCATCACCCGTCGGATCAAATTGTGGAACTCCGAAGTGCTAAGAAATCAGCTCCAGCGACTGCCATTAAAAAAAGAAAATTCCAGCTCGAAGCCACGGATTCAGAATCCAAAATCTCCACAATATCCTCATCGCCAATGTCACATCTTGGCCTCAGATGCGGAATAATAATGATACTGACACAATATTCAGAGGTTACATTCCTTGATCTCCATGTTTATTATCTCACCCAGCCATGGCCTCCTGCCTCGGCTTACACAGTGCACATGCGATCTGACCTCCAAATCAGCTGATACAAAGGTCATGACATTTGCATATCATCATCATGACTCATCGTCATGACAGCAAGGACTGTCTCAAATTGGTTGACCACACAACTTGTAATTCATGCAAATCAATATTGAATTTGAATGGCTGTGACTTAAGCTAATGCCAAGGATTTGATGTTTGACAGGTTCGTTGCAGGCATTCTTGCATTTAAGGCTGGTGCTGTATTGAGTTAATAATTTAAATAGATACAATTGTGGATTTGTGCAGCCTGTAGTACGTTGTGGCCGACTGCTGACATATTTGATAGATACATCTCATTGAAATGAATACGCAGGTCCGTACACACACAGTAGCTCAGTTGGCGAGAATGTTTATCCCGAATGACCAATGACCTGGTCATGCGCAGTTGTAATACCAAACTCGCTTATTGTCAGGGAAGCTAGGAAGTGATAAAGTGCCGGTGTTGGTTATAGTCCATCTCCACCAGTCTACAATGTGTAGGGATTAACGGGTCCCTTTCAGAATAGCAGGCAGTGACTGGTGGGGTACCGCAAGGCTCGGTGCTGGGACCGCAGCTATTTACAATATACATCAAAGATTTGGATGAAGGGATTCAGTAACTAGCAAATTTGCAGATGACACAAAGCTGGGTGGCGGTGTGAACTGTGAGGAGGATGCTATGAGAATGCAGGATGACTTGGACAGGTTGGGGGAGTGGGCAGATGCATGGCAGATGAAGTTTAATGCGGATAAATGTGAGGATATCCACTTTGATAGCAAAATCTGCCCTCCTGTTTTTGCTATCTAAATGGCGTCAAGTTGGGAAAAGGGGAAGTACAACGGGATCTGGGGGTTCTTGTAAATCAGTCTATGAAAGTAAGCATACAGGTACAGCAGGCAGTGAAGAAAGCGAATGGCATGTTGGCCTTTATAACAGGAGGAATCCAATATAGGAGCAAAGAGGTCCTTCTGCAGATGTACAGAGTCCTAGTGAGACCACACCTGGAGTCTTGTGTGCAGTTTTGGTCCCCTACTTTGAGGAATGACATTCTTGCTCTTGAAGGAGTGCAGCGTAGGTTTACAAGGTTAATTTCCGGGATGGCGGGACTGTCATATGCTGAGAGAATGGAGCAGCTGGGCTTGTACACTCCGGAGTTTAGAAGGATGGGAGGGAATCTCATTGAAACGTAAGATTGTTAAGGGTTAGGACACGCTAGAGGCAGGAAACATGTTCCCGATGTTGGGGGAGTCCAGAACCAGGGGCCATAGTTTAAGAATAAGGAGTAAGCCATTTAGAATGGAGACGAGGAAACACTTTTTCTCACAGAGAGTGGCGAGTCTGTGGAATTCTCTGCCCCAGGTGGAGGCAGGTTCACTGGATGCTTTCAAGAGAGCTAGATAGAGCTCTTAAAATAGCGGAGTCAGGGCATATGGGGAGAATGCAGGAACGGGGTACTGATTGGGGATGATCAGCCATGATCACATTGAATGGGACCCGGCTGTCTCGAAGGGCCGAATGGCCTACTCCTGCACCTATTGTCTATTTTGATACCAATGTTCCAAACAATGTTAAAACCTCATCCCTTTCAGGAAGCAAAGCAGTTTTGGGAACCTGTCCAGGTATTAATTCTGTCACAACAGCATACATGAAAAAAAATCAATCATTCTACACAAGCCAAGTTATAAAACAAATGAACAATCCCATCTATAGTTGCAATTTTAAAGCTTACTCATGAACAGTTTTTATTGCTACCTGTATTAAACTGCAGAAGGTGAATTAACAAGAGTTAGCATTCCAAAGGTTGGGGGTTGGGTAAACAAACTACAATACTACCTCCTCTCGTGGGAGCATAATTCCAGCTGAACTCTTATCTATAATATCAGGGACTGCAGCCAATGTACACTTTAAAAATGGATACTGAACTACTGGCAAAAATAATACAAAACTATTCCAGAAGACAAATTCCAAAGCAAAGTTGAGAAGACCATAAATTAAAAAAGACAATATTTTTCCTTTCCCAGACTGAAGGTTATGGCAAGCACTTGCAACATCTGCCTTAACATCAGGCTTCTACAAAGCCTTGCAATCACCTGTCCTACATAAAAACAAAAAATGTTGTTAGGAACAGGAATACTTTATTGTCACATGTGACTAGGCACATAGAAAATAGGTGCAGGAGTAGGTCATTTGACCCTTCGAGCATGCACTGCCATTCAATATGATTATGGCTGGTCATCCAACTCAGTATCCTGTACTGCCTATCCTGTATCCTTCTCTCCATACCCCCTGATCTCTTTAGCCACAAGGGCCACATCCAACTCCCTCTTAAATATAGCCAATGAACTGGCCTCAACTACCTTATGTGGCAGAGAATTCCAGAGATTCACCATTCTGTGTGAAAAATGTTTTTCTCATCTCGGTCCTAAAAGATTTCCCCCTTATCCTTAAACTGTGACCCCCTTGTTCTGGACTTCCCCAACATCGGGAACAATCTTCCTGCATCTAGCCGGTTCAACCCCTTAAGAATTTTGTAAGTTTCTACAAGATCCCCCCTCAATCTTCTAAATTCTAGTGAGTACAAGCAGAGTCTATCCAGTCTTTCTTCATATGAAAGTCCTGACATCCCAGGAATCAGTCTGGTGAACCTTCTCTGTACTCCCTCTATGGCAAGAATGTCTTTCCTCAGATTAGGAGACCAAAACTGTATGCAATACTTCAGGTGTGGTCTTACCAAGACCCTGTACAACTTGAGTAGAACCTCCCAGCTCCTATACTCAAATCCTTTTGCTATGAATGCTAACATACCATTCGCTTTCTTCACTGCCTGCTGCACCTGCATGCCTACTTTCAATGACTGGTGTACCATGACCCCCAGGTCTCGTTGCATCTCCCCTTTTCCTAATCGGCCACCATTCAGGTCTACTTCCCTGTTTTTGTCACAGTGAGATTCTTTGCTTGGAAACACAATGTATACAAATAGCAGCCACCTACGGCACTAACATTTAATATTTGATGTCTGAGCTTTAAAGAGAATATACCATTCAATTAATATTCACATTACATAATCCATTCCTATGGAGAATAAGTTTCAAAATGGGGTCTGAATATTCAGTTACCAATGGAATATTTCGACAAAACCATTAAAATTAAAGCCATTCATTTAAGGGTAGGGAAAATCAAGTATAAAAGTACAAAAGAGAAACTCAAAATTGTCATGTGTAATTTCCATATAGGTAAGAAAACAAAGGCCAATAGTTGAACGTGATTGGAAGACTGAGGAATATTAGCAGCAGAGATTTGAATACATTCATATTTAGAGTGCCTGATAAAAGTATTGAAATAACATTGTCTGTAGATTCCCCAATGCAGGGATTTCAGCAGCTGATGAACTCAGGGCACGAAGCAAGGCAGGTGATAATTCAGACATGGAAGTAAGGGAGCTAGTAAATAAAATGCAACCTTAAAGACAATAGTATAGTTTAGTTGAGAGATACCGTGTGCAGAGGCCCTTTGGCCCACCGAGAACACGACAACCAACGATCACCTGTACACTGGTTCTATCCTACACTCTTTGAGACAATTTACAGAAGCCAATTAACCTACAAACGTGCTCATCTTTCGAATGTGGGAGGAAAGCCGAGCAGCTGGAGAAAACCCAGTCACGGGGAGAACATACAAACTCCCTACTGACAGCACCTGTAGTCAGAATCGAACGTGGATCCCTGATTCTAAAAGACACCAACTACTGCTGCACCATTGTACCACGCTTTAAAAAAAAGGATGGTACAATCTATCTCCATGCTTTGATCTTTAGTTAACTGGAAGTGTCAGTACATTAGTCAAATAGCCTATCAAACCGAGGCATTGATTGTATCAATGTTGACTAGAATAAGAGCCCAATAATAGATTCTTACAGGAGGGATGAAAAAACCATTGCAAGAGATACGTAAGAAATGACTGAATTGTCAAGGATAGATCAAGACACAGGCAATGTCATTCAGTACCAAAAAGAAATTAAAGATTATGTAATCAATTAATTCAAAGGTTGCATACAGGTAGAAAATTAAAAATGTAAAATGCAAGCAGCTTTCTACGGTTCATTAATCTGTGGCAAGTGGCTGAACAAAATGCACCATTAAGAGCCACAAATTGGAGCTAGTCACACACACACACACACACACACACACACATTGTACCAAGTTAATTTGACGTCCACCATTCAAATGAAGATGAAAGCAGTGGAGTGAATTGAGATTGTTCTTTCCAAATGGTATTAGTGAGGGAAAGTTATCAGCTGTGGTTCAGTTGGGCAGAAATCGTGCCGAGGTCAGATGGTTTTGAGTCGTTTCAAGTTGCACTCCAAATCTTGAGCACAAAATCTAGGCTGATACTCAGATATGCGTTGTTAAACAGAGGCTCCCACTTTGCCTCCAAGCGCATAGAAAGTATCCCTTTTGTTACAGTATATTTCACAGGAAAAGGGAGCATCCTGTTCAATAGTTATCCCTTAATCAACAACATATTTCAGAGCTTGCCATGCACATTTCTTATTTTACAAATTATTGCAATAACTCCAAAACAATTTGGAATCTCTCACATTCAAGGACACCAAAATTTTCTTTGAAAACATGGAATTTCACTTAATATGTGAATGGAAAATAAGAAATAAAGATAGAATAGAGATTACCACAGAAAGTAGGTGGACATAGAGCAACAACTAAAAATGCAATCTTCAATCACTATTTCCTTCTTTGGTTTATTTGAACATGGAAAACTTACCACAGATGTAAGTACACTGGTTTTCTTGAAGGATGGTCTCATTGTTCTTGGTAAGTTCTTTTTTTCCATCACCAGGCCAATTGAAGATAGTTTCTTTTAACTGTCCCTGAAGCATTTTTAAGAAGCAATGGGAATCAGCGTGATCATGAATACTGCTACAATGTGGAAAGACAAGAAAAAAGTCAAGTCTCGAAAACAGGTTGTGTTTTACAGCACGATTAAAAATACTTTGGACAAATCCATTAACATTAAAAGTGGGTGTATGTGATCATCCACTTGAAATCAAAGTTAGAACAATGGCAGAAAATATTTGTCTAAAGAAACTGGGGTCCATGTGTACAAGGTCATAGTGATAGTAGAATTGGGCCATTCGGTCATCAAGACTACTGCGCCATTCAAACATGGCTGATCCATCTCCCCCTCCTAACCCCATTCTCCTGCCTATTCCACATAACCTCTGACACCTGTGCTAATCAAGAAACTATCTGTCTCTCTCTGCTATAAAAAAAATATCAATTGACTTGGCCTCTACAGTCTTCTGTGGCAAAGAATTCGACAGATTCACCACCCACTGACTAAATTAATTTTTCCTCATCTCCTTCCTATAAGAACGCCCTAAAAGAACATCGATCATTGCAATGTTATGGCTAGCTACAGAAAATCATCAAAAGGCCTAATAGAATGCTGGTTACAGTAGACAAGACGCTAGAAACAGTGCTGTAGTGGTAAACGTTAACCCCCATGTTACAGCCGTTTGGTTTATTGAAATTCGTTTGTACAGAATGCACAAATCACTACCAAAATATTTGAGATATGGAATAAAAAAATTATTTCAGTTTGAGGGGAAAAAGCTAAATAAACAAAATGCAACAGAAACAAATTTAGTCAATAATTCACGTTATGACATTTTTTTTTAAAAAATCACAATATGGACAATATTCTAGAAATACAAACTCTGTAACGCAGCAATCTATCCTTGGTAAACTGGAAAAGGTCCTATTTAGACAAAACCTGAGGAAATGCAAACAGTTCCAGGAACCCGTAAACACAAAGAACTGCAGATACTGGCATCTTGTGTAGACTCCAAAGTGCTGGAGTAACTCAGCATGTCAGGCAGCATCACTGTAGGATATGGATAGGCGGCTTCAGGTCGTAACATCCGAAGAAGGATCCCGACCAGAAACATCACCTACCCAGGTCCTCCAGAGTTGGTGTCTGACCTGTTGTCCCACCAGCATTTTTTATTCAACGTAACCTGAAAAATTGGTCATTTAACAGAAGGATACCTAGACACCACAGTTAAATCACACAAAGAGATGATGGAAACTAGACCAGAATTCAGAAAGTATTTCAGGATTTGATTGAAGTTTGATATCATTAAAGGAATAATATCAACAGACCCCAATCAATGAAGATAGGCGATAAATCATCTTATACGATAGTTCTCAACACTAGTGCCCTGCAGTGATGCGTTCTCAGCCCCTTTCTATACTCCCTATGCTCCCACAACTGTGCTGCCAAATGCAAATCCAACTACATTTTCAAATTGTGTAGGAAGGAACTGCAGATGCTGGTTTAAACCGAAGATAGACACAAAATGCTGCTGTAACTCAGCGGGACAGGCAGTATCTCTGGAGAGAAGGAAGGGTGGGGTTTCGGGTCAAGACCCTTCTTCAGACTTCAAATTCACAGACAACACCACCGTTATGGTCCAGATATCAAATAATGATGAGATAGAGTAGAGAAAGGAGTTGAGAACTTCGTAACTTGGTGCCAAGACAACAACCTTGCCCTCAACATCAGCAAGGCAAAGGAGATTGAGATCGACTTCAGGAAGCAAAGTGGCACAAATACCTTGGCATACATTGATGGTGTCAAAAGCATTTTATTGAGATGCATTACAGCATGGTTTTGGAATAGCTCCAAAACCACAAGAAATTGTAGAGTTGTGGACGCAGTCCAGTCCACCACCCAAACAACCTCCCTTCCATTGACTCCATCTACAGTTCATGCTGCCGCTGCAAGGCATCCAGTATAATAATAATAATAATAAATTTTATTTATGGGCGCCTTTCAAGAGTCTCAAGGACACCTAATAATCAATAACTAGTCTCACCCCAGTCACTCCCTCTTCTCCCCTCTTTCACCAGGCAACATGTACAGATGTTTGAAGCCCTCAGTACACGCAATAATAATAATCACAAAATGAAACTAGAGTAAGCAAATTATCTGCTAATTAGGGAATAGGGGATGCGAAGGTCCTTAAGGTTGCATCTTAATCACGTAAAAATGATTGATCATGTGGTATATATAATTTAGCATATTAATATCAACAGTAAAATGCCTACAATGCTTCAAATCCACGCACATCACTATCAAAACATTATGAAGTATGTTGCCAGGATGCTTCCTACTTGGGAAATCGAGAACAGGGCATTAGTGTTTAAAAAAAGTCACAAATTTTAGACAGATAAGGGCTTTTTTTCCCTACGAGGAGTTAGACTTTTTTGGAATCTGGTCCTCAATGGATGTTGAATATATTAATATCCAAAATGTGGGTGCATCTTTAATACAACTGGCAGAAATGCAAACTGAAGGCTATTATCACATCATATTAAATGATGGCGCATACCCAAACACCAATGGCCAACTCCTGCTCCTCGCTCATATGTTCACATGATTTGAAAAGATAGGAAAAAAATAACAATGCAAGACCCATATTTGTACATCTTTTTGAGGGACGAATTGGTCAGAAGGCAGACCACCAGCTAACCAAACTACTCAAGCCACTTTTCCAAAGTCACGGTTTTATTGTGACTGAATCACATTTCAAATATTAGGAGAGAAATGGCATTTAACAGAGCAATGTACAATTTTGCTGAGCATTGTAATTATATTTTAAATCTAGCATTCAGATGATTTATTTATAACTTCAACTAATCTATTAAAATCTATCTTTATTTGTGATGTCAAGATTAGTGATAAGTTTTTTGAAAGCAGAGTTTTTATTTTGTCAACTTAAAATTGCAAACTATAAGCACAGAGAAAACATATCTGTTGAAATATTGATACAAGGAATTCTTTGGATGAATACCTCACCTGCCATGGCCTTCACCCCAGCACAGTATCATCAAATTAAACTTTCCATTTCCTTCATCAACAAGATTTCTAGTGTATCTGCAAAGAGAGAGCACAGGTGGTCCAATTATTCTGCTTGAACCAAATATCCAAGCCAGAACAATAAAAGGTATTTACAGAGAAGCATGATAAGGCAAAAAAAGATCACCAACAGACATTAAACCCAACTACCATCATTTTGTTGGAGAAGTGATTAAAAAAAAGATTAGAAAGAGTCTTGGCTTTAAATGCTGTTAAATCAGATGCCAATAACATTTCTCATAATTGTGCTTGGAGGTCCTATACCAGGGGAAGTGTCCCAATCCTCTCACAGGACACCAAATTAAAACATTGTCAATATGTACAAGAGCAACCTGGGTATTATCTGAAGAAGAAAAAGAAGAAGAAAAAGAAAAAGAAGAAGAAAAAGGAAGAAGAATGAATAAATAAATCTAAATGAGGAAGAAGGAAAATGGATAAACAGGTTACTACACATAGAAAGACGGACACAAAGTACTGGAGTAACTCAGCAGCCCAGGCAAAAAAAGATGGGTGGCGTTTTGGGTTGGAACAGTTCTTCATAATGTCACGATTTGAGTCTAACAAGGGTCCTGACCCAAAACATAACCCATCCATTTTCTCCAGAGATGCTGCCTGACCCACTGAATTACTCTAGCAATTGCATCTATCTTTGGTATAAACCAGCATCCACCGTTATTTGTTTCTACATTCTAAGTTACTAAACATACCATCACAGGTCAATAAAGCTAAATTTCATAAACAACTGTTAAGTTTAACCTAAAAGAATGGAATTAAAAAGTTGGGTTTCTTCAAACGGTCTACGGTTCAACAATCAATATAAAAGAAAACAAACACTATAGAAAGTCAAATAAAATTTGCATGTATGACAATATTAGGAAATTAACTCATTTGGAAAAGCTAAATATATTGGGGCGCCTCCCCCAATCTAAAAAGAAATTTCTTAGAACATAAGGGAGTAGCAAAGGGCCCGTCCCACTTGGGCGTCATTTGCGCGTCACACAGATGGCACACAAAGATTTTGTACATCCCAAAATCTTGGGGCGGCGCGTGCCTACGCACCACGCTTGCATAATGCGCGCAACACATGCGCATCACGACGCGTAAATTAAGTCGCGCAAATGAGACTGGCCCTTAAAGATGTAGACCATGCACCTTTACAATAGACAATAAGTGCACTAAAAATAAACCAGATAATGGAAACACAAGTAGCAAAATAAAAAGATGCGGATAGATGTGAAAATCAACATACAGAGTAGAATTACCAAGCCTACCTGCCCGCATTGCAGTTCATTTTATATATTTTACCTCGTCGGTAAAATTAATCAGGTGGAGAAGTCCTGTGACAACTGCAAAATACTTCAGTAATATCAGGATAAAACCTGCAGTTTTTAATTTCTCTGAATTATTTCCAATGAAAGCTTAAACAAAACAGCAATGTTTATTCATCTACAAAAGGTGAGCAAGTCTGGCCTGAACCAGAATTGAAGTTTCAAAGTGATTTTTTTTTTTTGTTGAGCTTATTCATTTTTGGGAACATGGATGTTGTTTGCAATGACAATACTTATTTGCCATCACCATTTACCCTCGAGAAGATGGCGGTGCGCCACTTTCTTGAACTGCTGTTACCCTACAGGTGAAGGTACTCCCAGTACTGTTGAGTGACAAGTTTCAGGATGAAGACCCAACAAAGAGGAAACACTGATATGTTTTTCTAAGTCGAGTTAATATGTAAATTAGAGAGGAATCTGCAGGGGGTGCCGTTTTAAACAATAGACAAAAGGTGCAGGAGTAGACCATTTGGCCCTTCGAGCCAGCACCGCCATTCAATGTGATCATGGCTGATCATCCCCAATCAGTACCCCGCTCCTGCTTCCTGCTTTTCATGCATCTTCCCTTGAGTGTGGAGATCACATATTTGGAAGTGCTAAATCAAAGTGAGTAACAGGGTGGAAGATTGCAACGGTCACGTGGTCCACCCTGCTTCGACGAATGCAATCACCCAGCGTGCACAATTAAATAAGATTGAATAGAACAAGATGTCCTACAACTTAAGGCTGTGCACACCATATGCAAGAAGAAGAAAGTGAGTAACTGTAATGCATTTTGTCGCAGGCACAGTCTACAACAACAGTGCATTCAGTAGTGCAGGAAATGAATATTTAGGGTGTAAATGGGTCCCACACAATTCAGCTGCTTTGTACCAGACGGCCCTAAACTCTGAATGTTGCTGCTGCCTTACTCATCTGGGTAAGTGAAGTACATTCCATTATGCCCTTGATTTGCACAATGCTTATGGAACCCTAGAAGACCCCACGACAGCTGACATGGTGGTCGCTGTGCAGTTATCATCCCACATGGGAGAATCTAGAACTAGGCAATGGAGCTTCAGAATAAGAGGTTACCCATTTAAGACAGGACAAGCAATTTCTTCTGAGGACCATCTTTGGAATTCAATAAACCAAAGATCTTCAGAAGCGGTCACTGATTATATTCAAAGCTGAGGTAGTCAAATGATTTTTCAAAAGGGGAGATTAGGTTACGGGGAACAACCAGGTGCATTTGAGACCAAGAACAGATCAGTCCTGGCAGAGCAGATTTCAGACTACATGACCTGCACCTGCTTCCATTTGCTACGCACAACAAATTTCTGCAGCCAAGCAGAAAGAATCCTTGACCAGTGTTCAGTTAGTGAACCGAGAAAAAAGAGCAAATGCTGAAGAGATACCCAGCAGGTTCACCAGCGTAGGGAGAGAGTGAGAATGTGCCAGGACTGGCTCCTTAATTAACCAGAGTTGTTTTTTCACCACCTTTCATTTGTCAATGGAATTTTACCTGTTAGTCAAGTCAATTTTATTTCTAAAGCACATTTAAAAACAACTCTCGTTGACCAAAGTGCTTTACATTAGTGCAGGTACCAGCGTGCTACAAACAGTGGTATATAGATCAACAATACATACATACAGCGCTCCCTCAGAGGACCTCAAGAAAGGCTTGAGAGTAGAAATATGTTTTAAGTCTAGACTTAAAAGAGTTGATGGAGGGGGCAGTTCTGATGGGAAGAGGGATGCTGTTCCATAGTCTAGGTGCTGCAACCGCAAAAGCGTGGTCACCCCTGAGCTTATGCCTAGACCGCAGGATGGTCAGTAACCCCAAGTCCGCTGATCTAAGGGACCAGGAGGTGGTGTTATGGGTTAGCAGATTTTTGATGTAAGTGGGGGCAAGCCCGTTAAGGGCTTTGTAAACATAAAGAAGGAGCTTGAAGTTGATCCGGAACCGCACAGGGAGCCAGTGGAGAGAGGCCAGAATCAGGGTGATGTGGTCCCTTTTTCGGGTGCCCATCAGGAGTCTCACTGCAGCGTTTTGGACCAGTTGCAGGCGGGAAAGAGATGATTGGCTGATGCCAGTGAAAAGGGAGTTGCAGTAATCAAGACGGGAGGAGATAAATGAGTGGATGATCTTTTCGAGGTCGTCAAATTGGAGGAACGGTTTTATTTTAGCTATCGTCTGAAGCTGGAAGCTGGCTTTTGCCACAACATTGACTTGTTTGTCAAATTTCAACGCAGAGTCAAATATCATGCCACGGTTTTGGCGTGAGGTTTGAGTAATAGGGTAAGGCTTCCAAGGCTGCCTGCTATCATTTTGATGGAGTCCCAGGGGCCGAGTAGGATGACCTCAGACTTACTCTTGTTTAGTTGGAGGAAGTTATTGGTCATCCAGCACTTTATATCCTCGAGGCAGTGGATAAGGTTAAGTAGATTTGATCGGTTGTTAGGTTTCAGGGGGAGATAGAGTTGTGTATCGTCTGCACAGCAGTAGAAGGAAATGCCGTGCCTTTGAATGACTTGGCCTAAGGGGAGCATATATAGGGAGAAGAGAATGAGGCCTAGGATGAAGCCTTGTGGAACCCTGAAACCTGATTGGAAAGTTTCCAGGATGGTATTTTGGTGAAGGTAAGGCTTAAAATTACCTTTTCAAGGACTTTTGAAAGCAGTTTAGAAATAGGTCTGTAGTTGCTTGGTAAGGTGGGGTCTAGGTTAGGTTTTTTCAGGAGGGGCTAGACCACCGCATGCTTGAAGCAGGTAGGAACAGTGCCAGTGGCCAGAGAACAGTTGAAGATGGCGAGGATGCTGGGACCGGCTATTGCAATGACATCCTTCAGAAGAACAGAGGGGAACAACGTCGAGGGGGCAGGTGGTAGGTTTCATGGTGGTGACCAGCTTTACAAGGGAGGGTAGAGTAACGGGTTGGAAACAGTCTAATTTTGAAGAACAGACCAATGAGACAGCCAGGTCACAGATGGGAGGGGAAATATTTGTTCTGATGTTCTTAACTTTGCTCGTGAAAAATGTAGTAAATTATTTGCACTTAGCAGGGGACCCAGTTAAGCTGGTATTGGGGGCAGGACATATAATAGAGGTAATGGTATTAAAAGGGACCTTGGAGTCATGGGTGTTTTTGGAAATAAGGGTGGAAAAGTATTGTGTTCTCACAGACTTTACTGCTTCCTGGTATTTGAGAAGATTGATTCTCAGAAGTTCAAAGGAAATTTGAAGCATCAGATGTATATTTCCGTTCTGATTTTCTGTACTCTTAGGGCTCTGGTGGTGTCTTTTAGCCAGGGCCAGCCTTTAAGCTTAGGCAGCACCTTACATAAAACACGCCAGCATAAGGCACCAGTCTACAGATGACGCATCCGATTATAATGGTGGTTCCAACTTTTCTCAATGCAAAGCATTTGTAATTGGTATTCGTGTAGGAAGTGCAGATTGATGATGCATGTGAGTCAATCACACACAAGCCAGCATCACTAACTCCACCCCTCTATAACACTTAATACTAACACCCGTTCCCAGCATAACCAGTTGTCCTCAACGCTGCTAAGTGCTCATTAAAGATGTGTTTAAATCACACACTGACTCTGGCTCTTGTTTACAGGAAGGACTGCAATGCTGGTTTAAGCCGAAGATAGGCAGGCAGCATCTCTGGAGAGAACGAATGGGAGATGTTTCATGTCAAGACCTTCTTCAGACTGGTCTGAAGTGTCTTGACCCAAAATGTTACTCATTCCTTCTCTCCAGAGTAAATTTGCCTTTCTTTACATTTGTAGAATACCCAAATATTGCATAACACGTCTGAAGGTAATAAACTACAATTGTCATCCGAGGCCATATAATTAAAATTACCACACAATGGTAACCACTTCCAAGTATGTGGCACAATCCTCATCTGCTCATCCTCCAAAATTGCCACATAAAAGAATGTCAAGTGTTCAATCCAAAATATTTTGAAGGCATTTGGCTGAAGGGACTGACCTGCCAACATATTGAAGACAACTGCCTCACAGTTATTTTTCAATGTTTATTCTTTCATTGTGATTTGTATAAATCAATAGACTTTGAAAATACAAGCAACTAAACCTACGCAATACTATGAAATGTCAGGTATATTTAACTTTAATAAACTATTTTATAAAGTACTAGAAAGATTGTACAGGGCAATGGAAAATATTCATGGATTTTCAAACTGCCTTAAACAATTAGTCAGATTAAAGACTTTCATTTAATTGAAAAGCAAATAAACTGAAGATAGTGAATCAGAAATGAAAACAGAAAATGCTGTGAAAGGCATGGGTCTGGCATCATCTGTAGCAAGAGGGTTCATATTTCAGGTCAATTATCTTTCTTATGGACCTGCTGAGTATTTTTAGCCCTCTGTTTTTACTTCAGATTTCCAGCATTTTTTTATTTTTGTTTTCCTCCTGTTTAATTTTTGACATTGAGTACTCATCCTTTATCTATCCATTTATGGTATCCACCTACAGACGATACTTCTTTACAAATGCTGATCAACATGCCATTGTTTCAATTCTAGCATCTGGTGGTGATTTGAGCTGAAGTGCCTGTGATGCTTTGCTTGTGTTTTGCCAATTTGGTGAGACTGGAACTTTGTACATGAGATAAGTGGGGTTGCCCAGGATCACCACCCCAACGAGGCAGAACCGTGTTTACTCAGTAAATGACTCAGTGATACATTGATTGTTAAAGCTAAAATTCCTGCACCACAACCAGTGCTGTCACAATTGATTACAGCATGTCCTTCCCTTTGTACTAACCCTAGTGTGCAAGAATTAGTCAACCGTGTATTTTTCCACCACCTCATCAAAATTCTACTACATTTCCTGTATAGACTCAGAGCATGGAAACAGGCCCTTTGGCCTAACTAGTCCATACCGACCAACATGTCCCATCTACATCAGTCCAACCTGCCTGCGTTTGGCCCATATCCCTCTACACCTATCCTATCCATGTACCTGTGTAAAATGTTTCTTAAATGTTGCAATAGTACCTCCCTCAACTACCTCCTCCAGCAGCTCTTTCCATTCACCCACCACCCTTCGTGTAAAAAAGTAACCCCTCAGGTTCCTACCAAATCGTCCCCTTCACCTTAAAGCTGCCCTGAACTGCGTTTGTGTTCCCTCCCTCTCCCACGCTACCCCTCGCCACCTCCTTAATAGGGCTAAAGTGAAAGAATGAAGAGAAACTGCACAAATTAATGCATAGCGAATGTTAAGACAATTGATTACAAATCGTTCATAAAACATTCCATACATTGAACCACAGGAGATGTTATCATAATCGTCCCAGCTATCAAAAAATGTTAAATGTTTGCATAATCCTTGAATGGTAACATTTGAGGAACGGTTGCTATAACACTTCTTGCTTCCATAACATTTGCAAAAACAGTTCTCAGACAAGGGTATAAAGATTGGCAGATGTCCTGGTATGTTTACTTGTTCAGATCTCAAAGATTGAAAAACAGATGATCAGACACCCTAAACATTGATTACAACTTAATCAGATGTTCCATTAATCCTCTTGCAAAAGGCAATGTTAAGTGTCATAAGTGATAGGAGGAGAATTAGGCCAAGTCTACACGGCCATTCAATCATGGCTGATCTATCTCTCCCTCCTAACCCCATTCTCCTGCCTTCTCCCCATAATCTCTGGCACCTGTACTAATCAAGAATCTATCTATCTCTGCCTATAAAATATTCACTGACTTGGCCTCCACAGTCTTCAGGATTTTATCAGGATGCATCACAACTTGGTTTGGGAACAGCTCCATCCAATACCACAAGCCAAGATCATCACACAAACCAACCTCCCCTTCTATTGACTCCATTTATCCCTCATGGTGACTCAACAAGGCCAGCAACATAATCAAGGACAATGGCCACTCCCTCTTCTCCCCCTCTCCCATCAGGCAAAAGGTATAGAAGTGTGAAAACGCGTACCTCCAGATTCAGGGACAGTTTCTTCCCAGCTGTTATCAGGCAACTGAATCATCCTACCACAACCGGAGAGCAGTGCTGAACTACTATCTACCTCTTTGGTGACCCTTGAACTATCCTTGATCGGACTTTGCTGGCTTTACCTTGCACTAAACATTATTCCCTTTTCATTAAGATAGACACAAAATGCTGAAGTAACTCAACGGAACAGGCAGCATCACTGGATAGAAGGAATGGGTGACATTTTGGGTTGAGATCTTTCTTAAGACCGAATAAGTTAGTCCAGCATTTTGTGTCTATCTTCAGTGTAAACCTGCATCTGCAGTTCCTTCCTACACATTGCTTGTCATGTATCTACATAGTGTAAATGGTTTGATTGTAACCATGTATAGTCTTCCTGCTGACTGGAAAGCACACAACAAAAGCTGTTCACAGTACATCTGTACACTTGACAATTAACTAAACTGTAAACCGTTTCCCTGCTTTAACCTCATTCCCCCCCCCCCCCAATTTCAGGCTGCAAGATCCCATAAGGCAACCTAAAATATACCAATCCAAATCCTAAAAATATACAAGTTCAAGAACCTAGAGTCTGAACATAGACTCAAAGTGCTGGGTTAACTCAGTGGGCCAGGCAGCATCTCCGGAGAAAGGAATGGGTGACATTTCGGGTCAGAACCTTTTTTCCGACTGCCTGAACATATTTCAGTTCCAATCCTTCTGCCTCATGCCTAGCCTAGCCAGCAAGTAGGGTAGGAAAATACTGGGTATTTTCAGGGCCATGGTGGACAGATTTATTTCTGAATATGGGAGGTTAGGTCAGAAAATACTGTGTTTCATTCTTAATGTGCCAAATCTAATAAGTCTAAGGCAGTTTTTTTTTCTGCTGGGCCATGCCGGTAGGGATGGGGATTGAGGTGCAGGAATGGGGAAGGAATGAACGAGGAAACAGTACATTTTTAAAGAAGATTCTTGATACAACTCAATTTAAATTGCCACAACATCTCAATCCAATGCTTCCTGTTAACATTTAAATTGGGATGTGAATATATGTTGCCTTTGTTCAAAATATGTTTAGCTTCTCGTAATACTATAATTGTTCAAGATTTGATATTATTTAGTTGTAAATGCTGTGCAACTTTTGTGAATGCACTCGAAATGAAGTTGAGAAAACTTAATGGGGTGAGATCAAAACTCCAAAATAGATTTTTGAATAATTAGGAAATACACAACTTGTTTAGAAACAAAGAATAGAGTTACAACTGGTGCACTGAAAGATAAAGAGAACATTTTTGCTAGAACTGAATTTGTTCTTGTATACCTTCATGGCTGTTCTTGTTCTTATTCAGTATTTAATTGTCCCTTTAAATCATGTTTATGCATTCCACTTCTAAAAATCTTTTCATTCCATTCCTTCCTCCTAATCTGAGGAAGGACATTCTTGCCATAGTGGGAGTACAGAGAAGGTTTACCCGACTGATTCCTGGGATGTCAGGACTTTCATATGAAGAAAGACTTGATAGACTCGGCTTGTACTCGCTAGAATTTAGAAGAGGGGATCTTATAGAAACTTACAAAATTCTTAAGTGGTTGGACAGGCTAGATGGAAGAAGATTGTTCCCGATGTTGGGGAAGTCCAGAACAAGGGGTCACAGTTTAAGGATAAAGGGGAAATCTTTTAGGACTGAGATGAGAAAAACATTTTTTACACAGTGAGTGGTGAATCTCTGGAATTCTCTGCCACAGAATGTAGTTGAGGCCAGTTCATTGGCTATATTTAAGAGGGAGTTAGATGTGGCCCTTGGGCTAAAGGGATCAGGGGGTATGGATAGAAAGCAGGTACAGGATACCGAGTTGGATGATCAGCCATGATGATATTGAAAGACGGTGCAGGCTCGAAGGGCCAAAAGGCCTACTCCTGCAACTATTTTCTATGTTTCTATGATTTATTTGACCCAAATCCATCCCACTACAAGATTCTAGAGTTATTAATACACAATTTCATCAGTGGATCAATGTGCAGCGTCCTCTCCTCAGTCAGCATATCCTGTCCTAAAGATGTGAATGCAAAAATATAGATTGTAAGTGCCACACTGTTGTAATGTTGCGTTGCCATCTTTCAGACATTAACCCATGGCTTTGGCTAGCCTCATTGGTAGACGAGACAAAGTTAAAGGTACAAAGTTAAAATCCAACCTGAACATGACTCAAGTAGTCTGTCTCTGTGCCTCCCTACACACAACTTCTCCACAGATCCAGCGTGATCTAAAGTCTGAAGAAGGGTCGACCCAAAACATCACCTATTCCTTCTCTCCAGAGATGATGCCCGGCCCGCTGAGCTACTCCAGCATTTTGTGTCTATCTTCGGTGTAAACCAGCATCTGCAGTTCCTTCTTACATATGTAATCTATTGTCCTTTGTATAAAAGCAGGAAAGAAAGATCACCTTACTTGATCACACCCCAAATTCTCTGGCAATGCATACAAGGTGTTGGGTTGAAGTTAGATGCAAAGTTCATCAGCTGGTATTAGGTAGCTGGGCTCCACTATGGGTAGGAATTTACTTCCAGTGTCCAGAGCATCACGGTGCAAATTTCACTGTTCTGTCTGGGAGCTTGTAGAGCTCAAAGTAGTTGTGTTTCCTGTATTGCAAGTGTTAATGTATTGCAAGTGTTAATATATCACAACTACCAAATTTGTTTCACTTTGAAACTTTGCCATGAAAAGCATAGCGTTTGTTGAAAAAAATGGAACATACAAAACTACAGGAAGGGAATAGGCTCTTCAGCCCAGTAGGTCTGTGCAGAACATATGCCAAGATCAACCCTTATCTGCCTGTACATTATGTGGGAAAGCACATCTCGGACCCGCAAACACTCAGCATAAGAGCACCGCAAGGCTACGTACTCTCTCCTCTCCTCTACATCAACGACTGCACATCCACTGACTCCTCTGTCAAGCTTCTGACGTCACAACCCTGTTTGGACTGATCCAGGATGGGGAGGAATCTGCCTACAGACAGGAAGTGTCACAGCTGGCGTCCTGGTGCGTCGCAACAACCTAGAGCTCAGTGCTCTTAAGACAGTGGAATTGATTGTAGACTTTAGGAAAGCTCCCCCTCCCCTCACCCCATTCACCATCAACAACACCACCACAGTCACATCTGTGGAGTTAAGTTCCTGGGAACCATCATCTCCAAGGACCTTAAGTGTGGGGCTACCATCGACTCCAGTCAAAAAAAGACATAACGTAGGATGTACTTCCTACTACAGCTGAGGAAGCACAATCTGCCCCAGGCAATGATGGTCCAATTCTACACGGCCATCGTAGAGTCTGTTCTCACCTTCATCGTGGTCTGGTTTGGCTCAGCCACCAAGCACGACACCTGGAGGCTGCAGCGAATCGTCCGATCAGCAGAGAATGTTATTGGCTGCAACCTTCCCCCCATTGATGAACTGTACACTGCAAGGGCCAGGAAGCGAGCGGGCAAGATCATCTCTGACCCCACTCACCCTGGCCACAAACTCTTTGAATCACTTCCCTCTGGAAGGCGACTCCGGACTGTCAAAGCTGCCACAGCCAGACATAAAAACAGTTTTTATCCACGAGTAGTTGCTCTACTCAACAGCCAAAAATCTGTAGCCTCCCTTTGATCTAGTATTTTGTTGGTTCACATGTTTGTTCAATGGTGTTTTATCATTAATGCTTTATTATTATTAATGTTTTCGGAGTCATTCGTAACCGTCTCTGTATGTCATGTTGTTACTTGTGGGCGGAGCACCAAGGCAAATTCCTTGTACGCGAGTACTTGGCCAATAAACTTACTTACTTATATCCCTCCATTCCCTGCATATCCTTGTGCCTATCTAAAAGTCTCTTAATGCCACAATTGTATCTGGTTCCACCACCACCCCCAAGTCATCAAAGTAATTCCACCATTTTCTGTTTTTTTTTTTAGTCTTTTTATTTCAGCTTTCACAGTGTATAGTTTTTAATTGAAAATGTTCATCAGGTATCTATCAATGTTTTTAAAAGTAACTTCAATTCTGTTAGTATTTACAAGTGAAACATTAGACTTTTTAGGGTACATCATCATGCCTTAAAGCTTTTTTGGTATATAATCAAATACCTACATTTGCCTTAAAGTATTCAATCTAGTGAAATTCACAAGGAGAAATGTTGTTAAAAAAATTAATCTATTGCAATTAAATGTAGTCCATTTTTGCCGTAATTATTTACGTTAACCGTTCTTTTGCCTCCCTTCTACTGGCTAGCAGTGGAAAAAACAGGTCAGAATATCATCCCCACCAAAATTGAAATACAGTTTACCCTTCTTACAGTAAATTCCGGGAAATGGCTGCTAAAGCTGGGATGGGATCAAAAGCTACAAAAAGCAAAATAGATCAAAACCTTGAAACGGGGTTTGTTTTTAATTGGGTTGGCATTGCTTATCGCCTTGTTAAACATTTCCCAAGTGTTTTGAACCGTTTCCATAGCATGCTGGCAAGTTGAATACAAGACTCTAACATTGTGAAATTCTATTTTGCAGCAGCCTTCCAGTCCCCGGCGAGCTGCAAGCGATCAGTTACCAAGAGCCAGGCAGCAACGTATTAGCAATTTAGATACGTTCCACAAATACCTCAGCACACGATTTTTTTTTTTTTAAAAACACCAACTCGTCTCTACCAACTTTAACTGGATTGAACTTTAACAAACTCCATTGATATTAAATCCTTGTTAGAAATTAATGAAACATAACATATAAGGATTTTTTTTTTTAAAGCGATTTAAGGGGGACAAATTTTGTGTTAATTAAGTAGAACCAGCTATGTATTGTGTACGCGACTATTTTAGCGACAGAATTTTAAGTTCTTATATTCGGTCAGCAGTTGATTATGTTTCTACAACTGCAGGAAAGAATCCTGCAAGGGGCCCCAGTGGCCCGGACAATGTTCATACACAACCACAAGCTGTTCTAGCCGCTTCACTCCCCACTAGGCTAGGGCGATACGGCTGACTCTTTCCCCACTGTCCACTGGGTTGTTCAGTCCCTGCGTGTGCAGAACACAGGCTATCCCTTTTACCCAGCCGTCAGCGAGCGCAGTGATTTATTTACCCACGGTGGAATCCACATCTCACCCGACAAAACTCTCACCTGTATTGGTCAAATTTGGCATATTTCAGCCACTCGCGGGGGTCGCTTTGGTAGGATTCCATCAAAGCTTGCACTTCGTCCACATCGACTTTGTCACCGGCGAAAATCTGGTGCAAACCTTGAATTACATCCGTCAAGCTGTGAGATTTGTGTGTTTCTGTCCGCTCCATGATCAGTGCTCTCCAATACTGCGACACAAACCAAACACCTTCCTTCCCCCAGCCGCCGGCTGCCTAATGCCAGCTATTTATAGAGTCGAGTAATACGCCGGGGAAGGACCAACAGCCACGTAAGGGGGATCTTAAATTACGTTCCCTGAGCAGTTTATATTTTCCGGGTTTTACTTTGAACGCATAGGAGTGTTGCAAGCAGATAAACAATGTATGTGCGCACTGGCATATTTAGTGAACAGTTATCTTATTTGGCTGAATTAATCAACAACTTGAACATAACCGCCCCCTTTAATTTGCGATGAAAGATATTTTTTAACGTGCTTGAGATGCAATAAAATCCTTCGGAGGTATTTAAGATCTTTGATTGTTTTGAGTTAGGAGAAAGGTCTTAACCCGCCCGTCCGCTGACTCCCACCCGCATTTTGTTTTTGATATGATTCCAGCATCTGTAGATCCTTGTCTCACTTTTCACAAGGTCTACAGACATCACCACACCATGAAAGAATTCCGCATTAAAATGGAAAGTGAAGGATTGGGGGAGTGAGTTGGCTTTGTTGGCGACCTAATTAAAAAAAACGATACTGTATTGATGATGGCTAATATTTATGAAATGAATATGGAAAAGTCAACAGTTGTATGTTTCAGTCTTGCACTAAAATACAAAAGGAAATGGAATGAACCATTGATATTTCGCTATGGTAGCTTACACCCCAGCAGTAGGAACATTGACTTCTCTAAATAAGTAAGTAAGTTTATTGGCCAAGTATTCACATACAAGGAATTTGCCTTGGTGCTCCGCCCACAAGTAACAACATGACATACAGTGACAGTTATGAATGACTCAGAAAACACTAAATATTAATAATAATAATAAAACATTAATGATAAAACACAAAATGATTTACATTTCTTCCCACCCTGCTTCCTGTAAGGACTCCATCCCCTACTCCCAATTCCTCCGTCTATGCCGCATCTGCTCCCAGGATGGCGTTCCACACCAGGGCTCGTGGTGTGGAACGCCTCCTCCACCATAGATGAGGCTCGCACCAGGGTCTCTTCCATACCCCGCAACACTGCTCTCTCTCCCCATTCCCGCACTCGCAACAAGGGCAGAGTCCCCCTAGTCCTCACCTTTCACCCCACCAGCCGTCACATACAACAAGTAATCCTACATCAGTTTCGCCACCTCCAACGTGACTCCACCACTCGCCACATCTTCCCATCTCCCCCCATGTCTGCCTTCCGCAAAGACCGCTCCCTCCGCAACTCCCTTGTCTATTCTTCCCTTCCCTCCCGAACCACCCCCTCCCCGGGCACTTTCCGTTGCAACCGCAAGAAATGCAACACCTGTCCCTTTACCTCCCCCCTCGACTCCATTCAGGAAGGACCCAAGCAGTCATTCCAGGTGCGACAGAGGTTCACCTATATCTCCTCCAACCTCATCTACTGCATCCGCTGCTCTAGATGTCAGCTGATCTACATCGGGGAGACTAAGCGGAGGTTGGGCGACCGTTTCGCCGAACACCTCCGCTCGGTCCGCAAGAACCTACCTGACCTCCCGGTGGCTCAGCACTTCAACTCCCCCTCCCATTCCCCGTCCGACCTCTCTGTCCTGGGTCTCCTCCATGGCCAGAGTGAACAACACTGGAAATTGGAGGAACAGCACCTTGGGGAGTCTGCATCCTGCGGGATTGAACATTGGATTCTCCCAATTTTGTTAGCCCTTGCTGTCTCCTCCCCTTCCTCAACCCTCGGGCTGTCTCCTCCCATCCCCCCGCCCTCGGGCTCCTCCTCCTCCTTTTTCCTTCCTTCTCCCTGCCACCCCCTATCAGTCTGAAGAAGGGTTTCAGCCCGAAACATTGCCTATTTCCTTCGCTCCATAGATGCTGCTGCACCCGCTAAGTTTCTCCAGCATTTTTATGTGCCTTTAATGATAAAATACCATTGATCAAGCATGTGAACCAACAAAATACCAGATCAAAGGGAGGCTACAGATTTTTGGCTGTTGAGTAGAGCAACTACTCGTTTTATGTCTGGCTGTGGCAGCTTTGACAGTCTGGAGTCGCCTTTTAGAGGGAAGTGATTCAAAGAGTTTGTGGCCAGGGTGCGAGGGGTCAGAGATGATCTTGCCCGCTTGCTTCCTGGCCCTTGCAGTGTACAGTTCATCAATGGAGGGAAGGTTGCAGCCAATAACATTCTCTGCTGATCGGACGATTCGCTGCAGCCTCCAGGTGTCGTGCTTGGTGGCTGAGCCAAACCAGACCATGATGGAGGTGAGAACAGACTCTACGATGGCCGTGTAGAATTGGACCATCATTGCCTGTGGCAGGTTGTGCTTCCTCAGCTGCCGCAGGAAGTACATCCTCTGTTGTGCCTTTTTGACTGTGAAGTTGATGGTAGCCCCCCACTTAAAGTCCTTGGAGATGATGGTTCCCAGGAACTTAAAAGACTCCACAGATGTGACTGGTGTTGTTGATGGTGAGTGGGGAGAGGGGAGCGCGGGGCTCTCCTAAAGTCTACAATCAGTTCCACTGTCTTAAGAGCATTGAGCTCTAGGTTGTTGCGATGGCACCAGGATGCCAGCTGTGACACTTCCTGTCTGTGGGCAGATTCCTCCCCTTCCTGGATCAGTCCAATCAGGGTTGTGTCATCCGCAAACTTGAGAAGCTTGACAGAGGTGTCTGTGGAGGTGCAGTCATTGGTGTAGAGAGAGTAGAGGAGAGGAGAGAGTATGCAGCCTTGCAGTGCTCCTATGCTGAGCATTTGCAGGTCCGAGATGTGCTTTCCCAGCCTCACATGCTGCTTCCTGTCTGTCAGGAAGTTGGTGATCCACTGACAGAGGGGTTCAGGCACAGTCAACTCGGAAAGTTTGGAGTGTAGTAGCTCTGGCACAATGGTGTTGAATGCAGAGCTAATATCAACAAACAGGATCCTCGCATAGGTCCCCTGGCGGTCTAGGTGCTGTAGGATGAAGTACAGGCCCAGATCATCCACAGATCTATTGGCCCAATATACAAACTGCAGAGGGTCCAGCAGGGAGTTTGTGATATTTTGTCAGCTTGGCCAGCGCAAGCCTTTCGACTGTCTTCATGACTACAGAGGTCAGTGCGACAGGCCTGTAGTCATTAAGCCAATTAATCCTTGCCTTTTTGGGTACAGGGACAATAGTGGAGACTTTGAAGCAAGCAGGGACCTTAAACATCAGGGCAAACTACGTTGGTAGTACGGGCGCGTTTTGGTGCGATATGGACCAAATACGCCGCTATGGACTACTACTACCGGCTGCGAAGCCAAAGATATCGGCCACAGAGCCGAATACGACCGGAGAGAGGAGGAGAGAGAGGAGGAGGAGGAGACGCAATCGGTGGGAGAGGAGGCAGAGATGGGGTAAAAGAGCAGGCTCTTACACGAGGCGGAGACGGGGGAAAAGAGCAGGCATTCACGCTAGGCTAACAGCTAACCCCACCCGACCTGCAGTGCCCTCGCTTCTCCTCTCTAATGTCCGCTCCCTGGACAACAAACTTGACGAACTGCGTCTTCTCAAAACAACATACAGGGATATAAGAGACTGCTGTGTGTTTGTTTTCACGGAATCATGGCTCCACGGCAATATCCCGGACTTGGCGATACAGCTGGAGGGAATGACATTGTTCCGTGCAGACAGAGAGGCAGCTAGCTCTGGTAAGAGCCGAGGTGGAAGCCTGTGCTTGTACATAAACAAGGACTGGTGTGTGAACGCTACGATAGCCGGGAAACACTGCTCTCCGCTGATAGAATTCCTCATCGTGAAATGACGGCCTTTCTATCTGCCGAGGGAATTCTCCGTTGTTTTTGTTGTGGCTGTATATGTTGCTCCAAGTGCAAATGTAAATTCTAAGGCCAACAAAGCACTGGGAGCCCTGCATGATGCCATCAGTGAGTTCCAGGCCAAATATCCTGATAGCTTTATTGTGGTGGCTGGAGATTTTAATCACACCAGCCTTAAGACTGTGCTCCCAAAATTCACACCAACACCCCAGAGGCCTACAAGGCAGCCCCACGCCCTCACCTGGGCCACTCCGACAACATTTCAGTGTTTTTAACACCAGCCTACAGACCTCTGCAAAAACAAGTCAGAGCGGAGAGAAAACACACCAGGGTCTGGCCAGAGGGGGCAGCCTCAGCACTGCAGGATTGCTTCCTGCACACTGACTGGGATGTGTTCAGGACAGCAGCATTCTATGATGACCTCATTCACATCAAGGAGTACGCAGAGACTGTAACCAGCTACATTGCCAAGTGCACCGAGGATGTCACTGCCATTAGAACCTTCACTGCACGTGGAAATGAAAAGCCATGGATGAATGACAGCAGAGGTGCGCTCGCTGCTGAGGGCTCGTGATGCAGCCAACAGAGCCGGTAACACAGCCGCTCTTCGATCTACCAGGGCTGCACTGGAAAAAGGAATCAAGGCAGCGAAACGTGCCTATGCAGAGAAAATCCAGGCGCACCTCTGTGACACAGGAGACACCAGGAGGTTGTGGAAAGGAATCCAAACATTGACGGGGTACAAGGCAAGGCAGCAGGTAACTGACACCGACACTTCTCTTCCAGATAAACTGAACAATTTCTTTGCACGTTTTGATGCAGCTAACACCACACCCAAGGGGAGAGCCAGCCCCTGCTTACAAACCGACCAGCCAGTCCTGATCATGGACTCAATGTACACACGGAGAACCCTGTCCAAGGTCAACCCGTGGAAAGCAGTTGGACCCGACAACATCCCAGGACGTGTGCTCAAGGAATGTGCTGATGAGTTAGCAGAAGTGCTAACAGACATCTTCAACATCTCCCTTAGTCAGGCCATTGTCCCCACATGCCTCAAAACTTCCACAATAATCTCAATAGCAAAGAAACCAGTTGTTGCCTGCCTAAATGACTACCGCCCTGTCGCCCTGACCCCAATAATAATGAAGTGTTTTGAACGCCTGGTGAAACCCCACATTACTGCCAGCCTCCCCTCATCGTTAGACCCCCTCCAGTTCGCCTATCACCCCAACCGCTCTACAGAGGATGCCATCTCCACCACGCTGCACACAGTAATCGCGCATCTGGAACACAAGAACACATACGCCAGAATACTGTACATTGACTTCAGCTCAGCGTTTAATGCCATCATCCCACAGAGACTTGTGGAGAAACTAACCCTGCTGGGCCTCAACACCACCCTGTGTCACTGGATCTTGGACTTTCTGACAGAGAGACTGCAGTCAGTCCGTGTTGGCAAGAACACTTCAGGCTTGATCACGCTGAGCACCGGCTCCCCTCAAGGCTGTGTGCTCAGCCCGCTGTTGTTCACATTGCTCACACATGACTGTGCTGCCAGATTCAGGGACAATAAGATCATAAAATTCGCAGATGACACAACAGTGGTGGGACTCATCAGCGGAGATGACGAATCAATGTACAGGGAGGAAGTAAAACAACTAGTGGACTGGTGCGGCAACAACAATCTAGCATTAAATGTCGACAAAACAAAGGAGATGGTTGTCGACTTCAGGAGGGCGCAGCCAAAACACACACCCCTCAACATCAGTGGCACCACAGTGGAGAGAGTGGAGAGCATAAAGTTCCTCGGAGTGCAAATCACAGACAGTCTCACCTGGTCCAGGAACAACACGGGGATTGTCAAACGGGCCCATCAGCGACTGCACTACCTGAGGAAACTCAAACAGGCCTCACTCCCTACCAACATCCTCAGGACTTTTTACAGGGGCACGGTGGAGTCTGTACCCACGTACTGCATGAACACGTGGTACTCCAACTATAACTGATCATACAGGAAGTCTCTACAGAGGGTAGTGAGGGGAGCAGAAAGGTTCATTGGCGTCTCCCTACCCTCGGTACAAGAACTGTTCCAGAGCCGCTGTCTGAAAAAAGCTCTGACAATAGCTAAGGACAAACTGCACCCTCTCCACACACATCTGGATCTCCTGCCATCAGGCAAGAGATACCGTAGCATCAAAGCCCATACTACCAGACTGCTAAACAGCTTCCTGCCACAGGCTGTGAGGCTGCTAAACTGTCACTCCATCTGATTCTGCTGCTTTGCACTGACAATTTAATAACTCTTGCACTAGCCAGTCAAATCAGCTGCCCTGGACATTTTAATGGCTGTTTTTACTGTATTTTAATGTTGCTGTTTTACCAGCTTTTAACTATCTATACTGTTTCATCAGGGACTGGATTGTTTTTACTGTTATTATGTGTGAAATGTTTTAAGTTTAAGTTTTATATGTGATGCTCTGGTATTCCCTGGGAAACGTCTTCTCATTTTGCATTGTACAATTGTTGCTTTGCAAGATGACAATAAAGGTTGATTGATTGATTGATTTATTCAGTCCATTCTTTCTTGTTGTTGCGGTCTCTGTGTTGCTAGAATTACAAAGCACCAAATTGAGTGCCCTGGTTTATTGCCAATAGACAATATGCCAATACCGGCTTCAGGCGGGGAGTAGGCGGCTAGGGACGGTGCGGCTTCGGCCCTTTGAGAGCCAGTGGGCACCGCCATTCATGCCTATCGATCATGGCTGATCATCCCCCAATCAATGCCCCCGTTCCTTGCCTTCCTGCAGCTGGGGATCCCCCTGGTGGGGGTTTAAGAGCCCTATCTGGGCTCTCTCTTGCAGCAAAGGGGGCCTGCCTCCACCCTGGCCACTGAGGCAGGGGAATTCCACGGGGGACTCACCACTCTCTGTGAGAAAAGCGTGTTTCGCTAGTCTCCCCCCGGCAGCCCCTTCTTCTCCCCAAATGGCTTACCACCCTTATTCTGAAAACTGTCCCCCCAGGGTTCTGGGGGACTGCTTCAGGGGGAGCCCCCAACATCAGGAACATCTTTTCCTACCGCCTAGCGTGTCCAAACCCGTTATTTTTTGAGGCACAGAACTCGTGGTCACTAGTATCCTTAACAATCTCATGTTTCAATGAGGTACCCTCTCATCCTTCTAAACTCCAGAGTGTACAAGCCCAGCTGCTCCATTCTCTCAGCATATGACAGTCCCGCCATCCCGGGAATTAACCTTGTAAACCTACGCTGCACTCCCTCAATAGCAAGAATGTCCTTCCTCAAATTAGGGGACCAAAACTGCACACAATACTCCAGGTGTGGTCTCACTAGGGCTCTGTACAACAGCAGAAGGACCTCTTTGCTCCTATATTCGATTTCTCTTGTTATAAAGGCCAACATGCCATTTGCTTTCTTCACTGCCTGCTGTACCTAAATGCTTACTTTCATAGACTGATGTACATGGACCCCCAGATCCCGTTGTACTTCCTCTTTTCCCAACTTGACGCCATTTAGATAGTATATTAGATAAGAATATTTGGAAGATTGGGAGAGTTTTCGTATTAAGAGAAGTTTGCAGTTTCCACATTATTCCCTTTGCACTCCCTATTTGCCACCTCCACCTCTAGCACCTCACAGACTTCCTGTGCCTGCAGCACCATTCACACCCCCTGCAGATGGTGATCCTGTAGTATCACCTGCTCCCCAGACAGCAGCACCAGGACAGAGTTCCTTGACCCCAACAACTCCAGCATTAACAGGTATTCTAGTAGCGCTCAGTACAAGGAGCAAGACAAAGAAATTGGTGCCCGTATTCGGAGTGAAAGAACCAGAACCAGCTTACGCACCTAAGCCCGGGAGAATAAGACGACCACCCAGAGAGCAAAGATATGTCGTTAAAAAGTACCGACTTCCCCCTAGTGATGAGGATGATACATCGAAGGGAGAAGTCATCTCTGGGGACACTGAGAGTGTCAGACATAGGATAAATCATGAAGGCAGAGCAATTATCCCGCCGCCAGCTCCCAGTTAGGGAGATGGCCTAACCCAGCCTTTGATCCGCCTAATGCAGTTGGTGCCAACAATCCTCAAACTATTGATGTTTATTCTCCATGGAAACCAAATGAAATGATGGCAGTACTGAGTAAAATACATGACAGAAAGAAATCACCTGCTTCTTTTGTGGACTATCTCCGGACTACTATGCGTGTGTATCACACGGATTCGAGAGATTTGTGGGCTGTAATACAACAGATCATAACTCCTACAGAGCATACCACTTGCTAGCCACTTTAGGACATCCAACTCATGAGGCACTGGCTAATGCAATCGCCACTGACAATGCAGTTTTAAGTGCCCTTGTCACTACTCTCTAAAAGCTAATAGACATCGTTAGGATTCAGGATGTTAGACCAAAGAAAGGAGAGGGAGCAGATGAGTTTTTAGAAAGGTTCTCGGAACGATATATGGATAAGTCGGGAGATTTTAATTTTCGGAATGGGACAAATTCTCCTCACCACTGTGCAATCTTGTTAAACTGTCTGCCAACTAATGTAGCAGAAGCAATCAAGACAAACAACATGGTTTGGTCAGAGATTAGTGCATGTCAAATTGCCCATGCAGTTGGGTATCAGAATAGAAGAATAGAATAGAATGCCTTTTATTGCCTTTCATACAGACAAGGTTTGAACAAAATTGCATTTCTACAGTTTTTTACATTACAAAAAAACCCAAGACCCACACTTAACACAATTTACACTAACATCCATCACAGTGAATCTCCAACACCTCCTCACTGTGATGGAAGGCAAAAGTCTTATCTCTTCCCTTTGTTCTTCTCCCGCGGTCCAGCAGTCCAACTGCAGCATCGAGGCGACTGGGGCTCACGATGTTAAAGCCCCCGGTGAGCGATGGTAAGTCCTGCAGCCGTTTTAGCCGCGCCGGGCAATGTTAGGCCCCTCTCCGAGTCATTTAAACCCCTGCGATTTCAGCGGAAGAAGTTGCCGTTGCGGGAGCTCCGAAAAGCGGTTTCCCACCAGGGACTTGCGAGCTCCCGATGTTCCTGTCCACCGGGCCTGCAGCCGGAGCCTACGAAGCTCCCACGTTGGGTCGCAGGCGCGCGCCACCACAGATCTTCCCGTTTCGAAGTCGACCAGCTCCACGATGGCGAGTCCACAGGCTCCGCGACTGGAGCCCTCAGGTTGGTTCCGGCCGGAGGCCGCTGCCGGCTCCTCGATGTTAGGCCCAACGACATTGGGTTGGCTTTTTAAAGGGCTTTCAGCAAACGTGTTTTGTTGGCTTGCAAAGTGTTTTTGTCCAATTAGCTTGGTTTTTAAAGGGCTTGCTTGCAACAGTTTTTGGATGGATAAAGCGTGAATGAACATTTTATTAGATCAGGACTGTGTTTAATTTCAAAATTGGTGCTCATTCTATGATTTTCGCTTAGTTGCAAGATGGCGCCGATGACGTCATTTCCGGTTAGCGGCATGCTGGCGCTGAGTGCGTAATTTCCGGTTCGTGGCGAGAAGCGAGAGGGTGACGTCAAGATGGCGCCGAGTGCAGGCGTCGTTGAATAATTCAAGATAGCTGACTGCTCTGTCTATGGTAAGTGTGTTTGTTGGATGTTATTTAAAGCATGTTTTTGCTTCAGCGCCAGCAGCCTCTACAGGAGGCTTTAAACATTTGTTTTACACACTATATTCAACACGTTCTGATGTTATTTGGCATTTTAGTATTGTGTGTGTGTGTGTGTGTGTGTGTGTGTGTGTGTGTGTGTGTGTTTGTGTGTGTGTGTGTGTGTGTGTGTGTGTGTGTGTGTGTGTGTGTGTGTGTGTGTGTGTGTGTGTGTGTGTGTGTGTGAGGGTGTGTGTGATCAACAAATAACAAATAGTACAAACTAGTGCAACAGAAAGCCCACACCCCGCCCCCCCACTGGCCAGCAATATTGGAATTGGTGTAGAGGTGGAATATTGTGTTGGGTGACCAGCCCTCCCGTGTGATGCTGGGACCCAACGCGTCCCACTTAGTCTAGTGTAACGATAAAGGAGGCGCCAAGATCTAATTTAGACTTATGGAATAGTCCTCAGACAAGAGCAAGGCATGATGTACCAGATTGGACAAGGGCGCCAGAACTGGATTATCCCGGTTACCCTGATGAACCACCTCCCCGAGAACCAATTTCTCCAAGACACCATTGGAAAGGGAATAGAGTATTGGGACCAGACCAATGTTATACTTGCATCAGACAAGGTCACTGGAGTAGAGAGTGCCTGACACGAAAATGACAGGAAGGAGGGGGCCAATAGAGCGAGCAGAGAGGGGACTGGCAAATAAATCAGGGACAGAGAAGACAAACACCCTTCTCGCAAAATAACCCATTCTCACGTTCCTGATTAGCTAACGGTGGTGAACGGATGCAAATCTGATCAAGAACCTGTACTATCATTGCAAGTAGAAGGAAGGATATGCACCATTTTGGTAGATACAAGGGCATCCATGTATAACCTTCCCAAGTCTTGTGAAGTTCAGAGCCTGGCTGGGTTTCAGGGACAAGTTTGCCAGTATCCCATCTCTAAGCCAGTTGAAGTGGTGTATCGAAGCAAGGCAATAAAACATAGATTCGTAATAACAACTGGATTGAATTGCAATTTAATGGCTAGAAATTTGCTCTGCGCATTTCAATTGAAAATTGAATGCAGCGACGATGGAATATTAGTAACCCCATGGGCTCCCACAAAGCAGTGTTATTTAACAGTGACACCCCAATGGTGGTCCTTAGACTTAGAAGATGAGCCTCTGATTCATATCACATTGGCCTTTGATAGAAGTGGCAAAAATAAAGAATTAGAAACCTTTTTCAGACCTCAAGAAGGAAAAAAAGGGAATGTGAATATTTTGGCATGGGTAACAGGACAAGAAGGAACTGCAGAGTACATTAAAATACCCCTAGGTTTATGGAAACGAGCTTCAGATGTTGCTCCACACATAACGAGGAAGGTGAATTTTCCAGCAAGTGTGAAGGACGGGAGCTATGGTAAAGAAAGTAATTGATCTGGCAGATCCGAATATATATGAAGAACAGAGCTTGTTGAACCAATGTACTGTTGAGTTTTATCAGACCCCGAGGACAGTTGTTGCCCAGCTATGCCAGCATCTGGGGAGTGAGGTATGTGAGTGTGTGGACCCACAACATGGGCAGAAGAGGCAACTCAGGTAGGATGTGTTCGCATTGATCCCATCCAGGTAGCTCTCCAGAAAGGGGTAACACTGCCTTCGATACAGCAGTACCCATTGAAACAGCAGGCAATTCCTCGTGTAGACAAGCTGATTCAGGAATTGCTGGAACAAGACCTCTTAGTAAAGTGCCAGTCTATTTTCAACACACCAATCCTTGCAGTGCCCAAGGCCGGGGAAGAGGGCCAGAACAGACTGGTTCAGGACTTAAGATTTGTCAATGCAGTGGTGGAACCGCTCCATGCCTTGGTGCCAAACACGGCTCATATTTTAGCCTTGATTCCTGCAGAAGGGAAGATTTTTTCAATCGTAGACCTGCAGCATGCCTTCTTCTCATTACCTCTGCACAGAAACAGCCAGTATTTATTTGCCTTTACTTACAGGGGACAACAATATACATGGACAAGACTACCTCAGGGATTCATTATTGCGCCTACCTTGTTTTCTCGATGTTCAAATTCAAGTTCAAGTTCATTTATTGTCACATGCACCAATTGGTATAGTGAGATTTGAGTTACCATGCAGCCATGTGAATAAAAAGAACATAATACATGATAGAGTTTAACATAAACATCCCCACACAGCGAAATCAATGTTTCCCACTGTGAGGGAAGGCAATAAAGTTCAGTCATCTTCCTCGTGTTCACCCGTGGTCGGGGCCTTTTGAGCCCTCTGCAGTCGCCGCTACTCTGCAGTGGATGCGACTCGGAGAAAAGGCGCATCCTCGACCAGGAAGTGACTGGGAAACAGTTTCCCCTCTTCCCACCCACCTCCCCCACATAAAAAAAGACTAAGAAACCTCCAAAAACGTACTTTAAGACTAAAAATAACAAAAAGGGTGAAAGGACGGACCATTCGGCCCTTCGAGCCTGCACCGCCATTCAATATGATGATCAGCCATGATCATATTGAATGGCGGTGCAGGCTCGAAGGGCCGAATGGCCTACTCCTGCACCTAATTTCTATGTTTCTATGTAACTGCTGGCGTGGCTGCCGCGACGGCGCCATCCGATGTCTTCAAGGACAGTTAAGCACCTTAATTTTTAAAAGAAAATCCACTCAAGTTCAATATGTGGACGACTTGTTGATGGCTAGTTTAGATAAGCAGAGCAATCATGAGAATACCGCTCAATTATTGAACCAATTGGCAACCTTACGATATGTGGTCTCTCAGTCCAAAGTATTAATGGCTCACCAAAAAGTAACATTTCTGGGAGTGATAATTTCGTCTAGAGAGCGGTAGACTTGAACCAGTTTGCAAATTTCCTGTTCCAAAAGAGGTGAAGCAGATGAGACAGTGGCTCGGTATGGTGAACTACTGCCGACCATGGATCCCTAATATTGCACTAGACACCAGTGAATTGGCTCCTTATACCAGCCTAGAAGGCGAGTTTCAGTTGTCCAAAGAAGCTCAGAAAGCTTTGAGAATTTAAAGAGATCTTTAATGCAGGCTCCAGCACTAGGAAGGCCACTCTACGATAGACCCTTCTAACTTTACTGTACCATCCTTTCCAAATGTTCAACTGCAGTCCTCGCCCAAAAGCATGGGGATTGGCACAGACCAGTGGCTTATTATTCTTCAAAGCTTGACTCAGTAGCGAGAGGACACCCAATGTTCACCCAGATCTTAACAGCAATCTATAATGGTCTACCATCTGCTGCAAACCTGAACTTACAGCAGGAGATAGTAGTGTACAGTTCCCATTCGGTGGCAGCCTTGTTGGGACAACTGTAAACTCAGCATCTGACAATGGCTCGTCAAAGAAAATATGATATTTATACAAGAAGAGATATCTGTGAGGGAAGATCTAAAGGACGCTCCGATAGTAGACCCTGATATGACACTATATGTAGATGGAAACGCATCCATTGGGCCCCAGGGAGAGAGACTTTCTGGGTACGCTATTGTAGACCAGGATGGGAACAGTGTAGAGGCAGCTGCCTTCGAATCACCCTTTTCAGCCCAACAGGCTGAGCTGTTCGCTTTAATTAGACATGTATTGTCGGAAGAGATCTGAAAGTAAACACATATACAGATTCTAGATATGCATTCGGGGTGGTACATGACTTTGGACAGCTGTGGAGGAATAGAGGATTCCTAACCTCAGCAGGAGCTCAAATACCTCATAAGCAATTGGTGACTGATTTATTGCAGACTTTGCTGCTACCCAGACAAATTTCGGTAATGAAGTGTAGCGCGCTCACAAAGGCCCAGACCCTGACAGTCATAGGGAATTGTTGTGCTGACCAAGCAGTAAAGGAGGTATCCCAGGAATGCAAGGTGGTGGTGCCCAGAATGATGAGGCAGATAAAAAGTTCATGGAACAAGTCTCCTTCAGAAAAGCCAATGCCAACCATCCAGGAAATTATTCAGTTGCAGGAAGAAGCTCCTGAAGGGGATATAAGATTATGGAAACAGATTGGATGTACAATAGATTGCATGCCAGGATTGTGGGTCACTCCAGCAGGGCAGACCTGTATACCAGATCCTCTTGCAGTTTGGGTTGTGGAGTGTATGCATTTTGCGACTCGCTGTGATTGTAGCTCATTACATCGAGATAGAGTAGTGCTAAGTATATAGGTGTGTACTTGTGATTGTCAATGTATTCAGCAAATGGATTGAGGCCTATCCAACACTTGATAACAATGTGGCTACTGTTGTCAAGATGCTTATGCGAGAAATTATCCCTAGATTTGGTATTCCAATTAGGCTTAGCTCTGACAACGATCCTCATTTCATTGGGCAAATTAACAAAGAATTCTGTGAACATCTGGGCATCCAGCAGCAACTGCACTTGCTTATCGACCACAGGCTGCTGGACTTGTCGAAAGGAAAAATCAGACCCTGAAAACTAAATTAGCTAAATTAAAGGCGGAGATAGGAATTATTGGATCAAATTACATTCTAGCTTTGTTTCAGATGCTGCCTGCAGGGAAATCGAGACTAAGCCCAGCTGAAATTGTTTATGGACGTCCTTGAAGAACCCCGTGGAACCAAAATGCCACAAAGTTCATCAGTTTCCATCACATGACTACATAGATGACCTAGACTCGGGCACTAAGGGATTTGCATTCTAGGGTGCGAGCAGCATATAGTGAATTACCTCCTTTGGTTTCATCCATTAAGGTCAAGCCTGGTGATTTTGTGATGGTGAAGAATTGGGTAAGGGAAGGTTTGGAGGCTCGATGGGAGGGATCTTACCTGGTTCTCCTGATGACCCCAACTGCTGTTAAGGTAGAAGAAAGGATTGCGTGGGTCCATCTTCATCATTGCAAGAGTATTAGTGGAAGAGTTTGAGCTGCTAACTTGTTTTCTTCAAGGAATTTCTTAGTATAGGAACATCGTACCCATCGAGAGTCAAGAGTACATTAAGTTGACGTGATGGACAAAGAGGATTCATGCCCAAACTCGGGAAATGGAGACTCGTCAGTCAGAAATCATGAAACTATGCCTATGTAAACCCAGGTAGTTACTGAGTTCCGATAAATTACATTGCCATCATTGTTAAATGGTATAACTTTGTTTGTTATCATATATGAAAAAAGACCATGAGGATCATGCCTCCAGAGAGTCTATGGCCTGGGAGGGGGTTGAATTGAGGTTGATGTCCAGATGGTCATTAATTGTTAATATGTATGAGATTTTGCAGAAGGAGCTAGGTCCTGTTGCAAATGCATGCTTGGGATTGGATGGGAAATGATGGGTTACAATAATGTTGCAGACTGTGTTGCATAGTCTTCCCGCCGCTAATTATGATTGGTCCAGGAGAGGGGCCTTACCCAAGATGTTTACTTTACCTGGGAGAATGTTTCTTTACCTAACAGAATTGTTTCTCCCTAAGATTTCACTGGAGTTTAGAAGGATGAGGGAGTATCTTATACAAACATATAAAATTATAAAAGGACAGGACAAGCTAGATGCAGGGAAAATGTTTCCAATGTTGGGCGAGTCCAGAACCAGGGGCCACAGTCTAAAGGGCCTGTCCCACGAGCATGCGACCTGCATGCGGCAAGCACGACCAAACCGGAAGCGGGGGCCGCGCGGAGGTCGAGTGATCCCCGTACAGGGCCGGTCCCACCAGCACGCGCCTGCATGCGGCGAGCGCGACCAAACCGGAAGCGGGGGCCGCGCGGAGGTCGAGGGAGTGACGTGAAGTTCGAGTGAAGTCCGCGGGACATTTGCGCATGACGTACGGCATCAAGACGCTGCGTACGGTGTCAAGATGCTGCGCATGCCCGTCGAGGCGGTGCGTACGGCATCGAGGTGGCTGCGGGCCGGCAGGCCGTTGCCACGCGGAATTTTTGAACACGGTCAGTTTTTCGGAGCCCCGCACAACTCGATACGGCTCCGGCAAACGAAGTGGGACCGGCCTCGCTAGGTCGTACGGCTCAAGCGACAACGTTAGGTCGCGCTTGCCGCATGGAGTCGCATGCTCGTGGGACAGGCCCTTTAGAAAAAAGGGGAGGCAATTTAAGACACCTTTTCACCTAGAAAGTTGTGAATTTGTGGAATTCCCTGCCACAGAGAGCAGTGGAGGCCAAGTCACTGGATGGATTTAAGAGAGAGTTAGATAGGACTCTAGGGGCTAGTGGAATCAAGGGATATGGAGATAAGGCAGGCATGGGTTATTGATTGGGGACAATTAGCCATGATCGCAATGAATAGCGGTGCTGGCTCGAAGTGCCGAATGGCCTCCACCGGCACCTATTTTCTATGTTTCTATGTTTCTAAGTGCTTTACATTGAAACTATGTTATGTAATATTTTTTGATTTGGTTAGGGAACTGTCAGTCAATGCATTTTGTAACCCTTATCGATAATTGGCTTGTAGGGGTTGCCCCCCCCCCACCCCATGTATTTGTGTGCCAAGGGTGTGTAAAGGTATAAAAGAGGAGGGAGCACATTGAGGTGTGCCGATCTTCTGGGAGAGCACATTGGTGTGTGCTGATCTTCTGTTGTTCTATTTTGTTTGTTCTATTTGCATGAGGCTGTTGGGCTCGAATAAGTAGAAACTAGGATCGGACCCGCAGTATTGGATTACGTGTTGTATTGGCATTGGTATTGTGTAATAAAAGAGAGTTGGATTTCCAGTGCTCGTATTTGGTGTTTGACTGAACCAGACTAAGGGGGGTAAGTTTAGGACCGGAATAACAACATCAGTCTGAAGAAGTGTCTCGACCCAAAACATCACCCATTCCTTCTCTCCAGAGATGCTGCCTGCCCCGCTGAGTTACTCCAGCATTTTGTGTCTACCTCGTGACTAAAATTTTTTAAAAAGGACGAAAGGACGAACAGCTGCAGGTGGGGCAGCCATACTCAAGGGCGCCACCCACCCACCAGCTTTATCTAGCTCTCTTTCAAAAGCATCCAAAGAATTGGCGTCAACTGCCTTCTGAGGCAGAGAATTCCACAGATTCACAACTCTCTGTGTGAAAAAGTTTTTCCTCATCTTATACTTTAAATGTAGCGATGTTACAATACTTACCTTCAGCCGCGCTGCAGTTCTGCCACTGGCCGCGTGCGCGACTTTTTGGCGCCTTTGGGGGGGGGCGATATTAAAATGCCGTTTTGTACTGCCTATCGGAGGCGGACATCCTCGGGCTGCTAAGCTGCTGGAGAAAAATCGATCTGCCTCCCATTCGGGCTATATATTTTTTTTAAATCGCTGGACAATTTGATATTTGTATTAAAATAAAAAAACGACTTTGAACGCCCTTAACGCAGGAAGGGGATCGCAAGCAGGGGACGAAACAAAATGTAAGTCGTATATTTTCCATATAATCTTGCTTCTTGGGATGGCCTTACTCTAATTTTACGTCGCGAAAATGTGATTTGGGCCCGATACGAACCGGCAGTGTTTTTCCTGCCGATATTGGGTTCAATTTTACTGCAAATGCAACGTTCCAATCGATCGTGTTCCAGAAGCAAGATTATTAAAATGCCCATTTTTTTTGGAGCCATCTAAATTGTCTATATTTTGTGTTATTCTCCCTCTCCATGATCATTATTTTTAAACTAAATATTCACAACAGTTTGAGTCACATGTATTGTGCATAAAACAATAATTTGATTATATTTTGGGTGGATGTTTCTAGATTAATTTATGGGAATTAAACATTAAATTCCCATAAAGCTAAAAATTAAGAGTGAATCTGTACAATAACTGTATTATGTCATATGCCGCTGTTTATATTTTTGTACACTGCTTCTAATAAATAAAAATAAAAAAAACATTAAATTCCTTCCATCTGGGATATAAATACATGACAGTGAGATTTTAATATCATGTTATATTGTTAATTCTTGTGTGAATGGGATTAGTTTGTTATTTGGATACTTAGGCTATTTTTAAAAAACATCCTTTTCTTAAGAAATGGAATCTACAGGACATTGTTAATGGGAAAGTAGTGGGCAGAAAGGCATGTCATGTGTGGTTTGAAGAGCAAGAACTTGTAGTTTACAATGTCAAAATTGAAAAGTTGAGGAAAAACAAGGTGTACTGAGTTGCTTATTGGTTATAATCTGAGGAGTATGATGATGCTACTGATTATGCCAATGTACCAGCTAGCAACTGATCTTCTCCATAAAGACTTGGTCTATTGCTAGAAATTGTAATTTATTTACCTATCTGTTATGGACTTACAGCACATTATACAATAATATTAACGTTGTGATCTTGAGAATATCACATTTATGAATTTTCAAGGCAGTCTGGGTGTTGATTACTATTTCCGTCACAACGGTCAATTTTGTAATTAGTTACAATTAGGTAATTAACTAATTATATGCTTTAATTTCAGGTCATCCAAGGAAGATGTTTTATATTTGTTTCAGAATGCTTCAATCTATAATAACTGAAAATGTCATTCAGTTCTCTTAATTTTTAAGAAAGTTATGGGCTTTTGACTGTCCTCGATCACAGCTTTTGTGTTAAGTCAATGGAAAAGCAATAGGGAACAAGATGCTAATTTCCGAGTATGAAAATGGCCATAACGTTTTTAATCCTGAAGATATGAAAGTGAATTAGGTGTCAAATTAAACTTCTTCTTATGCTTTATCTGATGAGATAAATTGCAGGCTTGATTTTTTAAATCTCAAAATTTTGTAACATTGCTACTAAATGGCTTGCCCCTTATTCTTAAACCCCTGGTTCTGGAATCCCCGAGCATCGGGAACATATTTCCTGCCTCTAGCATATCCAATCCCTTAATAATCTTGTTTCAATAAGATCCCCTCTCATCGTTCTAAATTCCAGTGTATACAAGCCTAGTCGCTCTATTCTTTCAACATATGACAGTCCCGCCACCCTGGGAATTAACCTCGTGATCCTATGCTGCACTCCCTCTACAGCAAGAATGTCCTTCCTCCAATTTGGACACCAAAACTGCACACAATACTTCAGGTATGGTCTCACCAGGGCCCTGTACAACTGCAGAAGGACCTATTTTCTCCTATCCTCAACTCTTCTTGTTACGAAGGCCAACATGCCGTTAGCTTTCTTCACTGCCTGCTGTACCTGCATGCTGACTTGTTGTGACAAGTAGCAATAAGTAGCAATTAGAATCAAATTATGCTTATTTTTCCTGTGTATTATGTTATTAACAGTAAGGCTATGGGACAAAAATTGGTCCTCTTTTGCAGAAGCAGGCATTACATCTTGTGGTACCACAGGGATTCGTGTTTGGGCCACAGCTGTGCACAATACCTATCACTGATTTGGATGAGGGAACTGAAAGTAAAAGTAAAACGTCACCTCATTTTCTCCAGAGATGCTGTCTGACACGCTGACTTATAGCCCTGTCACACTGTGCGAGCTGACCCATGAGGTACCCCGAGCGAAAGACTCGTGGTTGTGTACGAGATTCCAAGGATATGATCAAGAGTTTAACCGAGTTCCCACGGGTTTGACTAAGTTTGCCGTTTACTTGTCATTTCTGCGAACATCCAAGTTTATCTCCTGAGTTACTAAGCTCCTCTCCCGAGTTACTCTTGCGCCAACCGCTCATGAAGGTTGAATGAAGGTCTGTTTTAATAAGCAACAGTGTTAAAGAAGACATCTCCATCCTGCGGCTTTAAGGTGGGGAAAGGAAAACGAGAGATGTAGAATGAAAGGTATGCACAAAAGTAATGATGATAAAGAGAACAGGCCATTCATTGTTAGCTGCTCCAGTTTTATGTGTCCGTCTTCGGTTTAAACCAGTATCTGCTGTTCCTTCCAACACATTTCAAAGTGATTGACGTTTTTTTTTCGTAAGAAGAGATTTTTTTTTCACTCCCTGTCCGGAGGCTGTTGTAAAAGGCTGCACGTATTCGTACATGGTGACTGGTCCTCTGAGGGCAACGCATTATGATGTGGTTTTGTTGAAGAGCTGGGAGAACAATGTTGACAGGCTACAGTCAGTGTAACCACCAAGGTCATTAGATTAAGTTACAAAAAATGTCCGTGTACTAACACATAAAATACTCCAAAACAGAGCTAATGCATAAAAAGTGCGGGAGGCGTTTTATTGAGTGAAGCTGAATCAATCATGATCTTATCTTGATTTACTTTTGAACGACAGTTCGTTTTAAGCTGCTTCCTCATTTTTACAGTGGCTGCCCGGTAAGAAAAACGGGTTTAACCGGAGATCCATTTTAATACGTTGTCAGCCTCCCATGTTTATCTGAGTAATATGTTTTTGGCAATCTTCCTTCAACCAGTTCGGCTGCGGAGCAAAGATTACTGTACACTTTCCTGGGATTTCCGAAATACTGGGTTCTTCTCCCGCCACCGCGTTATTTTTTATTTGTAGGAAGAAACTGCAGATACTGGTTTAAACCGAAGATAGATTTATATAGAAACTGGAGTAACTCGGCAGATCAGACAGCATCTCTGGAGAAAAGGAACATGTGACGCTTCGGGTCGAGACCCTTGTTTAATGCCTGATGAATAAATGTTCTGAAATGGAAAAGCGGAGACTTTGGATATTCCAAAGACGCAATAAATACAGATTGCATGTCATTTGGAAAACAACAAGTGATCCTTTGCAGTCTAAAATCAAAATTAACTCAGCAGCCAAATGCAGGGTGGCGATCCGAAACATGTTCTCCACAGATGTTAGTTCAGCACTTTTGTGTTTCAAGACAACAGCACCAGGGTAGTGGGAGATGGTGGCGGAAATATTGAATGGAACACAACCCTTGCTGTACTGTAGACTCTGCAGAAACCTGGTGGGTATGAGAGGTTTAGAGGGATAGAGGCCTAATGTGAGACAAGGTCATCCCTCAGCCTCCTGCACTGCAAAGTAAAAAAAAACCTCAAACCTAGCCACCTTCTTCTTGCAACCCAAGCCCTCCTTGAAGGACCTAGCTTGGCATGAACAAGTTGGACCGAGGGGGCTTTTTCCGTGCTGTAACACTCTATGACCCCCCCCCCCCCTCCATAACCAAACCATGTAAATCTCTCAGAGCAGGTGCCATTCTTGCCGCGCACGTAGATTGTGACAGAATAACCTGGTCTACAGGCAGGACACAAAGTTGGCGAGGTATCAGATTCACAGGGACATTGGCCACCCCCTCGCCTCTCAGAGTATTTTTTTCCCCTACATTCTTCCTCTATTTGCGAGGTCTCCCTTTAACTGAAACACTGCACTTGATCGCTCTCTACCGCAGGGATTTGCTCCCACATTATGTAATTGTTTAGAATTTACAGCATGGGAACAGGACCTTTCGGACCTTTCGCCCACCGAGTCCACGCCAACCATCGATCACCCGTAACCAATTTCTCATTTATCCCACTTTCGCATCTCACACACTAGTGGCAATTGACAGAAGTCAATGAACCCACAAACCTGTACGTCTTTGGAGGTTTGCTCCTCCGTTCTGCTGGTCACAATAATTATGAATTAACCGCCCCCCCCCCGGTCTTACGCACATGGAATTAGTTCTTCTATATACACGGTTAAAAGACCCATATCAGGTTTACCGCTTAATTTCCAATTCATCTCGCCCCCAATCCAAAAGAAAATCACTCCACAGTTGATTTTTAAAGAAAACGTGCCTTAAGGGGACTGCAAAGAGTTAATGTTTGCTACATACACTTCAGTAGTATATGTCTGTATATTTAATTCAAACATCAACATAAAATGGATTTGACACAAATGTTCACTGTCACCATTTTAATATGGTAGTAAAAACAGACGAGAAACATGTAGAGAGTTTATGATAATGTCGACATACAGTGACTTGCAAAAGTATTCATACCCCTTGAACTTTTGCACATTTAGTCACGTTACAACCACAAACGTAAATGTATTTTATTGGGATTTTATGTGATAGACCAACACAAAGTGGTGCATAATTGTGAAGTGGAAGGAAAATGATACATGGTTTTCAAATATTTTTACAAATAAAAAACTGAAAAGTGTGGCGTGCAAAAGTATTCAGCCCTCCTGAGTCAATACTTTGTAGAACTACCTTTCGCTGCAATTACAGCTGCAAGTCTTTTGGTGTATGTCTCTACCAGCTTTGCACATCTAGAGATTGAAATTGTTGCCCATTCTTCTTTGCAAAATAGCTCAAGCTCAGTCAGATTGGACGGAGAGCGTCTGTGAACAGCAATTTTCAAGTCTTGCCAGAGATTCTCAATTGGATTTAGGTCTGGGCTTTGACTGGGCCATTCTAACACATGAATATGCTTTGACCTAAACCATTCCATTGTAGCTCTGGCTGTATGTTTAGGGTCGGTGTCCTGCTGGAAGGTGAACCTCCGCCCCAGTCTCAAGTCTTTTGCAGACTCTAACAGGTTGTCTTCCAAGATTGCCCTGTATTTGGCTCCATCCATCTTCCCATCAACTCTGACCAGCTTCCCTGTCCCTGCTGAAGAAAAGCATCCCCACAGCATGATGCTGCCACCACCATGTTTCACAGTGGGGATGGTGTGTTCAGGGTGGTGTGCAGTGTTAGTTTTCCGCCACACATAGCGTTTTGCATTTAGGCCAAAAACTTCAATTTTGGTCTCATCTGACCAGAGCACCTTCCTCCACATGTTTGCTGTGTCCCCCACATGGCGTGGCAAACTGCAAACGGGACTTCTTATGGCTTTTTTCAACAATGGTTTTTCTTCTTGCCACTCTTCCATAAAGGCCTGATTTGTGGAGTGGACAGATTCTCCCACCTGAGCTGTGGATCTCTGCAGCTCCTCCAGAGTTACCATGGGCCTCTTGGCTGCTTCTCTAATCAATGCTCTTCTTGCCCGGCCTGTCAGTTTAGGTGGACGGCCATGTCTTGGTAGGTTTGCAGTTGTGCCATACTTTTTCCATTTTCGGATTATGGATTGAACAGTGCTCCGTGAGATGTTCAAAGCTTGGGATTTTTTTTATAACCTAACCCTGCTTTATACTTCTCCACAACTTCATCCCTGACCTGTCTGGTGTGTTCCTTGGGCTTCATGATGCTGTTTGTCCACTAATGTTCTCTAACAAACCTCTGAGGCCTTCACAGAACAGCTGTATTTATACTGAGATTAGATTACACACAAGTGGACTCTATTTACTAATTAGGTGACTTCTGAAGGCAATTGGTTGCACTGGATTTTATTTAGGGGTATCAGAGTAAAGGGGGCTGAATACTTTTGCACGCCACACTTTTCAGTTTTTTATTTGTAAAAAAAATTGAAAACCACGTATCATTTTCCTTCCACTTCACAATTATGCGCCACTTTGTGTTGGTCTATCACATAAAATCCCATTAAAATACATTTACGTTTGTGGTTGTAACGTGACAAAATGTGGAAAAGTTCAAGGGGTATGAATACTTTTGCAAGCCACTGTAGGTTAGTGAACGGCAGTCTTCTGTTTGAGTGATGTAAACCAACCTGTGCCCTGACAGGGTTTACACCAGGCACTTATCTATTCCATCCTACCATTGACCTATTATTTGAGGAAATTCACACCGCCACACATCACCATTGCAGGTCAACCTAATTTCAGTGTTTAGTTACAACAGGCAGATTACTTAAACAATCTTAAATATGGTCAGATAATTTATTAACCTGGGGCTGTAAGTGGAAACAAATGGAAAGTATATTTAGAACATAAACCCAGAAACATAATTGCTTTACCCAAAGAGTGACAAATGTTTGGAAAAATCCTGAAGGCAGAGAAGAGTCCAAATGAAATCATGATAGTTGTCGATTCACGAGTCACTAAGGTAAACGCACGGGCCACTACGTTCTTACAATGTGTTTAAATGTTTCAATTTTTAACTTCAAGAGTACAGTTTACTCGTGGAAAACTTTAAACATGTTTGAATTTTTTCAAGAGTTAACAAGTTTCACGGGTACCTGCCGTTAGCGCCATGAGTCGCTAAGTTGCGTCCACGAGATCCGACGTTCCCGTTGCGTTAATTGTACGTGATTACAACAAGTTAAATTTGTTTTAAACTCGGGGTACCTCGTGGGTCGGCTAGCACCGTGAGACAGGGGTTTTACTCCAACTTTTTGAAGTCTATCTTCGGTTTAAACCACCATCTGCAATACTTTCCTGCACAGCCTCAATTAGAGGTTACTGCAAATCACAACTCCTATTTAACACTCCGAATAAGGATATCATTTTATTTCTAGATGATAGGGGTATCTAGAAGATTCTAGATAAGTAGGAACAAATGCATTATCACATTCCCATAGCAACAGAGTTTACAGAAGTAATAAATATTATTATTTACAAATACATTGTTTCCACTAGATCCACTAGGGGCGCTGCCCTGGCAGCAGCCTCTACCTACAGCCTGTCCGTCATTTCCATCTTTTTTATTATTTTTAGTTAGTCTAAAGTCTGTTTTAGGGGGAAACTTTTACTTTTCTATGTGGGGGAGGGGGGCAGGGTAAGGGGGAAACCGTTTCCCAGTCTCTTCCTGGCGGGGATGCGACTATTTCTCCGAGTCGCGTCCTCGCCCCCCACCTCGCGGCCTACCAGCTGGATCGGAGCGGCCTTTCCTGCCGGGGACCGGGATCCGGACCAGGGCTACTACAGCGGCGGCGCAGCGCTGGAGTCTCCGCGGAGCGGGCGATGCCTACCTGGGTCGCCGTTTGGACCTCCGGAGCGTTGGGCTGTTGCTCCAACATCGTGGAGCTCTGGTGCGGAGAGCTTCCAATGCGGGCGGCGCTGAACAACATCGTGGAGACCTGGGGCGCCTTGCAGAGGGCCTACAGCAGTAGTCTCCACCCGGCGCGGCCTGCGGACTTTGGAAGCCGCCGACTCCGGTAGGAGGGGGCCGACTCTGGTGTCGACGCCGCTGAGGACGTCCCGCAGCCCCGACGTCGGACTGGTATCATCCTGGCGAGCGGTCCTGGACATCGGGCCGCCCGTAGCTGCAACTGCGGAGGGCTTGGGGAGACCCTGACCACGGGGAACAGTGGAGGAAGAGACTGACTTTGGTGCCTTCCCACACAGTGGGAAACTTTGGTTCTGCTGTGTGGGGATGTTTTGTGTTGAATTCTATAGTGTGTTGAGTCCTGTTTATTTTTATTGTATGGCTGTATGGGAATTCATTTCACTGTGCCATCTGGCACACGTGACAATTAAATTTATCTTGTATCTTGTATCTTGTATCCTTTTATGGGCTGCTAAAGTAGACTCTGCCAATGTAAGTCCATTGGTAGAGTCCAGGAACCAAGACTTAAATAAAAAAATATACACTTTTAATTCAGTGCAGCAGACGAGGACACCATGTGCTCACTACAATTTCCTGACCTGTGTGAAAATATTTTATTTGGAACAGTCAGAATGAAATGGAAATAAAAATAAAAATGCTGTAAACAATTAACATTGAACAATATAATGCAAGAACAGGTCATTTGACCCCCAATGTCTGTGCGGAACATAATGTCAAGGTAAATTAATCCTCTCTGCCTGCACATGACCCATATCCCTCCATTCCCTGCAGATCTTCCCTCAGTCTCTAATGTTTCAGCCAAAACAATCCAAAAAGCTCCACTTTCTCCTTCTAACCACATAGCATTTTGGTAAACATCTTCTGCACTCTCTCCAAAGATCCTTCCTGTAATCAGGCAATTGGAACTGCACATAATATTCCAAATACAGCCTAACCAAAGTCCTATAAAGCTGTAACATGACTGCCTGACTCTTATACTCAATTCCCTGACCAATAAAGGCAAGTGTACAATTCACATTCTTTACCATTCTATCTACTCGTGTTGCTGCTTTGAGGGAGTTATGGACTTGAACCACAAGATTCCACTGTACATCAATACTGTTGAGGGTTTTGACATGAATTGTATATTTTCCCTTTATATTCAATTTCTCAAAGTGCAACACCTCATACTTGCTGTGGTTAAACTCCATCTGCCATTTATCCACCTATTTCTGTAGCTGATCTATATTCACTGTATTTTTTTTATAGCCTCTGTCACTGTCTGCAACTCCACCAAATTTGGAATAATGGATGTATCATATAAAGGGAGGTTTATTACATGGGTTAATTCTCTGTCCTTCAGAGTTTATAGAATGTGCTAACCTTACTGAATAAAACAAGATTTAACAGAGTAGATTTGGAGGCATCTAATCCCAGGCTTATAAGTCTCGTACGATGTCACATTCTCAAAATAAGGGTAATTTAAGTCAAAATGAAAAATATCTTCATTCAGAAGCGGAGAATATTTTAAATTCTCCCCTTCTGAGGGCTGTGGACAGCCAGTCAATGATTCTCCTCAAAATAAAGATCAAGAAAAGAACACAAAAAAGAGGAAGATATTTTTGGATATTACAGGAATCAAGGGAAACGGGGATAGGGAAGAAAAATAGTAGAAGAGATATGAAGTAAAAGATCTACTATGTCTTGTTGAATGGCAGAAGAGGTGTGAGAGAGCAAATAGCGTAATTCCTTTGTCCTCACATTGTTATGTGGCTCCAGTTACTCCAATGTAACTGTGCAGACAAGCTCCCTTCCTCCAAGAGACTCAAGAGACTACAAATGCTAGAATCAGGTTTTATTTTAAACTGCTGGACAGAATCAGTGGGCCAGGCAGCATCTGTGGAGGGAAATAGACAATTTTCAAAGAAGTTCAGAAAAAGGTTTCCACCGAAAACTCCAGCAATTTGATTTTTGCTCCCTTCTTCCTGAAATATTCTCCTTTGATCCTTTACGTCTTCATAAAGTGCATTGTCAAATTGAATGAAATACTCAGGTCCTGACCAATGTGTTATAAAGAGATTCAACTTGAATAACAATAGAGTGGATAGTGGATGTGTAGAGGATGTTTCCACTAGTGGGAGAGTCTAGCACTGGAGGTCATAGCCTCTAGCCTTTGCCACAGAAGGCTGTGGGGGACATGTTAGTGGATATTTTTAAGGCAGAGATAGATTCTTGATTAGTACGGGTGTCAGAGGTTATGGGGAGAAAGCAGAATTGGGTTAGGAGGGATAGATCAGCCATGATCGAATGGCGGAGTAGACTTGATGGGACGAATGGCCTACTACTGCTCCTATAATTTATGATCTTAAGAACTTGAACTCAGTGTCTCCATGAATTAAGCCCATGACCCCGTGTGCATTACTAATTGCACCATCAACACATCCTAACTCTTTTAATGATTAAACATACAAACACCCCAGTTCCTGTGTACCTACAGTGCTGTGCTATATAGCCAATATTATTTCTCCTCTTTGACAATGTATCGTTTTGCATGTTTCTGTATTAAATTTAGTTTTCCATTTACCTGCACAACCTGGCAGTTCATTTAAGTTTTCACCACGTTACTGTTTACAGCACCTCCAGATTTGATGCTATCTGCAAATGTTGAAATGTTATCCTGCATGGTCCTATCAAAGTCATAGATATATGGAAAGAAAATGTGGTTCAAGCATTAAACCTTAAGAAGCTTATCATCTAAAGTGGCCTCCAGTCTAAAAAAAACATAATTTTCTATTTTCTGTCCTTGAACTAATTTTTATCCATTCTGACACAGAGACGTCTTTGTTTCATGGTGTTTAGTTTTGTTATCCAGCCTCTTGTGTGGAGCTGTGTCAAATGGCCTCTAAAATTAATATTGGCAGCCTCTACTGCGTTCCCTTAATCATCATTCTCAGCTACCTCATCCCAAAAAGTACGCTTAGTCGAATATCATTTCTGTTTAACTAATCTGTGCAGGCTCTCCTTTCTGAACTAAAACTTATTCTATTAACATCTTCCCTGATTATTGCTTCCAAATGTTTGATCACCGCCAGAAAAAATGATGGGCCAATGCAGAGTGACAAAGTGTTTTGTTTATTTTTCCTTGGTAAGTTTGATTTATTAGTAGCTGAATAACAAAGTCAATATACCACACACGTTTGCTGCATTGTATTTGTTGAGGAGGTACTGGAGGAAAAATATGCTGCATGTATATGTTACATACATTTTTAAAATGGAGTTGAGGTGCCAATTGAATTGAGCGGAGTTGAGGTGCCAAAGGAAACAATCCCCTTTATATCAATGGGACGAAGGTGGGAAGGGTCAAAAACTTCAAATTCCTGGGCGTGCATATTTCCGAAGATCTTTCCTGGTCCCAGCACACTGATCCAATTATAAACAAAGCACATCAGCGTCTCTACCTCCTGAAAAGATTACAGAGAGTCGGTATGTCAAAGAGGACTCTCTCGAACTTCTACAGGTGCACAGAAGAGAGCATGCTGAGTGATTGCATCGTGACTTGGTTCGGCAACTTGTATATCCAGGAGCAGAAAAGAATGCAGAAAGTTGTGCCCACTACGCAGTCCATCATCGGTTCTGACCTCCCCACCATCGAAGGGATCTATCGCAGTCGCTGCCTCAAAAAGGCTGCCAACATCATCAAGGACCCACACCATCCTGGCTACAAATTCATCTCTTCCCCACAGCCATCAGGCTATTAAACTCACCATCAAACAAACTTTGAACTATAACAGTCTATTGCACTTTATCTATTTATTTATTGTGTATATATGGTCTATGCTATATAGACACACTGAACTGTTCTGTATTTATGCTTACAATACTCTGTTGTGCTGCATCAAGCAAGAATTTCATTGTCCTATCTGGGACACATGCCAATAAATTCTCTTGACATGGCTTGAATAAATTTAGCGTTCCATATAATCATATAACCATATAACAATTACAGCACGGAAACAGGCCATCTCGGCCATTCTAGTCCATGCAGAACACTTATTCTCCCCTAGTCCCATCTACCTGCACTCAGACCATAACCCTCCATTCCTTTCCCGTCCATATAACTATCCAATTTATTTTTAAATGATAAAATCGAACCTGCCTCCACCACCTTCACTGGAAGCTCATTCCGCACAGCCACCACTCTCTGAGTAACGAAGTTCCCCCTTATGTTACCCCTAAACTTCTGTCCCTTAATTCTCCAGTCATGTCCTCTTGTTTGAATCTTCCCTACTCTCAGTGGGAAAAGCTTATCCACGTCAATTCTGTCTATCCGTCTCATCATTTTAAAGACCTCTATCAAGTCCCCCCTTAACCTTCTGCGCTCCAAAGAATAAAGACCTAACTTGTTCAACCTTTCTCTGTAACTTAGTTGCTGAAACCCAGGCAACATTCTAGTAAATCTCCTCTGAACTCTCTCTATTTTGTTGACATCCTATAATTAGGCGACCAAAATTGTACACCATACTGCAGAATTGGCCTCACCAATGCCTTGTACAATTTTAACATTACATCCCAACTTCTATACTCAATGCTCTGGTTTATAAAGGCCAGCACACCAAAAGCTTTCTTTACCACCCTATCTACATGAGATTCCACCTTCAGGGAACTGTGCACAGTTATTCCGAGATCCCTCTATTTAACTGCATTCCTCAATTCCCTACCATTTACATGAACGTCCTATTTTGATTTGTCCTGCCAAGATGTAGCAGCTCACACTTATCAGCATTAAACTCCATCTGCCATCTTTCAGCCCACTCTTCCAAATGGCCCAAATCTCTCAGTAGACTTTGAAAATCTACTTCATTATCCACAACACCACCTATCTTAGTATCATCTGCATACTTACTAATCCAATTTACCACACCATCATCCAGATCATTGATGTACATGACAAACAACAGTGGACCCAACACAGATCCCTATGGCACCCCACTAGTCACTGGCCTCCAACCTGGCAAACAGCCATCCACCATTACTCTCTGGCATCTCCCATTCAGCCACTGTTGAATCCATCTTGCTACTCCACCATTAATACCCAACAATCGAACCTTCTTAACCAACCTTCCATGAGGAACCTTGTCAAAGGCCTTACTGAAGTCCATATATACAACATCCACTGCTTTACCCTCATCAATTTCCCGAGTAACCTCTTCAAAAAATTCAAGAAGATTAGTCAAACATGACCTTCCAGGCACAAATCCATGTTGACTGTTCCTAATCAGACCCTGTTTATCCAGATGCTTAAATATATTATCTCTAACTATCCTTTCCATTAATTTGCCCACCACTGACGTCAAACTAACAGGTCTATAATTGCTAGGTTTACTCTTAGAACCCTTTTTAAACAATGGAACAACATGCGCAGTACGCCAATCCTCCGGAACTATTCCCGTTTCTAATGACATTTGAAATATTTCTGTCATAGCCCCTGCTATTTCTACACTAACTTCCCTCAATGTCCTAGGGAATATCCTGTCCGGACCTGGAAACTTATCCACTTTTATATTTTTCAAAAGTGTCAGTACTTCCTCTTCTTTGAATCTCATAGTTTCCATAGCTACTCTACTTGTTTCCCTTACCTCACATAATTCAATATCCTTCTCCTTGGTGAATACCAAAGAAAATAAATTGTTCAATATCTCCCCCATCTCTTTTGGCTCTGCAGTCCACTCTCTAATGGACCAATTTTATCCCTCGTTATCCTTTTGCTATTAATATAGCTGTCGAAACCCTTTGGATTTACTTTCACCTTACTTGCCAAAGCAACCTCATACCTTCTTTTAGCACTTCTAATTTCTTTCTTAAGATTCTTTTTACATTCTTTATACTCCTCAAGCACCTCATGTACTCCATGTTGCCTATAATTATTGTAGATCTCTCTCTTTTTCCGAACCGTGTCCAATTTCCCTTGAAAACCATGGCTCTTTCCAATTGTTACTATTTCCTTTCAACCGAACAGGGACATAAAGATTCTGTACTCTTAAAATTTCACCTTTAAATGTCCTTCATTTCTCTTCCACATCTTTCCCATAAAACAAAATGTCCCAATTCACTCCTTTTAAAATTCACTCCTTGGAAAATGGTGGCACACCTGAATGCAGCGGCTCTCTCCCCCGTGTGGATGCTATTGTTTTTGTCTGTTTTGTCTGTTTTGTCCGTTTGTCTGTGGACCTGCGACTCGAAATACTAATAAGTGTACATACGTGTCAATGGTTGTCGTGTTTAACCGGAGGAGATGTAATTGAATTTCGTTGCACAGTATTGTGCAATGATAATAAACGTATTCAATCATTCACTCATTAATTCATTCATTCATTTATTTTAAATCCTTTCGCATCTCCTCAAAGTTAGCCTTTCTCCAATCAAAAATCTCAACCCTAGGTCCAGTTCTGACCCTCTCCATAATTATATTGAAACTAATGGTATTGTGTTCACTGGACCTGAACTGTTCCCCAACACATACCTCTGCCACCTGACCTGTCTCATTTCCAGCACCACCCCTTCTCTAATAGGTACCTCTATGTATCGCTGCAAAAAACTATCCTGCACACATTTTACAAATTCCAAACCATCCAGCCCATTTACAGTATGTGTTTCCCAGTCTATGCGTGGAAAATTGAAATCTCCCACAATCACAACCTTGTGCTTACTACTAATATCTGCAATTTCCTTACATATTTGCTCTTCCAATTCTCACTCCCCATTTGGCGATCTATAATACACCCCTATAAGTGTTGCTGCACCTTTCCCACTTCTCAGTTCCACCCAAATAGCCTCCCTTGACGAGCCCTCTAATCTATCCTGCCAAAGCACTGCTGTAATATCTTCCCTGACAAGCAATGCAACACCTCCACCTCTTGCCCCTCCAATTCTATCACACCTGAAGCATTTATTTAGTTTCCAATCACAGCCCTTCTGCAACCATGTTTCACTGATCGCCACAACATCATACTTCCAGGTGTCAATCCAGGCTCTAAGCTCATCCACCTTTCTTACAATGCTCCTAGCATTAAAATATACACATTTAAGAAACCCACCCCCTCTTATTCTCTGTTTATTATCTTTTTCTTCTTTCTCCCCTAGATTTTGGGTCCGAGTGCTTCCCTTCTCTGCCTCCTGCCTCACACACTGACTGCTAGCTTTCCCTATTTGAGTCCCTCCCCCCAACCATTCTAGTTTAAAGTCTCCCCAGTAGCCTTTGCAAATCTCCCCGCCAGGATATTGGTCCCCCTCGGGTTCAAGTGCAACCCGTCCTTTCTGTACAGGTCACACCTTCCCCAAAAGAAGTCCCAATGATCCAGAAACTTGAATCCATGCCCTCTGCACCAGTCCCTCATCCACTCATTTATCCTCCACCTCGCTCCATTCCTACTCTCACTGTCACGTGGCACAGGCAGTAATCCTGAGATTGTTACCTTTGCGGTCCTTCTCCTTAACTCTCTTCCTAACTCCCTAAATTCTCCTTTCAGAACCTCTTCTCTTTTTCTACCTATGTCGTTGATACCTATATGTACCACGACCTCAGGCTCCTCTCCCTCCCATTTCAGGATATCTTGAACACGTTCAGACACATCCCTGACCCTGGCACCAGGGAGGCAAACTACCATCCGGGTCTCCTGACTGCGTCCACAGAATCGCCTATCCGATCCCCTGACTATAGAGTCCCCTATTACTATTGTCCTCCTCTTCTTTTCCTTACCCTTCTGAGCAACAGAGTCGGTCTTTGTGCCGGAGGCCCGGCCGCTGTCGCTGCCCCCAGGTAGGCTGTCTCCCCAACCGTACTCAAACATGAGTACTTATTTTCAAGGTGTACAGCCACTAGGGTACTCACTAGTCCCTGCCACTGCGCATTGCCCTTCCTAACTGTGACGCAGTTGTCTGCCTCCCGTGGTCTTGGAGTGACCTCCTCTCTGTAACTCCTCTCAATGACTTCCTCGCTCTCCCTGACCAGACAGAGGTCATCGAGTTGCTGCTCCAGGTTCCTAACATTGTCCCTTAGGAGCCCCATCTCGACGCACCTGGCGCAGATGTGGACGTCTGGAGGGCACTCAGACTCCATGACCTCCCACATCTCAGAATCAGAATCAGAATCAGAATCAATTTAATTGTCATTTGGACCCCTGGAGGTCCAAACGAAATGCCGTTTCTGCAGCCATACATTACACACAAATAGACCCCAGACACAACATAATTACATTTAACATAAACATCCATCACATAGCTGTGATGGAAGGCCAAATAAACTTCTCTCTCCACTGCACTCTCCCCCCCCCGATGTCAGAGTCAAAGTCATAGCCCCCGGCTGGCGATGGCGATTGTCCCGCGGCCATTAAAGCCACGCTGGGTGGTGCGAGGTCGCACACCGGGTCTTGATGTTGGAGCCCCCGGTGTGCGCTCGCAGAGTCCGCGGCCATTCCAGCCGCGCGGGGCAGTGGTGTCAGGCCCCGCTCCAGGAGCTCTTCGACCCCGCAACTCGGGCGGGAGAAGTCGCCACCGCAGAAGCCCCGAAAAGCGGTCTCCCCCCAGGGAGCCGTGGGCTCCCGGCGCCGTCGTCCACAGACCTGTAGAGAGCCTCCGACTCTCCGGTAGCAGCAGCAGCAGCAGCAGCAGCAGCAGCAGCGCTCCTCCACCTCTCCAGACTCGGCCAGCTCCACGACGGCAACGGTGAGTTGACACCTGAGTCCCCGGTCTCTTCCTGTTGGAGGCCGCTCCTCGTTGCGGCCTCAACGACGACTGAGACCCGACGAGAAAAGGTCGGGTCTCCAGTGCAGGGAGAGATTCAAAAAGTTCCCCCCCCCCCCCCCTCCCACCCCACCCCCACCCCCCCACACACACACCCCAACATAAAATAACAAACACTACATAAAAACACAGACAAAAATAATAAAAATGCGGACAGGCTGCAGAGGCCGCTGCTGGCCAGAGCCACGCCGCCTACCGGAGGGACAGTAAACTGCCCTGGCCCTCATTCTCCCCCCCTTATTCTGGATACAATACAAAGCCTTACCCGGGATACAAGCCAATCAGCTGCTTTCTCTAGTCCGTTCGACCAATCAGCGGCTTCCTCAAGCCCACTTAATTTGAAGTGTGATCTGCGAATGGAACGTTGCAGATTTTGGCTCCTCCCTCACCAACGGCTCCTGGGCCTCTGTTGAAACAAGCCCCGCGATGAGATTTTACACTCATCGCTCGGACGTCGCTCCTCCCTCACCAACGGCTCCTGGGCCTCTTCCATGTTGATTGAAGTGTCCAAACTAGTTATTCATTATCCTCTACATCCAAAAGCTCTAAAGTTTGTTAATAGTGTCCAACTGATCACTTGCATCAGATAGTTGCAGCAGGAGTTAAAACTGGCATGTAACAAAGGTAATGCCACTATGGTGATGGGGAATTTCAACATGCAGGTAGACTGAGAAAATTAGGTTGGTTCAGGACCCCAAGAAAGAGAGTTTGTAGAGTGCCTTCTAGATGGATTCTTAGAGCAGCTTCTAATGGAACCGACCAGAGAAAATGCAATTCTGGATTTAGTGTCTGATGAACCAGATTTGATAAGAGAACTCGAGGTAAAGTAACTGCTTGGAGGTAGTGATTATATGATTAATTTTAATCTGCAATTTGAGAAGGAGAAGGCTAAATCGGAAGTGTCAGTGATGCAGTTGAACAAAGGGGACTATGAAGGCATGAGACAGGAGCTGGTCAAGGTAGATTGGAAAGGGATCCTAGCAGGAATGACAGTGGAACAGCAATAGCAGGAATTTCTGGGCATAATCCGGAAGACGCAGGATCATTTCATTCCAAAAAGGCAGAAAGATTATAAGGGGAGTAGGAGGCAACCATGGCTGACAAGAGAAGTTAGGGATAGAATAAAACTAAAAGAAAAGACGTATAACACAGCAAAGAGTAGCCAGAAGTCAGAGGATTGGGAAACTTTCAGAGGACAACAGAAGGAAACAAAATGGGCAATACGGGCTGAAAAGATAAAGCACGAGGAGAAGCTAGCCATTAATATAAAGAAGGACAGTAAAAGCTTCTTTAGATATGTTAAGGGAAGAAGAGTAGCAAAGTCAAATGTGGGTCAATTGAAGGCAGACACAGTTGAAATTATTATGGGTAACAAGGAAATGGCAGAAGAATTGAACAGGTATTTCGGATCTGTCTTCACTAAGGAAGACACAAACAATCTTCCAGATGTACTGGAGGACAGAGGATCTAAGGGGGTAGAGTAACTGAAATAAAATTTCATTTGGCAAGAAATAGTATTGGGTAGGCTAATGGGATAGAAGGATGATAAACCCCCTGGGCCGGATGGTCTGCATCTCAGGGTCCTCAAGGAGGTGGCTCTAGAACTAGTGGATGCATTGGTGATAATTTTGTCATGTTCAATCGATTCAGGATCAGTTCCTGTGGATTGGAGGATAGCTAATGTTATCCCACTTTTCAAGAAAGGAGCGAGGGAGAAAACAGGGAATTACGGACCAATAGACAATAGACAATAGGTGCAGGAGTAGGCCATTTGGTCCTTCGAGCCAGCTCAGCCTTTCAATGTGATCATGGCTGATCATCCCCAATCAGTACCCCGTCGCTGCCTTCTCCCCATATCCCCTGATTCCGCTATTTATAAGAGCCCTATCTAGCTCCCTCTTAAAAGCATCCAAAGAACCTGCCTCCACCGCCCTCTGTGACAGAGAATTCCACACTCACCACTCTCTGTGAGAAAAAGTGTTCCTCGTCTCCGTTCTAAATGGCTTACTCCTTATTCTTAAACTGTGGTCCCTGGTTCTGGGCTCCCCCAACATCGGGAACATGTTTCCTGCCTCTAGCGTGTCCAAGCCCTTAACAATGTTTTATGTTTCAATGAGATCCTCTCCCATCCTTCTAAACTCCAGAGTTTACAAGCCCAGCTGCTCCATTCTCTCAGCATATGACAATCCCGCCATCCCAGGAATTAACCTTGTAAACCTACGCTGCACTCCCTCATTAGCAAGAATGTCCTTCCTCAAATTAGGGGACCAAAACTGCATACACTACTCCAGGTGTGGTCTCACTAGGGCTCTAGCCAACTGCAGAAGGACCTCTTTGCTCCTATATTCGATTCCTCTTGTTATAAAGGCCATCATGCCATTCACTTTCTTCACTGCCTTCTGTACCTGCATGCTTACTTTCATAGATTGATGTACAAGGACCTCCAGATCCTGTTGTACTTCCCCTTTTCCAAACTTGACACCATTTAGATAGTAGCCTGACTTCGGTGGTGGGAAGGATGCTGGAGTCAATTATGAAAGAGGTAATAATGGGGCATTTGGATAGCAGTAAAAGGATTAGCCCAAGTTAACATGGATTTATGAAAGGGAAATCATGCTTGACTAATCTTCTGGAATTTTTTGAGGATGTGACAAGTAAAATGGATGAAGGGGTGCCAGTGTATCTAGTAGTGTATCTAGACTTTCAGAAAGCCTTTGATAAGGTCCCGCATGGGAGACTGGTGACTAAAATTAGAGCACATAGTATTGGGGGTAGGGTGTTGACATGGATAGAAAATTGGTTGGCAGACAGAAAGCAAAGAGTAGGAGTGAACAGGTGGCAGGCAGTGGCTAGTGGAGCACCGCAAGGCTCGGTGTTGTGACTGCAACTGTTTACCATATATATATTAATGATTTGGAAGAGGGAATTAGGAGCAACACTAGCAGGTTTGCAGATGACACAAAGCTGGGTGGCAGTGTGAACTGTGAAGAGGATGTTAGGAGGTTGCAGGGTGACCTGGACAGGTTGAGTGAGTGGGCAGATGCATGTCAGATGCAGTATGATATAGATAAATGTGAGGTTATCCACTTTGGCGGCAAAAACAAGGGGGCAGATTATTATCTCAATGGGGTTAGGTTAGGTAAGGGGGAGGTGCAGCGAGACCTGGTTGTCCTTGTACACCAGCCACTGAAAGTTGGCGTGCAGGTACAGCAGGCAGTGAAGAAAGCTAATGGAATGTTGGCCTTCATAACAAGAGGATTTCAGTATAGGACTAAAGAGGTTCTTCTGCAGTTGTATAGGGCTCTGGTAAGACCACATCTGGAGTATTTTGTACAGTTTCTGTCTCCTAATTTGAGGAAGGACATCTTTGTGATTGAGGCAGTGCAGCATAGATTCACAAGATTGATCCCTGGGATGGCGGGACTGTCATATGAGGAAAGATTGAAAAGACTAGGCTTGTATTCACTAGAGTTTAGAAGGATGAGGGGGATCTTATAGAAACATGTACAATTATAAAAGGACTGGACAAGCTAGATGCAGGAAAAATATTCCCAATGCTGAGCAAGTCCAGAACCAGGGGCCACAGTCTTAGAATAAAGGGAAGGCCATTTAAGACAAAGAAATGAATAGCCTCCTCCTGCACCTATTTTCTATGTTTCTATAGAATAGATTTGAATCAATTGTACAATACAATACAATACAATACAATACGGTTTATTTGTCACATTGCACATAAAGTGCAAGTGAAATGAATATGTCAGCAGCGGTACAATTATAAAGAACACACACAAAAACACAATAAAAATGTAACATAAACATCCACCACAGCATTCATCACTGTGGTGGAAGGCACACAATTTGGCCAGTCCTCCTCCATTGTCTGTCCCGCAATGCTAATTTTGGGCAAAAAAATAGTATTTTTGGAAACTTCGCACTTTAAGTCAAATCACGCCTAGTTTACTGTTGTATGCATTAGTGTGGTAAGATATTTGTACAATATAGCAACCAATAAAGCAGCCAAACAGTTACTCTACATGGAGCAATAGTAAAGAATTCCTGGATCCAATCTTAAAATTTAAATTCAGAATGGGACATTTCAAAGATATTGAGGAAAGGTAAGGCTTTATTTATAGCTACAATATGTTTTACTGAAGAACCACACATTTAGAATTGATGTTATAACAGAGGTAATGTTATTCACATGAAGCAAATATTATGAAGGGCCAGCAGCCTAAAATAATTAATGGTGTTGGGAGATGCGTGAGTAGAATGAACTAAAGAATAGGAGGCTGTAAACATTGGAAAGATCCAAAGATCTTTGGTTTTGGTTTGAACAAGAATACTATTTATAGTAAAAACTTGGGCAGTGTGCAATTTATACAATTTACTGATGACATGAAAATAGGTGTAAGGGCAGACTGTGTGAGCAGCTGAAATTTTGAGAAAAGGAGTTTAATGCAGGATAGAGTGAGGCCATGTACTCAGTGAGCAAAATAAAAAGGAGAGATGGCAACCAAAGTACAGGAGGATCTAGATATTCCTTTGCAAGAAATTCAAAATGTTACATGCAGGCTTACCAAATATGCCCCCCCCCCCCCAGCTGCTTGCACTGAGAGAAGAAGGCAGCCCCCCCCCCCCCCCCCCAGCTGCTGCTTGCTCTGAGCAAGCTCAGGCTGCCCCCACACCGCCCCTGGTTTGCACAGCCTGCCAGGCTACTTACAGTGAGCTCTGGCTGCCCCTAGAGTCTGAAGAAGTGTCTTGACTATACATCACCTATCCATGTTCTATAGAAATGCTGCCGAACCTGCTGACCTGCTCCAGCATTTTGTGTCCTTTTATGTATTAACCAGCAACTGCAATTGTTTGTTTCTACTGCATACATTGATAGTACCTTACTCGGTAATAGCAGACAATCGGCAATAATTTCCCCTATTCCCCCCTATGTTCTATTGTAACGAGGATTTACTGTAGCTGGAAAGCAAATTACATGCTGGCATTCATCATAAGGGGTTAGAGTTTACAAATGAATAAGCATCGGTACAATGATACAGGATATTGTTGAGGCCGCACCTGGAGTACTGCATTCAGTTTAGAACATATAGTAGAATATAGAACAGCACAGCACAGAAACATGCTTCTGATGTACAAATATGATGCTAAATTAAACTAATCTCTGATCCCTGCACATTATCCACATGCCCCCATTCCTTGCATTTTTCATGTGCCTATTTAAAAGTCCATTAAACACTATTATCTTATCTGCCTCCACCTCCACCCCCACTCCTTGCAGCACATACCAAGCACTCCCATTTTCTGTGTAAAAAACATGGCTGCACAGCTCCTAGGAACTTTCTCCCATTCACCTTAAAGCTCTGCACCCTAGTTGACATTTCTATCCTGGGAAAAATATTCTGTCTATCCTATCTATGCCTCTCATAATTTTTTTCAACATCTCTCAGATCTTCCCTCTGCCACTGATGCTTCAAAGAAAACAATCCAAGTTTGTTCAACCTCTCCATATGGCTAATACCCCTTAATAAAGGCAGTACCCTGGTAAACCTCTTCTGCACACTCTTTAAAGCCTCCACATCCTGTAATGGGGTGACCAGACTGTTTCCAATGCTCTTAATGTGGCTTAACTCAATGTTTTAAAAAGCTGCAACATGACTTTCTAACACATACAAGAGCAGCTAACCGATGAAGATAAGCCATATGCCTTCTTTACCGCTCTACTTTTGTTGGACTAGGACTCCAAGATCCCTCTGTACATCAATGCTCTCAAGCAACCTCTCCTTAACTGTGTACTTTGATCCTACATTTGACCTCCCAAAGTGCAACATCTCACACTTGCCCAGATTGAACTCCATCTGCCATTTCTTCATCCATATCTGTAGCTGATCTATATCTTGCTGCACCCTTTGACAGGCTTCACTGTTCACATCTCTATAAATTTTGATACCATCTACAAACTTACTAGCCAACCCATCTAGAAATCATTTATATATATATCACAAAGAACAAAGATCCCAGCTCACTTGCCTGCGCAAAAGCAGTGGTTACAGACTTCCAGCCAGATTATCACCCTTCCACCACTACCCTCGTCTGCAATGGTTAAGGTAACCTTGAATCCAAACTGCCGAGTCACCGTCCATCCCATGCAACTTAAACTTCTAGATCAGTCTAAGATGTGGTACCTTGTTAAATTCCTCACTAAAGTCCATCTGGACAACATCCACTGCCCTACCATCATAAATTAACGTTGTTACCTCAAATTACCCAGTCAAGTTTGTAAGACACAAGCTGCTCCATACAGGCTGTCGTAATTAGACAATTTCTATGTGTTTCCCTTACTTAAAAAAAGGAAATACTAACATCAGCAGCAGACCCGAATAGATTAGTTGAATTAATTCCTGGGTCGAAAGGGTTGTCCTGTCAAGAGCAGCTAAAAACTTTGGATGTATATTCTTTAAAGTTTAGAAGAATAGCTGTTGATTAAGGAATCATGTGGAACTAGCACACATGAGGAGTTAAGGCCTGGGGCAGATCAGCCCTGATTGTACTGAATGACAAGGCAGGCTGAGAGCCTACTCCTGCTAATAAATGTTTGTTGAGAAGTCTATCTATACAGCATTCAAAAATGTTACAGTACCATAATTTCTTTGAATGAAACAGAAATTGTTTGTCACTGCAGGAGTGATGACAATAGCCAGGCTTCTTCCATCTTGCACTATTTAATCCCATAGCACTCCAGAGAAACTTAATCAAAGAATATTAAAACCAATAGAAGCTGTAGCGGCAGTTTTTACAACGTCTCAAAGTCCAACCTTCAATAGCCACTAATTTGTTGGGTATGATAAGAAAAGTGGTCTCACGCACTCCACGACACATTTGAAACAGCAAAGATGAATTAAGAAGTCGATGGGGGTGCTGCGAGTCGGCTGCCCTGTCAGCAGCGCGTTCGTTATTTCGACTTTTTTGTTTTTTTTGGTGTGTCTAATGTTAGTTTAGATGTGTCTTGGTGTGTCTTGTGTGGGTGGTGGTGGGGAGGGGAAAGAGGGAAACCGTTTTCGGTCGCCTCCTCCACGGAGAGGGGACTTTTTCCATGTTGTCTCCCTCATGGCCTAACAGCTTGGATTAGTGCGGCCTTCCCCAGAGTTGGGCCCGGAGCATCAGCAGCAGGCACAGCATGGGCTTTTCCATCGCTGAGTGGGGGTGAACCCTTGCTGGGGGTCGCCAGAGAGGCGTGCTCCGATCGCTGGCCTGGTGATTTTGGCACCGTGGGGGCTTTGGTCCGCAGAGCTTCTAGCCGCGGGCATGGCGTGGACTTACTATCCAGAGTCTGGGATCCCTTGCCGGGGATCACCGGAGAAGAGCTCCGACCACCGGCCTGCAGCCTATAACATCCTGAAGCCACGGTCTCCGGTAGGGAAGTGCCGATTCGGGACCTCCAAGCTGCGGAGTGTGTTTGACCGTCCCGACGTCAGAGTTTTGATCATCCCGATGAGAGGGCCTGTACATCGGGTCGTCCATATCCGCAACTCCAGAGGGTTTATGACCCCGACCACGGGTGAACAAAGAAGGAGGACTGGCTGAACTTTGTTGCCTTCCACCACAGTGAAGAATGCTGTGGTGGATATTTGTGTTAAATTTTATTGTGTACTAGACCAAGTGCAGAGTGCAGTGGGTCTGTTCCCCAAACATGCAGTTGTGGGGGGGGGGGAGGCGGCATGCAGCGTCACACACTAACTATCCACCGCCCCAGCAGTCACGCTAATTACCCCCCTTGATATTATATTAATATTATTAATTTGCTCCTTTTACCCCATAACCACCCTATCTACTGACGCATAGCCCCCAACTTGCAGTCTGATCTAGAGGGGGAGGGGGGGGGGGGCGTGGGGGTAGAGAGTGAGGGTAGAGAGAGAAGGGGCAGAGACAAAGAGAAAGAGACAGAGACACAGAGAGATGGGCAAGAGGGATAGTGGGATGGAGAGGAGGAGAAGAGGAGGGAGGGTGGGTGAGGGGGGAAAGGTGGGGAGGAGGGGAGGAGAGAGAGAGGGTGAGAGTGAGGGGGAGAGAGAGTAGGTGCTGATAGAGAGGGGGGTGAAGTGGGGAGCAGGGGGAGAGGGAGGGAGGGTGGAGGGAAGAGGGTAGGCGGTGTGGAGGGGAGGGGGGTTTAGGGGAGGGAAGGAGGGTGGGGGAGGGGATGGAGGGGGGAGGAAGTTAGAGAGAGAGAGAGAGAGAGGGGGGAGAGGAGGAGAGAGGGGGAGAGGAGGAGGGAGGGGGGAGAGGAGGAGGGGGGGGAGGAGGGAGAAGGGGAGGGGGAGAGGAGGAGGGGGGGGAGGAGAGGGGGAGGAGAGGAGAGGGGGGGAGAGGAGAGGGGAGGAGAGGAGAGGGGGGGAGAGAGATGAGAGGAAGAGGGGAAAGGGAGGAGAGAGAGAGGGGGGGGGGGGGGGGGGGAGGGAGGGAGGGAGGGAGGGAGGGAGAGAGAGAATGCCTTTTTACTTCAACCCATCCAAACAACCATTTGCAGGCAGTGCTTTTTTACTTCATCAAACTAACTATATATTCATTTTCAAACCAAATTAAGGGTACTCACAGTGCTGTAGACATTTGTTCAGTGTCTAATTCAGAGCTCAGAGTGACAGAGACTAATTGACAGAGCTCCAGCTTGCAGAGAATAATTGAGGCACACCACTTGCTGGTTTTATAGTCCCTTCCCCTGCCTCCAGCGGGGGCAGCAGAAAGAATGGGGAATTTTGTAAAAACATAAATATCTCTATCATTTTTCATCGACGGGAAAAATCCTCGGCACACATACAGCGGAGGGGGGCTCTGAGCAAGGTGGCCAAAATGACGACTGTAGGTGGCGGCGTTCTCTCAGATAGTCAAGAACAGACTTTTAGTAATATAGATTGTGTGTTCTTTTTAAGTGTATTGCTGCTGGCAAATTCATTTCACTGTAGGGTGCATGTGACGAATAAAATTGACTTTGGCTTTGACTTTGTCTTTGACTTAATAGCTTCTTTATTGTAGTAATACAAAACAATGAAATCACTCATAACTTTCTGTTCTTTATCATCATTCCATTCATGTCATATAAATCATAAAAACTTCTCAAAGTTCTCACCTTGGATAGCCACTAATTTTTCGGGTATGATTAGAAAAGAAGTCTCACGCACTCCACGACATATTTGAAACAGCAAGGATGAATCTATCAGAAGTAGTCTCTTGATTAATAGCTTCTTTATTGTAGCAATACAAAACAATGAAATAACTCATAACTTTCCATTCTTAATCATCGTTCCATTCATGCCATATAAATTATGAAAACTTCTTCTTGTAAAAGTACATAGTCTGACTACATATATATCTCCCAATCATGCTCGTGGTCATGGTAGAAAACTGTTTTATTCCATGGCCCACGACATTAAACTAAAAATGAATCCTCTGAGAGTCTGCGCCAGAATTCTCTAGCCAAAAACACGCCCCAGCCTACGTATAAAATCCCACCCATATTAACACAGACAGATACTAATTAAAGGTAACGAGACATGACTATAATAAACTTACTTAAGCTTAATGGCTCCAACATACCAGCCCCGAATTGTTCTGAGCATATAACGAGGCAATTATTAATAGACATTAAAAAAAGGGAGCTATAAAAGCTTAACATATATCAAAAAACAAAAATAACATGCATATATATTTCTTTAGCGATTCTTCCATCTTCATTTTCGCCTTCTAACAGCAGACATATCTTGGTTATCGGTCTTACCAAGACATTGTTCTTAGTCTAAAGTTGTACTGTACGCACCAAACCTTTAACGTCCGGCATGATTTCCAGTATCTTTCCCATCAATCAATACAATACAATACAATACCATTTATTTGTCATTTGAACCTCACATGACGTTCAAACGAAATTTGGTTTCTGCAGTAATACAAGAAAAGAACCAAGACACACACAAAAACAATTTACACAAACATCCATCACAGTGAATCTCCTCCTCACTGTGATGGAAGGCAAAGTCTTGTCTCTCCCCTGCTCTCCATTCTTCTCCCGATGTCAAAGTCAAAGCCCTCGGCGGGCGCTAGCAAGTCCGCGGCCATTTAAAGCCGCGCCGGGCGATGTAAGGCCCCGCTCCAGGTCACTTTTAACCCCGCAATTCGGGCGGAAGAGTTGTTGTTGCTGATGCTCCGTAAAGCCATCTCCCACCGGGGACGCGCGAGCTCCCGGTGTCACCATCCACCGGAGTCGGGCCGCAGCAGCGCGCCACCACAGCTCTCCACGCTCCGAAGCCGGCCAGCTCCACAACGGTAGGTCCGCAACTCCGCCGGCTCCGTGACTTGAGCCCCCAGGTCGTTCCGGCCAGAGGCCGCCCCACGGTGCTAGGCCCCAACGGCAACGGAGACCTGACAGGGAAAAGGTCGGGTCCCCATACAGGGAAGAGACTTAAAAGTTTACCCCACCCCCCGCCCCCTACACATACACATTCAAAAACCCACTACAAACTATACCCTCACGGGACAAAAAAAAAAAAAGACAGACGAACTGCAGAGGCCACTGCGACGTCGGTCGTGCCCCCCATCCACGCTGCTCACCTCCGTGGTGCAGTAGAATCAACCACCAAAATGATATCACCTGGAATAAAATTTCTTCTTACTTTAAACCATCGTTGTCGTTCTTGGATTTGAGGCAAATATTCTTGTGTCCACCTTTTCCAATAAAGATCTGCTATTTATTTGTTCTCCAACTTTTCCACGCTGTCGTCTACATTCAACCCAATTTTTTATTACCTTTCTTGCAGCAGAATTAGCTTTGATAATCCAATATTTCTTATGAAGTTGCGACAGCATGTGATTTCTTCCTCCATGTCCCATCCGTTCATGAATATGTCGTAACAATAATGGTGAAATATGAAAGTCCTTCGAGAGAATAATAGGATGCTTAGCCTCTTCAGGCATTGCCAGTCTATTCAAGCATCCGCCAAATCCCAGAAGTCCTTCTTCCAATACCGGATCCAGCTTATACAATTGACTGTCTCTTTTGACACTATGTACTCCAGCTTCTAACCTTGATATTTCTTCCTTGTATTTTTCTCTTGGACAGAAAGGAATAATCGCGTTTTCTGCTCTGAGAAGATCATCAAGATATAAACCCTGTACATGGTACGATGCCTTAAAAACTTACATCTTCTTTTCAACCTTTTCCTTCAGTTTTTCCGGATCGTCTTAAGAAATACTTTCAGCAATCTCTTTCCTTTTACGGACAAGCAATAACCTTGTTTTGGCTTTAAGAACCCAAGCCACCACAGTCACCAACTTCTTCCATGATGAAAAGTGGGTAATTAAGTAATTTGTTATGTTTGATGAATCCTTAGCAATAACATTCATTGTAATGTTTTGCTTGATTACCGGATCATTAGTAGAGATTTCAAATCCCAACTCAAGCTTTGGCCATTCTCTGACTGGCTTAGAGAAACTCTGGTCCATTGATCCATCTCTTATTGCTTAAGAAGCGGTCTGCTGTTATTCCTCTAGAAGCTTAATCCGCAGGATTTTCCTTTGTGTTAACATATTTTCACTGTGATACGTTAGTAGTTCTCCTTACATAAGAGAATCGGTTTGCTACAAAATGTTTGGAAGCATTTGGTTTCGTTGTTGACGTACTTAAGCACGGTTGTGCTATCAGTCCAGAAGATGGGAACTCGAGATGAGAAGAACTTTTTTCACACAGAGAGTGGTGAATCTCTGGAACTCTCTGCCACAGAGGGTAGTTGAGGCCAGTTCATTGGCTATATTTAAGAGGGAGTTAGATGTGGCCCTTGTGGCTAAGGGGATCAGGGGGTATAGAGAGAAGGCAGGTACGGGATACTGAGTTGGATGATCAGCCATGATCATATTGAATGGCGGTGCAGGCTCGAAGGGCCGAATGGCCTACTCCTGCACCTAATTTCTATGTTTCTATGTTTCTATGGATTTGTCCAGCAGTAGCTGTAATTCCTTTCACAGTATTATGTCCACTCTGACAGCTAGGACTGCAATTATAAGCTCCATTCTGGGAATCATCATTTGACATTGCATATAACCAAGACGGCTCTTAGGGAGCGGCAGTGAGGGAGCGGCCTTGTGAGGGAAGTGCCTGTTGAGTAAAGTGTGAGTCTTTGGCTTGAGAGTCTTCGGCGAGGAGGCTGAGGAGAGGAGACAAAGCTCGAGAGGACGGAAAGTGGGGAACAAATGTTGGGGCAGATGAGACGGTGTGAGCCTTGCAGAATGTGGGAGCCCAGGGACACAGATGGAGCCTCTGGCTGCTACAACTGTTGCAAGTGCGTCCAGCAACAGCTCCTAAAGGACCGTGTTGCAGCACTGGAGAAGCAGCTGGATGACCTCGGGGCCATCTGGGAAAACGAGAGTTTCCTGGACAGGACCTACAGTGAGGTAGTCACGCCGAGCTTACTGGAAGAACCAAGGTGTGTGACGGAGAGAAAGGGTGGAAATCGTGGAGTGCAAAAGACCCAGGTGGCTGTACCTAATGAAAACGGGGTACGCCCCCTTGGGAACTGTCCAGGGAGACGATGTTTCCAGTCCGAGTGGCGGACACATCGGTGGTTCAAATTCTAGAGATGGGACCCGACCGGCGAGGCCGACATTGGGCAGAGCCCTAGTGGTGGGTGACACCATTGTCCGAAGATTCTATGGCCGCAGACGAGGTGTGAGGATGGTCTGTTGCCTCCCTGGTGCTAGGGTTCAGGATGTCACGAGCCGAATTCGGAACATCCTCGAGAGAGAAGGTGAACAGCCGGCAGTAGTTGTGCACGTAGGCACAAACGACATCGGGAAGAAGAGGAAGGAGGTTCTCCAACATGACTTCAAGGAGTTGGGAAGAAGACTGAAATGCCGGACTTCTAGGGTGGTTATCTCTGGATTGCTTCCAGTACCTCATGCTAGTGAGGATAGGTACAGGGAGTTAGGGGATCTGAGTGTGTGGCTGAGGTGCTGGAGCAGGGAGCAAGGATTTAGATTTATAGACCACTGGGATCTCTTCTGGGGTAGGGGTGACCTGTACAAAAGGGACGGGTTACACCTTAACTGGAGGGGGACTGACATTCTGGCAGGCAGGTTTGCTAGGGCGACACGTGTGGGTTTAAATTAAATAATGGGGGTAGGGAATTGACAAATTGGGAGTATAAAGATGGAGTTGAAGGGGAAGTGGCTACAGGAAAAAATTCAAAAGATTCCCGAATTAATGGGAAGGAAAGCTCAAGAATGGACAACAGAGTAAGGTCAGGGCCAATTGAGAGCGGTGCGAGGGGGGAAGTGTATACAGAGTTCAAAGTGTTGTATGTGAATTCGCGAAGTATATGGCATAAAGTGGACGAGCTTGAGGCTCATTAGAAACTGGCAAGTATGATGTTGTGGGAATTACTGAGACATGGCTGCAAGAAGGCCAGGGCTGGGAACTCAATATTCAAGGGTATACCTCCTATCGAAAATACTAACGGGTGGGCAGAGGGGGTGATGTAGCTCTGTTGGTGAGGAATGAAATTCAGTCCCTTGCAAGGGGTGACATTGAAACAGGAGATGTGGAGTCAGTATGGATAGAACTAAGGAATTGTAAGGGTAAAAATACCCTAATGGAACTAATCTACAGGCCCCAAAACAGTAGCCTGGACATAGGGTGCAAGTTGAATCAGGAGTTAAAATTGGAATGTAGTAAAAGTAATGCTGTGGTAGTTAAGGGAGATTTCAACATGCAGGTAGACTGGGAAAATCAGGTTGGTACTGGACCCCAAGAAAGGGACTTTGTAGAGTGCCCTCGTGATGGATTCATTGAACAGCTTGTATTGGAGCCTACCAGGGAGAAGGTAATTCTAGATTTAGTGTGATGTAACGGACTGTATTTGATAAAGGACCTCGAGGTTAATGAGCCATTAGGAGGCAGTGACCATAACATGGTCAGGTTTAATCTACAATTGGAGAGGGCGAAGAGTAGATCGGAGGTGTCAGTGTTGCAGTTGGCCAAAGTTGACTGAAAAGATACACGAGGAGGGATGACAGTGGAACAAAAATGGCAGGTGTTTCTAGGAATAATACAGAAGGTGCAGGATCAGTTCATTCCTTGGAGGAAGAAAGATTCCAAGGGGAGAAAGGACAAGGGACATCAGGGACAGTATAAAAATTAAAGCGAAGAAGTACAACGTAGCAAAGATGAGGTACGAAGGTACCTAGTCAAGAATATAAAGCAGGATAGTAAAAGCTTCTTTAGGTATGTGAAGAGGAAAAAAATAGTTAAGACGAAAGTTGGACACTTGAAGACCGAAAAAGGTGAATCTATTATGGGGAACAAGGAAAATGCAGATGAATTGAACAGGCACTTTGGATCTGTCTTCACTAAGGAGGACACAAACAATCTTCCTGATATAGTAGTGGCCAGAGGATCTGGGGTGACAGAGGAACTGAAGGAAATCCACGTTAGGCAGGAAATTGTGTTGGATAGACTGATGGGACTGAAGGCTGATGAATCCCCAGGGCCAGATGGTCTGCATCCCAGGGTACTTAAGGAAGTGGCTCTGGAAATCGTGGATGCATTGGTGATAATTTTCCAATGTTCTATAGACTCAGGATCAGTTACTGTGGATTGGAGGGTAGCTAATGTTATTCCTCTTTTTAAGAAAGGCGGGAAAGAGTAAATAGGGAATTATAGACCAGTTAGCCTGATACCAGTGGTGGGGAAGATGCTGGATGTAGTGTACCTGGACTTTCAGAAAGCATTTGATAAGGTCCCACATAAGAGATTAGTGGACAAAATTAGGGCACATGGTATTGGGGGTAGAGTGCTGACATGGATAGAGAAGTGGTAGGCAGACGCAAACAAAGAGTAGAGATTAACGGGTCCCTTTCAGAATGGCAGGCAGTGACTAGTGGGGTACCGCAATGTTCGGTGCTGGGACCGCAGCTATTTACAATATACATCAATGATTTGGATGAAGGGATTCAAAGTAACATTAGCAAATTTGCAGATGACACAAAGCTGGGTGGCAGTGTGAACTGTGAGGAGGATGCTATGAGAATGCAGGGTGACTTGGACAGGTTTGGGGAGTGGGCAGATGCATGGCAAATTAAGTTTAATGCGGATAAATGTGAGGTTATCCACTTTGGAAGCAAAAACAGGAAGGCAGATTACTATCTAAATGGCGTCAAGTTGGGAAAAGGGGAAGTATAATGAGATCTGGGTGTCCTTGTATATCAGTCTATGAAAGTAAGTTTTGGTCCCCTAATTTGAGGAAGGCCATTCTTGCTATTGAGGGAGTGCAGCATAAGTTTACAAGGTTAATTCCCAGGATGGCGGGACTGTCATATGCTGAGAGAATGGAGCAGCTGGGCTTGTACACTCTAGAGTTTAGAAGGATGAGAGGATATCTCATTGAAACATATAAGATTGTTAAGGGCTTGGACACGCTAGAGGCAGGAAACATGTTCCCGATGTTGGGGAGTCCAGAACCAGGGACCACAGTTTAAGAATAAGGAGTTAAGGGCTTGGACACGCTAGAGGCAGGAAACATGTTCCCGATGTTGGGGAGTCCAGAACCAGGGGCCACAGTTTAAGAATAAGGAGTAAGCCATTTAGAACAGAGACGAGGAAACACTTTTGTCCTGGCGACCAGCGACCCATGATATAGTCCCGGCGACCGGCCGGGACTACAGCTTCGGCGGTGGCACAGCGCAGGGACACCATCATGGAGCGGACGACGCCTTACTGGGTTGCCGTGCGGCAAGCTCCGGAGTGCTGTGACCGCTGACTTCAACATCCGAGGAGCTGTGGCTGCGGGCGTCCAGCTGCGGGCGGCGCTGGATTTAAAACACCGCGGAGCTGGGGAGGAGGGGCAGCGACATGTTGGAGTAGTCACACTTTTCCACGCTCCCGACTTGTTCACCTCCAGCTTTTATTATAGCTCAGCCTAAGTTTTATAACTACCCATAAATATTTAAACACCATCAACAGCACCTCTCCACGCCATAAAGATGCCAGGCAGAGGAAAGAAAGAGGAGCAAAAGACGGAAGACTCAACAACCAGCACCGTCATTGCTACGCTAGCGGCCATGTTAACAGAGAACAAGGCTTCGCTACTGGCAGAATTCAACTCAGAATTCAACGCAGCGTTCACCAAACTGGAAACGAAGCTGGACAATATCCAGACCACTATTTTAGATCACCAACAGCGTCTTTCGTCATTGGAGTCATTTGCCAATACCACCAGCCGACATGCGAGCTATAGAGACAAAGCTAACTACAGTGACCGAAGAGAACGCCAAGCTAAAGTCTAAGCTTATCGACCTGGAAGGCAGGAGTTGCCGAAATAACATAAGGATAGTCGGTCTCCCCGAGAACATCGAAGGCCCCCAATCAACAGCTTTTTTCTCTCAACTCCTGCTCAAGACTCTTGGCAAACATGTACTGGAATCAGCCCCGGAGCTAGACCGAACCCACCGTATGCTAGCAGCTAAGCCAAGCCCCGGTGAGAAACCCAGAGCAGTTGTGATGTGCTTCCATAGATTCCAGACCCGCGAGTTGGTGGTGCGTGTGGCTCGGAGGCAGAGGGGTAAGCTGAAGTACAAGGATATTCCGATCCACATTTTTGAAGACTACTGTCCCGAGATAGTTGAGCAACGCTCCGCATACCGAGACATTATGAAGGAACTGTACAACCTGGGCCTCAAACCCTCCCTTCATTATCCGGCCAAGCTGTTCATCATGACCGGGGAAGGAAAGAGGCGACGGCTAACATCTCCCGAGGACGCTCAGGATTTCATCTCATCTCACCGTCGACGCAGACCGGGACCCACGGATGACTGACTTCGCTCGGTACGTCTATATTCGAGTGGCACAGGGGCCCGGCTAATCTACGGTTATACTATGGGCTAACTTTAGCTTGACTGCTCTTAGCAACTGCTAACACTCGGCCTTGCTGATTATACTAGACCCCTGTCTCGAAATGTATGAGGCTGGTAAGAACTCACCATGATTCGTGACTATGTTATACCAACTTTTCCTTATAATGTTTATGTGTAATCATACTTGAAAGGTTCTTCCCCTGCACATGCTATAACATTACGCTTAAGGGACCCACTCTGTGGTTCGTGGTCTGGTCTCTGCCTTCTTGTTTTTAGCAGCTGGCTGCTAACGTTGCCAGCATTCGGCTGGTTTGTTTACACTAGTCTTCCTAGCGGACTGTCTGGGGCTGATAAGAACTCATTACAGCAAAGACTGTGTTACACCAATCTGCTCCTACAGCGTTTTTGTTTAACCATACTTAATTGATGTTCCTCTGCCCTGTGCTCTAATCCAAGAGCCCAGTTTACAACTTGCTAATTTCTCTAACGCTACTCTTTCTTTATACCTTGTTGACTTTAAGATATACTATGTAATACCAAAGGAATCTATTCTTGATTCACTTATACGTTGGCTTGCTTATTTAGTGGGCTACTATCTCTCTAATTCCTAAAAAGGAGATAGATCCCCTGCTTTGTAAACCAATCTCACTCCTGAACGTGGACCACAAAATCCTCTCTAAAGTCCTTGCGCTCCGTCTTCAACGAGTGATGCCTTCTATTATCTCGTTAGATCAAACAGGGTTCATGCCAGGCCGACAGTCCTCCCACAATACTAGGCGTCTCCTTAACGTCATCCATTCACCGAGTAGTGAGAACCCGGAGATAGTGGTCTCTCTCGACGCCAAAAAAGCTTTCGACAGGGTCGAGTGGAGGTACCTATATGAGGCGATGGACAGGTTTGGGTCAGTCTGTTATACTCGTCCCCGGTGGCCTCAGTACAAACAAACGGCACACTGTTGCCCCACTTCCCCCTTCGGAGAGGTACCAGGCAGAGTTGCCCGTTATCACTACTCCTGTTTGCTGTTGCGATAGAACCCTTGGCGGTTTGGTTACGCTTAGAGAAGGGCTTTAAAGGTATTACACAGTTCGACACAAATCATAAAGTCTCATTGTATGCGGATGACCTGCTCCTGTACATCTCGAATCCAGTCAGCTCTCTCCCTGTGATTACGAATATTTTGGAACGGTTCGGTGCATATTCTGGTTATAAACGTAACTACCAAAAAAGTGAGCTATTACCGATTAACTCATTGGCTAAGCAGCTCCCTCGCTCTTTAACCTCATTCAAATGGGCGGAGGACGGGTTTCGTTACCTCGGCGTTTTTATTACAACACCTATATCTGATATGTTCCGCACAAACTTTCTGCCTCTGGTTGAGAAAGCTGAAAGAGATTTTGACCGCTGGTCAGTTTTACCGCTGTCCCTCGTGGGCCGGATAAATCTGGTCAAGATGGTCGTCCTACCCAAATTCCTGCATCTTTTTCAGCACGTTCCTATTCTTATCACTAAATCTTTTTTTGATAAATTAGAAAGGACAATATCTACATTTTTATGGGGTAGCAAACCGGCTAGAATCCAAAAGGCGATACTGCAGTCTCCTAAGAGTGACGGCGATTTGGCACTTCCTGACTTCAGGTGATACTATTGAGCAGCTAACTTGCAAAAACTCCTGTATTGGATGAATGACAATTGCGACCACCTACCGACCTGGGTACACATGGAAAAGGCGAGTTCACGTCGCCCGTTGCGGTCTGTCCTATGCTTCCAACTCCCCCTTCCTATAACATCTGTGGGTGCAGGCCCAATTGCGTCCCTTTCGCTCAAGATATGGAGCCAACTCAGGAAAAACTTTGGTTCACAAGGCCCTTCCATCTTGACCCCACTGCTTAAAAATCACATCTTTAAACCTTCAAGTACAGACCCCGCATTCAAAACTTGGCATGGTAACGGTATCAGTAGTATCAAAAACCTATACAAGGATGGTATTTTTTTCGTCCTTTGCGGAGCTCTCGTCCAACTACAGCCTCCCAAACTCCCACCTTTTTCATTTTTTCCAGATTAGGGATTTTGTGAAGAAGACATTCCCCCATTTCCCAAATCGCCCCCCTGAAACCCTGACCGATACCATCCTAGCGCTAGACCCCAACCGGAAGAAATGCATCTCTGTTTTGTATAACTTGTTAGGGTCAGTTATATTGAAACCTCATACCTCATTAAAAGCTGCGTGGGAGGGCAAGCTGAATACGAAACTAACAGACCAGCAATGGGACTCTGCCTTGGATTTGATCCATTCTTCTTCCATATGTGCCCGTCATGGCCTAATCCAATGCAAATTCTTTCACAAAGTCCACTACACAAATGCAAGATTATCTAGAATTTACCCCGCTGTTAGGGACACCTGCAACAGATGTAATCAATCCCCTGTCAACCATAGCCATATGTTCTGGTCTTGCCCTAAGCGAGCAGCCTTTTGGAGGAGTGCTTTCGACATGATAAGCAGAGCCTATGGCCAGACTATTCCTCCAAACCCACTGTCAGCCATTTTTGGTACTCCTCCCGACACCAACCTCTCTGTTGCGTTGAAGTGGCTCCTGGCTTTTACAACCTTGTTAGCCCGGAGACTGATCTTGCTTAACTGGAGGCTCACTTGTCCCCCAACACACGCCCGCTGGATCAAGGAGGTGCTCTACAATTTAAAGCTTGAAAAACTTAGGTTCTCTCTCAAAGGCTCTACCAAGACATTCCTAGACACATGGAACCCTTTCCTGGAACTTGTTAACTCTCTTAACTTGTCCCCGGATTCGGATTCGGACTAAGTGCTTTCTATCACTGTCCTGCTTTACTGCAGCTGCTCCCCCCTTAGCCCCCCCCCCCCATTTATTTATTTAATTACCTACTTATTTACTGTTATTAGTTACTTTTTTTTTTCTTCCTTCCCAGTACATTTTGTTTTGTTTATCTCTATGTATTTGTGTGGATGTGTACGTATGTGAGTGTTGTTTGTCCCCATTTGGTTCCGACCTGATTCGGGTGGGTAAGGGTAAGGGCTTTGAGGGCCGCTTACATACTGTTGCACAATTATGCCTTGAGTGTCACTGTCTGTTATCATTGTATGTATACAAATTGATGTGAAATTCAAATAAAAAGATTTCAAACTAAAACACCACGGAGCCTGGGATTCGAGATCGCCAGAGTCGGAGCTCCAACCACCGCTCCAAAGAGATGTACCTTCATCCAATATTCAACAAGATCTTGTTGTGCATCCCCATCAGGCCACCATAGGAATCGCAAATAGTCAATATGCTTTTCTGATACTTTGACTTGATGAAATATTGTTTTAATATCAGCCATCAAAGCCACCGGTTCTTGTCTAAGTACTCCAACGAGTAAGTTGGTAAGGTCCGGACCCTACATTAGTTGACAGTTAAGTGATGGTCCTTTGAAGACTGCAGCACAGTCAAAGACCACCCTCAAGGTCCCTTTCTTTGAGTGATACACCCCATGGTGTGGAATATACCATAGCTCTCCATCACTTTGATTCAGCTGGTCTGTTCGTACCATTTCAGCATAATCATTGTCAATTGTGTCCTTTAGGAAAGATATACATTCTTCATGAAATTTCTTATTCTTGGCAAACTTGCGTTTCAGATTCTGGGTGCGTTGATCTGCAGTGCAATGATTATTCGGCAGGCTAACACTTTCCTGTTTGAAAGGTACGTCGAGACAATAGAGTCCATCTATCATCCTTACTGAGTAGTTCATAACATCCAAAAACTTCAACTCCTCTCTGCATATTTCCTCTGATTCCTTACTGGTACTTTCATAGAAGTTGTGATTGTATTGCTTGATCAATAGCTCTTCTAATTTACCACTAGATATTCGATTGACACAGGGGCAGGGTGGTTATTTTCGTTCCTCCTTCTGTTGTTCCTACTCAAGGAGCCATAGATAACCCATCCAAGTAGAGTTCTCATAGCAAATGGTTCATCTCTTTGACTGCTGATAATCTCTTTAGGTTCCAATGCCTTCAAAGCAATCATTCCAATAAATAGGTCGATACCAGAATTTATTTTAGGTATCTTGACATCCTTCAAGTAAGTCCATTGTTTCAAGTCTTCTTGCTTGGGTATATTTAGATGAGAAACCGGCATGGTCTCGTGTATAAACACATCAGATATTTGTATAAAATTGTCTTCATCCAGACTAGATATTTCCATAACTGTAATATGATGACCAGGGCCAGGATTTTGCCATAAATGCCATGTGCCTTTTCATGCCTTTTTTGATGATTTTAGGAAGAAAATGCCTTTTTCCCGATTGAGTGCCTAAATCAGCCTTTTTTTGCCATCTTAACGTAACTTACAAGAAAATTTACAGCACCATGGCAAAACCCGGCTGTAATTGGGTGTGTGGGAAAGAGTCCAGTCTTTGCAGACTGGAGTCATGCATTAAGTAGGTATGAAGTGGTGATTGGGGAGGAGTAGGTGGGGAAGGATCTAGTCTTTTCAAACTGGAATCAAGCTGTGAGTAAGTGTGAAGTGTTGGTTGGGGATGGAGTGTGGGGTAGCTTGTGATTTCTTGAAAGCCCTTCCACACTGAAGAACAGTCATTTGCTGAGAACCTGCTCAACTTCTCAGAGTACCTTTCCTTGGCAGCTCTGATTCCTCTTCTCAGCTTGTACTTGGCCTGCCTATAGATGTCTGCATCCCTGCTCCTGTAGAATCTACCCCTGCAAGCGTCAAAATGCCTAAAGTTGTCAACGCCTTGTAAAAAACTGAACGATTTGGTGAGAGTGTACGGGAGTGATATATTCTCTACAGACAACAGTGTGCAGTTTTGCAAAGCATGTGAGAAAGCAGTGAATCATGAGAAGAAATATTTCATCTCCCAGCATGTACAGACAACTAAACACAAGTCGACTGCAGAGAGACTGAAGGTGGGAAATACGCAAGCTTGTCTCCTCACAACATTTACTGCTGGCTCCAATCGCAAATCTGAGTTTTCGAGTGATCTGTGCAAAGCATTCATTGATGCTGGAATTTATAGAAACATAGACATAGAAACATGGAAAATAGGTGCAGGAGGAGGCCATTCGGCCCTTCAAGCCAGCACTACCATTCATTGTGATCATGTTTGATTGTCTCCTATCAATAACCTGTGCCTGCCTGCCTCCCATATCCCTTGACTCCACTAGCCCCTAGAGCTCTATCTAACTCGCTCTTAAATCCATCCAGTGACTTGGCCTCCACTGTGGCAGGGAATTCCATAAATTCACAACTCTCTGGGTGAAAAGTTTTTTCTCACCTCAGTCTTAAATTACCTCCCCTTTATTCTAAGACTGTGGCCCCTGGTTCTGGACTCGCCCAACATTGGGAACATTTTCCTGTATCTAGCTTGTCCACTGTGAAAATTGGAAAACCAATCTCTCAGAGGTTTTTTAGGGAAATACACAAAGGAACCTATACCGAGGGAGTCATCATTACAGAAAAATTATGATGACAGCAACTTCAACATTGTTGTGCAGAAAGTTTGAGATGGTTGCATGCATCAAAATATGGATCTCAATAGACGAGACAACCAATGCTGTGGGGAGATATGTTGCCAATGTGGTCATCGGTAAACTGGAGGAAGGTCAACCATCAAAGGAGTATTTCTTGACATTGGAACTATTGGAGAAGTCAAAAAGCACAACTATTGCTCAGTTGTTTACATCTTCACTTGCTGTACTTTGTACAAAGTTTCTGGCGATGTAAGTAAAGGCATACAAAGAAAATGTGAGAGGGGGATTTTAGCTAACAAATATCTTGAAGAAGTACAAAACATAGCTACATTTCTCAAAGGTAGTTGTAATGACCAAGATATCAACATGAATGTAGAGTTTGGAGCTTGTTTCAGGAATGCACCAGTGACCTCAGCTGTGGTAGAAAGAAGGTTTTCACAACTGAAGCATATTCTGTCTGACAGACGGCATGGTTTAACACCAGATAATTTGAAAAAATGCTAGTAATTATGTGTACCAGGCAATAATGTAGTATACCTTTATAATTATCATTTTTAACCATATTTTGGTGGTGAAAAAGGAGGTGCCTTTTTATGACTTTTTTGTCAATAAATGCCTTTTTTGTGCCTTTTTTGTAATTTTATTTTGCCTTTTTGCCTGCCTATTTGAGAGATTTTTAGCGCCTAAACATCCTGGCTCTAATGATGACTATCGCAGGATTTCTCCTCATTCACGGTACGCAATAGAATCTTAGTCTTTTCTCCTGTGATGTCCAGCCTTCTCAACAAGCTTTTATCCAAAAAAGCATATGTTTGCAACACTGTACTCCCCTGGCTGCTCCTTACCTTTACTGGTAAGATGGAGAAAATACAGGTTTCTACCTCAACCCCAATAAGTGCATTTATTTGAGGTGATGTAACAGCATCACTAGTAGCTGGTTTCTCCTTCAGTTTTATTTGCCCTGGCTTCTTTTCCGTATTCTTCTGATCAGTATGAAGTAATTCGGGATGATCTTGATTACATTTATCACAAGTCATACGACTCTTGCAGTCTTTAACCATGTGTCCTTTCTTCAAACATCCAAAGCAGACTCCTTTCTCCTGTAAGAAGTCCATCTTTTCTTTATATTCCTTCTTCTTGAATTTTCGACCACCTTATGGTGTGACCAACCTCATCACATGACAAACAGAAACCTCGTGGCTTAATGGTAGATGTGTCTCTTTTCTTCTCACCTGTTGTTTCTACAGGTATTACAGCGGTAGCAAAACTGCTTTTCTTAGGTCCTGACCTTCCTTTTGTTTTAGTAAAGGTAGAACCTTTGATAGTTGCAATTGGTTTAGGATCTTGAATATTCCCATGGTATAGATTTGACATTAACCGTACTTCCTTTTCCATGAAATTCACCAAGTCAGGAAGCATGGCTTCTCATTTCTCAACTTCCAATATCAGACCCGTGCTATCTCTCCACCTTTCTCTAAGCCTATAGGGCAGTTTTAGAATGATAATTCACATATTACTAACAACATTCAATTCTTGCATGTGGTTGAGATGTTTCATTGAGCTACAGCAGCTTCTAAGAAATATCGCAAACTCACACAATGCTTTCGCGTCTTCCACCTCGATAGCTGTCCAAGCATAGGCCTTCTTCATGTATGCATTAGCAATCAAGTAATCATTACCAAAATGTTCTCTAAGCTATTCTCTTGCCGTTTGATAGCCCTCACCCGCAAGCAAATTTCGACAACCTCCAACAAGCTGCTTTGGATATCTGCTTGTGTAATGCTCTAGAAATTGTAAGCGATCTCTTTCATTAGTAGTTTTCATTTCCACTCCCTCCACGAACTGGTCTATGAAAGTTTCATACTGCAAAGGATCACGGTCGTACTTAGGAATTTCCATTGGAGGTAAAGTGGAAGTAATATTATGTTGAGCTAGATTCTCGCTAATTCTCATTTGATACCTCACCAATTCACATATTTCTTGTTTAAATCCCTCATTGGACAGAGGAATGGTAAACAGGCCTCTGAGAAGAGTACTGGTCTGGGTAAGTTTTGTCACGAGCTGGGCACAAATGGATCCAAAACAGGCCTCTGAGAAGATTACTGGGTCGCCAGCATATTATGAGCCTCAACAGACAGCCCAAAAGATATTTGCTTTGGTTGCACTATCATCACATTCTCTTTGGATTCCATTCTGGATTTCAACTTTCTTTAGCATCTGCTTCCATAACTTGTCTCTATCCATCTGGCATCTTTCCAGGTAGGCTGCTTCTCCCTTCTCAGTTCGCTTGGTCTCTCTTCTTCCATATCTTCTGTCTTCTGACTCCACAGCTCCCCCTTGTGGCTCCTCTTCATACTCACCTGTCCCTCGCTCCATGGGTTAATCCTCTTGGCTGACTGCCAGATCGTTGTCCAAGTGCAGAGCTGGCTATCAGCACATCTTGTCCGTGGTTCCAAAACAATCCAATTATTTTGAAGGTCTTCTCAAAAACAAACTGGCAAATACTTGAAAACATCTAATTATTTGCCAAGATTTTCGAAGTCTTCTTACTGGTATTTTGTAAGCTTGTCCAAAACATCCAATTAATTTCCAAGGCAGTTCACTCTAAGCTAGCTGACTTATCTTGAAAGAATTTGAATACATCATTTCAGTTCCAAAACATTTGCTCAAGTCTGAGCTCTTCAAGGTCACAACACCTATACTGGCTGTCCTTATCCAGGCTACGATAAACAAGCTTGATTGTAGCAGCTTCTTGGCTGCTTTCCAAACTTTTGCAGAACCCTTTACAGGTTTTTAGACTTAAACTTCTGATATTTCTCATATATAGCAAGCAATCGATTCTTACTCACGGCTGCTCCCTCGGACAATGAAGTCGCCTTTTTTCCGATGACCCAGGCGTTCAACCGTGTCAATTCTTCTTCTAGAATTCAGGCTGTAATCTCTGGCAGAGATCCAGCTTCTTCGATTCACTGTTGAATCAGTCTTTTGCTACTACGTTTCCTCGTAGTAACAAGTTTTATACTTAAAAGTAGCGGCAGTTTTTACAACGTCTCAAAGTTCAACCTTCGATAGCCACCAATTTTTCGGATATGATTAGAAAAGCAGTCTGACGCAATAGAACGACATATTTGAAACAGCAGAGATGAATCTATCAGAAGTAGTTTCTTGATTAATAGCTTCTTTATTGTAGTAATACAAAACAATGAAATAACTCATAACTTTCCGTTCTTAATCATCGTTCCATTCATGTCATATAAATTATGAAAACTTCTTCTTGTAAAAGTATATCATCTGACTACATTTATATGTCCCAATCATGCTCCTGGTCATGATAGAAAACTGTTTCATTCCATGGCCCACGACATCAAACTAAAAACTAATCATCTGAGAGTCTGCGCCAGAATTCTCTGGCCAAAAACACGCCCCAGCCTACGTATAAAATCCCACCCATATTAACACAGGCAGATAATAATTAAAAGGAACAAGACATGACTATAATAAACTTACTTAAGCTTAATGGCTCCAACAGGAGCTGTAACCAAATATTTGGACAAATGTATCAATGTTGCCATTGTGCTGCAAAAACTGATCTTATGCCTTTGAATAACATTACTCCAGAGCAGTAGGTTAATTAATAAGATACAAGAAACATGAGTCAAGTGAAGAGTGTGATCCAGGAAACAGAGTCCATATCCAGGCAAATACAACCATATAGAGGACAGACTTTGCAGCTGGATGATATGTTCAGTTGTGTTAAAGGCCTCAGAGAAAATTGAGGAGAACCAATGGGAAATATAAACCATGACCACATTCACAAGGACTAAAAACCAAATGACGTATCTTCAAATGGGAAGATATGCATGATCAAGATTTTTATTTCACATGAAATATGCATATTTAATTTAGTTAGTTTGAGTCTCTCAGATCAATTGAATCTATTTTAATGTCAGGTTACTTAAGGGTTACTCATAAATTCTCCCAAGTTTTCCCCTTGCTTCAAACTCGGAGAATGTCTGTAGCGAGTCCGCAGGAGTCCGTAGCGAGTCCGTAGGCGTCTGTAGATATTTCGTAGTGACTCGTAATGCCAGCCGTAGGTACTCGGGGCATCAGGTAAGTCGGGACGTTTTTGCAGCATGTTGATAAATGTCCACGAGTAAAAAAAATAGCCCCGAGTACCTACGGCTGGCTATTACCGTAATTCACCAAGTTGGAATCAAGGGGAAAACTCGGGAGAATTTGTGAATAACTCGGGAAAGTGGGACAGGGGCTTTAGAATATATCCGCAAACATATGATGATCCCAGAGGGCCATTGACAACGCCCAGAGGATTGTCGGCTGCCCTCTCCTTACCTTGGAGGACTTACACAGTTCCCGCTGCATCAAAAAATCCCAGAGTATTATAAAGGATATTTCCCACCCCAGACACTCCCTGTTTGAACTGTTGCCGTCAGGCAGACGGTACAGATCTACAAGCGCAAGGACAAACAAACTTAAAAACAGTTTTTACCCCACTGCTATAAAGGCACTAAATGTAGCCGCCAAGGAACGCAGGGGCGATACATACTAAGGGACTGTGGTACACTGTGAAATCGACAGAAGGATGGAGGGTTGGGTGTTTATGCGTGCTATTTTCATGATATTTATTTTAGTTGTTTATCTTTTTTTAATATTTTACCTTGTATGTATCGTTAGCTTTTAGAAATGTTTGAATGGTGCACTGACTGGCTGACATTTTTTAATTTCGTTGTACATGGTTCATGTTACAATGACAATAAAGAAACTATTCTATTCTATTCTATTCATATTCTATTCATATTCTATTCTATTCTCAGTGCAGCTAGATAAACCAGCACAGTATTGCAACAAGTCGAACTGATACATTATTGCTCCAATGATCCAGGTTTAATCATAATCTTCTGTAATAGCTCAATGAACCAATGACAATCTGGTGATCTCATGTTTACCCTTATTGCTGTGAGTGTTTTCATAGATTTATTAAATTATTTTTAATATAAATACCTCAACTATTGTGAAATACATCAAGGTCATTTCTCCAGAACAATATCTAACCTTCTGGACACGTACCCAGTTTAATCACCACCATCATGGTAATTGAAATTAATGTACAATAATTCCACCTTTAGCCAATGATTTATGATTTTACAGATTACAAACTTTGGATCCCTATGCTCATAGGGACAAAGTCTGCAAATTCACTATCCTGTAATGAGATTATCATTTATCACCTTGAATCTGATAATCTTGCTGACTAAATGCCACAACATTTAAATTTGAATGTCACTCAATATTTGAAGGGCGTTAAAAATAATTGACTGTGTGGGGGGGGGGGGGGGGGGGGGGGGGGGGGTGTGTTGCAGAGGGACAACTCCAGGTAGACTGGAGATTGGGCAATGTTCAAGGACTCGCCAATGGACCTGAATGAATAAGCTACAGTCATTCCAGGCTTCATAAGGAAATGTGTGGAGGACTGCGTTCGAACAAAAACCTTCCGAGTGTTTCCTAACCAGAACCCTTGGATGAACCATGAGATCCGCATTCCTCTGAAGACCAGATCCTGGGCATTCGGGTCTGGCGATGCAGAGGTCTACGGCCTTGGTAAGGCCATCAAAAAGGCCAAAAGGGACCTGCTCTTAGCTGGAGGGTGAGACTGATGTCACGCAACCGTGGCAGGCCTTCTACAAGGCAAAATTAGGAGGTGGCTCAAACGACAGTGCAACATCACTCCCTGACGAGCTCAATGCGTTCTACTCATGGTTCGATAGGGAGAACACTGATGTGCCTTCCCGAGCCCCTAATAACCCTGATGGTGTTACCATCATAGTCACAGAGGCCGACGTCAGAAGATCCTTCAAGGGGGTGAACCCTCGGAAAGCGCCTGGACCTGATTGTATACCCGGTTGTGTTCTAAAAACCTGTGCGGACCAACTGGCTGGAGTTTGTACGGACATTTTCAACCTCTCACTTCTGAGGTCTGAGGTCCCCACCTGCTTTAAGAGGGCATCAATAATACCGGTGCCCAAGAAGAGTAAGGTGACGTGCCTCAATGACTATCAACCAATGGCACTAACATTGGTGGTGATGAAGTGCTTTGAGAGGTTGGTTATGGTGCACATCAACTCCTACTTCGACAAGAACCTCGACCAACTACAGTTCGCATACCGCCACAACAGGTCAATGATAGATGCAATTTCACTGGCTCGCCACTCACCACTTGGACAATAAAAACACCAAAGCCAGGCTGTTGTTTATAGATTACAGCCCGTGTTTAATACCATCATTCCTTCCAAGCTGGTTACCAATTGGATCCTCGACTTCCTCATCCGCAGATTACAGTCTGTTCGAATTGGAGGAACCACTTAATCCTCAGTAACAATTAGTACAGGAGCACCTCAAGGCTGCGTGTTCAGCCCCCTACTTTACTCACTCTATACCCATGACTGCGTAGCCGGTCATAGTGTGAACTCCATCATCAGGTTTGCTGATGACACCACTGTGGTTGGACGAATCACAGATGGGGACGAGTCAGAGTATAGAAGTGGGATCGACCGACTGACCAAATGGTGCCAGCACAACAACCTGGCTCTCAACATTAGTAAGACCAAGGAACTGATTGTGGACTTTAGTAGGGGTAGGATGAGGACCCACAAACCTGTTTATATCAACGGGATGATGGTGGAGTGGGTCAAGTACTTCATTCCTGGGCGTGCATATATCAGAAGATCTTTCCTGGACCCAGCACACCGATGCAATTGTAAAGAAGGCACATCAGCAACTCTACTTCCTGAGAAGATTGCGGAGATTCTGCATGTCGAAGAGGATTCTCCCAAACATCTACAGGTGCACGGTCGAGAGTATTCTGACTGGTTGTATCGTGGCCTGGTTCGACAACTTGAACGTCCAGGAGCGATAAAGACTACAATAAGTTGTGACCACTGCCCAGTCCATCACCGGCTTTGACCTCCCCACCTTCGAAGGGATCTATCGTAGACGCTGCCTCAAAAAGGCAGCCAAAATCATCAAGGACCCACAAGGACCTGGCTACACATTTATCTCACCACTTCCATCAGGAAGCAGGTACAGGGGCCTGAAGACTGTAACGTCCAGCTTCTTCCCCACAACCATCAGGCTATTAAACCCAACGAATAAGCTATGAGCTCTGAACTGCAAAAGGCTATATTATTATTTGTTATTTGCCCAATATTTGTTATTTATTGAACATTCTTTCCCCCCCCCCCCCCCCCCCCCCCCCGTTATATACAGTGTTTACATATTCACATATTCTGTTGTGCTGCAACAAGTACGAATTTCATTGTCCCATCCGGGACTTATGACAATAAAACACGCTTGACTCGACTTGAAACGTCGCCAATTCCTTCTCTCCAAAGATGCCTCCTCATCCGCTGAGTTTCTCCAGAATTTTTGTCTACCTTTGGCTATTGATATTACCACCGAAGGAAGAGACTAAAACCATGTTTCTCCCCACCCCCCATACACAACCTAATAAACTAAATTTAACTAACTTTAACTAAAACAGACAAAAGGTAACAACAACAACAAAAAAAGAAAAAATAGACGGACTGCAGGCGAGCTGCAGCTGCCAGGCAGCGCCGCCACTTCCGGACAGCAAGCAGGGCCGGTGGCCATCCATGAGCGTGACCATCTCGCTCATGAGGGCCGATGGCTTTCAGTCGCCGAGCCTGCTCATGTTGAGGATCCGCGCCGCTCGCTCCAGGCGGCTGAGCCCAAAGGTGCGGAGAAGCGGCGCCTTGAGGTCTTGGTATTTATTGGCTGGCGGCAGATCGCGCAGGTAAGGCACCTCGTGACTGGCCGTTTCCTGGTTGAGCGCGCTGACGATATAGTTGAAACAGGTTTCATTGACCGTGATCCCGCTGATATGAAACTGCTCCTCGGCCTGCTGAAGCTATACCTGTGGCTGAGAGGTCCAGAAGGTCGGTAGCTTCAGGGCGACCATGTTCAGTTGGGCCTGGCTGGCGGCAACGGAGGGTTGAGCACTGGCGGGGTGCATGTTGTGCTCTAAAATGTCCATTTTGGAACAACGAGGGTCACCAATAAGGCGGGACTCGAAGCTGTCCGGCCAAGAATGAGGCAGGACTCGAAATTTGGCCAGCCAGTAAATCTTTAATGCTCTGCAATAATACAGCTCCCTACTCCACACGAAGGCACGGGCATTCCCGACCTTAAATACTCCCCAGGGGAGCCTCGTGACCTGTACCTCGCATCACCAAGACACGTGACTCTCCCCTCCAGAGCCGAGGGTTCGCACTGTGCATGGCTCACCACCAGGGTCTGCCACAACATGGTCATATCTGTCGTCATCCATTTACAGCGCGTGCATTAGCATAAAAAACAAAATGTTCCATGCAAAATGGCAATTTGCAGCCAACTAATTGGCATAGAAACTCCTCAATTAACTGAAGTAAATTCAAGCCAAGCTAATGTTGATTTCCATATAATCCAAATGGGGAGGTCACATTTGTTTAAATACTATGCAAAATAGGCAAACACATCACCGGGCAAGGATTACCTGTAAAAATTCTAATTTCAATGAGGGACTATCCTCCAGAATCCATCTTATGGTCAGGCAGAATCCCAAATAGGGTGGCAGAGTGGTACAGCTGGTAGAGCTGCCTCACAGTGCCATAGACTCGGGTTCGATACTGACCTTAGGTACTACTATGTGGTTTATGCACGTTCTCCCCATGAACACATAGGCTTCTCCGGGTGCTCCATTTAACATCTACATTCCAAAGACATGCAGGTTTGAAGATGAATTAGCCTCTGTAAAATTGCATCTAGCATTTAGGGAGTGGACGAGGACGTGGAATAACATTAAACTATTGAGAATGCGTGATTGATGGTTGGCGTGGCTTTCAGTTTAAAAATACAGCATGGAAATAGCTGTTTGGCCCACCCAGTCCATGCTGATCAGTGATCCCCACACACTAAAATTATACACACATGAGGGACAATTTACAATGTTTTCAAAACCAATTAACCTACAAACCTGTGCGTCTTTTGAGGGTAGGAAGAAATTGGAGCACCCAGAAAAAAAGCACAGACAGCATCCGTAGTCTGGATTAAACTCGAGTCTCTGGCTAACTAAACTAAATTAAACCAAACTAAACTAATCTTCCGTTTTGGATCCCTAAGTTACTCATGGCCAGTAACTGCGGAGTGGAAAATTCTATTTGGGCCGAGACACGGGATTCTGTAAATTGCCTGGAGCAAACATGGTCTGACCCAATTGCCTTTCTGGCACATTGGTGGATATTGGGAAATGTACTGATTTACTGGGAAATACTTTTATTTACAATAGTCAATGGGTGCAGGAGTAGGTCATTCAGCCCTTCGAGCCAGCTCTGCCATTCAATGTGATCATGGCTGATCATCCACAATCAGTACCCCATTCCTGCCTTCTCCCTATATCCCCTGACTAGTTTCACTGGAATCCTGTGACTCTCTAGGGACGTATATGGGCAGTCTAAAAAATTCAGTTTCATGAATATTTATGCCTTGCTACTAAGAAGCAGTCAGATGTTTCAGAGCTCTGGATTTAGATCTAATATCTTCTGATTTTATGTCCACGACACTTTGTCTATTTGATTGATTTTTTATATAAATGACCCCCACCAAAGCTGTAACCAGGGAATGATCTACACAGTAGGCCCAAAAAAGCAAAAACACTATATTCTGCGCTCTACTTGTTTTGTGCTTTACTCTACCTGGATCTGGATCTGGATCTGGATGTAGTACGCTGAAAAGCTCGAGGTAGAGCATCATTCAGCACTGGAGAATTTGGACAACTTTTATCAAGCCAATTAATCAAGCCAATTAACCTACAAACCTGTACGTCATTGGAGTCTGGGAGGAAACCGAAGATCTCTGACAAAACTCACGCAGATCACGGGGAGTACGTACAAATTCCATACAGACAGCACCTGTAGTCGGAAACTAACCTGGGTCTCTGGCGCTGCATTTTGCTGTAAGGCAGCAACTTTACCACTGTGCCACCGTGACTGCCCTATAAGCAGTGGGCCATACTGGTCAGAAGGACAAGTTATTAATAAATTTTAGGTATGTATTAATTGTATTTGTGTATAGTTTGGATGTAATCATGTATGGCATGGATAGACTGAATAACATGCAAAACTGTTTTTCACTGAATCTTAATACTCATTACAATAAACCAAATACCAAACCCAAATTGTGGAGGACCCAATATTGTAGCCAAATCCAATATTTTTTATTAAGTTTAGCTTAGTTTAGTTTATTCTCATGTGTACTGAGGTACAGTAAAAAGCATTTTTGTTACGTGCTATCCAGTCATTGGAAAGACTGTACATGATTATAATCAAGCCGTCCACAGTGTACAGATGCAGGATAAAGGACATAATGTTTAGTGCAAGATAAAGTCCAGTAAAGTCTGATTAAAGAGGTCTCGATGTCTCCAATGAGGGGGATGGTACATCAGGGCCGCTCTCTAGTTGGTGGTAGGGTAGTTCAGTTGCCTGATAAGAGCTGGGAAGAAACTGTTCCTGAATCTAAATTATGTAGATTATTTTCAAAAGAAAAACGCTCAGTAAAGCTTTCCAAAATCCAATACCAATGTCACTTGGACAGGACTTCTGCTTCTTTTGCATATACATCATTTCAGGATGCATAAACTGCTAGCACTGAAGGGAGCTCCTGGCGAGCACTGTGCCAGCATAGAAGGGAGTACCTAGTGAACACTGCACCAACGCAGACGGGATCTCGTGGCGAGCATTGCACAGCCTTGCCAGAGCCAACCAGTCCCGAGCTCAGCCGCAAGAGCGCCGTCGGCGAGTGTGAAGGGATGTCGGTGACCGACGAAGAACATCAGCGAGTGAGCAGGGCCTTCCGAGAATGAGAGGGACGTCGGCGAGTGAGGAGGCACGTCGGTGAGAGTGGAGGACCGTTGGAGAGCCATCGTCCACATGAGTGCCGGCAGTCGGCTGAGGATGGGCCCGCATGAGTCATGGCAGTCAGTGGAGGGCGCACCATAGAGATCAAAGAGGGACCAGGTATGGGGGGGGGGCTGCCGAGAGAGCAAAGAGGGGCCAGGCATGGGGGGGGGCTGCCGAGCGCAAAGAGGGACTCGGGGTGGGGGAAATAGAGAAGGAAGAGGCACTATATTGAATACTTTTGTAACATTTACATGGTGACTCTTTACAAACTGGTGTACTGTATGCAAAGAATTACACTGTACCAAGCACACGTGTCAATAAAGTATCAATCAAGAAATGTACACTTGTTCCATTCCACCCACATAACATTGGTGCTGCAATCTGCCAAGCACTTCTCCGAGAATTTTAAAGTGCTTTTTAAGAGAACTGAAGGGGAGTCAATGTTCATACCGCTAGGGTGTAAGTTACACAAGAAAAAATGAAGTGCTGTTCCTCCAATTTGCGCTGGGCCTCACTCTGACAATGAAGGAGGCCCAGGACAGAAAGGTCAGATTGGGAAAGGGAGGAGGAGTTAAAGTGTTGAGCAACTGAGAGATCAGGTAGGTTTAGGCGGACTGAGCAGAGGTGTTCAGCGAATTGATTGCCGAGCCTAAGCTTGGTCTCGCCGATATATCCACGGCAGTTACAATAGATGAGGTTGGAGGAGGTGCAAGTGAACCTCTGCCTCACCTGAAAAGACTGTCGGGGTCCTTGGATGGGGTCGAGGGGAGAGGCATAGGGACATGTGTTGCATCTCCTGCGGTTGCAGGGGAAAGGACCTGGGGAGGGGATGGTTTGGGTGGAAAGGGACGAGTTGACCAGGGAGTTGCAGAGGGAACGGTCTCTGTCCTGGGCCTCCTCCATTGTCAGAGGTCCAGCACAATATGGAGGAACAGCCACCTCATGTTTCTCTTGGGCAGCTTGCAACCCAGCGGTATGAACATTGATTTATCTAACTTCAAGTAGCCCTTGCTTTTCCTCTCTCTCCATCCCCTCCCCCATCCCAGTTCTCTGACCAGTCTTACTATCTCCGACTACATTTTATCTCTGTACCACCCACTCCTCTGACATCAGCCTGAAGAAGGGTCTCGACCCGAAACATCACCCATTCCTTCTCTCCAGAAATGCTACCTGTCCCGCTGAGTTACTCCAGCATTTTGTGTCTATCTTCAATTTAAACCAGCATCTGCAGTTCTTTTCTACACAGTAGATGTGGTATATTTGTATCTCCAGAAGGTATTTGATAAAGTGCTATATTAAGGTTAATTGCACTAGATAACTAAACACTAGCTAGGGGCAAAGTATTGGCATGGATAGGAGAGCGATTAACAGAGAGTTGGAATAAATGGGTCATTTGCAGATTGGCAAGTGCAGTGCCACAGGGATCATCCACAGCTCTACAATTACGATCTATATTATTGACTCAATGTACTGTCACTAGGTTTGCTGATGATGGAAAAATGGGTTGGCTAACAAGTTGTGAGAAGGAACAAAAAGCCTGAAAGTTAAGTAGGCAAGAAGTTGCCAAATGGAGTACAATGTGGGAAATGTGAAATTTTCAACAGTGAAAGGAAGAATGAAAACGTATGCAATTATTTAAATGGAATAATACAACAGACTGTTGCAGTGGAAATGAATCTAGGGGCTCTTGTACGTCAAATATTGAATGTTAGAGTGCAGTGATTCAGAAAGCTAATTCAGTTAGTCTTTATCACAAGGGACATGAAGCATAAAAGTTTACTCAGTAAAAGGTACATTTTAGGGAAGAATGTGTTTGTACTGAAGGTCATAGAGTCATACAGCATTGAAACTGGCCCTTTGGTGCCCTGGGTAAGGGCCTCACAAGACACTGAAGAAGAGATGCAATTTCAAGTCCTTTTTAGAATTGGTGCTTCTTCACCTTCTTGCGTATGGCGTGCACAGCCTAAGGTTGTAGTCGGGTTGATCGCATTAGTCAAAACAGGGTGCACCACATGAAAGTTGCAATCTCCCACCCCAGAATTGGTGCTGTCAGATTGGGTTGATTGATTATGAATTAGAGATGGAACAGTTTAACACAACTGGCTTCATTTTGAGGAAGCATGCAAGAGGGCCTCTGCAATGGAAATAATGCTAAAAATGTAATGTAATCTACAGGCACCCACACAGTAGCCAGGAGATAGGGTGCAAATTGAATAAAAATTGGCATGTCACAAAGGTAATGCTACGGTGGTTGTGGGAGATTTCAACTAGCAGGTATTCTGGGAAAATCAGCTTGGTACTGGACCCCAAGAATGGGAGTTTGGCGAGTGCCTCCGAATTCTTAGAGCAGCTTGTACTGGAGCCTACCAGTTAGGAGGCAATTCTGGATTTAGTGTTGTATATTCAACCAGATTTGATTAGGGAATTTTAGGTCAATGAGCCATTAGGATGTAGTGACCATAATATTATGTTTTAATCTACAATTTAAGAGAGAGAGGGCAAATCGGAAGTGTCAGTATTACAATTGAGCAAAGGGGACTATGGTGCCATGAGGGAGGAGCTGGCCAAAGTTGGCAAAGTTGGCCAAAGAAGGCAGGAACAGGGTACCGATTGTGGATGAGAGCCAGTGGATGTAGTGTACCTGGACTTTCAGAAAGCCTTTGATAAGGTCCCACATAGGAGATTAGTGGGCAAAATTAGAGCACATGGTTATTGGGGGTACAGTACTGACATGGATAGAAAATTGGTTGGCAGACAGGAATGGCAGGCAGTGACTAGTAGGGTACTGCAAGGCTCAATGGTGGGACCACAGATATTTACCATATATATTAATGATTTAGATGAAGGGATTGAAAGTAACATTAGAAAATTTGCAGATGATACAAAGCTGGGTGGCAGTATGAACTGTGAGGAGGATGCTATGGGGATGCAGGGTGACTTGGACAGGTTGTGTGAGTGGGCAGATGCATGGCAGATGCAGTTTAATGTGGATAAATGTGAGGTTATCCATTTTGGTGGCAAGAACAGGAAGGCAGATTATTATCTGAATGGTGTCAAGTTAGGAAAAGGGGAAGTATAATGAGATCTGGGTGTCCTTGTTCATCAGTCACTAAAAGTAAGCATGCAGGTACCGCAGGCAGTGAAGAAAGCTAATGGCATATTGGCCTTCATTACAAAAGTATTTGAGCACAGGAGCAAATAGATCCTTCTGCTGTTGTACAGGGCACTAGTGAGACCACACCTGGAGTATTGTGTGCAGTTTTGGTCTCCAAATTTGAGGAAGAACATCCTTGCTATTGAGGGATGGTGGGGCTCTCATTATCATCATTGGCGGTAACTCGAAACGAGTATGACTGTCCTCTCATGGAGGATGCATGTGCGTGACTTTGTTTAACGTGGGGAGACTGGTGCACAGACAGCCACCACACGGTCCTTGACAGATCTGGGTCAGAATCTAGTGGCATGGAATCCAAGACAACCGGGGACCCTTTTCTGCAGCAGCCTTCATCCGCCTTCCCAGCCGTTGTGACGCTCCACTAAAGTCAGCCATCATCCTCCGCCTGTTCCACAGTTGAGGTCTTAGTTGGATTGCTCTTTGTCAGAGATCTCCCCCTCGACCTTACCGCCATGGGTGACCCTAGACGGCATCGCTCTCAGGATCTCAGGACCACATGGACCAAGCTTCTCCACCACGACAAGGTGACAATCCACGGAGAAGGGCGGGGCTGTCATATGTTAAAAGAATGGAGCAACTGGGCTTGTATACACTGGAATTTAGGGGATCTTATTGAAACATATAAGATTATTAAGGGATTGGACACACTAGAGGCAGAAAACATGTTCCCGATGTTGGGTGAGTCCAGAACCAGGGGCCACAGTTTAAGAATAACGGGTTGGTCATTTAGAATGGAGAGGAGGAAAAAGGTTTTCACCCAGAGAGTTGTGAATCTGTGGAATTCTCTGCCTCAGAAGGTAGTGGAGGCAAATTCTCTGGATGCTTTCAAGAGAGAGTTAGATAGAGCGCTTAAAGATAGCGGAGTCAAGGGATATGGGGAGAAGGCAGGAATGGGGTACTGATTTTGGATGATCAGCCATGATCACAGTGAATGGTGGTGCTGGCTCAAAGGGCCGAATGGCCTATTCCTGCACCTATTGTCTATCATATCATACATAATATAAAATTGTGTGTGGGTGTCATTTCGTGTGCGATTCACACCTTCCCGAAAACCCGACGCGGTAATAGTGACAAGTTACCTTAACCACCCCACCGACTCAGTTATTTTGTCGCCGCCCGACTCGCTGTGCTGTCGACTAGCACTCGCCTGGCTGTCCGCAGTCCGCAGTGCAGCACCCAGCCCCGTCCACAGCCCAGCAGCTCAACACGAAGTACGCTCGTGCTTCAGCTCGGGTTCTACAACATGGCGGCGGCGGCCGTTATCATCGTGCGGGTGCGGGGCAGTGCGATGGGAAGGTGGCCCTGGCGGCCATTACTCCCTCGTCTGTCACGCAGGTGGATGGGCTTTCCCGTTGCGGCCCTCCCCTGCTTTTGACCGTCCGCCCACTCGCAGCAGCAGTGCTGCCCACTCTAAAGACGCCGCAAATCGGAAACCCCAGTTCCAAGCTGCAAGCTCCCCTGCCTCTATGTCGCTCTCTGTGGCCCTCTCTAGAGCAAAGAGTAGGAGTGAACGGGTCCTTTTCAGAATGTCAGGCAGTGGCGAGTGGAGTGCTGCATGGCTCGGTGTTTGGGCCGCAAGCGTTTACCATATATATTAATGATTTGGAAGAGGAATTTAGGAGCAACACTAGCAAGTTTGTGGATGACACAAAGCTGGGTGGCAGTGTGAACTGTGAAGAGGGTGTTAGGAGGTTGCATGGTGACAGGTTGAGTGATTGGGCAGATGCGTGGCAGATGCACTATAATATAGATAAATGTGAGGTTAGCCACTTTGGCAGCTAAACCAAGGGGGCAGATTATTATCTCAATGGGGTTAGGTTACGCAAGGGGGAGGTGCAGCGAGACCTGGGCGTCCTTGTACACCAGTCACTGAAAGCTGGCTTACAGGTACAGCAGTCAGTGAAGAAAGCTAATGGAATTTTGGACTTCATAACAAGAGGATTTCAGTAAAGGCGTAAAAAGGTTCTTCTGCAGTTGTATAGGGCTCTGGTGAGACCACGTCTGGAGTATTGTGTCCAGTTTTGGTCTCCTAATTTGAGGAAGGACATCCTTGTGACTGAGGCAATGCAGCGTAGGTTCACAAGATTGATCCCTGGGATGGCAGGACTGTCATATGAGGAAAGATTGAAAAGACTAGGCTTGTATTCACTGAAGTTTAGAAGGATGAGGGGGGATCTTATAGAAACATATAAAATTATAAAAGGACTGGACAAGCTAGATGCAGGAAAAATGTTCCCAATGTTGGGCGAGTCCAGAACCAGGGGCCACAGTCTTAGAATAAAGGGGAAGCCATTTAAGACTGAGGTGAGAAAAAACTTTTTCACCCAGAGAGTTGTGAATTTGTGGAATTCCCTGCCACAGAGGGCAGTGGGGGCCAAGTCACTGGATGGATTTAAGAGAGGGTTAGATAGAGCCCTAGGGGCTAGTGGAGTCGAGGGATATGGGGAGAAGGCAGGCACAGGTTATTGATTGGGGACGATCAGCCATGATCACAATGAATAGCGGTGCTGGCTCGAAGGGCCTCCTCCTGCGCCTATTTTCCATGTCTCTTGTCCCTCTCTGTGGTTAGTGTTTGTGTGTGTGTGTGTGTGTGTGTGTGTGGGGGGGGGGGTGGGTGGGGTGGGGGTTTTAGTGTGTGAGGTTGGTTAGTGTGTGTGTGACGCCGCAAGCCGCCCCCTCCCCTCGCAACTGCGTGTTGAGGGGACAGGACCCAACCGGTCCCACTTGGTCTAGTTGTCTATAAAATATGATGCAATCTGATGTGATTAGATTTTGGATTGCCAGTGTTGCCAGTGCCACACAAAAGAGAATGGTCATGGCAATGTCTTCTTTGTCCACAGCATCATATCGTAGTCACAACATTGTTTTCTGCTGAAATAAGCCTGAAAAGTGGGCGAGATTAGGATTACCCTGGTGGACCATCCGAGCACAAACATTTTTCTATCTCTCATCATTAAAACGACATACCGCTTTTCTCTTTTAACCATTAATATTGGTGACCTAATATTTTTCCACATTACATTCCGTTTGTCACTTCCTTGCAGATTTGCGTAGCTTATCTATCTCCTTGAAGCCTCAATCCTCCTTAGAATCTTACTTTGCATCATACATTAACATAGATAAATTATCAGCAAAAAGCATCCTGCTGGAGGAACTCAGCTGATCAATCTGTATATGTGGAGGCAAAGGGATAGTCGACATTTTGAGTCAGACCCTAAAACACACTATGTCTTTGCCTTCATAGATGCTGCCTGACTCAGAGATCCACCAGCAGTTTGTTTTTTGTACTCTATGTCAGCATCTGTGGTCTCTTGTGTCTCCATGGATATACAGGTACAGTCTACCCTCGTCATTACGGACTACTTTATAACAGATTTCGGTTATAGTGGACCGAGGCACCCGTTTGTGGTGGCAGTTTACAGCAGCACGCAACGCAGCAATGGGCATCAGAAAGGTGGCAGGGGGGAGAAACACTCTTGAAGAAGGATACATTGGGCATGGGTTTGCAGTGGCTGCAACAAAGCAAGATCCCAGGGTATTGGATGCAGATACAGCGCACGCCGCTGCACCTGTGCCGCCCTGGCAACATATGCCTCAGTCGCCTGGTACGGCGTTCTCGTTGCACCGCTTCCCGTTTCCACCAAAGATCTTATAGCTTCGCTCTAAGATCTTTGGTTTCCACCAGGTTACTCAATGAGCTGGCATCATGCGGTGTGCTTCCGGTTGCAGGAGCAGAGAGAGTGACCAGCATGAAAACGATGTGAATACCGGGCCTGTCTCTGGCGCATCGCAGGAGCAGAGAGCGTGACCAGCATCGCTCTGCGGCTCCCCAGCTGTGAATTCCCCTGGTTTAATTCTCCAACACTATGCTTCTTCCCACCCGGCCTTGGATTAAACTAATTGATATATTCGCCACGCCCCCACCCCCCCCAATTTACTCAGTTATAGCGGACAATCATCTATAACAAACACCAGTCATACCCCCTCTATGATCTGTTATAACGAGGATTACTACACTATTACACATACCCTGATTCAAATCATAGAGATAGATTATGCACCAGCACTAATTTGTATGGTACTCACAAATTAGCTGTCTGCTTATCTATGTTTTCTTACCATTAACCAGTTATCGATACATACCAGAATATTACCCTTAATCCCATTCTTAAACGTCGGTGGCACCAAATGTAAACAGGGCGATCGTTTCGCTGAACATCTTAACTCAGTCTACCTGGTCTACTTGCTCCCAGTTGCTAAACAATTTAACTACCCTTCCCATTCCCACACTGATCTTAATGTCCTAGGCCTAATCCGTTGTCAGGGTGAGGCCAAATGCAAATAAGAGGAACAGCACCTCATAATTTGCTTGTGCAGTTTACAAAGTATGAAAGTTGATTTCTCTAACTTGGAGTAACCTTTGCGCCCACGCTCTCTCCATCCCTCTCCCACCCTAATCGTGGTACCAGTTTCACTGTGGTCCTGGTGAGTTTCATTGTCTGCAAAACTCGTTCTCACCTTGCCCACAGCCAACAATGGACCGCTTCCTTTAACACCGTTATTTTTTTGCATATCTTTCAATCATTTGTTATATATCTCTACATCACCGTCAATATCCCTCGTTTCCTTCCCCTGACTCTCAGTCTGAAGAAGGGTGACGGTCTCGACCCGAAACGTCACCCATTACTTTTCTCCAGAGACGCTGTCTGATCCGCTGTGTCACTTCAGCATTTTGTGTTTATCCTCGGTGCAAAACCAGCATCTGCAGTTCCTTGTGTCTCCCTTATTTTGATGTCAGGCTCGTCGCGTTGAGAATTCGAAATAGCGCAGCTGCCTTTCTTGAGCCGCTGCGGTTGCCGTCGCCATTCAAAGCCTTGCCAAAGGGGGAGTTTGTTTGGAATTCAGTTCCGTACTTCCACATCCCTTCCTCGTCGTTCATGTTTCGGAGTAATTCCGCCTCAAACGCTGCTGTCAGTCGGTGCCTCAGGATCACAACCGTCCAGTCATCATGATTAAAGCCATTCTGATATTTAATAACCACGGCAAACCGCGTCTGTCCAAGTTCTACGAGCGTTATGTGAGTATCCAGTCCAATGCCGGCCGGGTGTCCGGACGCCCGGCGCCGCCGCTGCTGCTCACTGAGGCGACCGTTGGCTTGCGGCTGCCGCGCGCCGCCCGCCAGAGCACTGACCCACCAGGACGCGCGCCCCCGGGCACAGGGCTCGCGGTTGCCTGTGGCCGCCCGCCCGCCCGCCCGCTGCTCACTGACGCGGCCGTTGGCTTGCATGCTGCCGCGCGCCGCCCGTCACAACACTGACCCGGGCACAGGGCTCGCGGGTTGCTCAAGGCGGCAGTTGGCTTGCGGCCGTTGGCTGCCGCGCGCCGCCCCTCGCACCACTGACCCGGGGACACGAGCACAGGGTTCGCGCTTCAGACCACTCGTCCAACGAGAAGTGTCCAGGGTGGCGGAGCACCACTTCAATGGAACAGCAGTCAAACCGGTATTCATACTACGAGCTACTTGTGAATTCCCAAAATGTTTGTGTTTTTTTTTCGCGAGTTTCTGTACATGGGGTGGAAGCTGACCTAGGAAGCTTTGGTTTTACCACACATGGAATACTGTACTAATTTGGCATCGCTCCTTAGGAAAAATGGTGTAGATTTGTAATGATCCCATGGCTCTTAAATGTGTAGAAGAGATGACATAAACAAGTAATTTGGGGTTATTTAATTATTTTTTTATAAACGCAAAAGCTGTACGTCCAGGGACACTCTAAAGCTCTCCCCTTATTTAATCTGTGAAAATAACTTTCTTGGCTTAAAAGTGAGATCAACATGTTCTGAAAGTTGATGCTCAATTGCTTCCAGCATCTGATACATGTGAAGTTGATGAATTTGTTTAAAACCAAAACTGCATCAAATTTAAATTTGTGCCTCCAAAAATGTCATTATTTGTTGTAATGTTTCTATGTGGTTCTTGCTCTCCAATATATCTAAGTTTTAGATTAGACAATGGTTTCCTAAGACTCTAGTAATTCTCATTATGTAATTCTGAGTGAAGAAAAGTCTGGACCCGAAACGTCACCCATTCCTTCTCTCCAAAGATGCTGCCCGTCCCGCTGAGCTACTCCAGCTTTTTGGGTCTATCTTCGGTTTAAACCAGCATATGCAGTCCTTCCTACACAGTAATTCTCATGTTGCAGCCACTGAATTAATAATGTGTACAGGTGCCTGAAATTTGACCACCTGTGTGTAGGGGTTTCAAAAGCATAATTAATGAAAATACATGGAGTGCAAATATGATACGTCACTTATATTGTATCATTCACAAACTGGGTCATAGTAAACCTTTACATCTTTATAAATACTGCATTTTGGAAAGACAGTTTCTGTTTAATTACTAATTTTTGTTTAGCTTTTTTAGATGGAAAAATAAATGGATGTTAGGCACAAAAAGCTGGAGTAACTCAGCGGGCCAGGCAACATCTCTGGAGAGAAGGAATGGGTGACATTTCGGGTCAACAGCCTTCTTCAGACCCTAACCGTCGCCCATTCCTTCTCTCCAGAGATGCTGCCTGTCCCGCTGAGTTACTCCAGCTTTTTGTGTCTGTCTTTGGTTTAAACCAACATCTGCAGTTCCTTCCTACACATAAATGGATGTTGATGGTTCATAAAGAATAGATCAGAAAGAAGCATTGGGTGTTTATGTATTCTCTAGTTTTATTGAGATATTATCTGTGTCAAGATGATTTATGTACCTGAAATCCTAATTGTTTTTGAGTGCAGATAGTTTGTTGATAGGTTTGTGGTATTGTGCAAGGTATGAGTTTGAAACTAATCGTCTTTTCTGACACCTGTAAGGGATACGAATTTAGGAAATGAAAGTAGGTCAGTCATTCATTCCCATGTTCATGCTACACCATTCAGTAAGATCGTGGTTAATCTTTTAAAGAATCACGTCCATGTACCAATCTCATATCCCTGGATTCTTTTTACATCAGATTAATTAATCTATGTCTTGAATATGTTCTGAGAATGAGCTACCAGATCATTCTTGGGCAGAGAATTCCAAAAATTCACTACCATCTGTTTAACGCTTGCATCCCCTCTCTCACTGTCCCTCCCCCACTTGAGTCGTACTAGATTTACTGTCATCCTGATGAATTTAATAGTCTGTATAGCTCATTATCATCTAGTCCACAGCCAACAATGGACTGTTTTTTTGATCATCATTACATTTTTGTATATCTTTCATCCATTTTTGTTCTATAACTGGCTGAAAAGCACGGTCAGGCAACATCATTGCAGATAGGGTGACCCTACCCGATGAACACAATAGTTTTTTGGCTCGCTATGAGCAGAAGGCCAACAGGGCAGTGACACCTGGCCCTTCAAACTCCAATGTGCCTCTCCCCAGGGTGACTGTAGCAGAGGTTAGATCTGCTTTCCTGCGGCTAAACCCACGAAAACCAATGATCAGATGGAGTTCCTAGTTGCGTCCTAGTAGTTGCATGGACCAGCTAGTGGGAGTATTCGCTGACAACTTTAATTTCTCCCTACTCCGTTCTGAAGTACCCACCTGCTTCAAGAAAACCACCATCATCCCAGTGCCGAAGAAAAGCAAGACTTCATACCTAAATGACTACCATCCAGTAGTCTTGACATCCACCATCATGAAATGTTTTGAGAGGCTATTATGGAAAGTATTAAATTCAATCTACCCAGTGGCCTTGACTCACTGCAGTCCGCCTACCTCCACGGACGATGCCATCGCCCTAATCCTACACTCATCCCTAGAACACCTGGAGAAGAGAGACACCTGCGTCAGACTCCTATTCATAGACTGCAGCTCTGCCTTTAATGCCATGATACCATCCAAATTTATCACCAAACTCACAGGACTTGGGGTCAGTACTCATTTCTGCAACTGGATCCTCGACATCCTGACCGACAGACCTCAATCAGTGAGGACAGGGGACAAATCATCTTCCACAATAATCCTCAACACTGATGCTCCACAAGGATGCGTTCTCAGCCCCCTTCTTTACTCCTTGTATACCCATGACTGTACAGCCATTTATAAATCTAATTCAATTTTCAAATTCGTAGATGACATCACCATTGTGTGCTGGATATCAAATAATGATGAGACAGGAAGGAGGTTGAGAACCTTTTGTCCAACCTCATCTATTGCATCTGCTGCTCTACATCGGTTAGACCAAGCGTAGGCTTGGCGATCGCTTTGCCGAACACCTCAGCACTGTTCGCAATAACCAACCTGATCTCCCGGTGGCTCAGCACTATCACTCCCCCTCCCATTCCGAATCCGACCTTTCTGTCCTGGGCCTCCCCCATGGCCAGAGTGAGGACCACCGTAAATTGGAGGAGCAGCATCTCATATTTCGCAGTTTGCACCCCAGCGATATGAACATTCACTTCGCTAATTTCAGGTAGTCCTTACTTTCTCCTCACCTTCTCAGCTCTCCCCCAGCCCTCTGGCTCCACCTCTTTCCTTTCTTCCTCTCGCCCCCCCCCCCCCCCCCCCCCCCCCCCTTACATCAGTTTGAAGAAGGGTTTTGAGCCGAAAAGTTGCCTATTTCCTTCGCTCCATAGATAATGGCTCACCCGCTGAGGTTCTCCAGCATTTTTGTCTACCTTCGATTTTCCATCATATGCAGTTCCTTCTTAAACATCCCCAATCAGTACCCCATTCCTGCCTTCTCCCCATATCCGCTGACTCTGCTATCTTTAAGAGCCCTATCTAGCTCTCTTGAAAGTATCCAGAGAACCGGCCTCCAACGCCCTCTGAGGCAGAGAATTCCACAGACTCGCAACTCTCTGCACATAGATACTGTACAAGCAACTCTGAGATTATAGTACTTGTGAAAATTCAACTTTTTTCAAGAATGTGAGTGCAACTGGTGTTGCCAAACCTAAATACCCTTAAATATAGCAATGAGCCATCTTGTTCAGGCCAATGGAGAATATTCTATTCCTTGTAGATAATGGATAGTGTTTGTGATGTCAAGCGGTGATTATTTGTATAAGATACCCAGCTCTCCTTACCTGCTCTCACAGGCATAGTATTTATGTCTGGTCTGCTTGAATTTTTGGTTATTTGGTTTTGCTGAATATAATGACGGGTAAATGTGGTGATGTAAGGCTTTTGAACATCATGGATAGATGATTAGAGCTTCTCCTCATTGGTGGTTAGTGCTTGGTGCATCTACAGCACAAAAATTAGCTCGTATCTGAATGTTTGCTTTGGTCTTGTTTCTTGCAGACATGACTACATTTTCTGAGGATTTGCAGATTGAGCATTGTACAATCATTATTGAATATCTATTTGTTTGATCAAATGATGGCAGGAACATCATTTAAAAATAGCCACTAGTGGTTGAACTTCGATACTGTTCTGAAGAACTCCTGCAACTGTGTCATGGAGATGGGAGAGAGAACTGATATCTACGAGCAACGCTATCTTGGAGCAAAGTCTAATGGGCCTGTCCCACTTGCGCGACTTTTTAGGCGACTACAGGAGAATATATATGTTTGCCACATGTTTGCCGGAGGTTGCCGGGGTGTCGCCTGCATGGTGGTTTCCCGCATTCTCGTAACTAGTCGCGGCTTTATTCTAGTCGCCGCTAATTTTTCAACATGTTGAAAAATTAGCAGCGACCTGAAATTTGACGCCATGGAGAGTAGTGAGAATTCTCGTGAAGTAGGTGCAGTGGTAGTGGCTGTAGGTTGGCATAGGCTGTTGCCGGTGCTGATCGGTGAATTTCATTGGCTCATTGGGAAATAAAAATGTAAACAGTTTTCAGAACCAAGGATAACCGACCGGTAATGTTAATGTCCGCCGAGCTTCACAACCGTGTATCTCTGGCTGCTTAAAAGTTGTCACCACTCATTTATACCTCACTCTGCCTCAGCAAGGCCAGCAGCATAATCAAGGACGAGTCGTGATTGGCCACCCTGTCTTCACCCCTCTCCCATCAGGCAAAAAATACAGAAGTGTGAAAACGCACACCTCCAGATTCGGGGACAGTTTCTTCCCAGCCGTTATCAGGCAACCGAACCATCCTGCCACAACTAGAGAGCAATGCTGAACTACTATTTACCACTTTGGTGACCCTCGGACTATCCTTGATCGGCTTTACCTTGCACTAAACGTTATCCCCTTATCATGTATCTGTACTACACTGTTAATCATCATCATCATCATCATCGTTGAAAACATCAATGCTTTACAATGCTTTGTACGACAGTGATTGCAACTTCTACTGAAGTTTTAATGGCCGTTGGCTCGCTAGGAGCTCACCCGCCCTTTGACGGGTCTTTTTTTTGGTCCTGCTGGAGGCTCACAGCCCCCTCCTGGCAAATCAGGTGGGGGAGACGGTTTAGTCGCCGACTATCTGACCATGGAGCAGGTAGCACGGGATTACATTGTGGCGGTGGAAACTCCCCCCGGAACTGACCTAAATGTAAATGGCTCGATTGTAATCATGTATGGTCTTTCCACCGACTGGTTAACATGCAACAAAAGCTTTTCACTGTACTTCGGTACATGACAATAAACTAAACTGAACTGAAACTGAAGATAGACACAAAATGCTGGAGTAACCCGGTGGGACAGGCAGCATCTCTGGAGAGAAAGGAGTCTGAATAAGGGTCTTCACCTGGAACGTCACCCATTCCTTCTATCCAGAGATCCTTCTATCCAGAGATCCTTCTATCCAGAGCTACTGGCAACTTGACAAATCCCAGCTAGTTCAGTAAGGACGTTCGGGGGAAGAAGCCTTCAGCTTTCACCCTTACATAACACCCTCAGCAGTGAAATCTGCACCCTGTTAGTTAGGGGTGGATCATAAATGCCAATGACACCATCACCACCCACAACCCCACAAATGATTACATCTTTACAAATATGCCCAACTTCTGCCAAACATCTGTCTAATCTCACACATTGCCATGCCGATAAAGCCCTGTTGCTGCAAACACAGAGAGCGAACTTCAGCACATAGAATCATATAATCAGGCTCGGTAAGGCGCTGGTAAGGCTTTGTTTGGAGTATAATGAACAATTTTGTGCATTATATCTGAGGAAGGAGCTGCTGGCTCTGGAGAGGGTCCAGAGGAGGTTTACAAGGATGATCCCATGAATTAGCTTAGAGTCTGGATAGACACCTGGAAGTATGATGTTGTGGCGATCAGTAAAACATGGTTGCAGGAGGGCTGTGATTGGAAAACAAATATTCCAGGATTTCATTGCTTCAGGTGTGATAGAATTGGAGGGGCAAGAGGTGGAGGTGTTGCATTGCTTGTCAGGGAAGATATTACAGCAGTGCTTTGGCAGGATAGATTGGAGGGCTCATCTAGGGAGGCTATTTGGGTGGAATTGAGAAGTGGGAAAGGTGTAGCAACACATATAGGGGTGTATTATAGACTGCCAAATGGGGATTGAGAATTAGAAGAGCAAATATGTAAGGAGATAGCAGATATTAGTAGTAAGCACAAGGTAGTGATTGTGGGATATTTCAACTTTCCACACATAGACTGGGAAACACATTCTGTAAATGGGCTGGATGGTTTGGAGTTTGTAAAATGTGTGCAGGATAGTTTTTTGCAGCAATACATAGAGGTACCTACTAGAGGAGGGGCAGTGCTGGACCTCCTGTTAGGAAATGAGACTGGACAGGTGGCGGAAGTATGCGTTGGGGAGCACTTCGGGTCCAGTGATCACAATACCATTAGTTTCAATATAATTATAGAGAGGGTCAGAACTGGACCTAGGGTTGAGATTTTTGATTGGAGAAAGGCTAACTTTGATGAGATGCGAAATGATTTAAAAGGAGTGAACTGGGACATTTTGTTTTATGGGAAGGATGTAGAAGAGAAATGGAGGATATTTAAAGGGGAAATTTTAAGAGTACAGAATCTTTATGTTCCTGTTCGGTTGAAAGGAAACAGTAAAAATTGGAAAGAGCCCTGGTTTTCAAGGGAAATTGGACATCTTGTTCGGAAAAAGAGGGAGATATACAATAATTATAGGCTGCATGAAGTAAATGAGGTGCTTGAGGAGTATAAGGAATGTAAAAAGAATCTTAAAGGGATAAAATTGGAGAGACCGAGTGGACAGCTATCTGCAGAGCCAAAAGAGATGGGGGAGATATTGAACAATTTATTTTTTTCGGTATTCACCAAGGAGAAGGATATTGAATTATGTGAGGTAAGGGAAACTAGTAGAGTAGCTATGGATACTATGAGTTTCAAAGTAAAAGAAGTACTGACTCTTTTGAAAAATATAAAAGTGGATAAGTTTCCAGGTCCGGACAGGATATTCCCTAGGACATTGAGGGAAGTTAGTGTAGAAATAGCCGGGGCTATGACAGAAATATTTCAAATGTCATTAGAAACGGGAATAGTCCCCGGGGATTGGCGTACTGCGCATGTTGTTCCATTGTAAAAAAAGGGTTCTAAGATTAAACCTAGCAATTATAGACCTGTTAGTTTGACTTCAGTGGTGGGCAAATTAATGGAAAAGATACTTAGAGATAATATATATATATATATATATATATAAGCATCTGGATAAACAGGGTCTGATTAGGAACAGTCAGCATGGATTTGTGCCTGGAAGGTCATGTTTGACTAATCTTCTTGAATTTTTTGAAGAGGTTACTAGGGAAATTGACAAGCTTAAAGCAGTGGATGTTGTCTATATGGACTTTAGTAAGGCCTTTGACAAGGTTCCTCATGGAAGGTTGGTTAAGAAGGTTCAACTGTTGGGTATAAATGCAGGAGTAGCAAGATGGATTCAACAGTGGCTGAATGGGAGACGCCAGAGGGTAATGGTGGATGGCTGTTTGTCGGGTTGGAGGCAGGTGACTAGTGGGGTGCCTCAGGGATCTGTGTTGGGTCCTTTGTTGTTTGTCATGTACATCAATGATCTGGACAAAGGTGTGGTAAATTGGATTAGTAAGTATGCAGATGATACCAAGATAGTTTTTGATAATGAAGAGGATTTCCAAAGTCTACAGAGTGATTTAGGTCATTTGGAAGAATGGGCTGAAAGATGGCAGATGGAGTTTAATGCTGATAAATGTGAGGCTACACCTTGGCAGGACAAATCAAAATAGGACGTACATGGTAAATGGTAGGGAATTGAAGAATACAGTTGAACAGAGGGATCTGAGTTGGATGATCAGCCATGATCATATTGAATGGCGGTGCAGGCTTGAAGGGCCGAATGGCCTACTCCTGCACCCATTTTCTATGTTTCTATCTGGGAATAACCGTACATAGTTCCTTGACGGTGGAATCTCATATAGATAGGGTGGTAAAGAAAGCTTTTGGTATGCTAGCCTTTATAAATCAGAGCATTGAGTATAGAAGCTGGGATGTAATGTTAAAATTGTACAAGCCATTGGTGAGACCAAATCTGGAGTATGGTGTACAATTTTGATCGTCCAATTAAAGGAAGGATGTCAACAAAGTAGAGAGAGTACAGAGGAGATTTACTAGAATGTTGCCTGGGTTTCAACAACTAAGTTACAGAGAAAGGTTGAATAAGTTAGATCTTTATTGTCTGGAGCGCAGAAGGTTGGGGGGGGGCGGACTCGATAGAGGTCTTTAAAATGATGAGAGGGATAGACAGAGTTGATGTTGGCACGCTTTTCCCTTTGAGAATAGGGAAGATTCAAACGAGGACATGACTTCAGAATTAAGGGACAGAAGTTTAGGGGTTACATGAGGGGGAACTTCTTTACTCAGAGAGTGGTAGCGGTGTGGAATGAGCTTCCAGTGGAAGTGGTGAAGGCAGGTTCGATGGTATCATTTAAAAATAAATTGGATAGGCATATGGATGAGAAGGGAATGGAGGGTTATGGTATGAGTGCAGGCAGGTGGGACCAAGGGAAAATAATTGTTCGGCACGGACTTGTGGGCCGAGATGGCCTGTTTCCGTGCTGTAATTGTTATATGGTTATATGGTTAATTAGTATGTTGATCTATGATGAGCATTTGTCTGCAATGGGCCTGTACTCGCTGGAGTTTAGAGCAATGAGGGGGGACCTCATTGAAACATACAGAATAGTGAAAGGCTTGGATAGAGTGAATGTGAAGAGGATGTTTCCACAAATGGCAGGGTCTAGGTGTAGAGGTCATAGCCTCAGAATTAAAGGAGGTTCTTTACGGAAGAAGATGCGGTGTAATTTCTTTAGATGGTGGTGAATCTGTGGTATTTATTGCCAAGTCAGTGGATATTTTTAAGGCAGAGATAAATAGATTCTTGATTAGTATGGGTGTCTGGTTATGGGGAGCAGGTAGGAGAATGGGGTTAGGAGGAATAGATCAGCCCTGATGGGCCAATTTGGCCTAATTCTATTCCTATCACTTATGACCTTATGACATATATATTGATGCATAAGAATATACATATCATAGTTACTAAAGAACAGAATATAGCATATTGTTGTAGAATATAGCTTTTGTTATGGAATTGAGCATAGAAACGGGCCTTTCGATCTACAATGTCTGTGTTGAACATGATGCAAATAACATACAATTTCTTCATTTTATTCAATGTCTTTTCTTAGAGTCATCAAACATGGAAAGAGGCCATTCGGCCCACCTTGCCCATCCTTTCCAGCTTGACAACATCTTTCCTATAATAAGGTGACCAAAACTGAACACAATACTCTTTACTCAAGGCTCTGACTGATGAAGGCTAATGTACTGAAAGCCTTCTTGACCACGCTGCTACCTGTGACCCCACTTTCAGGGAGCAATGTACCTGCAATTGAATTTCGATCACAAAAATAACCTTTAAAAAAACAAAAAAAACAGCAGGCATCTCTCCCACACACGACGCTTAGGCCAATTATTCACCATAATAGTTGGAGTGGGCAAGACACTGCATCTGCCCGATCTATTCCTCTCATGATTTTACTCTTCACCTCTCATCCTCCTGCTCTCTAAGGAATAGATTCCTAGCCTACACAACCTCTCCCTATAGTTCAGACCCTCTAGTCCTGGCAACACACTCGTAAATCTTTTCTGTGCCCTTTCCAGTTTGACGACATCTTTCCTATAACATAATGACCAAAATTGAACACAAAACTCTAAATGTGGCCTCACTGACGTCTCATACAACTGCAACATGACCGCCCAACTTCTATGTTCAATACTCTGACTGATAAAGACCAATGTGTCAAAAGCCTTTTTGACCACCTTATCTACCTGTGATGCCAATTTCAATGAGCTATGTTCCTGTACTCCTAGATCCCTCTGCTCTTCAACACTACCCAGAGGCCTACCATTCACTGTGTTGGTCCTGCCCATGTTAGACTTCCCAATATGCAACACCTCACATTTCTCTGTATTAAATTCCATCAACCATTTTTCAGCTCACCTGGCCAATCGATCCAGATCTTGCTGCAATTTTTCACAATCATCTTCACTATCTGCAAAACTACCCTCTTTTGTATCATCAACAAACTTGCTAATCTTTGCTGATTATGATTTCATCCAAATCATTGATGTACATGACAAACAGGGACAGGCCCAGCACTGAACTCTGAGGCACACTACTAGTAACAGGCTCCAGTCCGAGAAGTAACCTTCCACCACCACCCTCTGCTTCCTCCCTTGAAGCCAATTTTCTATCCATTCAGCTATCTTTCATTGGATGTCATATGTACTGACAGTGGAACAATTACATTTTTACAGTGCAGATTTACAGGCCTGTTAACCCAATATACATAGGTACCATGCAATAAACAAAAAATCAATCAATTAATCACACCAGTACCTTTGCATAAAAGCCCTACAAGTGCATTAAATGTTGGGGATAGAGTGAATAGTGTAGATGGGGCATAGAAACATAGAAAATAGGTGCAGGAGGAGACCATTTGGCACCTGATTCTGGACTCCCCCAAAATTGGGATCATTTTTCCTGCATCTGGTTTGTCCAGTCCTTTTACAATTTTATACATTTCTATTGTGTCCTCTAAAGTCCTACAGAGCTGCATCATGACTTCCTGACACTTGTATCCCTTACCTTTGGCATAATGACTGAGCAGGTGTGAGGTGCTGCACTTTGGGAGGTTGTATGTAAACATAGAAACATAGAAAATATGTGCAGGAGGAGACCATTTGGTCTTTCAAGCCAGCACCGCCATTCATTGTGATCATGGCTGATCATCCACAATCAGTAACCTGTGCCTGCCTTCTCCCCATATCCCATGATTCTGCTAGCCCCAAGAGCTCTATCTAACTCTCTTTTAAATTCATCCAGTGAATTGGCCTCCACTGCTTTATGTGGCAGAGAATTCCACAAATTCACAACCTTCTGGGTAAAAACTTTTTTCTCATCTCAATTTTAAATGGCCTCCCATTTATTCTTAGACTGTGGTCTCTGGTTCTGGACTCTCCCAACATTGGTAACATTTTTCCTGCATCTAGCTTGTCTAGTCATTTTATAATTTTGTGTGTTTCTATAAGTTCCCTTCTCATCCAAAATTCGAGTGAATACAAGCCCAGTCTTTCCAATCTTTCCTCATATGACGGTCCTGCCATCTTGAGGATTAACCTTGTGAACCTACGCGGGGATTAAATCGGTGGCGGTGCATCGCGGTCAGTGACTCTGGGTGGGCGGAGGGACCAGACTGTCCCCAACTCTGCTGCAGATGACGGGGACAAAGCCGGGCTTTTGGCCCCGTGTGTCCGCTGCCTGGAGCCGCGGCCCCGTTCCACCTAGCCCCGTGTGTGTGTGTGCGCTGCCGACCCACAGCCCGTCAGAGTGTGGCCGCACGGGTGAGAGGAGGCACAGGGTGGCTGTGGCTGTGGCTGGACGGCAGTGACCCCGGGGGGAGAGTGGGGGCTGTCCTGAGGGATGCGCTCCTTCGGCCGCTTACACCTTGATGCTCGGGTTCAGAGTGCTCAATCACCCTCCAGCCTCGGCGGTCTTGTGTGAGAAAATGACCCCACCCACCCGTCTCCCCCGGCCAGTGATGTGGTGGACGCGGGGGTCTGGACCAATCGCTGACAAGTCCCGCCCCCCGTCGGTGTCATGCCCGTTATTTGCCTTTTTGGCGTTGCGTCCGTTCGGTTAGTTGCCTTTTTGACGTTGTGCCCTTTCGGTTAGTTGACTTTTAGGCGTCCTGCCCTTTCGGTTATTTGGCTTTATGGCGTTGTGTCCGTTCGGATATTTTGCTTTTCGGCGTCGCATCTGTTTGGTTAGTTGGCTTTTCGGCGTTGCACCCTTTCGGTTATTTGGCTTTTAGGAGTCCCACCCTTTCAGTTATTTGGCTTTTCGGCGTTGTTTCCGTTCGGTTGTTTGGCTTCCACTTCTTCGCTTCGACATCTTGTCCTTCGGCGCCACGTCCGCACACAGCCTGCTGTACCTGCATGTTTACTTTGAGTGACTGGTGTATAAGGACACCCAGGTCTTGTTGCATTTCCATTTTTCCTAATCTGACACCATTGAGTTAATTATCTGCCCCCTTGTTTTGGCCACCAAAGTGGATAACCTCACATTTATCTACATTATACTGCATCTGCCATGCATCTGCCCACTCACTCAATCTGTCCAAGTCATCCTGCAACCTCCTAGCATCCTCTTCGCAGCTTTGTGTCATCTGTAAATTTGCTGGTGCTAATTCTATCATCTAAATCTTTAATATATATTGGAAATAGTAGCGGGCCTTGCGGCACTCCACTCGCTGCTGCCTGCCTTTGTGATAGGGACCTGTTTAATTCCTACTCTTTGTTTCCTGCCTGCCAACCAATTATCTATCCATGTCAATACCATGTGCTCTAATTTTGCCCACTAAACTCCTGTGTGGGACCTTATCAAAGGGCTTCTGAAAGTCCAGATACACTACATCCACTGGCTCTCCTTCATCCATTTTACTTGCCACATCCTCAAAGAATTCCAGAAAATTAGTCAAGCAGGATTGTTCTCGGAGACTGTTCTCCACACAGAAAATAATTAAATCAGATTTAATGGCTTCAATGAAAGAGGATCTGGCAGAAGCAATTCTGTTCCTGAGGACAAGTTATTAATACATTTTAGGTATGTACTTTTGTAGCAAACTTAACTACCAATGCATTTTCTTTTAATTTCTATTGCACTTGAGATTTTTATTTTGTCATAATTTAACCATTTAGTTCACACCTGTGGTCGTAGTTTAATACATTTTGGAGTAATACTTTTATAATTTGTATTTAATTAAATGGAATTTTAATTTTGTCAAAGTCCTCTCTGTATTTTTTTTTTCCTTCTAGCATAATGAATTATGTGTTTTTACAAGAATAACCAATAAAAAAGTCACAATATCATAGCTACAACCATTAGACTCAAAACTTTAAGGACATGGGCTTGATGGTTCATAGGGTTCTTATGAAATGCCATCTTGTGTAATGTTATCATAGCAGATTTAGAATTATTATACCCAGGGGTCAGGGTCGGATTCAGAGTCGGATACACAAGAAATCAAGGAGTCTGAGTTGGAGTTGGGTGTTTTGTGTATCGACTACAGCCCTGGGACCCAGGCTGTGATGAGGCTTGCAACCACGTGGACTATAATCCCAAACAGGGCATCAGTATACAGCTTATTGGTGACCTGAGTGTTTTTTAACAACTAGACAAAGTGCGGACCTGTGTGGCCCGTCCACCCATCGCAATATTCCACCACTCATCCATAGCCCCCAACTGCGCAGTCGCGGCTGACGTTTTTAAAGTTTAAAATGGCAATCTTGTAAAATCTAAGATCGATGTGAATGCATCTCACTCTTTCAGTCCCCTATTCCCCTCCATTATCCTCACTCTCCCCACCCTCCTCCAACCCTCCTCTGCATCCTCTCCTCCTCCCTCTTCCCCATCCCTTCCTCCATTACCTCGCCTTCCCTCTTCCTGCCCCTATCCTCCTCCATTCCCCCTCATCCCCCAGCACCCCCTTGTTAAACTGAGTTATTTTGTCAATCTAAAGTCAACTTGACTCAAACGCTGTTGAAATCGATTCTTTATTCAGCTGAGACTAATCTCTGCATCTTTCAACACAGATCTGGGGCGGGTCCAGAGAGAATAGTAACTTTGATAGAAACTCATGGCATTTATATAGGTATTAGACATTTCAGATACAGAGGGTATGACAAGCTAATAACCAATCAACGGAGTCCTTCTGGTGATTTACAACAACAGTCACATGATCCCTCGGGCAAAAAGGCTCAAGGTGATTGGGCGATGATGGGGGCAACAGTTCATTGGACAAGCTGGATGGAAGCGATGGGTGGAGGCTCTGCACAGCCTGGTGCTCGGTTGATTCGGGTGCAGCTCCAGAAGACCGAGCGCCTGGAACTGGTCAGAACTTTGTCAATGGCTCCAAAACCTACTGACTTTCACTTGAAGTCACAGTGGACTATTTCTATACACCTTGTACTAATCGTGGATTCTGCTTAAGTATAATAATAATAATAATAAATTTTATTTATGAGCGCCTTTCAAGAGTCTTAAGGACACCTTACAAAAATTTAGCAGGTAGAGGAAAAACATGTAAGGGGAATGAAATAAATAGTAGAGACATGACTAGTACACAAAGTAAAGACAGAATTCAATACAAAACACAATAATAAGGCAATTAATGCACAGATGAAAAGGGAGGGGGACGTGGGGCTAAGGATAGGCAGAGGTGAAGAGATGGGTCTTGAGGCGGGACTGGAAGATGGCGCGAGACACGGAATTGCGGATCAGTTGGGGGAGGGAGTTTCAGTGCCTGGGAGCTGCCCTGGAGAAGGCTCTGTCCCCTAAACTGCGGAGATTGGACTTGTGGATGGAGAGGAGACCGGCAGATGTGGATCTGAGGGACCGTGAGGGTTGGTAGGGAGAGAGGAGGTCAGTGAGATATGTGGGGGCCAGATGGTGGAGAGCTTTGTAGGTGAGGATCAGGATTTTGTAGGTGATCCGGTGGGAGATTGGAAGCCAGTGAAGTTGTCTGAGGATTGGAGTGATGTGATGCCAGGATTTGGTGTGGGTGATGAGTCGGGCGGCTGCGTTCTGGACCAGTTGGAGTCGGTTGATGTAGGTGGAGCTGATGCCAAGGAGAAGTGAGTTGCAATAGTCCAGTCGGGAGGAGATGAAGGCATGGATGAGTCTTTCAGCAGCGGGCGTTGTGAGAGAGGGTCTGAGTTTGGCGATGTTGCGGAGATGAAAGAAGGAGGTTTTAATGACATGGCGGATATGAGGCTCAAGGGAGAGGGTGGAATCAAAGATCACGCCAAGGTTGTGGGCCTGGGGAGATGGGGAGACAGTGGTCCCGTCGATGGTGAGAGTGGGGTTATTGATTTTGCTGAATGTGGCTTTGGAGCCTATGAGGAGGAATTCTGTCTTATCGCTGTTGAGTTTGAGGAAATTATGTTGCATCCAGGTTTTTATAGCTGACAAACAGGAGTTGATAGAGGGGGGGGGGGGGTTGTGGGGGGATTTGGTGCCAAGGTAGATCTGGGTGTCATCAGCATAACAGTGGAAGTCCAGGTTGAGGTGGCAGAGTATCTGACCAAGGGGGAGGATGTAGATGATGAAGAGGAGGGGGCCGAGTACGGAGCCTTGGGGACGCCTTGAGTGACTGTGGCTGTAGCAGAGGTGTGGTTGTGGAGAGAGATGAAGTGGGATCTGTTGGAAAGGTAGGAATGGAGCCAGCTGAGTGCAGAGCCTTCAATGCCGAGATCTTTGAGTCTGGTGAGCAGGATGTTATGGTTCACTGTATCGAAGGCTGCGCTCAGGTCGAGGAGGATGAGGATGTTGAGGGAACCAGTGTCAGCAGAGGTGAGGAGGTCGTTGAGGACTTTGAGGAGAGCAGTTTCTGTGCTATGGAGGGGGCGAAAGCCAGATTGGAGAGGTTCAAGTAGGTTATGGGCAAGGAGGTGGGAATGAAGTTGCGACGCAACGATATGCTCCAGGGTTTTTGAAAGAAAGGGGAGGTTTGAGATTGGGCGATAGTTAATGAGAGAGGAGGGATCAAGACCAGGTTTCTTTAAGATTGGTGTAACAGCAGCAGTTTTGAAAGCGGAGGGGACAATTCCTTTGGACAATGAGGAGTATGGCGATACTTTACTGAACTGTATGTAAAAAAATAATTTCATTGTATGTCTGTACATGTGATAATAAAGAACCATTGAGTCCCGAGGTGGCGGTGGTGGAGGCAAATATGATTGTGGTGTCTGAAGGACTTTCAAATTGGCATATGGATATGGAGGGATATGGATTATGTGCAGGCAGATGACATTAGTTTATTTTGACATTATGTTCTGTGCAGACAGGGTGGACTGCAATATTTGTTCCTGTGCAATACTGTTTGCGTTTTGAATGCATAAGCCATTGCAAAAAAATATCTTGAATGGGGGTAGCAATGGGAACAGAGGTTATGATTTGGAATTGTTGTAATTGGCATTTAGTTAGAGGTTGGTATATGTTATTGAGGAACGAGCTGTAGGACATATAAAAAGGTACAATTATTTTTTTTAATGCTGAGGAAATGTGTTTGACAAATGTATTGGTTCTCTGAGAGTAAATATAGCATTTTGGATTTCCAGAAGACTTTTTTTTGGGGGGGGGGGGGGGGAAGCTAATGTGAAGAAAATCGGTCCAGATAAATAATTTTTAGGTCTGCAAATTGCAGTTAGTGAAGTGATACGGTGTCTGTACTATGACCTCAACCAGTTACAATCTATTTGACTGAAATGAAAGGGTGAAGTGTAGTGTTGCTAAATTTGTTGGCAATCCAAGAATGGGCAAGAAAGCAATTGTGAGGAGTATGCAAAGTGGCTTCAGAGATATATGTAGTTAAGAGAGTGGGTGAAAATTTGGTGCATAAAAGATTATCCATTATGATATGGAGCGCAGAACATTGCTTAAATGGAAAGTTGCAACATGGGGATAAAAGTGTCCTTTTAGTTTAGTTTGGAGATACAGCATGGAAACGGGCCCTTCGGCCCACCGGGTCCGTGCCGACCAGTGATCCCCGCATATTAACTATCCTACACCCACGAGGGACAGTTTTTACATTTACCAAGCCATTTAACCTACAAACCTGTACGTCTTTGGAATGTGGGAGGAAAGTGAAGATCTCGGAGAAACCCCACTCGGGTCACGGGGAGAACGTACAAACTCCGTACAGACAGCACCCATAATTGGGATCGAACCCGGGTCTCCGGCGCTACATTTGCTGTGAGGCAGCAACTCTACCGCTGCACCACTGTGGCTGCCCGTGATGTTGTAGGTGAAAGATATTTGGCTAGCACATAGTAACTAGGAAGGCAAATTGTATGTGTAAAAGTATATGGTACAAATTGATTAAAGTATTTGTATAGAAAATGCAAATATATTTAGGTATGTTACAATACTTACCTTCAGCGGTGCTGCAGTTCTGCCACTGGCCATGTGCACGATTTTAGCGCGTTGGGGGGGGGGGTTAAAACACGGTTTTCTCCTACCTTGACCTGTATTATATTTTGTTGGAGTGCAGGATGGATATTTATGGGATGAATATTGACAGGATGGATATTGAGAAGATTGTTAGTTCGCCTCATAGAAGAATTTAAAACCAGTGGTCATAGCTCCAGAATAAGGGTTGTCTATTTCAAATCTAGATGAGGAAACATTTTAATGTTTTGAGAATTTCAGAATTTGCCAAAGCTGAGATGGGTGGAGTTAATCATCAGGTAAAGGCACAACATTGGAAATGAAAGCAAGTTGGACTCAAATCATGATATTGAATGATCGAGCAAGTTTGAGGTGCCTTGTGAGCTGCTGATTTATTGCATTAATATGTCAAAGTGCTTAACTAAAGAATGAGATGTTGCTGAAGTTCCACTGGAAACTTGTAGAAGTTAGCCTTGGACATGTAGAAGTTAGCCTGATAAGCGGAGAGCAATATATCTGCATGCAGATTGGAGGTGGGTTGCAAACTGTCTCCTTTCCACCCCCCCTCCCCCCCCAGCTTGCATTTGTCTTCAGATGACAAAGCGAGCCGCAAATACTGTACTCTAAATTGAAAGGACTGCAAGAAAATTGTGATTCCACTACCGAGTGGATTGATGATGGCAGGGCAGTAGATACGATCTTCATAGACTTTAGCAAGGCCTTCAAGATTCCCGTATGGTTAGGTCTGGAAGGTTGGATCACATTAGATCCAGGGTGAACAAAATTGACTGGTGGTAGGAGTCCGAGGATGGTAATGGAGGGTTTATTTTCAGATAGAAGACCTGTGAATACGATGTGCCACAGAGATTGGTGCTGGGTTCACTGTTGTTTGCCAAATATGTTTGGTTTAGCTTATTATTGTCACATGTATCGAAGTGCAATGAAAAGCTTTTTTGTTGCATACTATCCAGTCAGTAAAAAGACTATACATGATTACACAGGGTACAGATACAGACAAGTTAAACGGTATAACGTTTGGTGCAAGGTAAGGCCCGAATAAAGATAGTTTGAAGGTCTCTAACGAGGTAGCTGGGAGGTCAGGACCGCACTTTAGTTAGTGAACGGATGGCTCAGTTGCCTGCTAACGGCTAGGAAGAAACGGTCCCTTAATCGGGAGATATGTGTTTTCAAACTTCTGTATTTCTTGCCTGATTAGAGAGAGGGCAAGGGATGACCAAGGAGACTGGTCCTTGATTATGTTGGTGGCTTTGCCAAAACTCCATGGTGTAGATGGAGTCGATGCTAGGGAGGTTGGTTTGTGTGCTGGATTGGGCTGCATCCACAACTCTCAGCAATTTCTATCCATTTTGAATGGAGCTGTTCCCAAACCACGCTGTGATGGATCCCGAAAAAATGCTTTCTGCGCGCATCTGTGAAAGTTGGTGAGGTTGTTGGGACATGCTGAACTTCCTAAGCCTTCTAAGGAAGGAGAAACATTGGTGTGCTTTCTTGACAATTGCTTCAATGTGGCTTGTCCAGGACAAATTGCAGGTGAAATTTATTCCTAAGAACTTGAAGATATCAGCCATCTCTATTTTGGCACCATCAGTGTATGTGTGTACTGCTTTGCTTACTGAAGTCGATCGCAATATCCTTCAAAGTCTTGCAGACATTGAGGGAGAAGTTGTTTTCTAGGCACCAGGTTACGAGTTCTCCTTCATGTACACCGTATCATCATTATTTGTTATCTGGGCCGCTATGATGGCGGTGTCTGCAAATTTGTAAAATTGATCTGGATTGGTTTTTGGCTGCACAGTCATGAGTTTATAAGGAGTATTGAAGGGGGCTGAAAATGCATTCCTGCGGGGTGCTAATGTTGAGGATTATTGAAGAGGATGATTTGTCACCTATCCTAACTGGTTGGGTCTGTTGGTCATGAAATTGAGAATCTAGTTGCAGAGGTGAGTGCTGATTTCAAGTTCCATGAGCTTGGATGGCATAATAATATTGAAAGTAGAAATGTACTGTATAAATAGGAGTCTGACGTAGGTGTCTTTTTTAACCATTCAACTCGGTAAACATTTGCTGTTGAGTGTAGGGCCAGGGATATGGCATCGGCAACAGCAAATGTTTGCATTTTTGCATGCTAAACCAGAGCAGGACTTGCACAGTAAATGGCAGGGTCTTGGAGAATGTTTTAGCACAGATGGACCCAGGACTACAAGTACATAGTCCCATGAATGGGGTGGCAGATTGCAACCTTCACGTGGTCCGTCCTGTTTCGACAAATGCAATCAATCTGGCATGCACAATCAAATAAGTTCAAATTGAACAAGTTGTCCTAGGACAACTTTAGGCTGTGCACGCCATACGCAAGAAGAAGAAGCCCCATGAATCTTACAACATGGTTAGATGGCATTTAACACTCTCCTTCATCGGTCAAGGCTTTGAGTCCAAGAGTTAGGACATCATGTCAGGGCTGTGGAGTCGATACTCAAAACACCCGACTCCGACTCCTTGATTTCTTGTGTATCCAACTAAAATCTAAATCTGCTATGATGACATTACACAAGATGGCATTTCATAAGAACTACATGAATCATCAGGCTACCTTTTAAACACGTCCTTAATGTTTTGAGTCTAATGGTTATAGCTATGCTATTGTTGCTTTTTTATTATTTAATCTTGAAAAAACCCATAATTCATTATGCTATAAGAAAAAAAACCATATAGGACTATGACAAAATTAAAATTCCGTTGAATTAAATTAAAATTATAAAAGCACTACAAAATTTATTAAACCAAGGCCACATTATGAGCGAAATGGCTAAATTATAACAAAAAAAAATCTCAAATGCAATAGAAATCTATATTACTAAAAGTCTGATCTTGACCGCTTTTGACTTGCTGTGCTTTGATTTCCGAGAGAACGCCGCCACTTATGGCTGTCATTTTTGGCCACCTCGCTCAGAGTACCCCTCTGCCAGACTGGACTGGAGGATTTTTCCCATCGATAAAAAATCAGAGATATTAATGTTTTAAAAAATTTCACCAATCTCTCTGCTGCTCCCGCTGGCAGCAGGGAGCAGGGACTGTAAAACCCGGAAGTGTCGTGCCTCACTCAGTATTTGCGAGATGGAGGAAGGGAGAGGCTCACGGCTCTCTGAGCTCGGAGTAACACTGAACGCACGTCTACTCCACGGTGAGTGCCCTTAATGTGGTTCTAAAATGCTCTGTCTCTGGTGAGTGTGTTTGTTGGATGTTATTTCAAGCACGTTTTTGCTTCATCACCAGCAGCCTCTACAGGAAGCTTTAAACATTTGTTTTACACACTCTATATTCAACATGTTCTGAAGTTACTTGGCATTTTAGTATTGTGTGTGGGGGGGGGGTGTGAGTGTGTGTGTGTCCATGGTGTGTGTGTGCGTGCGTGTATATTACAAGGAGCAGAGTGGGGGGTGAAGGGAGGAGGGGTGACTGAGTGAACTGCCAGCGTACCAGGCGTGAGTGGCTGCACTGCCAGCTAAGTGAGCTGCCAGCCCAAGAATCCATTTGGCCCACAATGTCTATACTAGCCCCCTGGAAACCAGTACCTTCGGCCCACAACACCCATGCTAGCACAACGGTGATTCGGAACAGTACGGCCCACTGCGTTTAGGGCAGTCACGGTGGAACAGCGGTAAAACGTTGCTGCCTTACAGCGAATGCAGCGCCAGAGACCCGGGTCCGATCCCGATTACGGGTGCTGTTTGTACAGAGTTTGTATGTTCGCCACGTAAACTGCGTGGGTTCTCTCCGAGATCTTCGGTTTCCTCCCACATCCCACAGACGTCCAGGTTTGTAGGTTAATTGGCTTGGTAAATTTTAATGTGCGGGGATCGCTGGCTGGCGCGGAACCGATGGGCCTGTTTCCATGCTGTATCTCTAAACTGAACAGAATTGCTTCTGCCAGATCCTCTTTCATTGAAGCCCTTAAATCTGATTTAATTATTTTCAGTGCGGATAACAGTCTCTCTACTGACCTGAGAGGGAGGTATGGCTGTTGCTATCATAGCTGCAAACTTTACTATTTCTGGACAGTAATTTGAGGAAACCTGTCTTAAGGCATTAGGGGGGGTTGAGGGGACACAGCCCCCCCAACCTCCCCTGTTTTGGTTAGGTTGGGGGGGGGGGGTGGGGGCAAGGGTACGCAGCCCCCCCCCCCCCCCCCCCCCCGGTTTTTAGGTTAGCTTGGGTATACTATACTTTTTTACCTAAATGAGCCCCAACCTTTTTTCCTTCATTACCCAACCCCTTCCTAACCTTTTAACCTAGAATATTATGTCAAGCTTCCCGCTGAATGTAGAAATTATGGTTTGTATTGATGAAAAATGACCAAATTCTTTGACGCTTTGCCAAGAATAGTGTTTACTGCTTTTGAGAAGGAATTAATCATCACTGACTATTTATTTTGTGGTAAATCATGAAAATTCGTAATATGTATTCATTTATAATATATTTTCCCCTTAAATGAATTTATATTTTAAATTCAGAAATTATCCAGACATGTTCACTCAGGTGGAGGTAAATCAACTGGTGATGGCGTTTGTTTACGTTTTGTTTCTCGTCCTTCTGCCACCAGATGGCAGCACTGATGTGATTTCTCATTCTCTTGGGTGGAAATAAAGTGTGCGGTATCTTTAAAAAGTGGGATTTTTTTCCGATTTACGTAGTCTCTGAATGAGGTCGGAGTTGGGACTTTTTTACCGAATCCGACTCCAGCAGCACCAAAATTGCTCCGACTCGCTGACTCTGACAGACTCCACATCCCTGCATCATGTTACATCTGTATAAGATGTGGGAGTAGAGTTTGCCCAGCTCCAGGAAGAATGAATGCCATTAGACTGGAAATGATTCAGAAAAGTTTCACAAAGTTGTTACCAGGACTGGAGGCTTTTGAGTTATAAGGAGAGGCTGTCTAGGCTGGTACATTTCCCTTGGAGCATTTGCGTCAGAGGAGTGACTTTTTTTTATAGTGAATGGAATCATGGGGGGAATGGATAATGTCATATTTATGGAGGTCACAGTCATTTTCCCAGGAGAGGGGAGTCGAGCTAGAGGGTATAGCCTTTACATTTAAGATATGGGCAAAGATTTATGATGGGCCTGGGAGTAAGCTTTTTCATGCAGAGGGTTGTGAGAATATTGTGAAGGCTGCAGAGGAAGTTGTCGAGGCAGGCACAATTATAATATTAAAAGGCGTTCAGGCAGATACATGGATAGGGCTGGTTTAGAGGGGTATGGATCAAATGCAGGCAAATGGGACTAGCTCAGGATAGGCAGCTTGGACGTCATGGATGCATTTGACTGAAGGCCATGTTTACATGCTGTTTAAGAACATGGAACAGTATAGCTCAGGAACAGGCTCGTCAGCCCATATTGTTTGCTGAACATGATACTAAATTAAACAAATCTTTTCTGCCTACATGTGATCCATATCCCTTCATTTGCTGCAGATCTAATATTTGCTGTGCCTATCTAGAAGCTTCATCACCACAATCACATCTAATTCCACCACCGACTCTGGACAGTTTGTTCCAGGTACCCACCACTCTCTGTGTATTTAAAAAAAACTTACTCCGCACATCTACTTTAAACTTTTCTTCTCAGATCTTCAAGCTACGCCCTCTTCTTTGGCATTTCAACAGTGGGGGACAATAGGTTCTGACTGTCTTAATATATCAACAGCCTGAAGAATCCTCTCCAATCGCTTCCCTACCACTGATCGGAGGCTCGCCAACCTATAAGTGTCCTAGATTATCTCTACTTCCCTTTTAATAGAGCAATATTTCTACTCTCTAGTCAACTAGGACTGTACCCAATGGCTAACAAGGACACAAAGATCTTTGTATCGTACATCTCTTAATAGATCCCATCACACCCTGGGCATTTATCCACCTTGATGTTCCTCAAAGCATCCATCACTTACATCAGCTTGATTTCGAACTGCCCATGCATATTAACATTAATCTCACTTTCCTCTATGTCTTTCCCCTTTGGTGAATACAGATGCAAAAGTACCAGTCTAGTACCTCCGGCAAAGTACTAATTGGGGGTAAGGCAACATTGTTAGATTGGAGCTATGAAGAGAAATTGGGACATCCTCTGACACCATGCATAAGTTTACTTCTTTAGCCTTGAGTGATCCCACCTTCACTTTTGTTGACCCCTTGTTCTTAATGTATGTATAAAAAGCCTTGGGATTTTCTATAATCTGACTTACTAATGACATTTCATGCCCTTTTCTGGCTCTTCTAATTATCTGCTTGAGTTCCTCCCTTCTTGCGTTATATTCCTCAAAGTCCCTGTCTGATTTCATCTTCATAAACCTTGCATCAGGTTTTTATTTTCTATTTAACCATATAACCATATAACAATTACAGCACGGAAACAGGCCATCTCGGCCCTACAAGTCCATGCCGAACAAACTTTTTTTTTTTCCCCTTAGTCCCACCTGCCTGCATTCGTACCATAACCCTCCATTCCCTTCTCATCCATATGCCTATCCAATTTATTTTTAAATGATACTAATGAACCTGCCTCCACCACTTCCACTGGGAGCTCATTCCACACCGCCACCACTCTCTGCGTAAAGAAGTTCCCCCTCATATTACCCCTAAACTTCTGTCCCTTAATTCTGAAGTCATGTCCTCTTGTTTGAATCTTCCCTATTCTCAAAGTGAAAAGCTTGTCCACATCAACTCTGTCTATCCCTCTCATCATTTTAAAGACCTCTATCAGGTCCCCCCTTAACCTTCTGCGCTCCAGAGAATAAAGACCTAACTTATTCAACCTATCTCTGTAACTTAGTTGTTGAAACCCAGGCAACATTCTAGTAAATCTCCTCTGTACTCTCTCTATTTTGTTGACATCCTTCCTATAATTGGGCGACCAAAATTGTACACCATACTCCAGATTTGGTCTCACCAATGCCTTGTACAATTTTAACATTACATCCCAGCTTCTATACTCAATGCTCTGATTTATAAAGGCTAGCATACCAAAAGCTTTCTTTACCACCCTATCTATATGAGATTCCACCTTCAAGGAACTATGCACGGTTATACCCAGATCCCTCTGTTCAACTGTATTCTTCAATTCCCTACCATTTACCATGTACGTCCTATTTTGATTTGTCCTGCCAAGGTGTAGCACCTCACATTTATCAGCATTAAACTCCATCTGCCATCTTTCAGCCCATTTTTCCAAATGGCCTAAATCACTCTGTAGACTTTGGAAATCCTCTTCATTATCCACAACACCCCCTATCTTGGTATCATCTGCATACTTACTAATCCAATTTACCACACCTTCATCCAGATCATTGATGTACATGACAAACAACAAAGGACCCAACACAGATCCCTGAGGCACCCCACTAGTCACCTGCCTCCAACCCGATAAACAGCCATCCACCATTACCCTCTGGCTTCTCCCATTCAGCCACTGTTGAATCCATCTTGCTATTCCTGCATTTATACCCAACAGTTGAACCTTCTTAACCAACCTTCCATGAGGAACCTTGTCAAAGGCCTTACTAAAGTCCATATAGACAACATCCACTGCTTTACCCTCGTCAATTTCCCTAGTAACCTCTTCGAAAAATTCAAGAAGATTAGTCAAACATGACCTTCCAGGCACAAATCCATGTTGACTGTTCCTAATCAGACCCTGTTTATCTAGATGCTTATATATATTGTCTCTAAGTATCTTTTCCATTAATTTGCCCACCACTGAAGTCAAACTAACAGGTCTATAATTGCTAGGTTTACTCTTAGAACCCTTTTTAAACAATGGAACAACATGCGCAGTACGCCAATCCTCGGGGACTATTCCCGTTTCTAATGACATTTGAAATATTTCTGTCATAGCCCCGGCTATTTCTACACTAACTTCCCTCAATGTCCATGGGAATATCCTGTCAGGACCTGGAGACTTATCCACTTTTATATTTTTCAAAAGTGTCAGTACTTCTTTTACTTTGAACCTCATAGTATCCATAGCTACTCTACTAGTTTCCCTTACCTCACATAATTCAATATCCTTCTCCTTGGTGAATACCGAAGAAAAAAAATTGTTCAATATCTCCCCCATCTCTTTTGGCTCTGCAGATAGCTGTCCACTCTGTCTCTCCAATGGACCAATTTTATCCCTCCTTATCCTTTTGCTATTAATATAGCTGTAGAAACCCTTTGGATTGACTTTCACCTTACTTGCCAAAGCAACCTCATATCTTCTTTTAGCTTTTCTAATTTCTTTCTTAAGATTCTTTTTACATTCTTTATACTCCTCAAGCACCTCATTTACTTCATGCTGAGTATAATTATTGTAGATCTCCCTCTTTTTCCGAACAAGATGTCCAATTTCCCTTGAAAACCAGGGCTCTTTTCAATTTTTACTGTTTCCTTTCAACCGAACAGGAACATAAAGATTCTGTACTCTTAAAATTTCCCCTTTAAATGTCCTCCATTTCTCTTCTACATCTTTCCCATAAAACAAAATGTCCCAGTTCACTCCTTTTAAATCATCTCGCATCGCATCAAAGTTAGCCTTTCTCCAATCAAAAATCTCAACCCTCTGTCCAGTTCTGACCCTCTCCATAGTTATATTGAAACTAATGGTATTGTGATCACTGGACCCGAAGTGCTCCCCAACGCATACCTCCGCCACCTGTCCAGTCTCATTTCCTAACAGGAGGTCCAGCACTGCCCCTCCTCTAGTAGGTACCTCTATGTATTGCTGCAAAAAACTATCCTGCACACATTTTACAAACTCCAACCCATCCAGCCCATTTACAGAATGTGTTTCCCAGTCTATGTGTGGAAAGTTGAAATCTCCCACAATCACTACCTTGTGCTTACTACTAATCTCTGCTATCTCCTTACATATTTGCTCTTCCAATTCTCGTTCCCCGTTTGGCGGTCTATAATACACCCCTATAAGTGTTGCTACACCTTTCTCACTTCTCAATTCCACCCAAATAGCCTCCCTAGATGAGCCCTCCAATCTATCCTGCCAAAGCACTGCTGTAATATCTTCCCTGACTAGCAATGCAACACCTCCACCTCTTGCCCCTCCAATTCTATCACACCTGAAGCAACGAAATCCTGGAATATTTAGTTTCCAATCACAGCCCTCCTGCAACCACGTTTCACTGATCGCCACAACATCATACTTCCAGGTGTCTATCCAGACTCTAAGCTCATCCACCTTTCTTACAATGCTCCTAGCATTAAAATATGCACATTTAAGAAAACCCCCGTCTCTTATTCTCTGTTTATTTCCTTTTTTTTCTTTCTCCTCTTGTGTCCGAGTGCTTCCCATTTCTGCTTCCTGCCTCCCATTCTGTCTACTACCTTTCGCTATTTGAGTCCCTCGCCCCAACCATTCTAGTTTAAAGTCTCCCCAGTAGCCTTTGCAAATTTCCCCACTAGGATATTGGTCCCCCTCGGGTTCAAGTGCAACCCATCCTTTCTGTACAGGTCCCACCTTCCCCAAAAGAAGTCCCAATGATCCAGGAACTTGAATCCCTGCCCTCTGCACCAGTCTTTCAGCCACGAATTTATCCTCCACCTCGCTCCATTCCTACTCTCACTGTCGCGTGGCACAGGCAGTAATCCTGAGATTGTTACCTTTTTGGTCCTTTTTCTTAACTCTCCTCCCAACTCCCTAAATCCTCCCTTCAGGACCTCTTCCCTTTTTTTTCCTATGTCATTGGTACCTATATGTACCACGACCTCAGGCTCCTCTCCCTCTGATTTAAGGATATCTTGGATGCGTTGAGACGCGTCCGAGACCTTGGCACCAGGGAGGCAGACCACCATCCTGGTCTCCCGACTGCGTCCACAGAATCGCCTATCCGATCCCCTAACAATAGAGTCCCCAATTACTATTGCCCTCTTCTTTGTTTCCCTACCTTTTGGAGCAACAGGGCCGGTCTCTGTGCTGGAGGCCCGTCCGCTGTCACTACCCCCGGGTAGGCTGTCACCCCCATCCGTACTCAAACAGGAGTACTTATTTGCGAGGTGTACCGACATTGGAGTACTCACTCGTTCCTGCCTCTGCCCCTTGCCCTTCCTTAACGTGACCCACATGTCTCTCTCCCGTGGTTTTGGAGTGACCACCTCTCTATAACTCCCCTCTATGACCTCCTCACTCTCCCTGATCAGAGCGAGGTCATCAAGCTGCTGCTCCAGGATCCTAATACGGTCCCTTAGGAGCCCCATCTCGCTGCACCTGGTGCAGATGTGGATGTCTGGAGGGCCATCCGACACCATGACCTCCCACATCTGACATCCAGAACAGTATACTGCTCTGACTGTCATTCTCCCGCCTTACCCTGGATCTGATACCAGTATAATACAATAGAAACTGCTGGGAGAAATCAGCAGGTTTCTGACTCACAACAGCTGCTCCCTCGTGACCTTTTAAACTGCACCTTTATTATATAAACAAAAAGCACTGTACCTTTAGCCCACTGTACCCTTTAACCCACTGTACCTTTACTAAAGCACTGCCCCTTTAACCAGAAAGCACAAATGCTAACCTGATGTTGCACCCAATCAGCTGCTTCCTCTAGTCTGCTTCCACCAATCAGCGGCTTCCACCAGAACCCTCACGATTGAGTGCCTATATCAGCCTTTTTTTGCTGTTTTGCTAAAAGGTTGTGCTATTTTCTCTAGTTGTACCGTGATTACAATGACGTTTTCTATGTTAACATGTTAATATTAATGTTATTATTACCGTGTTAACATAGTGTAACTTGCAAGAAAATTTCCACCATCGGGGGTGAAACGGGGGGCGCCACCGTTGTTCGTTCATTTGCTCGTGCCGCTGCACGCTGGTTCAGTCTTCTCCAAGATCTATTTAAGAAAGAACTGCGGATGGTGGAAAAATCGAAGGTAGACAAATGCTATAGAAACTCAGTGGGTGAGGCAGCATCTATGGAGAGAAGTAATAGGCAAAGTTTCGGGTCAAGACCCTTCTTCAGTCTGATGGGGGGGGGGGGGGGTGGGAAAAAGAAATGAAGAGGCGGAGACAGTAGGACTAGAAGTAGGGCTGGGAAGGGTGAGGGGGAGGGGGTAAAGGAGGAGGGAGAAGACAAGAGCTATTTAAAATTAGAGAAGTCAATGTTGATCCCGCTGGGCTGTAAACTACCCAAGCAAAATACCCGAGCTTGTCTCCTACATTTACTGCTGGCTCCAGTCACAAATCTGAGTTTTCGGGTGATCTGTGCAAGGCATTCATTGCTGCTGGAATTCCACTGTGGAAATTGGAAAACAAATCTCTCAGAGGTTTTTTAGAGAAATACACAGGGGAACATATACCAAGCAGGTCATCATTACAGAAAAATGATGTTGACAGTAACTTCAAAATTATTGTGCAGAAAATTAGAGATGAAGTTGCATGCAACAAACATGGGTCTCAATAGATGAGGCAACCGATGATGTGGGGAGATATGTTGACAATGTGGTCTTCGGTACAACCGTGGTCAAACAGTTGTTTACATCTTCACTTGCTGTACTTTGGCCAGAAGGTATAAAATACGAGAATGTTCTGTTTGTGACTGATGCAGTTCCATACATGAAAAAAACTGCTCATGCTCTTAATGTTTTATTCCCCAAAATGTTGCTTTTGACATGCTTAGCTCAAGGACTTCTTAGAATTGCCAAGTACGTACGTAGCTTCATTCCTAATGTCGATCGTCTAGTTTCCAATGTCAAGAAAATCTTCCTCAAAGCACCATCACGTGTACAGTTGTTCAAGGAAATGGCACCGGAGATTCCTCTTCCTCCTCAGCCCGTTTTGACTAGGTGGGGTACATGGCTTTCTGCTGTACTCTACTATGCTGTAAATTTTGAAAAGATAAAATAAATCGTCTCCTGTTTTGAAGAAGAAGAATGCAGCAGTCAGGATCGTCAGTGAAATCATGCAGAAAAAGTCCTTCCACCGCGATCTTGTGTTTATTGCTTCCAATTTTGCAACCTTCCCACAAGCTATAATTTCCCTTGAGAAACGTGGCAAAACATTAGTGAATAACTTGCAGGTTTTCAACAAAGTAACTGCCGATATTCGTAAAATTCCTGGCAATGTAGGGAAAGACATACAAAGAAAATGTGAGTGATTTTGGATAACAAAGATCTTGAAGAAATACAAACCATAGCTAAAGTTCTCAAAGGTAGTTGTAATGCACAAGATATCGACATGAATATAGAGTCGGTAGCTTGTTTCGGGTATGCACCAGTGACCAAATATAGAGCGGAGCAAGATGGTCCACTCCACAAAAAAGCCGCAGTAGCTGATGGGTAATCTTCAGCGCCATTTCCGTAACCGGTTTCTGTCATGGTGGCGTCCACATCCACAAGTGGAGGGTACTGCTCGAATCGCTAATGTAGGAGACCCGACCAGTCTTTCTTCAAGTTCTTTGCTTTGAACTGCAGGCATATTTGATTGTGACCTCCCGGGTAATGTGCACACTTGTTAACATGTCAGTGAAGTGGTGAGACAGAAACTTGTTGGCACCTGCAAATATTCCCTTGGAAAATGGGAAATATTCCAGAATTCACCTGTGATGTACAAGATAAAATAGGTTAATTCCTCGGATTTTGTGGTGCAAATGAAATTATCCATTAGAGATGTTTATGTGGGTAAAAGTTCGGTAATATCCATCATACATTTGTTCGCATCGAACTATTAATTAGAACGAGAATCCAATCCAAACGCCACATCCATGCGTTTTATTATGCAACTAATTATACGACAAATCAGTACCGTTATTACAATCTGCAAAAGGGCAGAAGGGTACATATTTTAGTCATGACCCAGAAACAAATTTATCCAATCATTCAAGCTATGGCAGGTTCACTCCAAGTTTCCCAGAAATATATCAGTATTATATTTCCAATCAATAATGCGTGTTGGGTTGCCGTGATTTCTAATTCATCCTGATTTAATTTATTCTCTTCCTATCTTGCACCAATCGTCAACTCAGAAATATAACCTTATGTGAATCGTGGCTGCAAAATTACTTTAAAATGTGTTCAAATTGTGGGCTACTGAATTTTAACAAAAAAAGCTATGACATATGAAATGGAATCAAGTCTTGTGCAAATCATCCCGTGTGATTATGATGTATCCAAATATAAAGCAATGTTTTAAATAGAGGTGAAGACTGTAAATGATGTGCACACTTGTTGAATCTTCTTAAAATTAAAAATATGTTAATTTCAGGAAATGGGATTAGCCACAAGTCAATGTATGATTGTTTTAATGCAAACGTTGACAAGATATATGCTAAATGCAATTGAAAATACATTATTTAATCACGCAAAAATGTTAAGCATCTTGCATCCTGTAAAACAAAATGCTCGTTGTATTTATTGAACCACTTTGTACTTCTGATAATGTATGCCTGCGGAAAGAGGGGGCCCAATGACGAGCAAACATAATAAAGTTATCAATAATTTTCATTCTTGTTACTGTAATTGCAGATGATATAATTTTACCTAATCTTCCTTGGAATTGCTACTATTATGCTCATCAGGCGAGGCGATGTTGATAATTTATGACAATTCTGAGCGACCCTTTTATTATCTGTAACGTTTTTTAGATGTTTTTAATCATCACTATTGTATTGGAACCGAGACCTAAATTAAAGGTGTAAACTAATGAACTGAGAGATCATGCTGGATGGATACATCCATAGCATTCGTCAAAGCGCGTGGCATAGTTTAGCGAAGATATTAATAGATATAAAATATAAAATAAAACAAAGAGCGTATATCATGGCGAGCGTATAATTCATTTTATCGGGATTGCTACGTCGTCTTGGTCTTCGCTTCAGTCCGAAAGCTAACCGACTGTGCTGTTAACGTTCTTCACTTCATAGAAACATAGAAAATAGGTGCAGGAGTAGGCCATTCGGCCCTTCGAGCCTGCACCGCCATTCGATATGATCATGGCTGATCATCCAACTCGGTATCCCATCCCTGCCTTCTCTCCATACCCCCTGATCCCTTTAGCCACAAGGGCCACATCCAACTCCCTCTTAAATATAGCCAATGAACTGGCCTCAACTACCTTCTGTGGCAGAGAATTCCACAGATTCACTACTCTGTGTAAAAGATTATTTTCTCATCTCGGTCCTAAAAGACCTCCCTCTTACCCTTAAACTGTGACCCCCTAGTTCTGGACTTCCCCAACATCGTGAACAATCTTCCTACATCTAGCCTGTCCAACCCCTTAAGAATTTTGTATGTTTCTATAAGATCCCCCCTCAATCTTCTAAATTCTAGCATGTACAAACCGAGTCTATCCAGTCTTTCTTCATATGAAAGTCCTGCCATCCCAGAGATCAGTCTGGTGAACCTCCTCTGTACTCCCTCTATGGCAAGAATGTCTTTCCTCAGATTAGGAGACCAAAACTGTACGCAATACTCCAGGTGTGATCTCACCAAGATCCTGTACAACTGCAGTAGAACCTCCCTGCTCCTATACTCAAATCCTTTTGCTATGAATGCTAACATACCATTTGCTTTCTTCACTTCCTGCTGCACCTGCATGCCTACTTTCAATGACTGGTGTACCATGACAGCCAGGTCTTGTTGCATCTCCCCTTTTCCCAATCGGCCACCATTCAGATAATAGTCTACTTTCCTATTTTTGCCACCAAAGTGGATAACCTCACAATTTTCCACATTATACTGCATCTGCCATGCATTTGCCCACTCACCCAACCTATCCAAGTCACTTTGCAGCCTCCTAGCATCCTCCTCACAGCTAACACTGCCCTCCAGCTTTGTGTCATCCGCAAACTTGGAGATGTTGCATTCATTTCCCTCATCCAGATCATTAATATATGTTGGAAATAGCTGGGGCCCCAGCACTGAGCCTTGCGGTACCCCATTAGTCACTGCCAGCCATTCTGAAAAGGACCCGTTTATTCCTACTCTTTGCTTCCTGTCTGCCAGCCAGTTCTCTATCCACATCAATACTGAACCCCCAATACCGTGTGCTTTAAGTTTGTATACTAATCTCTTATGTGGGACCTTGTCGAAAGCCTTCTGAAAGTCCAGATATAACACATCCACTGGTTCTCCCTTATCCACTCTACTAGTTACATCCTCGAAGAATTCTATAAGATTCGTCAGACATGATTTACCTTTCATAAATCCATGCTAACTTTGTCCAATGAATTCAACACTTTCCAAATGTGCCCCTATCCCATTTTTAATAACTGACTCCAGAATTTTCCCCACCACCGATGTTAGACTAACTGGTCTGTAATTCCCTGTTTTCTCTCTCCCTTCCTTTTTAAAAAGTGGGGTTACATTAGCTACCCTCCAGTCCTCAGGAACTACTCCAGAATCTAAAGAGTTTCGAAAAATTATCACTACTGCATCCACTATTTCTGCGGCTACTTCCTTACGTACTATGTGATGTAACTTATCTGGCCCTGGGGATTTATCGGCCTTTAATCCATTCAATTTACCTAACACCACTTCCCGGCTAACCTGGATTTCACTCAGTCCCTCCATCTCATTTAACCCCTGGTCTGTTGCTATTTCCGGCAGATTATTTATGTCTTCCTTAGTGAAGACAGAACCAAAGTAGTTATTCAATTGGTCTGCCATGTCCTTGTTCCCCATGATCAATTCGTCTGTTTCTGACTACAAGGGACCTACATTTGTTTTAACTAATCTTTTCCTCTTCAATCTATAAAAACTTTTGCAGTCAGTTTTTATGTTCCCTGCCAGTTTTCTTTCATAATCTATTTTCCCTTTCCTAATTAAGCCTTTTGTCCTCCTCTGCTGGACTCTGAATTTCTCCCAGTCCTCTGGTAGGCTGCTTTTTTCTGGCTAATTTGTACGCTTCATCTTTTGTTTTGATACTATCCCTGATTTCCCTTGTTATCCACGGATGCACTACCTTCCCTGATTTATTCTTTTGCCAAACTGGGATGAACAATTGTTGTAGTTCATCCATGCAGTTTTTAAATGCCTTCCATTGCATATCCACCGTCAACCCTTTAAGAATCATTTGCCAGTCTATCTTGGCCAATTCACGTCTCATACCCTCAATGTCACCTTTCTTTATGTTCAGGACCCTTGTTTCTGAATTAACAATGTCACTCTCCATCCTAATGAAGAACTCAACCATATTATGGTGACTCTTGCCCAAGGGGCCACGCACAACAAGACTGCTAACTAACCCTTCCTCATTACTCAATACCCAGTCTAGTATAGCCTGCTCTCTCGTTGGTTCCTCTACATGTTGGTTTAGAAAATTATCCCGCATACATTCCAAGAAATCCTCAGCACCCCTGCCAATTTAATTCACCCAATCTATATGTAGATTGAAGTCGCCCATTATAATTGTTTTACCTTTGTTGCACGCATTTCTAATTTCCTGTTTGATGCCATCCCCAACTCCACTACTACTATTAGGTAGCCTGTACACAACTGCCACCGGCGTTTTCTGCCCCTTAGTGATTCGCAGCTCTACCTATATCGATTCCACATCCTCCAAGCTAATGTCCTTCCTGTCTATTGCGTTAATGTCCTCTCTAACCAGCAACGCTACCCCACCTCCTTTTCCTTTCTGTCTATCCCTCCTGAATATTGAATATCCCTGGATGTTCAGCTCCCAGCCTTGATCACCCTTGCAGCCATGTCTCCGTGATCCCAACTATATCATATTCATTAATAACTATCTGCACATTCAACTCATCCACCTTATTAAGAATGCTCCTTGCATTAAGGTACAAAGCCTTCAGGCTTGTTGTTACAACACTCTTACCCCTTATACAATTTTGTTGAAAAGTGGTCCTTTTTGATTTTTGCCCTGGGTTTGTCTGCCTGCCACTTTTATTTTTCACCTTGCTAACTATTGCTTCTTGCCTCATTTTACAGCCCTTTGCTTCTCTGCTCTTGCACCCTGCCACATTAGTTTAAATCCTCCCCAACAGCTCTAGCAAACACTCTCCCAAGGACCAAAGTATCACATATATATATATAGATATATATTTATCTATTTGTCTATTTGTCTGTTTGTCTATCTATTTATCTGTTTATCTATTTATCTATTTAAAAAAAATTGAAAGCACAGAAACTGTTTCCCTACATCGTTGATTTGTTTAATACAAAAATCAATTCAAACACAGGACATGAGCCATTAAAAGGAATTTTTTTTAAAACACACAAACTGTTCCCCCCGCAACGCTGATTACAGCAAGTTTAATACAAAAATCGATTCAAATACAGGACAGGAGCCATTTAAAAAGAACAAAAAAACATTTAAAACATTTCAGTTTTTTTTAGTGCCTAAGCATCCTGGCTCTAGCAATTATATATACATAATTCAAATCCATGGTAGTGAATAATGCATTGTGTGCACTGTAATTTGTCTGAGTTGTTAGTCATAAAATGGACTGGTAACAATTTCATCATAGTAAGCCATTAGTCCTACTGTATATTTACTCGTCACAAGCACAAGCAATTGAAAACCATATTCCCTTTCAAACGTCCTGTGAGTTTTGTTTTTCTCACTCTGCCTCCAATATGCTTCATTGCCGAACTGGTGTATTAGGCTGAAAAAGTGGCCTACTTTTTGATTTTGACATGTTTGCTTTGGATATTTATCTATAATTTGTTTACGCCTTAATCCACATTTCTTAACTGTATCCCCAAATCTACATCAAACAGTTGCTACTTAGCAACATGTAGGAAGTTGACGCTGTTGCTTTAACACTGTCTGTCAGTTATAAGCAAATATTATAGAGCAGAGCAAGATACACCACTCCTGCGTAATCCAATGCACTGAGGTGTAGTACATTCTATGATCTTTGGTTATAAGTGTCTGATTAAAGACTTTATTTCAAAAGTTGCCAGCTTTTTATGCATTGATAACTAATTTTAGATTTTAAATTACTTTACTCATTTACAGAGTGAAGATACACAACAACAAATTATAAGGGAGACGTTCCACTTGGTATCAAAAAGAGATGAAAACGTCTGTAATTTCTTGGAAGGTGGCATGTAAGTATTGGTTCTTGCAAAAAATAGTTTGTGTAAAGAATTTAGCTTCAACCAAAAACTGATAATTAAAGTCCCTGTCCCACTGCAGGGATCTAATTTACGAGTTTAGAAGAGTTTGCACGCGACTAAAACTCGCAACATGGTCGACATGTGGTCCTAGGAGGTCACTAACTTCTTCATGCTCGAGGGAAGTTCCCGCTGACTCGCGGCCTCAGTTTGGTCGAGGAAATTTTTTCAGCATGTTGAGAAATTTTCCACGAGTAAAAATTCGTCGGCATGGTTCTTTTGAACTCATAGTGTAGTGGAGTGGGGTCGCTATGTAGTTATAGTAGGTATGTTGCAAAGCGTACCTGAAGCGTCGCTGAAAATCTGTCCCAGCCCGTGTGCGCGATTTTGGCGACGTTTAGAGGGGGGCGGGTTTAAAACGCGATTTTCACTAGGCTGTTCCAATCGAAGATGTTCAGCCTAGTAAATCATTAACGAAAAATCGCTGAAAGACCCCGTCGCAAAAGGTATTATTAGTTTTTATGGCCTTGTATAATAGTTATACTAGTTTAAAAATCACTCTCTAAACCCGCGACCTCACGCAACCACAGGGCCGCATGGAGCTGTATACAGAAGGTATGTAGCTTATTTTTACATTAAAAAGGGCTTTTTAAGAACCCTTTATACAAAGTTTAATGTTGCGAGTAGCTAATTTTGGGCTCTTTATATCCCGCAGTATTTTTCTGGGCATTTGAGGGCACAAATCCACCGCAATGTGAACGTTCTAAACCAGCGCGTTCACAGGATCCCACTAGAAAGCTGATTTAAAATGGACTTTAATTTACAACAATTGAACACTAAATTCCTTCCATTTGACCTATAAATTAATGTAAATGAGATTTCAAAATCATGTTTTATTGTGAATTATTTATGAATATTATTTGGACACTTGGGCTATTTAAAAATGTTAATCATTTATTAAGAAATGGATAGATGTTTAGATCTAGTAATTGAAGTTTGAAATTAGCTACAATTGGGTAACTAACTAATTATATGTTTTAATTTCAGGTCACCCAAGTAAGATTATTTTATATTTGTTTCAGAATGGTTCAATCTACGATAACTGAAAATTTCATTCAATTCTCTTAATTTTTAAGAAGGTTATGGCCTTTTGACAGCATACGATCACAGCTTTTTTGTTATGTCCATAGAAAATCAATAGGGAACAAGATGCTAATTTCCGAGTATGAAAATGGCCATAACATTTTAAATATGATATGCCATGAAACATTTTAAATTTTTACTTTATCTGATAGATATGATTACAGACTTGATTTTTTAGGTCTCAAATTTTAAACTTATTTTTATGCTTTATCCTTGCTAACCAGGACATTTAAATTGGCTCAATTTCAGAACCAAGAAAACTGACCAGTGATTTTTTTTACATCTGGTCAGCAGCAGCCTCTGCAGTTTGTGTTTTAACTGTCTGTGTTTAAATGTAGTTTTTGCTAGTTTATAGGCAATCGAGGAAACTTTTTTAAATCTCCCTGCACTGGGCAATCTCCGTCGGGTTTTTGCTGGGGCCACAACGAAGCGGCCCAGGAACCGGGGACTTGGTGCTACGACTCACCGTCGCCGTCGCGGGGCTGGCCGAGTCCATTGGAAGCGCTGCTGCTTTGCAGAACCGGAGAGTCGGAGGCTCCAAAAACGGCTGACCGGGAGCCCGTGTCCCTGGAGGGAGTTAACCGCTCTTCGCTCTCGCAACGGCGACTTCCCCCGCCCGAGTTGCAGGGTTGAAAGTGGAGCGGGGTACATCACTGCTGTGGAATGGCCGCGGGACTCTGCGAGCGCACGCCGGGGGCTCTAACACAAGACAGGCCAAAATCGCCAGCCGGGGGCTTTGACTTTGACTCTGACAATAAACATCTGTTATGTAAATACAATTCACATTTCGTTTGGACCTGTTGCCTTTCAAGTTCACAATGTTGCCTTTCAAGGTATGTATACATAGAATATTTATACCGCCACTTACCTTGCAAACAAATAATGTATTTATCATTTTAAAAGAGTAAAACAAAAATATCGCTTCAAGTCAGATCCTTCAGCTTGGAGTCATGCTGACCCATCATCCACCAATTTATATCCAAAATGCTTTTTTTCCATTTTCTATTCTCCCTTCATTTTCACTCTGATTCTATTGGTCACCTGCACACTAGGACAATTTGCGGTGGCGATTTAGCCTCCCAAACTGCATGCCTTTGAGATGTGGAAGGAAACTAGAGCACCTTCACGAAATCCTCATGGCCATGGGGAGAATATGCAAACTCTACAGATACAGCACCAGTGATCAGGAGTGAACCTGGTTCACGGATGTTGTGAGGCAGTGGCTCTGAACTAAACCATTGTACCCTCTATTTTAAGAAATCATAGATGTTTCATGTAGTAAAAGTAAGTTGTTTTGGTGGTGTGATATATTTGTAAATTGCTTTTGGTAATTTTGTGTGTTTCAGGTTAATTGGAGGAGCAGACAATAAACTTATTTACAGACATTATGCAACTTTGTATTTTGTTTTTTGTGTGGATTCCTCAGAAAGTGAACTTGGAATTTTGGATCTAATTCAGGTATTTATGCAATCTATTGCCTAATTTATTGTTGTGATATCAATTTTGAGGTATGTGGAAAAGACTGTGGAGCTTGTAAACAATTTCAGATGATCCATGTACAGGTGCAAGTGGATAACGCTTACTTTTTGACCTTTACAATGTAAGCACAATTGTGGAATGATTACATTGTTTTCTGACAGTGGATTGGGAGTTTTTAATCTGTGCCAATGCACAAAATCCATTAAAATTTGAACCATCACATGAGCCATTAGGACGTGAGCAAAGATTTGTCCAATGTTGGGTTTCAAGTTGTTGAACACTCGTGTTCTTGAAGATGTTCTTTCTAACCAGTTTGCAGGTAGCTTACAGACATTGATGTTGAAAACCATTGTTTGTTTGAACGTTTGCTTATTCAAGTTAGGCAAATTGTTTTGACACTTGTAAGGGAGTAATTTTCAACAAAATTGATCATTGGGATCAAGTCTCCAAGGATGAGTTGCTTGCACCAGTAAGGTCCAATTGAGTTTGGTAAGTGAATCACCCCCATTATGTGCTATGCCTGCTTTTCAAAAAAACATTTTAACATTTTTCAAATTCAATGGCTTGCTGTAGTTGGCAGAAGCAGGGGTGTTGGAGTGTGAGGGGAGGGAAGAAAGAATGGTGCTTGTGGAACTATCATCATCAATTCCATTATGTATGTTGCCCTTTACCCTGGCATCAGATAAACATTGCTCAGAAGATACCATATATTTTGTGGATTGAAGGGAGTATACTGGTACACAGAAAGAGGTAATTGTAGAGAGATGTGTTATTGACTGCTGGCATCCTGAGGGCGGGTGGGTAGGAAAGAACATGTGGACGAGGAAGACGGAGAGAGTGATTCCTGCAGAAAGGGTGGGGGCAAGATGGGAAATGTGGCTGATGATGCCATTGGGCAAAAGATGACCAAGGAAACTATCTCTATTGTGTCTGAGGAGCGGGTACGAGAATGATCATGCAGGAAATGCACCATCCCTGTTCCCCAGCCCCGCACGACCCTATTTTACCTTCTCCCCAATTTCCACAAACCTGACTGTCCTGGCAGACTCATTGTTTCTGCCTGTTCATGTCCTACCGAACTTATTTCCACATACATCAACCTCAACTCCATCCTATCCCCCCCCCCCCCCCCCCCCGGTTAAATCCTTCCCAACCTATGCTCACACGCTTTTCGTCGACTTCCGTTTTCTAGGCCCACATTCCCTCATCTTCACCATGGATGTCCAGTCACTCTGCACCTCCATCCCCCACCAGGAGGGTCTCAATGCCCTCGACTGGAGAACCAACCAATCCCCATCTACTGATACTCTCCTCCGCCTAGCAAAGTTGGTCCTTACCCTTCATAAGGTTTTGTTTGACTCCTCACATTTCCTCCAAATACAAGGCGTATAGGCCCCAGCTATGCCTGCCTCTTTGTATAGGTACGTCGAACAATCCTTGTTCGAGACGTACCGTGGCCCTATCCCCGAACTCTACCTCCGCTACATCGACGACTGCATTGGTGCTACCGCCTGTACCCACACACAACCCACTCACTGACTTCATCCATTTCACCACTAACCTCCATCCAGCACTCAAATCACCTGGACCATTTCCGACATTTCCCCACCATTTCTTGACCTCACTATATCCATCACAGGTGATAGACTACTGACCAACATCCACTATAAACCCACTGACTCCCATGGCTATCTGGACTACACGTCTTCCCACCCTGCTTCCTATAAGGATTCCATCCCCTACTCCCAATTGCGTCTATGCCGCACCTGCACCCAGGATGAGGTGTTCCACACCAGAGCATCGGAGATGTCCTCATTTTTCAGGGAATGGGGATTCCCCTCTTGTACCATAGATAAGCCTCTCACCAGAGTCTCTTCTATACCCCGTGACTCTGCTCTCACTCCCCATCCCCCCCCAACACGTTACAAGGGCAGAATCCCCCTTGTCCTCGCCTTCCACCCTACCAGCCGTCACATACAACAAATAATCCTCCAACGTGATCCCACTACTTGCCACATCTGACAGTGTGGTGTGGAGAGAATAACCTGCTCCTCAACACCTCGAAGACCAAGGAGCTCATAATAGACTACAGGAAGAAGAAAACAGACATTACACCATTAATCATCAGAGGGGACTGTGTGGAGAGGGTGGCGGATTTCCGCTTCCTGGGAATCCACATTGAGTAGGACCTGACATGGAGCGTGAACATCTCTGCGCTGCTGAAAAAGGTCCAGCAGAGACTGCACTTCATGAGGGTGCTCAGGAAGAACAACATCACTCAGAGACTGTTGCTGTCCTTTTATCGGTGCTCCATAGAGAGCATCCTAACATACTGTGTATGTGTGTGGTACACCAGCTGCACAGCGGCTAAGAGGAAAGCACTCCAGAGGGCTATTGACAACGCCCAGAAGATTGTCGGCTGCCCTCTCCTTACCCTGGAGGACCTACACAGTTCCCACTGTCTCAAGAAATCCCAGAACATTATAAAGGACATTTCCCACCCCGGACACTCCCTGTTTGAACTGTTGCCGTCAGGCAGACGATACAGATCAATGAGGACACTGACAAAGACTCAAAAACAGTTTTTATCCCACAGTAATAACTACACATAATATAGCCACCAAATGAGCGCAGGTGCGCTACATACCAAAGGGATTGTGCAATCGACAGAAGAATGTATGGTTGTGCGTTTATGCTTGCTTTTTTCATGTTATTTATTTAGTTGTTTATTTCAGATATTCTCTTTTACGTATCGTTAGCTTTTAGATAACGTGTGAACTGGTTGGCATTTTTTATTTCGTTGTACATGTTTACATGTTATAATGACAATAAAGAACCTATCCTATCCTATCCTTCCCATTTCCTGCCCTGTTTCCTGCTTTCCGCAGAGACCACTCCCTCCGTAACTCCCTGGTCAATTTGTCCCTTCCCACCCGAACCACCGCCTCTCCAGGCACTTTCCCTTGCAACCGCAAGAAATGCTACACTTGTCGCTTTACCTCCCCCCTTGACTCCATACAAGGACCTAAGCAGTCTTTCCAGGTGCGGCAGAGGTTCACCTGCACCTCCTCCAACCTCATCTATTGCATCCAGCTGCTCTACATCGGTGAGACCAAGCGTAGGCTTGGTGATCGCTTCGCCGAACACCTCTGCTCGGTTCGCAATAACCAACCTGATCTCCCAGTGGCTCAGCACTTCAACTCCCCCTCCCATTCCGAATCCAACCTTTCTGTCCTGGGCCTCCTCCAGAGTGAGGGCCACTGTAAATTGGAGGAGCAGCACCTCGTATTTCGCTTGGGCAGTTTGCGCCCCAGCGTAATGAACACTGACCTCCAATTTGGAGACATGGCTCCAGGGTGACCATTGCTGGGAGCTGAACTTCCAGGGATATTCAATATTCAGGAGGGATAGACAGAAAGGGAAAGGAGGTGGGGTAGCGTTGCTGGTTAGAGATTAGATTAACGCAATAGAAAGGAAGGACATTAGCTTTGAGGATGTGGAATCGTTATGGGTAGAGCTGCGAAACACTAAGGGGCAGAAAACGCTAGTGGGAGTTGTGTACAGGCCACCTAACAGTAGTAGTGGAGTTGGGGATGGCATCAAACAGGAAGTTAGAAATGCGTGCAACAAAGGTAAAACAGTTATAATGGGTGACTTCAATCTACATAAAAGACTGCATGGATGAACTACAACACTTGTTCATCCCAGTTTGGCAAAAAAATAAATCCGGGAAGGTAGTGCATCCGTGGATAACAAGAGAAATCAGGGATAGTATCAAAACAAAAGATGAAGCGTACAAATTAGCCAGATAAAGCAGCTTTCCAGAGGACATGGAGAAATTCAGAGACCAGCAGAGGAGGACAAAGGGCTTAATTAGGAAAGGAAAAATAGATTATGAAAGAAAACTGGCAGGGAACATAAAAACTGACTGCAAAAGCTTTTATAGATATGTGAAGAGAAAAAGATTAGTTAAAACAAATGTGCGTCCCTTGCAGTCAGAAATGGGTGAATTGATCATGGGGAACAAGGACATGGCAGACCAATTGAATAACTACTTTGGTTTTGTCTTCACTAAGGAAGACATAAATAATCTGCTGGAAAAGCAGGGGACCGGGGGTCAAATGAGATGGAGGAACTGAGTGAAATCAAGGTTAGCCGGGAAGTGGTGTTAGGTAAATTGAATGGATTAAAGGCCGATAAATCCCCAGGGCCAGATAGGCTGCATCCCAGAGTACTTAAAGTAGTAGCCCCAGAAATACTGGATGCATTAGTGATAATTTTTCAAAACTCTTTAGATTCTGGAGTAGTTCCTGAGGATTGGAGGGTAGCTAATGTAACACCACTTTTTAAAAAGGGAGGGAGAGAGAAAACTGGGGAATTACAGACCAGTTAGTCTAACGTCGGTAGTGGGGAAACTGCTAGAATCAGTTATTAAAGATGGGATAGCAGCACATTTGGAAAGTGGTGAAATCATTGGACAAAGTCAGCATGGATTTATGAAAGGTAAATCATGTCTGACGAATCTTATAGAATTTTTCGAGGATGTAACTAGTAGAGTGGATAGGGGAGAACCAGTGGATGTGTTATCTGGACTTTCAGAAGGCTTTCGACAAGGTCCCACATAAGAGATTAGTATACAAACTTAAAGCACATGGTGTTGGGGGTTCAGTATTGATGTGGATAGAGAACTGGCTGGCAGACAGGAAGCAAAGAGTAGGAGTAAACGGGTCCTTTTCACAATGGCAGGCAGTGACTAGTGGGGTACCGCCAGGCTCAGTTATGGGACCCCAGCTATTTACGATATATATTAATGATTTGGACGAGGGAATTGAATGCAACATCTCCAAGTTTGCGGATGACACGAAGCTGGGGGGCAGTGTTAGCTGTGAGGAGGATGCTAGGAGGCTGCAAGGTGACTTGGATAGGATGGGTGAGTGGGCAAATGCATGGCAGGTGCAGTATAATGTGGATAAATGTGAGGTTATCCACTTTGGTGGCAAAAACAGGAAAGTAGATTAGTATCTGAATGGTGGCCGATTAGGAAAGGGGGAGATGCAACAAGACCTGGGTGTCATGGTGCACCAGTCATTAAAAGTAGGCATGCAGGTGCAGCAGGCAGTGAAGAAGGCGAATGGTATGTTAGCATTCATAGCAAAAGGATTTGAGTATAGGAGCAGGGAGGTTCTACTGCAGTTGTACAGGGTCTTGGTGAGACCACACCTGGAGTATTGCGTACAGTTTTGGTCTCCTAATCTGAGGAAAGACATTCTTGCCATAGAGGGAGTACAGAGAAGGTTCACCAGACTGATTCCTGGGATGTCAGGACTTTCATATAAAGAAAGACTGGATAGACTCAGTTTGTACTCGCTAGAATTTAGAAGATTGAGGGGGGGTCTTATAGAAACTTACAAAATTCTTAAGGGGTTGGACAGGCTAGATGCTGGAAGATTGTTCCTGGTGTTTGGGAAGTCCAGAACAAGGGGTCACAGTTCAAGGATAAGGGGGAAATCTTTTAGGACCGAGATGAGGAAAACTTTTTTTCACACAGAGAGTGGTGAATCTGTGGAATTCTCTCCCGCAGAAGGTAGTTGAGGCCAGTGCATTGGCTATATTTAAGAGGGAGTTAGATGTGGCCCTTGTGGCTAAAGGGATCAGGGGGTATGGAGTGAAGGCAGGTACGGGATACTGAGTTGGATGATCAGCCATGATCATATTGAATGGCGGTGCAGGTTCGAAGGGCCGAATGGCCTACTCCTGCACCTATTTTCTATGTCTATGTTTCAGGTAGTCCTTACTCTCTCCTCCCCTTCTCAGCTCTCACTCAGCCCACTGGCTCCACCTCTTCCTTTCTTCCTTCCTTTCTACCCCCCCCCCCCCCCCCACCCTAACATCAGTCTGAAAAAGGGTTTTGACCCAAAACGTTGCCTATTTCCTTCACTCCATAGATGCTGCCTCACCCGCAGAGTTTCTCCAGCATTTTTGTCTACCTTTGATTTTCCAGCATCTGCAATTCCTTCTTAAACATCTTTAAACAGGAAATGCGCATGATGGTTTCATCAACTATCGTCTTTATTTAAATTACTTCTGTATGTACAAGGAGTAAAGAAAGGGGCTGAGAATGCATCCTTGCGGAGCCCCGTTTTGAGGATTATCGAAGAGGATGATTTGTCTGTTAGTCAAAGTCGAGTATCCAGTTGCAGAGATGAGTGCTGGCAACGAATCCCATGAGTTTGGTGATAAACTTGCATGGTATACTGGTATTAAAGGCAGAGCTGTAGTGTATGAATAGGTATACCTGACGCAGGTATCCCTCTTATCCAGGGGTTTAATAGTGATATGTAGGGCTAGGGCGATAGCATAATCCGTGGACCTGTTGTGGCGTTAGGTGAACTGCAGTGGGTCAAAGCTGCTGGGTAGACTGGATTTAATGTGTTCCATAACTAGCCTCTCAAGCATTTCATGATGGTGGATTGCAAGGCCACTGGTTGGTCGTCGTTTCGGCCTCTCCCAGGACGATCAATGGGAACTCTGACGGGCACGGTGCATCGTTTCTGCGCAGCCACTAAGGACACAGCCAGGAACTCCGTCTGGGCCAGCTGCTTTTTGTAGGTTCACCCACAGGAAGACCAATCTAACCTCTGCTACTGTCATGCTGGGGAGAGGCACACTGGTGTCTGAAGGGCCAGGTGTCACTGTCCTGTTGGCCTTCTGCCTCAAATCGAGCATAGTCTCTATCTTTTCCCATACTCTCTCATCTGCCCTCATTTTGTTTACTTCCCCTCTGTACTTTCAGCAAGCCCAGTTCTTAGTTTCATTATTAACCTGACATCCGGAAACCTTCCAGAGGCGCCACGAGTGGCAGAAGCCTGGACCGGCAGTGGAACCTCATGGGTTGGAGGTGGAAGCTCGCAGGTCGACAGAGCCCATGGCCATCGGCTGGGGCCTGGGTCGGCACCATGGAAGTGTCCGGAAATGACCCAGCAATGTTAGTGGAGAGGCCAGTACGGCGAACAATGATGGCACCGACTGACGGAGGTGAATGGATACGTGGAAGTGAGGATGTCGCTGCCGACGGAAGGAACAAAAGAGGACCCTGCGTGGTGGGACCGCCATGAGGGAGGGAGGGATAGGGGGGGGGGAGAAACAAAAGGGAAACTGGCACGGTGGGGGGGGGGGGGGGGGGGGGGGGGGGGGAAGAAATCTGTAACTTTGTAAGATCCTTTTATGGGTGTCTATAAGAATTTCACTGACTTGTCACGTGACCATAAAGTATTCTATTTTATCTGAGAAACTGCAAATTTGCTGTTCTCAGATCTTTAATCTGAGAACCATTGTGCCCCATCTTTCTGTCCTGTTTATATCAACGGGTCGATGGTTGAAAGGGTCAAGAGCTTCAAATTCCTGGGCGTGCGTATCTCTGAAGATTTCCTGATCTGAGAACACTGATGCAATTATTAAGAAAGCACATCAGCGCCTCTACTTCCTGAGAAGATTACGGAGAGTTGGTTTGTCAAGGAGGGCTCTCTCTAACTTCTATAGGTGCACAGTACAGAGCATGCTGCTGTGCCGGTTGCATCGTGGCTTGGTTCGGCAACTTGAGCGCCCTGGAGCGGAAAAGACTACAAAAAGTAGTAAACACTGCCCAGTCCATCATCGGCTCTGACCTCCCTTCCATCGAGGGGATCTATCGCAGTCGCTGCCTCAAAAAGGCTGGCAGTATTATCAAGAACCCACACCATCCTGGCCACACATTCATCTCCCTGCTACCTTCAGGTAGAAGGTACAGGAACCTGAAGACTGCAACGACCAGGTTCAGGAGTAGCTGCTTCCCCACAGCCATCAGGCTATTAGACGTAGCTCGGACAAAACTCTGACCATTAATAGCCCATTATCTGTTTATTTGCACTTTATCAGTTTATTTATTCATGTGTGTATATATTTATATCATGGTATATGGACACACTGATCTGTTCTGTAGTCATGCCTACTATGTTCTGTTGTGCTGAAGCAAAGCAAGAGTGTCATTGTCCTATCAGGGACACATGACATTAAACTCTCTTGAATCTCTCCCCGGACGCCCAATGGGGACGGGCATGGTGCAGCATGGATTGGTGGCATTGGCACTGCCGTGTGAGCTGAAAGGCACGAGGGAGGGAGGGAGCGAAGCTGCAGCGGCGGCCGGCAGCGCAGCGCTCGCAGCCGGTGCACAGAGGCACTGACACCTGCTGCCCGGGAGCTTCCCCGTTCCATCTCTGCCGCTTCATGTTGTCGGCGGCTGCACATCCGACCAAGAGAGAAGAGACTCGACGTCACTCACAGCCGTCAACCGACGCGCTTCCCAAGACCGCACAGATCGCTGCCATGTGGCGTAGAGAGACAAACTCTGCAGGGACTGAAGATAGCGTGAGAATTCTGTCATTGGCGTGAGAGCGTGAGAATTGGCTGATTAGGCGTGACTGACTCTCAAAGCGTGAGAGTTGGCAGCCCTCACGCTTTGTATGTCGGTAGCTGCAAAACTCTTGAGGGAATTGCACGCCAAAGATAAAATATGATTTTGAAGACGCTTTGAGATTAATCTTTTTCCAGGGATTGATCGCCACATGATAGGATTAGGAGTGTGAAGGGAACTGCGTTGGAGAGTAATAAGCTGAGTGATTAGAGTTGACACTATTTGTAATTAAAGACTGGGAACAGCAGGCCCACTTTTTACGATGGCAACCTTGGGGAGATCTATAAAATCACTATCATTGGCAGATTATGTTGTTGCTGCCCATATGACAAGCACTGCAGTGTTTGCAAATCAATAATAATTAATAATTTATGTTCTATTGTTGCAGGTGGATTTACTTTTATTTGCAGCATCCCTTGTTGATATTGGTTCAATCAGTGGCACTAGAAGGAGCTGCAGCATATCGTGACATGGTGATCACCGAGCCGTCTTTGTAAAACCATTTTTTATTAAAGGGCCTGTCCCACTTGGGCGTCATTTGCACGTCATTTAGGCGACATCATTTATGCATCACGATGCGCACGTCGTGACGTGCACGTGATGTGCACATTACGCGCGCGCAATCGCGCGTGGTGTCCCAGGATTTTGGGATTCACTAAATCTTTGCGTGCCACCTGCGTAACGCAAATGATGCCCAAGTGAGACAGGCCCTTTAGTTTGCTTTAATTTAATACAATGTGATTGGCATGTTACCACATTGCCCTTTCATGTGCTCTGATTAAACTGTTGGAGCAAATGAATGGGAACCAAACATTTTAATCCAAAATGCGATGAGAAACCGGTGAACTCTCTGAGCCTTTTTTTGAATGTCATTATCAAGCCCACAATGTCAAGCCCTCAGAGGAATTTATTTGATAAGGAACCAGGCCATTAGGTTGGGCACACCCAGATATAAGAAGGGAGGCTTTCATTTTTCCTCCGTACATTGTTTTTTGTGGGTTTTTAACCACTGAAAAATATTTGTCACTTGAAAATTACTTTATTCCAAGCATCATAAAACCTATTGTTTCATTTAATGAAAACCTAAACATGTATGTTTTTTGTAATATTTTCTGCTTGCTTAATCAGTACATTATCAGGCGAATTCTTCTGATAGTGCAGTTGGTGTGAAAACTTATTTGTACGTATATTTGCTGTTTCTTGTCCCAACCTGTCACCTGCTAACAAATATAATCTCCCTATTCTATAGATATTGTTGCACAATATATGCAGGCACCCCCCACTCTGAATTTTTGAAATGATAAACTATATGGAAAGTAAATGTTTGCATGCAACAGGTACGTTACTTCCAAATGTGGAGTATTGCTATGTACAATGCAGAGCAGCGTTTCAAAATTTGCCTCTTGTTGGACCACCTTTTGTCAATTGCACTATGCAATAAAAGTAACATTAGCAAATCTGCAGATGACACAAAGCTGGGTGGCAGGGTGAACTGTGAGGAGGATGCTATGAGGATGCAGGGTGACTTGGACAGGTTGGGTGAGTGGGCAGATGCATGGCAGGTGCAATTTAATGTGAATAAATGTGAGGTTATCCACTTTGGTGGCAAAACAGGAAGGCAGTTTAATATCTGAATGGTGTCAAGTTGGGAAAACGGGAAGTAGAGCGAGATCTGGGGGTCCTTGTTCAAATGTCTCTGAAAATAAGCATGGCAGTGAAGAAAGTGAATGGCATGTTGGCCTTTATAACAAGAGGAATCGAATATAGAAGCAAGTTGGGAAAACGGGAAGTAGAGCGAGATCTGGGGGTCCTTGTTCAAATGTCTCTGAAAATAAGCATGGCAGTGAAGAAAGTGAATGGCATGTTGGCCTTTATAACAAGAGGAATCGAATATAGAAGCAAAGAGGTCCTTCTGCAGTTGTACAGAGCCCTAATGAGACCACACCTCGAGTATTGTGTGCAGTTTTGGTCTCCAAATTTGACCTGGCGGACTGGTGCGCACGTAACAACTTGTCACTAAACACCTCCAAGACCAAGGAGCTGATTATTGACTTCAGGAAATCCCACAATGGAGAATACACCCCAATCGCCATTTACGGGGAAAGTGTGGAGAGAGTGTCCAGCTTTAAGTTTCTGGGCACTCACATTTCAGAGGACCTCACGTGGTCCACCAACACTGCTGCGCTGGTAAAGAAGGCACAACAACGACTGTTCTTCCTGAGGACATTACAAAAGACTGGTCTGCACCAACAGCTGCTGACAACGTTCTACCGCTGCACCACAGAGAGCATTTAACGTATGGCATCTCTGTGTGGTATCTCAGCTGCACGGAGGCGGAGAGGAGAGCTCTTCAGCGCGTCGTCCACAGAGCGCAGAGGATCATTGGGACACGGCTACCAGCCTTGGAGGGCACCTACCACACACGGTGCCTCAGGAAGGCCGTCAGCATCCATAAAGACTCATCACACCCCTGTAACGGATTACTTCCCTCCGGCAGACGTTACAAGGCCTTCTACGCCCGAACCTCCAGACTCAGAAAAGGCTTTATTCCAAGAGCTATAGCGGCTCTGAACCCCCCACCCCCCATGGACTGTCTCCCTCGGATGGTCACGACACACAGCTTATTTCTTTATTTTACTTTTCTTTTTCATCGGTTGGAGCTGCATACTAAATCTCGTTGCACTGACGTGCAATGACAATAAAAAGATTATTATTATTATTATTAGGAAGGACATTCTTGCTGTTGAGGGAGTGCAGCGTAGGTTCACAAGGTTAATTCCCGGGATGGTGGGACTGTCATATGCTGATAGAATGGAGTGGCTGGGCTTGTATACTCTGGAATTTAGGATGAGAGGGGATCTTATTGAAACATATAAGATTATTAAGTGTTTGGACACACTAGAGGCTGAAGGGCCTCGAAGGGCCTGCTGGCTTGAAGAGCCAAATGGCCTACTCCTGCGCCTATTGTCTATTGAAACATGTTCCCGAGTCCAGAACCAGGGGCCACAGTTTAAGAATAAGGGGTAAACCATTTAGAACGGAGATGAGAAAAAATGTTTTCACACAGTTGTGAATCTGTGGAATTCTCTGCCTCAGAAGACAGTGGAGGTCAATTCTCTGGAGGCTTTAAAGAGAGAGTTCAATAGATCTCTTAAAGATTGAGGAGTGAAGGGATATGGGGAGAAGACAGGAACGGGGTACTGATTGTGGATGATCATCCATGATCTCAGTGAATGGCAGTGCTGGCTCGAAGGGCCGAATGGCCTATTCCTGCACCTATTGTCTATTGTCTTTTGTCCATTTTATCATTCATCTTGCTGTGTACAAGAATAAGTGGAATACTGTTCTTTTTATTCAGGTGAGAGAAAAGGATCATATAATAAATTAGATTTATTTCACAAATTTCATCAATGTATTGTGAGGTTAGGTTGTCCTGTTGCTAGCAAACGCTATCATACGTTGGAACCCAGCTTCAGGACTGCACTAGTTGAGTTTTCTTTCACTATATTCACATTACTATAAAATAAATCATGCTTTATCAATGGAGCATGATTAAAGGGCCTGTCCCACTAACGCGACTTTTCAGCGACTGTCTTCGACCTTCAAGCTCAAGGGCGCTTGCCTGAAAAACCTTGAGCTGGATCGAACGTCAGTGATGAAACAGTGAGCCGTGTACTCACACACGCACACGCACACACAAAAAACACACACACCCACACATGCGCACACACAAAAAACACACACACACCAAAGGCAGGGGCAGGGAAAGCGGGGGAGCGCTGTCTGAAATTCACACCCGCGAGGGGAGAAGGAGTAGAGACACTTTTAAGAAGCCAGACAACTTTTAATAAATTTTAGCGGGCATTTAACATTACTGGTTGGTTTACTTTTTTTTCTCAACGAGCTATTGACTTTGATTACCTACTATAGCATTACGACCTACCACGACTAAACCTACGAGTAAAAAAAATATTGAATATTTTTTTATTTCCATCGCACCCTTTTTACTCGGGGGCATTTTTCAGCTTGTTTAAAAAAAAAAACCGCCGCAACCTAACTGATGCCTCAGGTACGCGAGGACTACTCTTGAGCATGAAGGAGAGTTATAAAGACCTAGGACCTCGTGTCGACCATGCTGCGAGTATGAGATGAGGGCAAACTTCTAAACTCGCGAATTAGGTCCCCGCAGTGGGACAGGGCCTTAAAGTACTTTGTAGATTTATGATATGGCTACATCGGTTTTCTTGAGTTTTGAATGATTTAGGGTCTGAGCATGCGATGCTTATAAATTTATGAATGACATCTACTTCCATCAGTGTTCCATTCATCGTAAATTGTAAGCGGGATGTGTATCGTTATTCAAAACACTTTTAATTACCTGATCACATAAACTGGCCTATGTTCAATTACTTTTTTCAGTGGCCTTATTTAAAACGTTTTGCTGATTATTTTCCTCAGTGATTTTGTTTAAAACTTGTACCTTATGTGTGTGCTGGATGGCTACAACAGGAGGTTGCCAATGACTGATTATGGTCTTTGCGCTCAGTTTATTGCTGCCAAAGCTTTCAACAATGCACTACAATTTTTCAGCATTTACATTTTTCTTACCAATATTTCTACCAAAAAACAACATTGAGGGCATCAGTACCATGGGCCTGATTTTGTCTGTAGTGGTTGGTGTTCTTGCTGTTGATGATCGTGTGGTCATTGTAACTGGAACTTTGAAAGAATAAGAATGTGGATGTTATCTATCTATATACTATTAAAAAGGAGGTGAAGAAATGTTATTTAAAGATTGTGTTTAGTGGGGGAGTGCGAAAGGAGAGAGGTGAGGGAGGGAGTGACAGGGTAGGGGGAAGGAGAGGTGACAGAGAATGGGATCAGCAGGTTCAAGGGGTGTGTGTGATTTTCCCTTTGAAACGTGTGTGTGTGATTTTCACTTTGAAACGTGTGTGCGTGTGTGTGTATGTGTCATTTTGCCTTTGAAACGTGTGTGTGTGTGTGTGTGATTTTGCCTTTGAAACGTATGTGTGTGTTATTTTGCCTTTGAAACGTATGTGTGTGTGTGTCATTTTGCCTTTGAAACATATGTGTGTGTGTGTGTGTCATTTTGCCTTTGAAACGTATCTCCTCGAAAACCGGACGCAAAAACGCGGAGATTTTTATAATGTCGGTAGGGATTTAACTTATGATTTCATAAATGCACTCCTCTCTAAATTCGGTCCATTATTTCACCAGAATTTGAATAAAGTTGCTCACAAAACTCACTTTTTAAAATATAATGACCGCTTGCCAGCTGCTGACGTCGCAATGCCCACATGCCCACCAATCCAGGCCCATCTTTTCCACGAAGTACGTTACCCCCCCCCCCCCCCCGCTGCTGTGGATTAAGGCGCAGAAAGATCGAGAAAGTTCTGCAGAACAAAGATTCTACAGCTCCGTTCCGCTATAGGATCTTTGTTCTGCAGATCTCGGGGCAGCAGTGCCTCATGCAATGAACCTTCGCACTGTCAGCACAGCTCGTGAAGCCCCGCCCACGCGCTCATTCCAGCTGTGGGATTCCAGATTCAGAAGTCGCTTCTCTCTCTCTCCTCATTTGGCAGCCCACTCGCCCGGCTCCCCTCCATCCCCAGTCCAGTGCGTTCATTCTTTGGTCCAGTAATTATTAAATTTGAAGTTGACCCTTAAATTGATGGTGTGGTGGGTAAAGAGGAAGATTGTCTAAATATACGACAGGATCTAGATCAACCGGGGAAGTGGTCAAAAGAATGGCAGATGGAAGTTAACCCAGACAAGTGCAAAGTGATGGATTTTGGTGCAGTTAAACCAGTGTAGGGTTTGCACAGCAAGTAACACTGCCCTGGAGAGTGTCGTAGAACAGAAATCTTGGGGTAAATGTACAGAGTTCCTTGAAAGTGGTGACGCAGGTAGACTTGGTGGTAAAGAAGGTATATAACACGCTTGTGTTCATTGTCAGGACTTTGATTCCTGAATTTGGATGTCGAATTTGGATGTCGTTGCAGCTGCACAGGACATTAGTGAGATCTTGCCTTTCTGTAGGAGAGGATGTGTTGTTAGAGAAGGTGCAAAAAAAAATTCACTAGGATGTCACCAAGACTGCAGGGCTTGAGTTATAAACGTAGAAACATAGAAATTAGGTGCAGGAGTAGGCCATTCGCGCCTTCGAGCCTGCACCGCCATTCAATATAATCATGGCTGATCATACAACTCAGTATCCCGTACCTGCCTTCTCTCCATACCCCCTGATCCCCTTAGCCACAAGGGCCACATCTAACTCCCTCTTAAATATAGCCAATGAACTGGCCTCAACTGCCCTCAGTGGCAGAGAGTTCCAGAGATTCACCACTCTCTGTGTGAAAAAAGTTCTTCTCATCTCGGTTTTAAAGGATTTTCCCCTTATCCTTAAGCTGTGACCCCTTGTCCTGGACTTCCCTAACATCGGGAACAATCTTCCTGCACCTAGCCTGTCCAACCCCTTAAGAATTTTGTAAGTTTCTATAAGATCCCCTCTCAATCTTCTAAATTCTAGAGAGTATAAACCAAGTCTATCCAGTCTTTCTTCATAAGACAGTCCTGACATCCCAGGAATCAGTCTGGTTAACCGTCTCTGCACTCCCTCTATGGCAATAATGTCCTTCCTCAGATTTGGAGACCAAAACTGTACGCAATACTCCAGGTGTGGTCTCACCAAGACCCTGTACAACTGCAGTAGAACCTCCCTGCTCCTATACTCAAATCCTTTTGCAATGAAAGCTAACATACCATTCGCTTTCTTTACTGCCTGCTGCACCTGCATGCCTACCTTTCAATGACTGGTGTACCATGACACCCAGGTCTCGCTGCATCTCCCCCTTTCCCAATCGGCCACCATTTAGATAATAGTCTGCTTTCCCGTTTTTGCCACCAAAATGGATAACCTCACATTTATCCACATTATATTGCATCTGCCAAACATTTGCCCACTCACCCAGCCTATCCAAGTCACCTTGCAGTCTCCTAGCATCCTCCTCACAGCTAACACTGCCCCCCAGCTTAGTGTCATCCGCAAACTTGGAGACAGTGCCTTCAATTCCCTCATCCAGATCATTAATATATATTGTAAATAGCTGGGGTCCCAGCACTGAACCTTGCGGTACCCCACTAGTCACTGCCTGCCATTGTGAAAAGTACCCGTTTACTCCTACTCTTTGCTTCCTGTTTGCCAGCCAGTTCTCTATCCACATCAATACTGAACCCCCAATTTTGTTTTCAGCTTTAAGTTTGTCTACTAATCTCTTATGTGGGACCTTGTCGAAAGCCTTCTGGAAGTCCAGATACACCACATCCACTGGTTCTCCCCTATCCACGCTACTAGTTACATCCTCGAAAAATTCTATAAGATTCGTCAGACATGATTTACCTTTCGTAAATCCATGCTGACTTTGTCCAATGATTTCACCACTTTCAAAATGTGCTGCTATCCCATCTTTAATAACTGGCTCTAGCAGTTTCCCCACTACCGATCTTAGACTAACTGGTCTGTAATTCCCCATTTTCTCTCTCCCTCCCTTCTTAAAAAGTGGGGTTACGTTTGCTACCCGCCAATCTTCAGGAACTACTCCAGAATCTAAAGAGTTTTGAAAGATTATTACTAATGCACCCACTATTTCTGGAGCTACTTCCTTAAGTACTCTGGGATGCAGCCTATCTGGCCCTGGCGATTTATCGGCCTTTAATCCATTCAATTTACCCAACACCACTTCCCGGCTAACCTGCATTTCACTCAAGTCCTCCAACTCCTTTGACCCGCGGTCCCCTGCTATTTCCGGCAAATTATTTATGTCTTCCTTAGTGAAGACGGAACCAAAATAGTTATTCAATTGGTCCGCCATATCCTTGTTCCCCATGATCAACTCACCTGTTTCTGACTGCAAGGGACCTACATTTGTTTTAACTAATCTCTTTCTTTTCACATATCTGAGAGGGACTGGATAAACTGGGACTGTTTTCTCTAGAGCAAAAGAGGCTGCAAAGTGATCTTGTAGAGTTCAAGGGGGTTAGATAAAGTAGATAAACTCCATAGTTTTCCAAGGTAGGGGAGTCTAAAATTAGAGGCATACATTAAGGGGGAGAGGGGGTAGATTTCAAGGTGACCCTGGGTGTGTCTTTTCCACACGGGGCTGTGGATAAATGGTATGAGAAAGTGGTAGAAGCAGATACAATTACAATGTTTACATTGGACAGGTTCGTGAATAAGAAAGGTTTATAGGGGTATGGGCCTAATACAGGCACATGGGACAGCTCTGAAATTGGGGTTCCACAAAGACTGACCATCCTATGTGTGTCATTGCAGATCACAAGGATGATTAGTACTGGAAGTGGGAAAATTAATTTCCTGAAATTATTATTACATTTCCACTCAATAAAAAGGGATTTCCGTTGTGTTATGTTGATAATAGCATATTTGGCTAAGCATTGCTTTGATTTTTGAATCCTAGATTTTCATTGGTATGATGAGACCAATATTTATGTCTCAACGAAAATAATTAAAACCGTGATTCAACATTATGAGACAACCATTTCTGGAAAGTTGTTATGTGCAATTGGCATGTGAATTTCTTGACATTACTATTGTGATTACCTTCAGGGCTGCCAACTCTCACGCATTGAACGTGAGACTCATGCATTTCACGAAATTCTCACGCTCTCACGAATAAAGTCACAAGCAATTCAATTCGCCCAAGGCTTCCATATCTCCACACTCACCAATGAGAATAGTTTTCTGTTGGTGGGTTTCCCGTAAAGAGCGAGCAATTTGATTGTCTTAAGCCCACTGCACACTATGGTGTTTGGCGGCGCGACTCACCCGTTGCAGCGGCCCCTATAGCCTGTCTGTCTTTTTTTTATTTTTTGTCTATTTAAATGTAGTGTTGGTGTTTTTTTAATACTGGTTTTAAATGTGTATATGTGGGGGGCGGGGCGGGGGGAACTGTTTAAAATCTCTTCCCTGTCCGGGAGCCCCGATCTTTTCCCTGTCGGGTCTCCGTTGTCGTTGGGGCCTAACACCGTGGAGCGGCCTCCAACCTGAACGACCTGGGGGCTCGGGTCTGCGGAGCTGCGGACTACTCACCATTGTGGGGCTGGCCGGCCTTGGAGCGTGGGGAGCGGTGGTGACTCGCTGCTGCGACTCGACTCCTGGTGCCCGGAGGCTCCAGCAACGCAGCCACAGGTCCGGTGGACTGGGACATCGGGAGCTCGCGGGTCCGGGTGGAGAGACCACTTCCCGGAGCTCCTGCAACGGGACTTCTCCAGCCTGTGTCGCAGGGTTGGAACGACCCGGAGCGGGGACGTACATCGCCCGGCGCGGCTTCATTGCCATGGGACATTCCAACGCCCGCCGGGGGCTCCAACTTTGTGACATTTAGACCAGGAGCGGGGCTGTACATCGCCCGGCACGGCCTAAAACGGTCGTGGGACTTAGCATCGTCCGCCTGGGGCTTCGACATCGGGAGAGACATGGAGAACAGGGGAGAGAAAAGATTTTGCCTTTCATCACAGTGGGTCCACTGTGATGGATGTTTGTGTGAATTAAATTGTGTGTATGTCTAGGGAATTGTCTTTGTTTGTATGGCTGTGGAAACAGAATTTCGTTTGAGCCTCACTGAGGCTCAAACTTATTTTCAGTTTAATTTTTTTTCCTCATTCCTTTTAATAGTACACTAGACCAAGTGCAGACCCGTTGGGTCTGTTTCCCCAACGGCGTTTGCGGGGTGGGTGAGAAGAGGGGAGGGAGGAGGAGGAAACGGCATAGATTTGGGAGGGAAAGGAGAGCGGGGTAGGGGGTGAGAGATGGGGAGAGATGTGGGGGGGGGGGGGGAGGAGGGAGGGGATGGGGGGATGGGGATGGGGAGAGGGGGTGGGGGGAAAGAGGGGAAAGAGTGGGGAGGGAGGGAGTGGAGGGGAAGGGGGAGAGGGGGGTAGCGGGAATGATGGAAGAGGGACAGAGGGATAGGGGGAAGGGGTTGGGGGGAGAGGGAAGGAGGTGGGGTAGAGAGGGAAGGGAGAGGGGGAGGAGAGAGTGGGAGAGAAGTGAAAGAGTGGGGGGAGAGGGGGGGAGGGGTAGCGGGAGTGGTGGAAGAGGGACGGGGAGTGGTGGAACAGGGACAGAGGGGAAGGGGTGGGGGGAGAGGGGGAGGGAAGAGAGAGGGGTGGGGGTGGGAGAGGCGTGGGGTAAGGGGATAGAAGTGGAAGAGTGGGGAGGGAGGGGTAGGGGGAGCGGTGAAAGAGGGACAGAGGGGAAGGGGGTGGTGGTAGAGAGGGAAGGGGGGTGGGGGAGAGAGAGATAGGTGGGAGAGGGAGAGGGGTGAGGAGAGGGAAACATAGAAACATATAAAGTAAGTGCAGGAGTAGGCCATTTGGCCCTTCGAGCCTGCACCGCCATTCAATATGATCATGGCTGATCATCCAGCTCAGTATCCTGCACCTGCCCTCTCTCCATATCCCCTGATCCCTTTAGCCACATGGGCCACATCTAACTCCCTCTTAAATATAGCCGATGAACTGGCCTCAACTACCTTCTGTGGCAGAGAGTTCCAGAGACTCACCACTATCTGTGTGAAAAATGTTTTCCTCATCTCAGTACTAAAGGATTTCCCCTTTATCCTTAAACTGTGTCCCGCTTGTCCTGGACTTCCCCAACATCGGGAACAATCTTCCTGCATCAGACAAATGCAATTCAGGACTTTTCTCTTCACAAGCAAAGTCAGAATGACGGTTAGTGAAGAATTTGAATAATCACTGAGCGTTCAGATGCTGCGCGCGCCTCCTGCACCAAAGGGGGGAGGGAGCGTGTGTCGTCACACACAAAGATCTTGTAGCGGTCACATACTAAGCACGCGCCTCCACAAACAGATGAGCGTCTTCTTGAATGGAGAGCGCGTGGCCGCCTCCACAAACAGTCACACACACTGTGGACCTGCCCCCACAATAAATATTGTGTGAGGAAGGGGAGGGGGAGGAGAGGATGAGGGAGAGAGGATGGGGGAGAGAGGTGAAGGGGGGGGGGAGGGGTTGGAGCAGGCGTGCATGAGTCGAGAGAAGAGAGAAGGGCTGCGAGAGAGAGGCTGGTACAACAACAAAAAAGCTGGATAAACTCAGCGGGTGCAGCAGCATCTATGGACCGAAGGAAAAGGGCAACGTTTTTGGCCAAAACCCTTCTTCCGGGTTTCGGCCAAAAACGTTGACCATTCAATTCGCTCCATAGATGCTGCTGCACCCGCTGAGTTTATCCAACTTTTTTTATGTCTACCTTCAATTCCCCAGATGTCCTCGCACATAGAAACATAGAAAATAGGTGCAGGTATAGGCTATTAGGCCCTTCGAGCCTGCATCGCCATTCAATATGATCATGGCTGATCATCCAACTCAGTATCCTGTACCTGCCTTCTCTCCATACCCCCTGATACCTTTAGCCACAAGGGCCACATCTAACTCCCTCTTAAATATAGCCAATGAACTGGCCTCAACTACCTTCTGTGGCAGAGAATTCCAGATATTCACCACTCTCTGTGTGAAAAATGTTTTTCTCATCTCGGTCCTAAAAGATTTTCCCCTTATCCTTAAACTGTGACCCCTTGTTCTGGAAATCAGCTTTTTTTATGTCTACCTTCGATTTTCCAGCATCTGTAGTTCCTTCTTAAAGACAGAGACTGTGCACGGTAAGGGAATGAGGAGGCAGGGGGAGAGTGGGATGGGGGGGGGAGGGGGAGAGGGGGGGGGAAGAGAGGGGAAAGAGTGGGGGGGGGGTGGGAAGGGGGGAGAGAAAAGTGGAAGAATGGGGAGGGAGGGGGGAGGGGGGTAGCAGCGGTGGTGGAAAAGGGACAGGGGAGTGGTGGAAGAGGGACATAGGGGTAGGGGAAGGGGTGGGGGACAGGGGAAGGGAGGGGGAGACAGGGGTGGAGGAGGGAGAGGGGTGGGGTAAGGGGAGAGAAGTGGGGGAGAGGGAGGGGTAGGGGGATGGTGGAAGAGGGACAGAGGGGAAGGGGGCGCGGGAGAGAGGGAAGAGGGAAGGGGGTAGAGAGGGAAGGGGTGGGGGAGAGAGGGATGGGAGAGGGGTGAGGAGAGGAGAGAAGGGAGAGAAGTGGAAGAGTGGGGAGGGAGGGAGGGGTAGCGGGAGTGGTGGAAGAGGGACGGGGGAGTGGTGGAAGAGGGACAGAGGGGGGTAGGGGAAGAGGTGTGACGGAGGGGAAGAAAGAGGGGTGGAAGAGTGGGGAGGAGGAGGGGTAGAGGGACTGGTGGAAGAGGGGAGAGAGTGGTAGGGGAGGGGGGGGGCGGGGGGGAGAGGGGAGGGGGGGGGTGGGGTAGAGAGGGAAGGGGGGTGGGGGAGAGAGGGATGGGTGGAGAGAGGGAGTGGGATGAGGAGAGGGAAACATAGAAATTAAGTGCAGGAGTAGGCCATTCGGCCCTTCTAGCCTGCACCACCATTCAATATGATCATGGCTGATCATCAAACTCAGTATCCTGTACCTGCCTTCTCTCCATACCCCCTGATCCCTTTAGCCACAAGGGCCACATCTAACTCCCTCTTAAATATAGCTAATGAACTGACCTCAACTACCTTCTGTGGCAGAGAATTCCAGAGATTCACCACTCGCTGTGTGAAAAATGTTTTCCTCATCTCTGTCCTAAAGGATTTCCCCCTTATCCGTAAACTGTGACACCTTGTTCTGGTCTTCCCCAACATCCGGAACAATCTTCCTGCATCTAGTCTGTCCAACCCCTTAAGAATTTTATACGTTTCTATAAGATACCCCCTCAATCTTCTAAAATCTAGCGAGTACAAGGCGAGTCTATCCAGTCTTTCTTCATTTGAAAGTCCTGACATCCCAGGAATCAGTCTGATGAACCTTCTCTGTACTCCCTCTATGGCAACAATGTATTTGAGCATTGGGCATTGTGACATCACACGATGGAACGTTCACCATGGGCTGGGGCTCCTGCAAAGGCATATGTAAATGAATCCATTCCGATTGGACATCTGTGAACATTGGGCATTGTGACATCACACAATGGAAACCTTCACCAGGGGCTGGGGCTGGTGCTGCTTCTATGGGTGAGAAGCCAGTTTATTTTTGAAATATTGGGGGGTGGGGGGAGGATTTGATTAAAAACGTGTACTTAAACACGACGAAATGTAATGAGGAGCGGATACTTAGAAAGAAAAGTGAAATCTCTACCGAAATGGAAAAGATGTCGGCGATTCTGCGTCTGGTTTCGGAGTTGCAGTGAATCAAAGGAAGAAATGCAGCCGGCAGCCATACATTTAAATGGATCCATTCCGATTGGACATCTGCGAGCATTGGGCATTGTGATTGGACATCTGCGAGCATTGGGCATTGTGACATCACACGATGGAAACGAATCAAAAGGCAGAAAGGCAACCGGACGGCAGCCGGTCGGATGGCACGAGAGTTTTATATATTGATAGATAGATAGATAGATAATCAATTATTTTAAAATTTATCGGCAATTGACACTGCACTCTTATTTTATTCAGACATTATACTTTTTTTGCTAGAGTAGAAGACTTGGATATTTTTTCTGAGTTGAAAGTCATAAGCTTTCTGTGATAATGTGTAGGAAGGAACTGCAGATGTTGGTTTACACTGAAAATAGACACAAAAAGCTGGAGAAACTCAGTGGGGTAGGCAGCATCTCTGGAGAAAAGGAATAGGTGACGTTTCAGGTGGAGACCCTTCTTCAGTCTGAGAGTCGGGAAAGGGAAATGAGATATAGAAGGTAAATTGAACAAATGAATGAAAGATATGCAAAAGGTAATGATGATCAAGGAGTGGTGAAGCCCACTATGATCCAATGTTGGCTGCGGGGTAGATGATAACGAGTTATGCAGACAGATACTCAACAGGACGACATTGAAACTAGTATGACGACTAGGGTGGGGAGAGTCTGAGAGAGAGGATTTTGGAGTTACTTGAAGTTAGAGAAATCAAAGTTGTAAGCTGCCCAAGCTAAATATGAGGGGTTGTTTCTCAATTTGTGTTTGGCCTCACTCTGACAATGGAGGAGGCCTAGGACAGAAAAGTCAGTATGGGGAGGGGAGTTAGAATGTTTGGCAACTGGGAGATCATGAAGGCCAAGACAGAGTGATCGAAGATGTTCAGCAAAATGATCGCCAAGTCTGCACTTGGTCTCAATGATATATATTGGATTTCACACATGGAACAGTGGATACAGTAGATGAGCTTGGAGGAGGTGCAAGTGAACCTCTACGTGGATGAAAGCAAACTGGGCATTTGATGTTAGATGAATATCTACTATACTGTGCATGCATAGACATGAACGAGTTGAATATTTATCATATTAATATAAACCGCATATACTTGAATCTGTGTAACACTAAACTATGTTTTACTGGGGGGGGTCTAACTTTATATTTTTTAGTTATAATTTTTTTTTTTTAGTTTTGCTGTTATGGGTGAATTTGCAATAAAAGCAAAACATGAAAAACCTATTTTGTGATCCTTAATTTTGAAGCAATTATTTTGCTGGGATGTTTCTAGCAAATAAAATGCAAGTTACTTTAAATGGAAATTGCATAAGGCCCCTGTATTGAAGAAAATTGACTTGGAATACTTGCATGCAATTTATAGCTGGCCAAACATTTTAATAATTAGTACCAGTATTTTTTAAAAAGTGAAATTTTCTGCAAGTAAAAAAGAATACCCCCCCCCCACAATTATCTTGAATATCATTGCAATGTTTTCATATTCTTATTTTATATTTTCATTTAGTTTTGTATCATAATCCAATATTGTTTCATTGTAATTAATTCTGTCCTCCAAGTTATTGATGTTTACTATAAATAGACACGGTCAAGTACTGATTCTTATCGGATACCATTTGTGACATGATAAATCTGAAAATAGCTAACTTACACCTACTCTTATTTAGTAATCCCTTGCTTTAACCTTGTTAAAATGGTAATTGCACATTTACTTGTGATGTTGGATTGCTTTTGTCTTAGCTTGTGCATTAACTTCTTTCTCTTCCTATAACTGTTCATATATTTCACTTTATAAAATGAATGCTTTTCATTTCAACACAAATGGGAATCTAGTTTCATGTGCTAATCTGTTACGGAAAAATACTTCGAAACTATAAGTCTTTTCAATGTTTTTATTTTGACAGGTTTTTGTGGAAACATTGGACAAATGTTTTGAGAACGTCTGTGAGCTGGATTTAATTTTCCACGTAGACAAGGTATAACTTGACATGATGATTCATAATAACATGTATAATTATCAGTGGAGCTGTTAAATGCTTGTAGTCCATTGGGAATTTGAAAAAAATTCAACTAATATTTGCTATTTACTGAGAATTATTCACTAGACGTGTAAATATTCAATGAACAAACTAAAATTGTTTACTCCCAGTGGTCATGGGTATGTTGACCTGTGCACTGATCTGCTTTAAAAAAAAGTATACTGTATCTCTGTCTCTGCCTCCATCTCTTGCCGCAGATTAACAAAATGTTAATTTGGAAAGGCACAAATGAATCAGTGACAGCATGGATTTGCTAAGTGAAAATAGTACCAGGCAGGCTTGATTAAGTTGTTCGGTGTTGCAACAAGGAGAGTTGATGCGGACAGTGTTGATGATACTTATTTGCTGATGATACAAAGTTGGCTACATTTAGAATGGGAGGAGAATGTGAAGAAGCTTTAAGGTGATGCAGTCAAGCTGCATGAATCAGGGTTCAAGGGGTACGGAGAGAAGGCAGGTACAGGATACTGAGTTGCAGGCTCGAAGGGCCGAATGGCCTACTCCTGCACCTATGTTTCTATGAATGAATAAGAGGCCAGATGGAGTCTTATGTGAAAACATTTTAAGTTATCACACGCATTTACAAAACAGAAACTGAATAATCTTAATTGTTGAGAAATCGGGTTATGTTGATAACCTGAGAGTCCTTGAAGGTAACACCCAAAGTGCAGGCGCACCAAGCAATTAGGAAAACAAGTAATATGTTGGCCTTCCTTACAAAAATATGTGATAATAGGGTTAAATATGCCTTTCGGCACTTATCGGGGGCCCTGATGAAATTGTACTTGGTCTCCTTTGCATAAAAAAATAATATATTTGTCACAGAGGGTGTGAGTGAAGATTCACTGGATCGGTTCTAGGGATGGTGGTAGGTTTATTGTAAGAGGAGAGATTGACCTGTTAACGCTAGAAGAATGAAACAAGTTCTCATTGAAACTTGCAACATTTGTGGCTCATCAGACTTGATGCAGGCAGAATGGTTCATTTGGCTGAGGAATGTAGAATTATTCATCAAAATCGCAATAAAGAATTGACTTTGATGTGGAGGAATTTTGTGAAGCTAGTTTTTCTGAATCTTTGGAATACCCCATCCTGGGGGACTGAAGGCTCAAATATGAAAGTACTTCAAAATAGGGATCAATAGAGTTCCCAAGTTCAGAAGTAGAATGAGGCTATTCGGCTCATCGAGTCTGCTCCGCCATTCAATCATGGCTGAACTCTGCCTCCTAATCCCATTTCCCTGCCTTCTCCCCATAACCCTTGACATCTGTTCTAATCAAGAATTTGTCTATCTCTGCCTCAAAAATATTCACTGACTTTGCCTCCACAGCCCTCTGTTCCACAGATTAACTACCCTCTGACAAAAGAAGTTCCTCTCATCCTTTCTAAAAGAGTGCCCATTAATTCTGAGGCTATGACCTCTGGTCCTAGACTCTCCCACCAATGATAACATCCTTTCTACATCCACTCTATCTATGCCTTCTATTATTCTGTAAGTTTCAAAGAGGTCCCTCCTCAACCTTCTAAACTCCAGCGAGTGGAGGCCCAGTGCTGTCAAACGCTGATCATATGCTAACCCACTCATTCCTGGAATTATTCTTGTAAACTTGCCAGCACGTCCTTCCTCAGATATGGGGCCCAAATTTGCTCACAGTACTCCAGATTTCTGGATATTCAGGTAATCAAGAGAAATGAGGAAAGAACAAGAGAGTGGCATTGAGGTTGAATATCAGCCACGGTTTTAATGAACAGCAGATCAGACACAAAGGGCCAAATGGCTCATTCCTGTTTGTAATTATTATATTATTTTGTTTGATGTAGCTGTGTGGATTTTAGCAAGGCTTTTGTGTAGTTAAGACAAAACAAAGCCCAGTATACCCAAGTATGTGTTGCAAATTGATTTGCAAATTGTCCCAGTGACAGGAATTAAAGGACTGCCAGATGTTTTTGTGACTGGAAGTGGCAATCAGTAGGATTCCAAAATGCTCAGAATTCAGTCCCTTTTTGAATAATAAGTGACTTAGAAAGTTTGTGGTTGATGTATAAGGAATAAGAAAGCTGCAGACGGGGGAAAGAGGTGTATATGTTCTAGTAACCAGGAAAAGGCAAATAAAATGTAAACAAAAATTTGATGACATTTGTGTTCTGAAAGAGAAATTGCTAGTTTGTACACACATTTCTGAAAAGTCTTTTAAAATGAATGTATTCTTGGTTAGAGTTCATGCATTGTGCCTACCATTACTTTATTTACTGGAAGCTTTAATCTGATTTCCTACGCTTTTGTGCTTGCCAATGATTATAGATTAATAAATCATAGGAACAGAATTGGGCCATTTGGCCCATCAAGTCTACTCTGCCTTTTAATCATGGCTGATTTATCTTTTCTTCCCAACCCCATTCTCCTGCCTTCTTCCTGTAACTTTTAATACGCTTATAAATCAACGGTTTATTTAAAGTAGTAGTTAAGTAATACATGGAACAGTGCAGTGCAGGAACAGGCCTTTAGATCCACAATGCCTGTGCCAATCATGACACCGTTAATCTCCTCTGTCTGCATGAGATCCACATCTTTTAATTCCCTGCATGTACATAAGCCTATATAAAAGGCCTTTAAAAGCCACTCTCGATCTGTTTCCATCATCACCCATTGCAGCGCATTTCAGGCACCCACCATTGTGCTTTATAAAAAACTGTCCTGCATATTTCCTTTAAACTTTCTCCCTCTCATCTTAAAGCTATGCCCTCTGGTCCTTGACATCTACTCCCTCGAGAGAAATGGTTCTGATTATCTCCCCTATCTATGTCTCTCAAAATGTTATTGTTCTATCGGGTCTCCCCTCAATCTCCAACTCTCGATAGAAGATAATCCAAGTCTGTCCGACCTCACCTTTATAGCTAATACCCCTTACTCCAGGCATCTTTCTGGAAAACATCTTCTGCACCCTCTTCAAAGCTTTCACAATGGGCCACCATAACTGTGCATAAAAGTACAAATGCGGCCTAACCAAACCAATTTTATTCTGATTCTGTTTTGAAGGTTCACAATATTTTGGCAGAAATGGTAATGGGAGGAATGGTTTTGGAGACCAATATGAATGAAATAGTTACTCAGATTGATGCTCAGAACAAAATGGAAAAATCTGAGGTAAGAATGCTATACCTTGTGGTAAATGCTGTTTAACTCGCATGATTGTGGATTCTGCATGTTTCCTGTGTCTTCTGTCATAGCTTATTTTTCAGTGGCAAGAGCCAGCTCGCTTGTAGTTCTAAGGAATGCTCTTGACATAATTTCAACTGTTTTACCTTGATATGTTAACAGCAAGCTTGGTGCATTATAATATGTTTTAATAAGTTTGACCATTATTTTCTGCCTTGTCCACAAATATGATGAGTAAGTTTTGAAGAGATTAACATGAATGAATTTGCATGTGCATTAACCTGAAATATCTAAGCTTTTCTACATAATCTTATTTTATACATAAATTTAATAGGCTGACTCCTCTTAAAACAAAAATACAAAGCAGATTGAATGAGTAATATTAAATGGCTGTCTCTTTAAAATAAACGTGATTTGATCTGCATATTAGTTGGTGTCAAGCAGAGCAAATATTGGTAAGAGTGAATCTGGGATGGGAGAAAAATAATCAGCAAAATCATCACCATGACCACCATTCAGTAACTCCTTGAGCTATACCAATTACGCATACCATAATCTAATAGCCACTTTGCATTCATTGTCTCCCAAGTACTAGTACTCAATTGTGTAAAGTGCTATTAAGTGCCTGTTGCCTTTGGGACAGGTTTTGAAGTAACCAATTTTCACCATTGCTGTGCCTCTTTCCACAAATAATCTAATCTCTTAAATTGTAAAATAGGTTGTTTGGCCAAATGTGATATTAATATATTACAGGTACTGATGGTTTGGGTGTACATTGCTAACATTTTCTGCATTTATTACACAATTTCTTCAAAATGAAAATTTCTGAAATTCCCTCATAACACGTAGGTAATATTGGAATGCTGGATGAAATGGTGAATAATGTAGCATTCTAAGAGGTAATAATGGGGCATTTGGATAGCAGTAAAAGGATTAGTCCAAGTCAACATGGATTTATGAAAGGGAAATCATGCTTGTCTAATCTTCTGGAATTTTTTGAGGATGTGACAAGTAAAATGGATGAAGGGGTGCCAGTGGATGTAGTGTATCTAGACTTTCAGAAAGCCTTTGATAAGGTCCCACACGGGAGACTAGTGACTAACATTAGAGCACATGGTATTGGGGGTAGGGTGTTGATATGGATAGAAAATTGGTTGGCAGACCGGAAGCAAAGAGTAGGAGTGAACGGGTCCTTTTCAGAATGGCAGGCAGTGGCGAGTGGAGCGCCGCAAGGCTCGGTGTTGGGGCCGCAACTGTTTACCATATATATTAATGATTTGGAAGAGGGAATTAGGAGCAACACTAGCAAGTTTGCAGATGACACAAAGCTGAGTGGCAGTGTGAATTGTGAAGAGGATGTTAGGAGGTTGCAGGATGACAAGACAGGTTGAGTGAGTGGGCAGATGCGTGGCAAATGCACCGGTCACTGAAAGTTGGCGTGCAGGTACAGCAGGCATTGAAGAAAGCTAATGGAATGTTGGCCTTCATAACAAAAGGATTTCAGTATAGGAGTAAAGAGGTTATTCTGCAGTTGTATAGGGCTCTGGTGAGACCACATCTGGAGTATTGTGCACAGTTTTGTTCTCCTAATTTGAGGAAGGACATTCTTGTGATTGAGGCAGTGCAGCGTAGGTTCACGACTTTGATCCCGGGGATGGCGGAACTGTCATATGAGAAAAGATTGAAAAGATTAGGCTTGTATTCACTGGAGTTTAGAAGGATGAGGGGGAATCTTATAGAGACATATAAAATTATAAAAGGACTGGACAAATTAGATGCAGGAAAAATGTTCCCAATGTTGGGCGAGTCCAGAACCAGGGGCCACAGTCTTAGAATAAAGGGGAGATCATTTATTACTGAGGTGAGAAAAAAACGTTTTCACCCAGAGAGTTGTGAATTTATGGAATTCCCTGCCACAGAGAGCAGTGGAGGCCAAATCACTGAATGGATTTAAGAGAGAGTTAGATAGAGCTCTAGGGGCTAGTGGAGTCAAGGGATATGGGGAGAAGGCAGGCACGGGTTATTGATAGGGGACGACCAGCCATGATCAAAATGAATGGCGGGGCTGGCTCGAAGGGCTGAATGGCCTCCTCCTGCACCTATTTTCTATGTTTCTATTAACAGTCATTTTTTTCCCACAAAAAATATGACTCGAGTGAAATACATTAAAAATAGATTATTTTAAACCTGGATTTGCTCTCTTTGGAGAAAAGAGGTTGATGGGAAGGTTTGATAGAGGTGTCGGGTAAGTAACAAAGAAGATTTGTTTTCATGAGCTGATGATACAAAACCCAGCAAACAGATTTGAGATAAGGAAGGTGATTGGTGGTTGGGGAGAATTAAATAAACTTGATTGAGTTTTTTTGTGGAGATGACCAAGGTGATCAATTAAGTTAGGGCAGTGGACGTTGTGTACATGGATTTTAGTAAGGCATCTGGTAGTCTCTCATGGTTGGCTGATCCTGCAGATTAATGTGCAAATGATCCATGGTAAATTGGTCATTTGGATTTAAAACTCATAGAAAATTTGTAGAAAACAGGGTTGTGGTGGAAGCGTGCTATACGGTTTGTAGCAGGGGATCTTATAGAAACTTACAAAATTCTTAAGGGGTTGGACAGGCTAAATGCAGGAAGATTGTTCCCGATGTTGGGGAAGTCCAGAACAAGGGGTCACAGTTTAAGGATAAGGGGGAATCTTTTAGGACTGAGATGAGGAAAACATTTTTCACACAGAGAGTGGTGAATCTCTGGAATTCTCTGCCACAGAAGGTAGTTGAGGCCAGTTCATTGGCTATATTTAAGAGGTATATTTAGATGTGGCCCTTGTGGCTAAAGGGATCAGGGGGTATGGAGAGAAGGCAGGTACAGGATACTGAGTTGGATGATCAGCCATGATCATATTGAATGGCGGTGCAGGCTCGAAGGGCCGAATGGCCTACTCCTGCACCTATTTTCTATGTTTCTGTGTTTGGAGGCCTATGAGCAGAACCCGAGGAATCAGTGAGAGGGATCTGTTGTTTGTGACTTGGATGTAAATGGAGATAGGTTGAGTAGAGGTATAGCTGTAATATTTTACAAAAGATTTTATGTGCGCACAGGTTGACCTTGTGAGATTCTGTTCTTTTGAATATCTTGCCATTAACCTTAAAACAAATGTAACTGTGCGCACTCTAACACTGTACAGCCCACCCCGACAGCTATCATTTTTCCATATAGAATTCTCTGAATTGATCTCACTGGTCATAATGAGATATGACAGTGATTTTAAATGGAGATTTTAACATTCATGGAACAACAGCACGGATCTCAAGGCAACAGAGTTTCTGAGCTTACTTGACAAGCTCAACTTTACTCAACTTGTAAACGAGGCCACTCACAAACAAGGAAATACACTGGACCTGGTGATATCCCGAGGGTTAAAAATTGATAACATCCTGGTGTTTGATTTTACTGTTTCTCACCATTACTCTGTATTTTTTAATGTGTTTTAAAGTTGTTTAGGCGCCCTTTGGAGTCTACATGTAAAAGGCGCTTGTAAGTACATTCGGTCCTCTCACCCAGGGAGATTATGTTGACGAAATGATAAAAGCTTTTAACAGTAACGTAGCTACGACACTTGATAAAGTTGCACCTCTCAAGATTAAAAGGAAAAGTAAGGGCTAAAACATCTCCATGGTTAAATAACTGTTCGTACGTTTAAAAAAGCATGTAGAGTAGCCAAAATAAAGTGGAGATAAACAGGAACAGAAGTACATCTTGGTATCTATAAAGAAACCATTGCGACATATTAATGCTGTAAGATCTGTAAGGAGGACCCATTTTATCAAATTATTGCAGAAAGTGGTTGAAATAGTAAAATTTTGTTCTCCATCATTGCTGGATTACTAAACTCTGGTTCAACTCCTAATTTTTTTTTTTTACCCCACCTTCTGCTGAAAAATGTGAGCGGTTTGCCAATTATTTTAAAGGTAAGGTTCAGACTATCAGAGCTGGTAACACCTTAGATTCTACTGTCCTCTGCTGCCGACCTAGTAAGGCGCAAGAAAAAATGATCAGTTTCATAAGTATTTCTACCTCAGAACTTTGTAAAATTGTGACTGAGAGCAAATCCACTGCTCATTTCGATGAGGTTCCTACAAAGTTTTTAATGTTTTTAACACTTTATCCAGTTTTCTTCTTACAATTATAAACATCTCCCTTGAGACTGGAAATTTCCCAGATACTTGTAAAACCACTGTCGTAAAGCCTCCGTTAAAGAAACCAAATTGAGACAGTGGGTTACTGAGTAATTACAGACCCATATCAAATCTACCCTTTAACAGCAAGTACTGGAGAAAGTGGTATTCAACCAAATACAACACTTTCTGAATCAAAATGATGTTTTAGAGAAATTTCAATCTGGTTTCATAGCAATTTACAGCACTGAGACTGCCCTGATAAAAAATAGTCAGTGCCCTTAGAGTTAGCACTTACGAGAACAAAGTCTCAGTGCTGATCCTCTTAGATATCACAGCAGCTTTTGACACCATTGATCACAGTATTCTTATAGATCGTCTAGAAAACCGGGTCAGCCTGTCAGATCAGTTACCAAGTTGGTTCCAATCCTATATATGTGGAAGGAAGTACTTTGTTAGCCTTGGGGACTATGTGTCACAGCTTTGGTATAGCACAAGGAAGCTGCCTTGGCTCGTTACTCTTTTCCTTGTATATGCTGCCGCTAGGAGGAGTTATCAGACAGCAAAATGTAAATTTTCTAAGTTATGCCGATGACACTCAATTATACCTCTCTGTCGAACCCACTGATGCAAATGCCTCAAATTCTTTGACCTCCTACCTATTTTCCATTTAAAAAAAATGGATGAATGCTTACTTTCTTAAAGTCAACGATGATAAAACATAAATTTTATTACTTGGATCAAAACCCAGGAGAGAGATGTTACTCGGTAAACTGGGAAATTTGACTGTCTATGTCAAACAAGAAGTCACAAACCTGGGGGTAAAAATTGCCAATTATCTTAATTTTAAATCTCATATAAAAGGTAACAAAATGTGCTTTCTCTCACGTCAGAAATATTGCGAAGGTACGGCCTTTCTTAAGAGTCAAGAGTCAAGAGTCAATTTAATTGTCATTTGGACCCCTGGAGGTCCAAACGAAATGCCGTTTCTGCAGCCATACATTACACACAAATAGACCCCAGACACATAATTACATTTTACTGTGATGGAAGGCCAAATAAACTTATCCCTCCCCTGCACTCGCCCCCCCCCCCGATGTCAGAGTCAAAGTCAAAGCCCCCGGCTGGCGATGGCGATTGTCCCGCGGCCATCAAAGCCACGCCGGGTGGTGCGAGGTCGCACACCGGGTCTTGGTGTTAGAGCCCCCGGTGTGCGCTCGCAAAGTCCCGCAGCCATTCCAGCCGCGCGGGGCAGTGATGTAGGCCCCGCTCCAGGAGCTCTTCAACCCCGCAACACGGGCGGGAGAATTCGCCGTTGCAGGAGCCCCGAAAAGCGGTCTCCCTACAGGGAGCCGCGGGCTCCCGGTGCCGTCGTCCGCAGACCCGCAGTAGCAGCCTTCGCATCGGCAGCAGCAGCGGCATCGGCAGCAGCAGCAGCAGCGCTCCTCCACCGCTCCACCCGCTCCGGTCTCGGCCAGCTCCGCGACGGCAACGGTGAGTCGGCACCAGAGTCCCCGGCTTCTTCCCGTTGGAGGCCGCTCCTCGTTGCGGCCTCAACGACACCTGAGACCCGACGAGAAAAGGTCGGGTCTCCAGTGCAGGGAGAGATTCAAAAAGTTTCCCCCCCCCTCCCACCCCGCCCCCAACCCCCCACACACACACCCCAAAAAAAAATAACAAAAACTACATAAAAACACAGACAAAAAATAATAAAAACGCAGACAGGCTGCAGAGACCGCTGCTGGCTAGAGCCGCGCCGCCTACCGGAACTCAACATGACTATAAAAAGCTCATACATGCTTTCATATCAAACAGACTTAATTACTGTAATGCCTTATTTACCGGTCTGCCTTCAAAATCCACCAAGTTCCAGGTCATTCAAAATGCCGCAGCCCGGCTTTGAACAAATACCAAGAAAAGGGAACATATCACCCCAGTATTATATTCTCTTCATTGGCTCCTTGTGAGATCCAGGATAGACTATAAAGTTGTCCTCCTTGTCTATAAAGCCCTAAATGGCTTGGGAGCAGCATATTTTACAGAGTCCCTCGTTCCCTATGCCACTACTCAAGCACTCAGGTCTTCTGATGCTGACCTGTTAGCCACTCAATGCCGCAGCAATAAGAAAATTGGTGAAGCAGCCTTTTCCAATAATACTCCCAAGCTGTGGAAAACCCTTTTATGAGAGACGCCCACTCAGTTGACATTTTTACGCTATTAACTGCCTATGTTCTTACTGCTTTAAATTGTATTTTTGTTTAGACCTGTGTTTATTTGGAAAGCACTTTGGGTTGCATTCAATTGTATGAAAAGTGCTATACAAATAAAGTTATTATTATTAATAAATTTGCATATAACACAAATATTGGTGGGGTTGAGTGCAGTGAGGAAGACTGCTAATGTATAGAGTGAGAGATAAATCAGCTCCAGAAATGGGTGGAGAAATGGCAAATGGAGTTTAATTCGAGCAATGTCCAATAATCTAGTTATCTGATTGTTCGGAAATCCCAATGGTTGGGCATCTGGCTTCGAGCTCTGTTACTTGCACGACTTTTACACTCAGCAGGTTAACTGGAACATTTATTATACTATAGTATGACATAAAAAATAAAAATAAGTGTGCTGGAGTATTCATAGGAGTACTATATAATAGTCCAGAATCTCTGCCTGTCCAGCACCATGTGGCCCTGAAGGTGCCAAATTATCACATTTTTATTACATTTATAACTAAATGGAATTTAATACACATTTTACAACATGACTGGCTGCAAGAACTGGGAGAAGATGGGACACTTTGAAGTTGGAATTGAACCATGTAGTGCTAAAAATGTTGCTTCCCTTGCAACCCACGATATAATGAGCTGCTGATTATTGTTTCTGGCACTTGGTGTCAGTAGAGGAAAACCCATTTTTTGAAGCATATAGGATCATGTACTTTTAAAAAAAAAAACTGGCTTTGCTGGTTGGCAACTGATTATGGAACCTTTTGCTACAGAAAGTTTTGTGCTTATACATTTTTTAATTGTGAAGTCAAATGTGTGGTAATAAATTATATGGATTACAAACTAGAAAATGTAACTTTTGAATGGCATTTGGGACTCATTACTATTCATAAAAAATGTAATTATTCTCTAGCAATTCAGGAAAAGGAATACCAGTTTAATATTTGGAATATTGCTCCTGATAATGTTAATGGGTAATTGGGGCTGACCCTGAATGTAATACGCTGATAGGATTGCTAACAGAAATCTTTATAGAGCTTTGTTATAATATTATAGTTAAGTTGCTTTGAGATTACTATACTTTTGTATCATCCATCTCTCATTAATAACAAGCAAAGGTTAGGTTTGGTCATAGCCATAGTCATACAGCTTGGAAACGGGTCATTCGGTCCAATCTGTTCATGTTGACCTACATTATTACCGCCTGCCCGTGTTTGGCCCACATCCCACTAAACCTTTCCTATTCATATACCTGTCTAAATGTGTTTTTTACCTTTGTGTACCTTTGTGTTTTTTAAATGTCATTTTCATGCCTACCTCAACTACTTCCTCTGGGAGCTCATTCTATATACCCACCACCCTCTGAGTGGAAAAAGTTGCTCCTCGGGTTCCTGTTAAATCTTTCCCCTCTCATGTTCCCATTGATTCCCCAATTCTGGGCAGAAGACTGTTTTACCCCATCTATTAACCTCATGATCTTGTACACCTCTATAAAACCCCCCTTATCCTACAGCCCTCCTAGTCCCAGCCTGCCTAACCTCTTGCTATAACTCTGGCCCGCAAGTCCACGCAACATCCTCGTAAATCTTCTGCGCCCTTTCCAGCTTAACAACAACCATCCCTTAGCAGGGTGATCAAGCTGAACACAACTCGTGTACAACTGTGACATAACATCCCAACTTCTATACTTCATACCATGACTGATGAAGGCCAATATACTGCAAGCATTCTTGACCACCATGTCTAGCTATGATACCACTTTTGAGGAACTGTTTCTGTACTTTTAGATCCCTCAGCTCTACAACACTCTTCAGGGCCCTGCCATTCACTGTGTAGGTCCTACCTGGGTTTGACTTCCTAAAATGCAACACCTCTCACTTATCTACATTAAACTCCATTAACCATTCCTCACCCACTTGCCCAACTGATCAAGATCCTGCTGTAATTTTTGATAACTAATTTAAATATCTGCAATATCACCCACTTTAGTGTCTCCTGCAACCTTGCCAATCATGCCATCTGTATTCTCATCGAAATCATTGATATAAACCATAAACAGTAAGGTCATAAGTAATAGGAGCAGAATTAGGCCATTCGGCCGATCAAGTCTATGCCGACATTCAATCATGGCTGATATATCTTAACCCCATTTTCCTGCCTCCCCATAACCCCTGACTCCCGTACTAATCTAAAATCTATCTATCTCTGCTTTAAAAATATCCATTGACTTGGCCTCCTCAATTGTCTGTGGCAATTAATCCCACAGATTCACCACCCTCTGACTAAAGAAATTCCTGCTCATCTCCTTCTTAAAAGAATGTCCTTTTATTCTGCGGCTATGACGTCTGGTCCTATACTCTCCCACTAGTGGAAACATCCTCTTCTGAGCCCAGCACCAAACCCAGAAGCCACCACTAGTCACAGGCCTCCTGTCGGAAAAACAAATTTTCACCATTATGTTTTGCTTCCTTCCATGAAGCCAACAAAGTTGGCCTAAATCTATGAAGGTATTGATTATAGAAGTTGGGATGTTATGTTATAGTAGTACAAGGCATTGAATAGCTCACATTTGAAGTATGGTGTTCAGTTTTGGTCACACTGTTAGAGGAAGGATGGTGTCTTCAGGATCTGAGGTGTATGAAATGGTTAGGCAAGCTAGGACTTTATTCCTTCCTTCAAGCGCAGGAGGATGAGGGATAATCTTAGAGAGGTGTATAAGATCTTGAGGAGAATAGATAAGGTAAATGCACAGTCTTTTGCCCAGAGGAAGGGAATCAAAAAACACTGGACATAGGATTAAGGTGTGAGGGGAAAGACTTAACGAGAATCTGAGGGGTAACTTTTTCACACAAAGGGTGATGGACTTTTGGAACGTGCTGCCAGCCCAGAGGTTAAGTGGATCTTGGACAAGCAGCAACAAGGAAAAGCAGGGTGAAGAGCTGATTGGCTGAAGCCGGTGGGGGAAGGTGAGTCAGAGGTGGAAAGCAGTTTAAAAAGTGCGCCCAAAAAGAAGCCAGACAGCCCAGAGCTTAAGTGGATCTTGGACAAGCAGCAACTAAGAAAAGCAGGGAGTAGAGCTGATTGGCTGAAGCCCATGGGGGATGGTGAGTAAGTCACAGGGGAAAAACAGTTTAAAACTGAGGAATTTGGTTGTAAATCAGGCAATTTATCAGTCAATATAAGCAAGACGGCAGTGAGGGTGTGGCCTTGTGAGTAAAGTGTGAGTCTTTGGCTCGAGAGTCTTTGGCGAGGAGGGGAGGCTATGCAAAAAGCTCGAGGGGACGGGACGCGGTGAACACATGACAGGACAGATGAGACGGAGTGATGCTTGCAGAATGTGGGAGCCCAGGGACATGGATGGAGCCGGTGGCTGCTACAACTGTGGCAAGTACGTCCAGCTTCTGTTCTTGAAGGACCGTGTTGGGGCACTGGAGAAGCAGCTGGATGACCTCAGGGGCCATCCGTGAAAACGAGAGTTTCCTGGACAGGACCTACAGTGAGGTTGTCACGCTGAGGGTACGGGAAGAACGAAGGTATGTGACTGAGAGAAAGGCTGGTAATCGTGGAGCGCAGGAGACCCAGGTGGCTGTACCTAATGAAAACAGGTATGCCCTCTTGGGAACTGTCATGGGAGACGATGTTTCCAGTCCGAGCGGCGGACACGTCGGTGGTTCCAATCCTAGAGATGGGACTCGACCGGCGAGACCAACGTCGGGCAGAGCCCTAGTGGTCGGTGACTCCGTTGTTCAAGGAGCAGACGAGACGCAAGGATGGTCTGTTGCCTCCCTGGTGCCAGGGTTCAGGATGTCACAAGCCGAATTCAGAACATCCTCGAGAGAGAAGGTGAACAGCTGGCAGTAGTTGTGCACGTAGGCACAAACGACATCTGGAAGAAGAGGAAGGAGGTTCTCCAACATGAGTTTAGAAAGTTGGGACGAAGACTGAAAGGCAAGACTTTGAGGGTGGTTATCTCTGGATTGCTTCCAGTACCTCATGCTAGTGAGGATAGGTACAGGGAGATAGGGGATCTGAATGTGTGGCTGAGGGCCTGGTGCAGGGAGCAAGGATTTAGATTTATAGGCCACTGGGATCTCTTCTGGGGTAGGGGAGACCTGTACAAAAGGGACGGGTTACACCTTAACTGGAGGGGGACTGACATTCTGGAAGGCAGGTTTGCTAGTGCTACACGTGTGAATTTAAACTAAATAGTAGGGGGGAGGGATTGACAAATTGGAAGTATAAAGATGGAGTTGAAAGGGAAGTGACTACAGGAAAAATTACAAAAGATTCTCGGATTAATGGGAAGGAAAGTTCGAGAAGCGATAAAAGAGTAAGGTTAGGGCCAATTGCGAGCGGTGCGAGGGGGGACGTGAATACGGAGGCCAAAGTGTTGTATATGAATGCGCGAAGTATAAGAAATAAAGTGGATGAGCTTGAAGCTCAGTTAGAAATTGGCAAATATGATGTTGTGGGAATTACAGAGACATGGCTGCAAGAGGGCCAGGGCTGGGAACTGAATATTCAAGGGTATACCTCCTATCGAAAAGACAGACTGGTGGGCAGAGGGGGCGTGGTTGCCCTGCTGGTGAGAAATGAAATTCAGTCCCTTGCAAGGGGTGATGTTGAAACAGGAGATGTGGAGTCAGTATGGATAGAACTAAGGAATTATAAGGCTAAAAAGGTCCTAATCTACAGGCCCCGAAACAGTAGCGTGGACATAGGGCGCAAGTTGAATCAGGAGTTAAAATTGGCATGTAGTAAAAGTAATGCTGTGGTTGTTATGGGAGATTTCAACATGCCTATTAAGAATAGCATCTCTGTGGCAAGGCAAAATAGGGAGAATTCATGGTCCCTGTAAGCAACTATGATGCTCCCAAATAACTCTGCTTGCAGCTCACATTTTGGAGCTAACGGAGGGTCTTAAGAATTATTTTTATTTTATTGTCAAGATTTGACCAATGATGTTAAAGCTGGAATTATTGTCCATCCTTAATTCCTTTTGAGATATTGTTGAGCTATCATCTCTGCAGTTGTCGCCACTGCAGTCCCTCTCTTACAACTACTGCCACGGTGATGTAGAATTGGGATTTCCAGCATCTTAACCCAGTACTTACGTTTGTGGGAAACTTAGTTGGTGGAATTTCTATGCTGACCTTGTCCGTCACAGTGGTGTAGGACCTGAGTCTCGTTAATCATCGGATTCTCAGTGATGCATTCAAGTAATCCAGGCAAATAACCAATTTAGTAGATGGTACCACTGCTGCCACTGTGCTCTGATGGCAGAGGGGATGATTATTAAGGGTGGTAGAAGAGAAACCGTTCAAGCAGACAGCTTTATTTCTTGTGTGTGGTGACCCACAGGATGTAGATAATGGGGAATTTGGAGATTATCATTGCCCATCATTTTTATGGCACAATGGTACTACCACTTGTCAGCTCATAATTGAAGGTTATCTAGGTCTCGCTGGATGCAGCATAGAGTTTAACAGGATAGACACAAAATGCTGGTCTAACTCAGCGGGACAGGCAGCATCTATGGCTAGAAGGTATGGGTGACATTTCGGGTCGAGAATCTTCTTCAGAAAGAGAGCCGGGGGGAGGAAATGAGAGATCAATACGGGGATGTAGAGGGAGAGAGAGAGAGAGAGAGACATAGAGATTTTGAATAAATGAATGAAAGATATGCAAAAAAGTGACGATGACAGGAAACACACAATTATTAGAGATTTGCTCTGCGAGAACGAGATGCTGGTGCGACTTGGGTGGGGAAGGGACGGAGAGAGGAGGAATTCAGGAGTTGAAGTTTGAGAAATCAGATTCATGCCACTGGGTTGTAAGCTGCTGGTGAAATATGAGATGCTGGTCCTCCAATTTGTGTTTAGCCTATTTCCTTTATCATCGTTACTTTTTTGCATTATCATTCATTCATTTTTTCTATATCTCTCTAAATCCCTGTCTGGATCTCTTGTTTCCTTTTCCCCTGACTCTCAGTCTGAAGAAGGGTCTCGACCGAAACGCCACCCCTTCCTTCTCTCCAGCGATGCTGCCTGTCCTGCTGAGTTACTCCAACATTTGGTGTCTTATCTTCAGCTTAAGCCAGCATCTGCAGTTCCTCCCCACACAGTTTAACTTAGTATTTGCAAATGTATTTGAACATCCCACTTTTAACTTTAGGATGGAATTCATATGATTAGTGTGACATGGTGTAGAGCTGTGTACCTGTAAAATGCAAAATAGCGGGTTTTAAGTGCAGCTTGAGAGGATTGTGGATGATGCCTTCCATCACCTCAATAGTGATCACGAGTACACTGGGTGATAGTGAGCTGGATTGGATTTGTCCTGCATTGTCTTGGTAATGTTCTTTGTTTATAATAGAAAGTATTGTTTGGTTAATCACTATACTGTTATTCATTTTACTTTTGGGGGAAAAACTCTATACATGGTATCTGCACTTGCTTTGCTTTATCAAATGTTCGTGAATGATTTAAAACGCTGTGTTTTGGACATTTTATGATCAAAATGTTTTTAAGATGATTAGCTTGACAGCAAGCTGGATTAGTGCCACACAATTCTTTGTAAAGTTCAATCTAATAGTATTTGGCTTCCAACTTTGAGGGAAGCTCCTGTCTTTAGGGCCAGAAGTGCATCACAGGTATGTATCATTCTTATTCAGTCAAATGTTCATTCCTTTATATCATCCTGTCTTTCAATCAGTTATTTATTATGACTAAGAACTCTTGTCTGTCATTTGGTTGATGTAATTTATTGTGGAATTTGTGAATTATTGCTCTGCTTACTTCTGCATTGACACACAAAATGTACCAATAGGTACCAAAAGAAAATGAGAAACAACAAATGAGGAGCAGATCTTAGCCATCAGTCTCTTTGAGCCTGCTCCACCAGATGGTAGAGCTATCGCGATTCTATTTTATTGCCCTATCCCTGTATCTCTTGATTCCCTTGATATGCAGAAATCATCAATCTTGATATTGTATTAACTCAATTATTGTATGTCTACAGCCCTCCAGGGTAGAACATTTCAAAATTCTCCCCACGAAATCTCCCCTCATTTTTCTCTTAAATGACCTCTACCTTATCTGAGACTGTGGCCCGTTATTCTAAATGCCTCAGCCAGGAGAAGCATCATTCCTGCGTCCATTCTTTTTCTGTAGGAAATTTGTTATCACTAAATGTAATTATCTCTCAAAATTCTATAGAATACAGTTGTAAATTATTCAGTCCTTTGTCATGGCAAACCTGTAGTTTCCAATAACTAGCCCTCATAAAACTGACCGGAACATCTAATATAAATGAGATACTAGGCTACTGTGAAGTTTAAAAGAAAAAGGTTAGGACTTCTCTGTGACATCCAAATCCAATGCCAAATTCTGACTATTTGCAGACTATGGCAAGATCAAGTAATTTGGTACCAAGTGAGAACTAAACTTCTATTGTACCTTCCATATTCTAAAACATTTGCAATTATGTGCAAATGTTGAGAGTGCATTTTTAATTTAGGCAATATGAAATGAGCTTCACATAAGCCACAGTATTAAATGCCCTTTTCTCATGCATCTCAAAGTTCTTAAAAATATAAATTGTTTATGCAATCAATAAACTTTTCAGATTTAAGTTCCTTTGCCTTGACTGTGGTCAGGATAGAGACAAAAAGTAGCTTGTTAAATGGTTCCTGAACATTGTTCTCTTCAGGATTGATCCACATCATTGCTGCCAATAAAATCATTATTCTGCTTTACAAGTCGCCTTTGATCTAACCTTTCTGCAGAAATCTCTTGAATAACTTTCTCTTTGTGAGTGAGAATTGTTTTGCTGCGTGCTTCTATTGGAGGGAGAGATGGTTGCTCCCAGATTCACTTTTGTTCTGCTTTATTTCCAAAATGACCTGACTTGCCCTAAATATGGACAGACATGAAAAACACAGTTGAAGTCAAAGATATTTGGAGAGGGGAAAGGGAAATAAAATAATTAGTAAAATAATTAGTAAGTCAGAAGTAAAATGAATACATGTAGTTGCACTTTTAATTTTGGATCATTACAGGCTATCATTCTTTCGAAGCTCACCCACTCAGTACTTTAGATGTTCTATCAGTCCATAAAAGTTGCCTCCTTATTACAGTATGCTGGTGCTGATTGTTGATTCTACTTTCTTATTTAGATCATTAGGCATAGGTTGAATGACCTAATTTTGCTCCTATCTGCTCTGCCATTCGATCATGGCTGATTTGTTTTTCCCTCTCAACCCCATTCTCCTACCTTCTCGTAACTTTTAACACTCTTACTAGAATTTTGTCCAAAGTTGTTTAGATCAGACTGTAAAACAAACAGGACAGAATGGCAATTCTAAATTGTGATTCTTAGTTGAATCTTCATTATGCCACATCTCACTGATATCATGTGTTCGGTATTTCTCACTTGCACACTGGCCAACTTGTTATCAGTTTTAAGATCAGTGAATCATCAAGATCTTTGCATGCAGCCAGGTTACAAGAAGATCAACTGCTTTGCCAGTAACAAAATCCAGGTGAGTGCTCCATTTATAAATTGTTTTCTTAAAACTGGAGCTGAAATACTAAGACTGTTTGAGCCCCAATAAAGGATTCATTAAAATGCAGTAAGAGATTACTTACAGAGAGAGTATATGGATTTGAAGCATCTTAGCAATTTTATAAAGCATGGGGTTATAATGTTGGGGGAGTTAGAACGTTGAGAAATGTCCTCCTTTTGATGATTTGGCCATTGAGTTGATATCTCTCCCTGGATCAAATTGATCAAAAAACTCGGACAGAATTTACCGCCGAAGGGCTAAGATCCATTACTGCTGTTCTTTCTACAAACCCATAGTAAAGTGACAGGCTGCATGAATTTCATATAGTGTCACTGATTCGGAGTAAACATTAAACCGTTTAAATTGTCTTCAAGTTTAGCTGTTAGAGGAGCAGGATTAGGAAATAGAAATTTTAAGTCTGCCATTTGAAGGCTTCAAAGCACTTATCTCTGTTCTCTCACAACTTGGCTTGCATTCAATGTAAATGTCTGGATATTTCCAAGTGAATTTCTCAATCACAGCATTCTGTAGCTGATGGGTATTCAAAGGTAAAATATCCTATCACATTTATACAAGATATATTGCAAGAGCTTTTGGCTTCTCTGTTGAATGGGGTTGGTATATTTTCCTGCATAATCCCCAATGATTAGTGTTAAGAGTGTTAGAGTAGAAAGGTTCCAGCATTTGATCAATGGGGAGCTGTAGTATTAAATGACCTGTTTCTGACCTTGTTGGTTCTGAATCGAATGGAGAGATTTCATTTTTCCTGATTGTGATTCAGTGACTTCAGCTGGAGGGGGGACACGGTTGAACTTTGCCGCAATTTGTTTCATGATGTACATATAGTAAACTGTCATTTGCTGTTTCACATAAAAGATAAATGTTTTACGGATCAAGTACTGGAGCAGCAAACTATGGAACATACTGTGTCCATACTTTTTGTTGAGTGAAATGGGAGGGGAGAAGGTCTGATATTGGACTGATTCGAGCCATTCTCTAGTTATTTGTGTATAACATTATAAAGTACATCTTTTTATTCCTTAGTCATCTTGAAGTTATTCTTCACTTTCCAAAAACAGGTGACCTTTCTAGCAATTTCCATTCTTCTCTCTTACAGACCTTTATCTTTCAATCTCCCAGACAGGACAGATAGATTCTGTTACTATAATCTCTCAGGTACTGCTGCCTTTAAATGGCCCACAATAACTCCTCCTCTTGTTGTTCACAAATAGAAAGCAAAATGATGTCATCAGAGTTATGGGTCACTTGTATGGGAACCTCATTATCATATGCCTCATGCTAGGGATGTTATGAGGTATAAATGTTAAAGTATTTTAATTCTTCCTATAGGCTTCTCCTTATTTTGTTCTCCTACTTGCAGACTTCATTTTGTTTTCTCTATCTTGTAATTGCATGCATGCAGTATAATCTTTGGAGTGTATCATCAGACTAGGAACATTAATCACTCGTGACCATTATGATTTTCATTCATTATTTAACTAATGCTTGTGTATGAGGAGATTTTAAGAGAGCATGGTTTAACTTGCCAAATTCATTTACAGTTACGCATTCATCTATAATTCTGACTAAAACAACCTATGCAGTAAAATTCTCCATTCATTAATTCTCATGCAGGGATGTTTATCTAAAATCTGGCTGTTAATCGTGTTTTTTTATTTTTCTTCAAGAACCTATCAAATTTTCTGTACCTAATTTGTAACTTTTCTATAGTGAGTTGTCATCTAAATTTTCAATGTAATATTTTTATTTGGTTTACCAAATTCTATTTTATTTGAACATTTTCCTCGCTTTTCTTGGTCATCTGTTCAGTGCTTCTTGAACATTTTGCAATAAACTCATTTTAGTTTGTAACATCAATTTACATAAAGACCATTTTAATTCCAATTTTAAAAATTCCATCCCTCTGCATATTACGCACATTAATGGTGTTCTCTAATTCTCAACCTGTCATTGTTCTGAATGATTTAATATTTTTAAACTTGCGGTATCCATAGTATTAATTCTATGCAATACTTTTTATAATGTTAGCTGATCTCTTGCAGATGAATTTCCAGAAAATGTTAACGTGATTGGTGATCCCTTTGCTTGAACTGCATGAACATGCATGATTAGTTAGTCTTGTTGGAGGGTATATGTGCAAATAATTTTATAATTCCTGAATGCATCGTGAGAATTTGCTTACATTAATTTTTTTTTTAATTGCCTTCAATTTGCGATGTCTATCACTTTGCTTTGCTATCCTCAATTTCTATGGAATAATAGGATGACTTCCATGGTGGCCATGAACTCTTCAACTTAAATGTATATTTGTATATGTTGAGAGTTAAAACTGCAAAGGAAAGAACACTTGTTATCAATAACTTCACGTTTGACTCCTCCCATTTCCTCCAAATACAAGGCGTAGCAATGGGCACACGCTTGGGCCCCAGCTATGCCTGCCTCTTTGTCGGTTACGTCGAGCAATCCTTGTTCAATACGTACCAGGGCCCCATCCCCAACCTCTACCTCCGCTACATCGACGACTGCTTAGGTGCCACCTGCACCCACACACAACTGACTGACTTCATCCACTTCACCACTAACTTCCAACCGGCACTCAAATACACCTGGACCATTTCCGACACTTCCCTACCATTCCTTGACCTCACTATCTCCATTGCAGGTGATAGACTTCTGACCGACATCCACTATAAACCCACTGACTCCCATGGCTATCTGGACTACACTTCTTCCCACCCTGCTTCCTGTAAGGACTCCAGTCCCTACTCCCAATTCCTCTGTCTACGCAGCATCTGCTCCCAGGATGAGGCGTTCCACACCAGGGCATCTGAAATGTCCTCATTCTTCAGGGAACGGGGGTTCCCCTCCTCCACCATAGATGAGGCTCGCACCAGGGTCTCTTCCATACCCCGCAACACTGCTCTCTCTCCCCATCCCCCCCCACTCGCAACAAGGGCAGAGTCCCACTAGTCCTCGCCTTTCACCCCACCAGCCGTCATATACAACAAGTAATCCTCTGTCAGTTTCGCCACCTCCAACGTGACCCCACCACTCGCCACATCTTCCCATCTCCCCCCATATCTGCCTTCCGCAAGGACTGCTCCCTTGTCAATTCTTCCCTTCCCTCCCGTACCACACCCTCCCCGGGCACTTTCCCTTGCAACCGCAGGAGATGCAACACTTGTCCCTTTACCTCCCCCCTCAACTCCATTCAAGGACCCAAGCAGTTGTTCCAGGTGCGACAGAGGTTTACCTGCATCTCCTCCAACCTCATCTATTGCATCCACTGCTCTAGATGTCAGCAGATCTATATCGGTGAGACCAAGCGGAGGTTGGGCGATCATTTCGCCGAACACCTCCGCTCGGTCCGCAATAACCAACCTGACCTCCCGGTGGCTCAGCACTTCAACTGCCCCTCCCACTCCGATTCCGACCTCTCTGTCCTGGGTCTCCTCCATGGCCAGAGCGAGCAACACCGGAAATTGGAGGAACAGCACCTCATATTCCGCTTGGGGAGTCTGCATCCTGGGGGCATGAACATTGAATTCTCCCAATTTTGTTAGTCCTTGCTGTCTCCTCGCCTTCCTCAGCCCTCCTGCTGTCTCCTCCCATCCCCCAGCCTTCGGGCTCCTCCTCCTTTTTCCTTTCTTCTCCCCGCCCCCCCACCCCCGATCAGTCTGAAGAAAGGTTTCGGCCCGAATCGTTGCCTATTTCCTTTGCTCCATAGATGCTGCTGCACCCGCTGAGTTTCTCCAGCTTTTTTGTGTACCTTCAATATTTATACTGCTGGGGTATGACTTCACTAACTTCAATTTGCCCTTGCTTTCCCTCTCTCCCACCATCCCCTCCCCCTTCCCAGTTCTCCCACCACTTGGTACCTTCTCCAACTACTACATTCTATATCTGTCCCGCCCACTCCCCTGACATCAGTCTGAAGAAGAGTCTTGACCCGAAACATCACCCATTCCTTCTCTCCAGAGTTACTCCAGCATTTTGTGTCTACACAGGTTAGTATGATCTTCTAGATCAGGGATCTCCAAACTATACCCCGTGGGCCACGTTCGGCCCGCCACGAGATTTTATCCGGCCTGCAGCAAGCTCTTAATACGTTCCGTGCGGCAGGCTATTTAGCGGGTTCTGTGGTAGCTCGGGAACTTACGCGTCAGTTTGCTGTTGGCCAGGGGTCGGCAACCTGGTTCTGCGTAGGGGCCAGGACCCATGGCTGAGCGGATGGCGGGCCACATCTTATCCGCTCCAAAGCGTTGGAAGGAACTCCGGGGCTGCAGGGGTTAAAGATCGGTGGAAGGAGAGATTGTGCGAGGCGCTCGCTGGCTTTGCGGTGTGGAGCGGTGGAGCAGGATTCGGTGGAGTCTGTGCTGGTACCAAGCCTTTCCTTCCTTGGGCTGTGCCTCCAGTGTCCGCCGGGGGATTGGCGCGGCAGCTGACAGAAACCCGAGAAGGAGGGGAGGGTGAAGAATTCCTTTCAAACAAATTCGCCCCGATACAACGGGAGAAGCTGGAGACTCGCCTGGAGAAGCGAATGATTGATAGTAACCCTCCGGCCACCGCGCGAATCCCGCAACCGCTGTTGCCTTCGGTGTCTCACACCTCAATACACAGACACACATGCCACACACACAGGGCTGGCTTCAGCTGCCCGAAGCAGGAGCCCACCCCCCAGGTAAAGCAATTGTTGTGATTCCAACGGCAAACCCCCTCGGGTAGACTGAACTTCAGGAGGATTGTGTTTACAGCGAGAACTGGAGGTTCTCCCCACCACTTACACAGGGCCCGGCCCCAGTCGGCAGCACAACCACTGTCAAAATCAACAAAACAGCAGTTCTCCCCCCCTTCCCATTAATATGGTTGCATAAAACTTTATGATTACATTGGTTAACCTTGATTGATGGCTACAAGTTTTGTTTGGAATTTCTTCCATTTGTTTTACTTAAGTTCTTTTTTGAGTTCATTAAATTTATAAAACTGACAATTCTTTATTTTTTTCCTACGGCCTGCAAAAATGTGCCAAATATATAATGTGACCCTCCTGTTGAAAGGTTTGGAGGCCCCTATTCTAGATTATAAAAATATTGAATTTTTAAAGTTTGAAATTGTAACGGAGGGAAGCACAGCAAAGTTGACTGAGATTGTTGTAAGTCCTACCTCTCCCTATGTATAATAATGCACAGCCTACGAATATTTATTTAATTTATTAGGCATTTATTGGCTAAAGAAATAAGCTCTGACCATTTCTTGTTTTTGCATTTATCCAAATGGGTTTAGTCTTTGCTCTGATAACCCATTGGTGGGATTGTATGAAATGGACATGTCTACAAGTGACTGGTTGTTGTTGGAACAGTATAAATGGTAAGAATATCCCTTGAAGATCAATGGAACCCCTTGAGCAATAGAATAAAGATCCTCTGGTCTTTGCTTTTCACCCCACCAGCCTCTGCATCCAACACATCATTCTCCAACATTTCCACCAGCTGCAACATGATCCCACTACCAGACACTTTTTTCCTGACCATCACTTTGGGTTTTTCCCTCAAAGACCATTCTCTCCATAACTTCCAGATTTGGTCATTCCTGCCCCTCCCAAGACATCTGCAGGCGGTGAAACATCTGCTCTCTTGCCTCCATTCAGGGACCTAAACAGCCCTTGCTAGTGAGACAATGGGTTACTTGCACCTCCTCCAACTTCATCCATCACATTTGGTTCTCAATATGGCCTCTTGTATGTGGGTGATAACAAGCATAGATTAGGTGACCGCTTTGTTGAACACTTGTGTTCTGTCTGGCACAGTCTGCTGCAGCTCCAGGTTGATAGGTGTTTTAAGTTCTCCTTCCCATAGCGACCTTTCTGTCTTTGACTTCTTCCATCTGCCAATTAACTCTTTGTTTTCTGGATTCTCATATCACTTGCCAGCTCATACCTTCTTTCTACCTCCTTGTACCAGCTATCTCTCTTCTACTGCAATCTTAAGGGTCTCAACACAATACATCAACTGTCCACCTCCCTCCATATATGCTGCCTGAGTGTTGCTGGTAGATGATTGGTAAAATCAGATGGGGAGCGGATGTGCAGATGGAACCAGGTGGGGGAGAGGAGTGGAGGGGATGGGATATGTAGATAAAGAGAGAAGGAAACTAGATATGTGGGAGAAATCATCAAGGGTGTAGCTTGCCTGAAATTGGAGAATTCAATATTCATACCTTTGGTTTTAGCTATCCAAGCAGAATGTGAGATGTTGTTCTTTCAATTTGTGTTTGGCTTCTGTAGAAGAGGAGAATGCCAATGATAGATGGATCAGCATGAGAATGTGAAGGAAAGTTAAAATGGCATACAACTGAAAGCACAAGGTGGCCACTGCAAATAGTTGGTGCTCCACAAAGTTGGTCATCTAGTCTATGCTTGGCTTCTCCAATGTAGAGAAGGCTACATTGTGAGCAGCAAATACAGTATGTGCCTTCAGAAGTACAGGTGACCCTCTGTCACTTGGTCCTGGGGTCTTTAGGTTCCTGGATGGTAGCTGGGAATAAGGTGGGTAGACAGGTGTTACTTATGATTGCAAGGGAAAACGCCAGTTGATGCGGAGTGGGTGGGAGGGATGAGCAGACCAGGAGGTGAAAGAGAGTGGTCCTTGTAGAAAGTGGCGGAAGAAGGGAAGATGTGACTGAGGTTGAGATCATGTTTGGAGCTGACGGAAATGGTGAAAGCCGGGATGTTGGTTGCAGAAACTAATATTGTGATATGTAAAAACCAAGGGAATTCTATTGCCGCTCCGTCTGGGAGAGTGAAGGAAGACAGCAGATATGTAGAAAATGGAAGAAATGCATGCAAGGACTCTATCAACTGGTCATGTTTCCAGAAGGAGGAGGACATTTCAGAAGCTCTAAAGGAGAAGCTTCATCTCGAGAACAGATGTCACAGGGATGAGAAATTGGGATGGCAACCTTGCAGATGACTATATTGGAGGATGTATAGTTGAGGTAGCTGTGGATTGCTGGGTTTACAGAAGTCAGTGGTAAATTTCCTCATTTCACCTCCTCCCTCACTGCCATCCAGAATCCTAAACAGCTCTTCCACGAGGCAGAGGTTTACCTGCGCCTTTTCCAACCTGCTCCACTGCATTCATGTGCTCCTCTACTTTGGAGCTCATAGTACATTCAGATGCTCATGTGGCCTCCTCTACATGGAGAAGCCAAGCATAGACTAGATGTCGAAGATAACTAAAACTAAGGTTTTAAAGGGCTCTGAGCCAAATGATGATAGCGTTGTCTAGCCCAATACAACAACTTGGCTGGAATGGACAAGGTGGGACTAAGCGTCCATATAACTCCATGATTTGTTCGTCAAAAATTTTAAATAATACTTTGCTTCTCTTATAAGAGAGCAATTTGGATATTGTCGCTGGAAACATTGACATTTCAGTAACAATGATAAATCCTTTTTGCAGACAATACTAAATATATCTTGTGAAAACATTCTATTTTTACATCTGTAATAATGCAAAATACAACATTTTTTGTTTGTTCTCAAAATATTCTTGGGCTGTAGAGTGTATTACCTGTTTAAGTCACTGCAATAACTCAATTGATTTATTTCAGGTGCCTGAGGCAACTTTCCAGTCTGGTTAAGGAACAAACTATGAATATAATGCGCGTAAATGTCCCATATTATTTCAAAAGTTAGGAGCCACTATTTGCTGTCAATGTCAAAATTATCTTAAAATAAAGCATTTTTCATTTGTTGCAAGCAATGAACAATGAAAAATAACTCACTGTTCTCAATCCACCCTTCAAGAATATATTTCTGAAAACTTATTTTGTGTCGTTAAATACTCTTCTAATTTTTTAATATTTGCGTCCTTGTTTAGGCTGGTCTTGCGGGAGCTCCAGCCAGGGCTGTGTCAGCAGTAAAAAATATGAATCTTCCGGAAATGCCTCGAAATATTAACATAGGAGACATCAGCATTAAAGTGCCAAACCTGCCCTCATTTAAATGAGAAAACAACCTCGGCTTCCAGTTTGGAATATTTTCTAATCAAGGTTTACCATGAAACTGTCTACCAAATTAAATATCTAATTAGTATCAAAAGGTACGTTGGGAAATTATATCCTACATTGCACCAGTAAAACATAAAAAGCATTTTGTTGTGCTTGATTTATTTTATATCCAGTTTCCTGTGTAATGTTACATTTACATTGACATTCCAGTGCTCTCTGAAGTGACTTTTTATTGTGTGCTGGCTGCTATTTAAGGTAATTATTTAAGACACAGTGACTTTGTACAATCTGTGCTATCAATTATTCTTTGTATATCTGATGGAATCCATATAAACAGTAAAAAAAACACTCTGACTATTTTGGGAATATTTGTATTTATTTAGAAATCTGTTGTATAGTGGAGCTAATGAACATTTTCTTAAGGTTCTCACTTGCAGTATTATGATAGTTTAAAAAGAAATGCAACAGATCTTCAAATGTGAAGATTGTTATCTTTTTCAATTCAGAATTTGTTGTAGAATCCAGCGTCGGCAAACAAGTCATTTCCAATATTTTGTTGTCTTTGTATTCCTGATAGCTTCACGTGCATTTATACTCAATGCTGACGTTATCAGATGAGGTTAAAGACAAAATAACAAGGGGTTTGACATTCAATTTAAAAATGCAAAAATAAGCTTTTAAAGCTTGGCTTGCCCGGGATGCAAGGTTTAAGTTCCATCTTAATTCAAACACATACCGGTTTATGAACAAGATTTGCACCTATTGTAGGTGTGACCTATGGTTTCTAAAAGTTGTTTAATTTTTATAATGGAAATGCTAGCCCATTAAGCACAATGCATTACTTGTACAAAACGAACAATTGAAATATTCATTGTTTAGAAATATAGCATTTATGACTGAATTTTACTTGAAGTTATTGACAAATTCAAAAATGACTTTTAATGATGAAGGAAAGAAAGTACCTATTGAGCCAAAAAGGATTTAATCAAGAGAAGTCTGCCTAGATGGAATTTAAAGACTGGCTATAATGGCTAAATACTACAACTTGAAATGTTTTGAAAATAAACATATTTACAACCTGAAAAAAATATTTAATTTCATTGCAGCAGAATATACATAAAGTAGTGAATACATTTATATATTGTGCAGCATAATATAGCTTATAACTGTATCACCTTATTTGTTATATGGTTAATAAAGTTATATTTACTTTCCCTTGATGGTTTGTAATCTGAAGTTATTAACATTTTAAAACAACACTGATTAATCTGCATATTAGTGAAATGCATGAAGTATATAAGCCAAAAGGAATTTGCAACATGCTTTATGAACAAGAAACATGCAGCTGGATAAATGATGCTGTGTGGAAGAGACCAATTTTATTTGCCGCCTCCTAAGAGCATAAAGCAGTGCATAATAAACAAATAAATAAATTGTATTGTTCTTGCATTGCTTTTACAGGGGTGTGAGATTGCAACCTTCACGTGGTCCACCCTGTTTCGACTAATGCAATCAACCCGACGTGCACAAACAAACAAATAGAACAAGTTGTCCTACAACTTTTAAGTTGTGCAAGCCATATGCAAGAAGAAGGATTGCTTTCACGTGATTCATGTAGTGTAATCAGGAATTTAACATTTTAGAGCCCTTCGGCAAAGTTTTGACCAGCATCCGCTATGAACATGAAATGCCAATTTATGAACAGATGAACACATCAATCTATTTGCATTATGCAGTAATTATCTCAGAGATGATTCGCAGAAGTCAACTAGCCATCATTTCATAGATACATGGCCGACACTGTTGAAGTTTGAAAGGATCATCAATCAATCGTGAAATAATTGGAGATAGGTGCAAATCATCATGCAATGCAGATTATGTCACAAGTGAAACATAGAAACATAGAAAATAGGTGCAGGAGTAGGCCATTCGGCCCTTCGAGCCTGCAACGCCATTCGATATGATTATGGCTGATCATCCAACTCAGTATCCTGTACCTGCCTTCTCTCCATACCCCCTGATCCCTTTAGCCACAAGGGCCACATCTAACTCCCTCTTAAATATAGCCAATGAACTGGCCTCAACTACCTTCTGAGGCAGAGAATTCCAGAGATTCACCACTCTCTGTGTGAAAAATGTTTTTCTCATCTCGGTCCTAAATGATTTCCCCCTTATCCGTAAACTGTGACCCCTTGTTCTGAGTCCCAGTACTGAGCCTTGCGGTACCCCAGTAGTCACTGCCTGCCATTGTGTAAAGGACCCGTATATGCCTAATCGGCCACCATTCAGCTAATAGTCTACTCTCCTGTTTTTGCCACCAAAGTGGATAACCTCACATTTATCCAAATTATACTGCATCTGCCTTGCATTTGCCCACTCACCCAGCCTATCCAAGTCACCTTGCAGCCTCCTAGCATCCTCCTCACAGCTAACACTGCCCCCCAGCTTCGTGTCATCCGCAAACTTGGAGATGTTGCATTCAATTCCCTCGTCCAAATCATTAATATATATTGTAAATAGCTGGGGTCCCAGCACCGAGCCTTGCGGTACCCCACTAGTCACTGCCTGCCATTCTGAAAAGGATCCGTTTACTCCTACTCTTTGCTTCCTGTCTGCCAGCCAGTTCTCTATCCACATCAATACTGAACCACCAACACCGTGTGCTTTAAGTTTGTATACTAATCTCTTATGTGGGACCTTGTCGAAAGCCTTCTGAAAGTCCAGATATAACACATCCACTGGTTCTCCCTTATCCACTCTACTAGTTACATCCTCAAAAAATTCTATAAGATTCTTCAGACATGATTTACCTTTCATAAATCCATGCTGACTTTGTCCAATTATTTCACCACTTTCCAAATGTGCTGCTATCCCATATTTAAAAACTGATTCTAGCAGTTTCCCCACTACCGATGTTAGACTAACTGGTCTGTAATTCCCCGTTTTCTCTCTGCCTCCCTTTTTAAAAAGTGGGGTTACATTAGCTGCCCTCCAATCCTCAGGAACTACTCCAGAATCGAAAGAGTTTTGAAAAATTATCACTAATGCATCAACTATTTCTGGGGCTACTTCCTTAAGTACTCTGGCATGCAGCCTATCTGGCCCAGGGGATTTATCGGCCTTTAATTCATTCAATTTACCTAACACCACTTCCCGGCTAACCTGCATTTTACTGAGTTCCTCCATCTCATTTGACCCCCGGGTCCCCTGCTATTTCCGGCAGATTATTTATGTCTTCCTTAGTGAAGACAGAACCAAAGTAGTTATTCAATTGTTCTGCCATGTCCTTGTTCCCCATGATCAATTCACCTGTTTCTGACTGCAAGGGACCTACATTTGTTTTAACTAATCTTTTTCTCTTCACATATCTATAAAAACATTTGCAGTCAGTTTTTATGTTCCCTGCCAGTTTTCTTTCATAATCTATTTTCCCTTTCCTAATTAAGCCCTTTGTCCTCCTCTGCTGGACTCTGAATTTCTCCCAGTCCTCTGGTAGGCTGCTTTTTCTGGATAATTTGTAAGGTTCATCTTTTGTTTTGTTACTATCCCTGATTTCCCTTGTTATCCACGGATGCACTACCTTCCCTGATTTATTCTTTTGCCAAATTGGAATGAACAATTGTTGTAGTATCTTGGCCAATTCATGTCTCATACCCTCAAAGTTACCTTTCTTTCTGAATTGTTTCTGAATTAATTATGTCACTCTCCATCCAAATGAAGAACTCAACCATATTATGGTCACTCTTGCCCAAGGGGCCACGCACAAGAAGACTGCTCACTAACCCTTCCTCATTACTCAATACCCAGTCTAGAATAGCCTGTTCTCTCCTTGGTTCCTCTACATGTTGGTTTAGAAAACTATCCCGCATACATTCCAATAAATCCTCTTCCTCAGCACCCCTGCCAATTTGATTCAACCAATCTAAATGTAGATTGAAGTCACCCATTATAACTGTTTTACCTTTGTTTCATGCATTTCTAATTTCCTGTTTGATGCCACCCCCAACTCCACTACTACTGTTAGGTGGCCTGTACACAACTCCCACTAGCGTTTTCTGCCCATTAGTGTTTCGCAGCTCTACCCATATCGATTCCACATCCTCCAAGCTAATGCCCTTCCTTTCTATTGCGTTAATCTCCTCTCTAACCAGCAACGCTACCCCACCTCCTTTTCCTTTCTGTCTATCCCTCCTGAATATTGGATATCCCTGGATGTTCAGCTCCCAGCCTTGGTCACCCTGGAGCCATGTCTCCGTGATCCCAACTATATCATAGTCATTAATAGCTATCTGCACATTCAACTCATCCACCTTATTACGAATGCTCCTTGCATTGAGACACAAAGCCTTCAGGCTTGTTTTTACAACACTCTTACCCCTTTTACAATTATGTTGAAAAGTGGCCCTTTTTGATTTTTGCCCTGGTTTTGTCTGCCTGCCACTTTTACTTTTCACCTTGCTACCTATTGCTTCTACCCTCATTTTACACCCCTCTGTCTCTCCGCTCACACATTTAAGAAACCTTTTCCCTTTAACTCCATCCTCGACTATCCCATTTGACACCCCACCCCCCTTATTCAGTTTAAAGCCACCCGTGTAGCAGTGGCAAACCTGCCTGCCAGAATGCTGGTCTCCCACTTGTTAAGATGCAATCCGTCCCTATTGTATAGTTCCCCCTTACTCCAAAACAGATCCCAGTGATCTAAGAATCTAAATTCCTGCCCTGTGCACCAATTCCTCAGCCACACATTCAGGTCCCGTATCTCCCTGTTCCTGCTCTCGCCAGCACGAGGAACTGGAAGCAAACCGGAGATAACAACCCTGGAGGTCCTGCTTTTCAGCATTTTTCCGAGCTCTCTAAAGTCATGTTGCAGAATATTCATCCCCTTCTTTCCGACATCGTTTGTGCCGACATGCACTACCACTTCCGGCTGTTCACCTTCACCCTTGATGATTTTCTGCACTCTGTCCGTGACATCCTGGATCCTGGCACCAGGAAGGCAGCACACCATCCTCAAATCCTGTCTGTTGCCGCAGAAACCCCTGTCCGTACCTCTCACAATGAAGTCTCCCACTACAATGGCATTGCCTGATGTTGGCCTATTTGGTTTTGGCTCAACAGCCCTATTTGCTTCGCAAGCCAGTCCGCCGCTCAGTGTAATAACGTCTTCTGTCCCGACAGCTTCTAAGTGGGTGAACCTGTTCACAAGAGGTACAACACCCGGGGACGTTTGCATTCCATGCTTCCCTCCCTTTCTCACCGTCACCCACCTTTACTCTTCCAGCCATCCTTATTATGATAGTTCAATACAACATTGGTGGTTTTATACTCTATGTATCAATTTATGAAACCCAGATTTCTCATTTTTCTAACCACAGTACCCCTTGTCTGCTCACTCTCAGCAGCTATTCACGCACTCCCACAGTCAAACTCTTTGTACCTTCATGTTTATTGCCATCTGCAAATTTGAACTTTTTATCTGCACATATATTTTCCAAATCATAAAGACAGACATCAGTCATCCAAGCATCAATCACTCTATCACTGCCTATCATTCTTAATTCAAGAGAAAATGTCACTTACCATGTGAATTCCTTTCCAATGTGCACATGTGTTTGGCTCAGTACCTCAGAAACAGGTGAAATGTGCACAAACTGCAGGGCTGCCAACTCTCACGCTTTGAGCGTGAGACTCACGCCCTCAAGCAAACTCCCACACCCTCACGCTCATCAGAAATTTCTCACGCTCAGTGGTGAGAAATTTTGTGATCAACGAAAATTTAAAAACTGATAAACTGCATGGTCCGCGGGTGTTGGAGAGCAGGGGCTGTGGGAGGGATGGGAGTAGAACCAGCGGCGGGAACAGATGCGGGGAGCCGAGACTTGCGAGTGTTTGCGGCACTGCGATTCGCTCGCTGCAGCTCTGGCCATGGAGCGCTCTGGGCAGTGCGAGTGTCCCGGGCCGCGGATCCGTCGGAAGCGTTGCGCCGCTGCCGCGAGAGTCTGTGCCGAAGGGACAGACTCGCAAAGGGGGAGGTGGAGAGAGAGAGAGGGGAAGGAGACAGGAGACAGTGGGGAGAGAGAGAGAGGGGGTGAGAGGGGGGAGAGACTGAGGGGGCTTGAATGGAGAGAGAGAAGAGGGTGAGAGGGAAGAGAGGGGGTGGAGAGGGTAGGAGAGAAGAGAGGGGGGAGGAGAGAAAGGGGGAAGAGAGATGGGTGGTAAAAGAGAGAGGGGGAAAGAGGGAGAGATGGGGGGGATCAAAGAGAAAGAGGAGATGGAGACAGAGGAGAAAGAGAGGGGAGAGAGAGCCAGGGGGAGAGTAAGGTGGGAGGGAGAAATGGGGGAGAGAGGGGGTGAGAGAGGGGGGGGTGAGAGAGAGAGAGGATAGAGAGAAGAGGGAGGGAGAGAGTTAGGGGAAAGAGAGTTAGGGGAGAGTGGAGAGGGGACGAGAGAGAGGGTGAGAGTGAGGTGGTAGAGAGAGAGAGAGAGAGGGGAAGAGAGGAGAGAGAGAGGGGAAGAGAGGAGAGAGTTAGGGGAGAGAGAGTTACACAAAAGAAGAATATCTCAGGACCTTGCTTTCCTGAATACCATCAGTTTTTAAATCTCTGACCTCAGTGCACTTATTTCTACAGGTTAATTCCCATAAGGATGATGATCTGTGTATTCATCTTTCAAAGTATTTAGCCATGTCCAACAAACTTCTCTCCCCTATCAACAGAGCATAAAATTAACATACCTTGTTAGGCGCTTCCCCCTCATGGTGAATGCTATGTACTTACCTTTCTCTGTTTCTCTCCCGAGTACAGGCCTCGTGGCTGTGAGTCTGGAATCAAGGGGTTAAAGGCTCCTGTAGCCGATTGGCCAAGCTGCGTCAGGTGACGGGTGACTCATCTGAAGCTTAAATACCAGAGCTTCCCAGGATTCTCTCTCTTCTTCGTCGACCCTGACTAATGAGCAGTCTGCTGGTGTGAGCCGAGGGAGGCCTGGCCACATGGGATAGAACTTTGTGTACTTTCACCATTCCTTGGTAAGAAATATTGAATTGGGACGGATAAGGGCTGACCTTAGTGTTTTCGTGTATTTTGTTTCAGGGTTATATCTCTTTAGGCAGGTTTTAGAGTCTCCGGTACGACGGTCCATCACGTGGCTGGCTGGAGCATTGTTAAATTGTTTGTCAGTTCATCCATATCCCTGACTGGGTTGTTTAAATCAGGTTTGGGTTTTGTGTTCCATTGAATAATTAAAACTATTTTTGAACTTGAACCTGGTTTTTGACTTGTGTTACGCGGCTCTGAAGTACCTGCATTCGGGAGTCGTAACAACCTAAATTAAGATGGGCAGGATGTGTGAGAGTTTGCTGCAAACATTTTTGTACAATCCAAATTCAATAACTGGAATAAGAATGTAAGAACTAGAAGCAGGTGCAAGTCATTTAGAACCGTTTTTATTATTTTTTGTCTATGTTTCTATGTAGTTTTTGTTATTTTTTGTTGGGGTGTGTGTGTGTGGGGGGGTGGGGGTGGGGTGGTAGGGAGGGGGTAACTTTTAAATCTCTCCCTGCACGGGAGACCCGACCTTTTCTTGTCGGGTCTCCGTTGTCGTTGGGGCTGCAACGAGGAGCGGCCTCCAACAGGAGAAGACCGGGGACTCTGGTGCCGACGACTCACCGTCACCGTCGCGGAGCTGGCCGAGTCCAGAGCGGGTGGAGCAGTGGTGGAGCGCTGCTGCTGCTGCGGCCCGACCTCCGGAGATTCGGAGGCTGCAACTGCGGGTCTGGCGGACGGCGGCACCGGGAGCCCACGGGTCCCTGGAGGGAGACCGCTTTTCAGGGCTCTCGCAACGGCGACTTCTCCCGCCCGAGTTGCGGGGTTGAAGAGCTCCTGGAGCGGGGCCTGACATCACCGCCCCGCGCGGCTTGGAATGGCCGCGGGACTCTGCGAGCGCACGCTGGGGGCTCTAACACCAAGACCCGGTGTGCGACCTCGCACCACCCGGCGTGGCTTTAATGGCCGCGGGACAATCGCCATCGCCAGCCGGGGGCTTTGACTTTGACTCTGACATCGGGGGGGGGGGGGGGAGAGTGCAGTGGAGAGATAAGTTTTTTTGGCCTTCCATCACAGCGATGTGATGGATGTTTATGTAAATTATGTTGTGTCTTGGGTCTATTTGTTTGTAATGTATGGCTGCAGAAACGACATTTCGTTTGGACCTCAAGGGGTCCAAATGACAATTAAATTGAATCTTGAATCTTGAATCTTGACCTTGTTCCTGCCGCAAAAGGAAAAGGTGACGTTTCGGGTCGAGATCCTTCTTTTGAAGAAGGCTCGACCCAGAAATGTCACCTATGATAGCTAGGGTGCACCTGGAGTTGTATGTATTGTGACATCCTTGAATATTAATATGCAAGGGCAGTTTATTAAGAAGGAGGAGGTGTTGGGGCTCTTGTAGAGCATTAAGGTGGATAAATCCCCAAGACCTGATGGGATTTATCCCAGGTTATTGAGAGAGGCAAGAGAGGAGGTTGACAATGAACTCTGTGTATTCTGTGGCCACAGGCGATGTTCCATAGGAATGGATAGTAGCTAATGTTAGAGTCGTAGAGTGATACAGTGGGGAAACAGAACCTTCAACCTAACTTGCCCTCAACAATGTCCCAGCTACACTAGTCCCACTTGCCTGCACTTGGTCCATATCCCTCCAAACCTGTCCTCTCAGGGGGGTGAAAGATTGTAACCTTCACGTGGTCCTCCCTGTTTCGACTAATGCTATCAACTCGACGTGCACAAATGGAAGATCAAATAGAACAAGTTGTCCTACAACTTTAGGCTGTGCACACCACACGAAAGAAGATGGGGGGGGGGGGGGGGGGGGGGGTTAAAACGCGGTTTTCTCCTACCTGGTCCTGGATTATATTTTGTTGGAGTGCAAGCTTTTGCTGAAGAATTATTCCGACGGCCGTTCTGTGTGCTTTAAAAAAAACTTGCCCGACAAGTTAATCGCTGGAGTGATTTTAAAATCAGCTTCTGAAGCCGACAACGGGGACGGATTTTATGTAGGGGACAGGTAAAAGAAAGGAGTTTATTTTTATGTATAAAAGTGTTTCTTAAGATGCATTTAATTCACATTTTAAGTTGTGAAACGGTGATTTTTTTTCCCCGTACGAACCGTCAGTGTTTTTGCTGCCGATATGGGGGACTAAAGCACTGCAACCGCAACGTTCCAATTGATCGCGTTCCAGAAAATCCCATTCTGCCCTCGCCTCTCCTTTCCCCTACCCTCAGTCACTCCCTCCCTCCCTCCCTCCACACCTCTCCTCTCCCTCTATCCCCTCTCCTTCCCCACTCTCCCTCCCCAGGATCTTGAGTTTGTCGCTCCTTTACCTTCATGCGTGCCCCGGAGGTGTATCAGCCATCGGTGCCCTCAGAGCCAGGCCTCTGATTGGCCCGGAAGCACTAGCAGCTGCGACCGCACCAGTGTGTGGGCGGGTGGCGAGCTCGGAGAAAAGAAGTGGGAAGAGCCATAGGGAGAAGGGGTATCACAGTGGAGGGGGCAGGAGCCAGCGAGGGGGACCAGAGGGAAAGGGGCTGGAGCTGCGGGGCGTTGCGATGGCGGTGTGTTTGGGACTCACAGGGGCGCTGGACGCTCTCCTCCGCCGGGATCAGATTCACCGCTTTCTGTGTGGCAACATGTCCTGCGCTGCTTCCGGTCCCTCCACAAATTCGGGTCCCTCCACAAAAATGTCCGGTTGGAGGCTTCCGCTGGCCATCCTCAGCTCTAGTAAAGACATGATGGTAAAGGAAGGGGCGGACCATCCTGGGGAGTGACAGGAGAAGAAACTAATCTGCGCGGCGCTGACTGGCAGGAGAGGAGATCGAGCTGCGCATGCGCGTTTTTTATGATTTTTAAACTTCGCTAACTTTTACAACCACCGATCGGAACAAAACTTGTTGCACTGGCAGCACAGGAGAACGATGAGTGAGCTGGTGAAAAATCGTAGCACTCGCGTACCATTTTTGCGCAAATAGAAAAACCTCGCAAACCGGAAGAGCATAAGATCAGAGCTTTAGTTACGTATAGATAGTAATGTTTAAGAGGATTTTAGATCAGCACATCGATATGAAGGAATATAGATCATGTGCAGGCAGGTGATTAGTTTAATTTTGCATAATTTTTGTCATTTGTAGTTTAGTTTATTATTGTTAGATGTACCCAAGTACAGTAAAAAGCTTTTCAGTGCATGCTATTCAGTCAATGAAAAGATTATACATGATTAGAATCAAGCCATCCACAGTGTACACATATAGGATAAAAGGTATAACATTTAGTGCATGATAAAGTCTGTTAAAGATAGTTCAAAGGTCTCCAATTAGGTAGATGGGAGGTCAGGACCGCACTATAGCTGGTGAGATAATGGTTTAGTTGAGCGTGAACACCCACTGCGCTGCTGAAAAAGGTCCAGCAGAGACTGCACTTCCCGAGGGTGCTCAGGAAGAATAACATCACTCAGAGACTGCTGCTGTCCTTTTATCGGTGCTCCATTGAGAGCATACTAACATACTGTGTATGCGTGTGGTACACCAGCTGCACAGCGGCTCAGAGGAAAGCGCTCCAGAGGGCCATTGACAACGCCCAGAGGATTGTCGGCTGCCCTCTCCTTACCTTGGAGGACTTACACAGTTCCCGTTGCACCAAAAAATCCCAGAGTATCATAAAGGACATTTCCCACCCCGGACACTCCCTGTTTGAACTGTTGCCGTCAGGCAGACGGTACAGATCTACAAGGACAAGGACGAACAGACTAAAAAAACAGTTTTTACCCCACTGCTATAAAAGCACTAAATGTAGCCGCCAAGGAACGCAGGGGCCAGACATACTAAGGGAATGTGGTACACTGTGAAATCGACAGAAGGATGGAGGGTTGGGTGTTTATGCGTGCTATTTTCGTGATATTTATTTTAGTTGTTTATCTTTTAATATTTTATCTTGTATGTATTGTTAGCTTTTAGAAATGTTTGAATGGTGCACTGACTGGCTGGCATTTTTAAATTTCGTTGTACATGGTTCATGTTACAATGACAATAAAGAAACTATTCTATTCTATTCTAGTTGCCTGATAAGAACTATGGAAAAACTGTCCTTGAATCTGGAGTTGTACGTTTTCAAACTTCTGTACCTTTGTCTGATGGGAGAGAGGATAAGAGGGAAAGAGAGTTCTTGATTTAGTCCATGATTATGCTGGTGGTCTTGCCAAGGCAGTGTGACGTATAGGTGGAGTTCATGGTAGGGAGATAGACACAAAAGGCTGGAGTAGCTCAGCGGAATAGGCAGCACCTCTGGAGAGAAGGAGTAGGTGATGTTTCGGGTCGAGACCCTTCTTCAGACTAGAGTCAGAGCAAAGGGAAATGAGAGATATTGACGGTGATGCAGAGAGATATAGAACAAATGAATTAAAGATATACAAAAAAGTAACGATTATAAAGGAAACAGGCCATTGTTAGCTGTTTGCTAGGTCAGAACGAGAAGCTGGTGCGACTTGGGTAGAGGAGGGATGCAGAGAGAGGGTCTTTGGGGACTGTCTCTGTTGCAATTAGAAGGAAGGAGAGCAAGTGCGGAGCTGTGGGGTACCGATAGACATGTGAGGACCTCATCTTTGATGGAAGAGGGGAACCCCCATTCCTTAAAGATTGAGGACATCTTGTATGACCAGGTATGGAACGCATCATCTTGGTCGCAGATGCAGCATAGATGGAGGAATTGGGAGTAGGGGATAGGTTAGGAAGAAGTGTAGTCCAGATAGTTGTGGGAGTCAGTGGGTTTGTAATAGACGTCAGTCGATAGTCTATCTCCTGTGATCAAGACGGTGAGCTTAAGAAGGGGAAGAGATGTGTCAGAGATGGTAGGGAGATTGGTTTTCATGATGGTCTGGGTTACAGCCACAATTCTCTACAATTTATTGCGGTCTTTGATGGAACTGTTCTATGTTCAAGAAGGAACTGCAAATGCTGGAAAATCGGAGGTAGACAAAATTGCTTGAGAAACTCAGCGGGTGTGGCAGCATCTATGGAGCGAAGGAAATAGGCAACGTTTCGGGCCAAAACCCTTCTTCAGGCTTCGGGCCTGGAACTGTTTCATGTTCAGTGCAGACAATATGAGCCGAAGAACCTGTTCCTGTGCTGTACTATTCAATATTCATGTTCTTTTGCATATTCTGTATTCCACTTTAAATACACATTTTTTAAATTATATTTTGTGTCGTTATTCTTCCAAATTTACAATAGTGATAATGATTCAAAGGAAAAATAAGGCAGTTTGAAAGATGTCAGATTTATTCAAGCTTACCATCTATTTTCCAAACACTTGTCACGTGAAGTGCCTTGGTTTACTGTTACAGGTGCTATATAAATAGAATTTGTTGTTGTGCTCCACTCTACACTGAGCTTGTTATAAACAATAAGCTGCAATTATAAAATGCTGCAACATGTGGGCCATGTCTTTCATGCAAAGTAAAATCTTATGAATTATTAGGAGAGAAACAACAAATTTGACACAAACAACTCCCTGTTCCACATCACAAAACAGAATAGCAAATGAAAAACATTTTTGGAAAAGGTTCTGCTGCTCAGATGACTGTGTACAAAAGGGAAATGTGACCTCATCAAGAGCACTTTGGAAAATGAGTGGGATGAGGAAAATTTAGGGCAGATTAAATAAGTACTTGTTTTCGTTGGTATGCCAAAAATCAATGGAATGAGCATAACTGCTGGATGACTGCCTTCTTTGTGAAAGTGTTGTCAGCCCACCAAATGTTGCATCTTTGTACAATATTACTAAAGTAGTGAACAATATTCAAAGTGAAGTGAGAGTTTTGCACAGTGTAATGCAAATGTTGCATTATATTGACGGTTTTATTGACGGTAAACTGTAATGGAAGTACAGTGAATATCAGAGATTGCAGAAGGTGAAGACCTGAAATAAAAATGCTGGTTATACTCAGCAGGTGGCACAGTAGTGCAGTTGGTAGAGCCTCACACTGCAGGGACTCGGGTTTGATCCTGACCTCAGGTGTTGTCTGTGTGAAATAGCATGTTTTCCCTTCATGACCACACAGTAATCCAATACAGGTAGTAGTGTTTTAAAATTACTGGGTTATTTGCTGTAATAAATTTTGGTTTAAAAACCTTGTTGCCGTCTTATAAATGGCATCTACTGTCTTAACCAATATTTTTGTATTGTACATTCCTTTTGGCCATCTATGTTTCCTGCAGGTATTCTAAAGTTTAATATTTTTTGTAGTTCAAAACATTTTTTGTTACATTTAATGCAAAGAGTTCTCACATAATATAATTTAGATGAGAACTGTCCCCTCAGAGATAAAGTACTTTTTGATTTATTATATATACTTTTTCAGGCCTCTGTAAAATGCCCCTCATGTGTAGGGAATGGATGCAAAAAACAGGTAATGTAGAACTAGCCAACTAGAATTAACCAAATGTTAAAATGTGGATTAGGAATATGATGGACATAGCACGCCTTGAAGAAATGAGACTCCGACTAATAGATAAATATGACCAATTCTTAAGGAGTTGGTCTCCTTTCATCGACTTTTTGGAATCATGTGATGCAGCGGTACCATAAAGATTGCTGATTTCAGTTCATGCTAATCTACATCTCCGAATAAAGATTTGAAAAATTCTCTTTTAAGGGGCCTTCTCTTCTATTTCTACTTCCCACTTTTTCTTTTTTTTATATACACACTTCACGTTTTTCTATTCGCTATCATCTATTTTTCCACTTTTTCCCCTTTCAATTGTTTTATTTTTCTTGTCTTGCTTACTTCCTTCTCAAAACATAAAACTAGAGATTGTACATAGAATGGATTACGGTATGACATAGTTGGCACCTAAAATTAGGTTCCACTGTGCTGTTTTGTACTGTATTAACTTCTAATAAAATAAACAAAAACAAAAAAACAAAAACAAAAAGAACTAGGGTGAACGGGTAATCGATGGGGGGGTCGGTGTGGACGTAGCGCTGTTTTCATGCTGTATCTTTCAATCAATCAAAAAGGATCTTGAACTAAAATCAAGGTTGGGCAGAATCTATAAGGAAAAAAAACCTTTGTCAAAATCTGTTTTTATCCTAAAACATTAATCAACATTTTCAACTTTCATTATGAAAATGTCTTTTATTGTGGAAGTACATTTAGTTTTTATAAACTCAGCATTTGATCTATTTAGTCTGAGTTTTGCACATTAAATCCCTTCTTGTACAAGGCCTTGCAAGCAATTAGCCTCGATATTGCAAAGCTGCATGTCCCCAGCTCATTGATCTTAAACTCGTTGATCTTGCTTTCAAATCCCTTGACAACTTTATCTCAACTTCCTTAAATAATGTCCGGTACACCTCATGGGAGAAAGAGGCAGAGAGGATTGGAATAAAGTCATAGACTGATACAATGTGGAAACAGGTCCTTCGGCCCAGCATGTTTACACCTGCCAACATGTCGCAGCTATACTAGTCCCACCTGCCTGCGTTTGGTCCATCTCCCTCCAAACCTATCCTATCCATGTACTTGTCTAACTACTTCTAAAACGTTGTGATAGTCCCAGCCTCAACTGCCTCCTTTGGCAGCTTGTTTCATACACCCAGCATCCTTTGTGTGAAGAAATTACCCCTCATACTATTAATTTTTTTCCCTTTCACCTTAAACCAATGTCCTCTGGTCCTCGATTCACCTACTCTAGGCAAGAGATTCTTGTGCATCTACCCGATCCATTCCTCATGATTTTACACACCTCTATAAGATGACTCCTTATCCTCCTGTGCTCCAGGGAATATAGTTCAGACCCTCTAGTCCTGGCAACATCCTCGTAAATCTTCTCTGTACCCTTTCCAGCTTGACAACATCTTTCCTATAACATGGTGCCCAGAACTGAACAATATACTCTAAATGTGGTCTCACCGGTGTCTTATACAACTGCAACATGACCTCCCAACTTCTATACTCAATGACTGATGAAGGCCAATGTACCAAAAGCCTTTTTGACCACCTTATCTACCTGCGACACAGTACCATTCACCTGCACTCCTTGATCCCTCTGCTGTGTAACGCTCCAGAGACCTGCCATTCACTGTGTAGGTCCTGCCCTTTTATTTTTTTGTTTTGTTTATTTTATTAGAAGTTAATACAGTACAAAACAGTACAGTGGAACCTAATTTTAGGTGCCAACTATGTAATACCGTAATCCATTCTATGTACAACCTCTAGTTTTATGTTATGAGAAGGAAGTAAGCAAGACAAGAAAAAGAAAACAATAGAAAGAGGAAAAAGTGGAAAAATAGATGGTAGAGAGTAGAAAAACGTGAAGTGTGTATATAAAAAATAAAAATGAAAGAGAGAAAGTGGAAAGTAGAAATAGAAGAGAAGACCCCTTAAAAGAGAATTTTTCAAATCTGTATTCGGAGATGTAGATCTATCCGCGTCATGAACTGAAATCAGCAATCTTTACGGTACCGCTGCATCACATGATTCCAAAAAGTCGATGAAAGGAGACCAACTCCTTAAGAATTGGTCATATTTATCTATTAGTGGGAGTCTCATTTCTTCAAGGCGTGCTATGTCCATCGTATTCCTAATCCACATTTTAACAGTTGGTATGGTTGTATTTTTCCAAAATTTAAGTATCAATTTCTTTCCAATTGTTAACCCATAATTAAAAAAAACATTTTGATCTTTATTTAAATTGTTATCTTCTCCTATTATCCCAAATATAATCCATTCCGTTTTGGTCCTGCCCTTATGGACTTACCAAAATGCAACACCTCACAATTCAGAATGTCAGAAAGAGGTAGTGATGAACAAGCAATAAGACTGAGAATTAGCTGCACATGATGATAGTAATTGATAAAAGAATGGACTTGCAGTAGATATACCATAAGGATAATCATTGTCGATTGCTGCTGCAATATCCATATTACTAAAACTCTTCTCTTGTTCGTGTGTATGTATATGTGTGTGTGTGTGTGTCATCTGGGCACAATCTGGTTAATTCCTATTTTCTTCCAAACACTAGGCCACAACCTTCCCATTTTCACACATTCTACTCACATTTTTCCCATCGAGGCGATAAACATCTTCCCTTTGCATTCCCACCTATATTTCCAAACTTTTTAATTGTTTAAAGTTTTAAAAACAGCTTGAAAACTCACCCATTTCGGGAAAAAAAACCCCGAGTGATGTCACAATGCACTCGCAAGGCAGGACAGGACACTCCAGGAGGGAGAGGTACTCCAGCGCTCATGCGGTGGCTGCCGACACCCGGTTGCGAGGGTGGTGCCACGGTCACTGGCTGGAGCAAAGCCTGGTGCTCGAGCTGGAGTGAGAGCTGAGCCCGGGGCTTGGGATGGGGCCATGACCGGGGCCAAAAAAGAAGCCGCTGCTGCAACCAAGGACGAGCCTGGGCCCGTGGTCAGGGACGGGCCCGGAGATGAAGTCGTAGCCTGCACTATAGCCCAGATGGCGGCCGGGTTGACGGTTGGAGTCTACAGCCAGGGCCCCTCCCTCGCCCGCTCCGTCTCTACCCTCCCTCCCCCCAACTTTACCCCCATCCCTCTCCCTCTACCCCCCCTCCCACTCACTCTACCCCCTCCCTCTCTGTCCCTATCCCTCTCTAGCCCCGACCCTCTCCCTCTCTACCCTCCCTCTCTACTCCCCTCTGCTCCCTCTCCCTCTCTACCCCCTCCCCCTCCCTCTCTCTTACCCCCTCCCTCTCTTTACCCTCTCCCCCTCCCTCTCCCTCTCTACCCCAATCCCCCTCCTCCTGTCTCTCTACCCCCTCCTCCATCTCTACCACCCCTCCCTCTCTATCATCTCCCCCCTCCCTCTCTAGGGATTGAAGAGGGAGGGTGAGGAGGAAAAGGAGTGCTGGGGGATGAGCCGCGCCTGCGCAGTTGGGGGCGGTGCGTGAGTGGTGCAATATTGCGTTGGGTGAACAGCTTGCGTTGGAACGGGTGAGTGATTGAATCTTGCATCGGGGAGCAGACCCAACAGTCTAGCACTTGGTCTACTATATATTAATATTTATCGATATGTGCATTGCATGTAAATATCTGCCACAGAGTAATGATGTGGACATGTATTAATAATGACTATAATACCTTTTGATGAACATCTGGCACTGTCCCCTATGAACATGTCAAACATTTTTGAATTGCTCCTTTAAAGGGCCTGTCCCATTTAGACTATTTTTTAGGTGACTAGGGTGTCGCCTGTATGGTCGTGAGTAGTCTTCTCAGTTGCCCAAAGAGTCATAGCGTCTTTCTGGTCGCCGCTGGATTTTCAACACGTTGAAATATTTTCGGAGAAAGTCGGCGACAGTGGATTTGACGCCTATGAGCGTAGCTTGACTGCACACATTTTATGTCGAAGGGGGGTCCAGTTGCCAGTTTTTCAGCGACCTGCTACGACTATGATAGTCGCTGGCCTAAGGTAAAATTTGTGTGTTTTAAAACACAAATAAAACAAAATAATTTTAAAAAGGAGACGCAAAGATTTGATTGGAAGTGACAATTTCAACGTTCCAGTCTGTGTTGAATGGGACATTACTTTACCTCTCCACGTTTTGCAATTTTAAACTTTCTCTCTAAAATGTGATGATGCGGTATATGACTGTTGTTGCCTATTTTTAATTATTTAGCCCAATGTATCTGTGCCACCTTCTTCAAACTCTGCCAAATTTGGAGCTTCCGTAGAAATGCTGGGTGAATAATTTCACACTTTGAAAACGGCAACAATGAAACAATGTTAATGTATTTTCAAATCATTGTAGTGATAGACGGTGGGAGATTGACGATCTTGGCGGCTTCATGGCTTTTTGTTCTTTTTTTTCTCAGCGTCTTTGTAAAGGGAGTGGGGATAGAATGGTAACAATATCCAGCAATCGTTGGGTTCAACTGGTCTGTACAAAGTAGCATGTACAGCTGTGTGAATTTTTTTTACTATTCCCCTCTTTTCTGAAACTGTAGTCAAAGCGATTGACACAAGTAGTTGTTTATCTTTGTGTAGTCTTGGTGTATAGAGGGAGAGCCCTGCGAGCAGTCTTTGGATTTCTCCCCCTACTGGGATGTGGAACGCTGCCAGGAACAGAGTACTCCAGATGAGCCATCATTCAAGTGGAGTCCTGGAAGGGCAGACGTGCGTGAAGTAAATTGCCACCGGCCGAGGCTTGTATCATTGGATTGCCAAAGGGCAGAAGTGCATGAGACTTATTATTCCTTATTAATCTTTTACTAATCCTTCTACGATATTTCGCTATACTTTAATAAACATAGTTTCTTTCTCTATCATTGATCCTGCTTGTACCATTACAATCTCTCATGGTGCAGGAATGTGTTCACAGCTGTTTTAGTTTAGTTTATTATTGTCACATGTACTGAGGTACAATGAATAGAATATAATGCCTTTTATTGTCATTCAAAGAACTTAGTTTGAACAAAATTGCATTTCTACAGTCTTAACATAACAAAAAAAAACAAGACCCACAATTTACACAAACATCCATAACAGTGAATCTCCAACACCTCCTCACTGTGATGGAAGGCAAAAGTGTTATCTCTTCCCTTTGTTCTTCTCCCATGGTCCAGCAGTCCAACTGCAATGCCGAGGCGAACTGGGGTTCCCGATGTTAATGCTCCTGGCGGGCGATGGTAAGTCCCGCAGCCGTTGAAGCCGTGTCGGGCGATGTTAGGCCCTGCTCCGAGTCCTTTAAAACCCGCGATTCAGGTGGGAGAAGTCGCCGTTGCGGGAGCTCCGAAAAGCGGTCTCCCACCAGGGACCTGCGAGCTCCCGATGTTCCTGTTCACCGGGCCTGCAGCTGGAGCTTCCAAAGCTCTGAAGTCGGGTCACAGCCGCGCGCCACCACAGCTCTTCCCGTTCTGAAGTCGGTCAGCTCCGCGATGGCGAGTCCACGACTGGAGCCCTCGGGTTGGTTCCGGTTAGAGGCTGACGCCGGTTCCACGATGTTAGGCCCAACAACATCGGAGACCCGACAGGGAAAAAGTCGTGTCCCCGTACAGGGTAGAGATTAAACGGTTTCCCCCACATATACACAGCTAAAAAATAATAAAACTAGAATCAAAAACATATTTAACGAGATTTTAAAAAAGGACAGACGGACAAACAAATAATTTGTGTGCTATGCAGTCAAAGAAAAGACTATACAGGATTACAATCAAGCTGCCTAAGGATAAATGATAGAACATTTAGTGCAAGATGAAGTCTTCAAACATGTTCAAGAATTGAATTACTTCTATGTTTCCTCTTTGGCAAAAATACTTGGATGCTTGGGACCAATGGATCACCAGCAGTTAGAACTTTGAGAAAGCCAGTCAGCATTCAATATAACAGTAAAGAACAAACTGCTGGAAGAAGTCAGCAGGTCAAGCAGCAGCTGTTTTATGGTTCTGATGCAGGGTCTTGACTCAAAACACCCACATATGCTGCTTCCTCCAGCAGTTTGCTTTCTTGCTCCAAACCCACCCAGTGCAGTCTCTTGGGTCTCCTTATAACAAACAGTTAAGTCAAGTTTGTTGTCATATGCACAAGTAAGGAGAGGTGCAAGTACATTGAAAAAGTTGCAGCAGCATCACACTAGCATATCAACTCAAACACCCTACAAAACATAAATTGAACATAATTTATACAAGACAGCGAAATTTAAAGAAACTGCAAAAACTAGACATTAGTGCAAAACACTGTTTAAAAACAAGTCCATGACAGCATAGGAGGTTGTCCACGGTGTTTCACTGCTAAATAAGATTAGGGTTGTCTGTAATCTGACCTCTAGCATATCCTTTACCATTGTCTTGCAGTAGCAGGCATGGAGGTCTAGAACATACTGACTTGCACCCTGCAGGTAGCTGGCATTTCTTCATGAACTTCTGGCTAGCTGTCACAATGGCCTCTATTGCAGACACAGCCAAATTTTGGCTGCTACATGGAATTGGATTTATCCCTTTTGGAGCCTCTGTAGTTACTAGGTTTCAGCACATGGTTATTTGCAAAAGTAATTAATAAAACAGGAAAACGACTAAAAGTTTAGAAAAAAGAAACAAAATGTGAAGTATCTTTATATGATTAGTGACATTGAATTTCAGAAGCTGAGGACAGCACACAACAGATAACATACTATTAGCTACGAATTTCTGAAGTTTCCATATCCTTCCTGCAATGTGGTAACTAAAACTGCGTGCAAATTCCAAATGCAGCACAATCAAAGTCCCATAAAGCGGCATCATGACTTCCTGACTCTCATACTCAAAGCCCTGACCAATGAAGGCAAGCATACCACACATCTTTCAGACCACTCTATCTGCTTGTTTTGCCATTTTCTGGAAGTTATGGACTTGGACCTCAAGATCCCTCTGTGCATCAATGCTGTTAATTTTTTTAGATATAATTTATTACCACACAACCAGGGTCGGTGGAAATTTGGGTTGTTAGCAGCAGTACAATAATAAAGAACACACAACCACAATAAAACTGTAACACAAACATCCACCACAGCGTTCATCACTGTGGTGGAAGGCACACAATTTGGCCAGTCCTCCTCCATTTCCCCGTGGACAGGACAAGAGTCCAAAGTCAGTCCAGGATCGGCTCTTCCTCACCGGAGACCGCGGCTTTAAGATGGTGTAGGCCGATCGGTCGATATTTAAAGTCTCCGCCGCAGCCAGAAGCACCGCAGACTGCAGGGCCGGCGGTAGAAGCTCCCCTCCAGGGGTGATGGTAAGTCCATGCCGGACCCGCGGTAGAGGTTGGCCGCGGGCCGGCAGTGACGGCTTCTTCTTCCCGCGGGTCCCCCACGAGGGATCCCGGGCTGTAGACGCCGCACCAGCTGGAGCTCTGCAGACCGCGACTTCAGGCTGCGACCTCAGGCTGCCGACTGCCCCGGGCCAGCGAAACGGAGCGCTCCCCTCCAGCGAGCCCCAGCGAGGGCTCACCCGCTCAACGCCGAGAGTCCACGCTGCGCCTGCCGCTGAAGCCCCGGGCGTGTGTCCGGGAAAGGCCGCGCCGATCGTTGATGTTAGGCCACTGGGGAGGCGACCTGGAAAAACTCGCCTCTCCGGAGGAGGCGACCACAGCGGTTTCTCCCTTACCCCCCCACACCACCCCGCACACAAAACACACAAAGAAACACAAAATACATACTTTAAAACATACTAAAAAATAAAAAAAGTTGAAAAAAAACTGACGCGCTGCTGACATGGCTGCTGCCAGAGCAGCGCCCCCTACCTAGCAACCCAATAGTCTTGCCGTATAGCATCCTTCGCTTTGCCAATTGACATTCCAGAAGGGGATGCATTACCATATATAACTATATAACCATATAACAATTACAACACGGAAACAGGCCATCTCGACCCTTCTAGTCCGTGCCGAACACGTATTCTCCCTTAGTCCCATATACCTGCGCTCAGACCATAACTCTCCATTCCTTTCCTGTCCATATAACTACCCAATTTATTTTTAAATGATAAAAACGAACCTGCCTCCACCACCTTCACTGGAAGCTCATTCCATACAGCCACCACTCTCTGAGTAAAGAAGTTCCCCCTCATGTTATCCCTAAACTTCTGTCCCTTAATTCTGAAGTCATGTCCTCTTGTTTGAATCTTCCCTACTCTCAGTGGAAAAAGCTTATCCACGTCAACTGATGAGAAGAACTTTTTTCACACAGAGAGTGGTGAATCTCTGGAACTCTCTGCCACAGAGGGTAGTTGAGGCCAGTTCATTGGCTATATTTAAAAGGGAGTTAGATGTGGCCCTTATGGCTAAGGGGATCAGGAGGTATGGAGAGAAGGCAGGTACGGGATACTGAGTTGGATGATCAGCCATGATCATATTGAATGGCGGTGCAGGCTCGAAGGGCCGAATGGCCTACTCCTGCACCTAATTTCTATGTTTCTATGTAACTCTGTCTATCCCTCTCATCATTTTAAAGACCTCCATCAAGTCCCCCCTTAACCTTCTGCGCTCCAAAGAATAAAGCCCTAACTTGTTCAACCTTTCTTTGTAACTTAGTTGCTGAAACCCAGGCAACATTCTAGTAAATCTCCTCTGTACTCTCTCTATTTTGTTGACATCCTTCCTATAATTAGGTGACCAAAATTGTACACCATACTCCAGAATTGGCCTCACCAATGCCTTGTACAATTTTAACATTACATCCCAACTTCTATACTCAATGCTCTGATTTATAAAGGCCAGCACACCAAAAGCTTTCTTTACCACCCTATCTGCATGAGATTCCACTTTCAGGGAACTGTGCACAATTATTCCCAGATCCCTCTGTTCACCTGCATTCTTCAATTCCCTACCATTTACCATGTACGTCCTATTTTGATTTGGCCTGCCAAGATGTAGCACCTCACACTTATCAGCATTAAACTCCATCTGCCATCTTTCAGCCCACTCTTCCAACTGGCATAAATCTCTCTGTAGACTTTGAAAATCTACTTCATTATCCACAACCCCACCTATCTTAGTATCATCTGCATACTTACTAATCCAATTTACCACACCATCATCCAGATCATTGATGTACATGACAAACAACAGTGGACCCAACACAGATTCCTGTGGCACCCCACTAGTCACTGGCCTCCAACCTGACAAACAACCATCCACCATTACTCTCTGGCATCTCCCATTCAGCCACTGTTGAATCCATCTTGCTACTCCACCATTAATACCCAACAATTGAACCTTCTTAACCAACCTTCCGTGAGGAACCTTGTCAAAGGCCTTACTGAAGTCCATATATACAACACCCACTGCTTTACCCTCATCAATTTCCCGAGTAACCTCTTCAAAAAATTCAAGAAGATGTCAAACAAGACCTTCCAGGCACAAATCCATGTTGACTGTTCCTAATCAGACCCTGTTTATCGAGATGCTTATATATATATTATCTCTAAGTATCCTTTCCATTAATTTTCCCACCACTGACGTCAAACTAACAGGTCTATAATTGCTAGGTTTACTCTTAGACCCCTTTTTAAACAATGGAACAACATGCGCAGTACGCCAATCCTCCGGCACTATTCCCGTTTCTAATGACATTTGTAATATTTCTGTCATAGCCCCTGCTATTTCTACACTAACTTCCCTCAATATCCTAGGGAATATCCTGTCTGGACCTGGAGACTTATCCACTTTTATGTTTCTCAAAAGTGTCAGTACTTCCTCTTCCAATCCCCACAAGAAAAACCTAGTGTGCAGTGGTGCTGAGACACCTTTGCCATCAATAGACATGCAATTCATCGGCAATATGGCCAGGGCCATCATTCACTGCACCAGCGACACCTATCCAGGGCCTCAGCGCCTCGTGATACATAAAATTCTGTGTACCGAGGGTCGATAGACATTGTGATTCAGCTACGCAGACGATGGCAGTCTCAGTGTGGACTACAACTTGTATATATTCACTATCCTTTTTCTGGAGCTTTGCACGTTGTACTTCTGTGAAGATTTGTCAAACGCCAGATGAAGCGAATTGAGAGGCTGTAACTTCACTTGTGAGGGCTATGGAAACAAATCTAATTCGCTCTGCACCATGTATGTTTTACAGATGTGTAGCCTGATAAATTTCAGTGTGTGCTGAGTGCAGTAATCAGACACAAGTTTTATATTTTTGTGAAATCCAAATCAATTCAAGTTTCATGAAACTGACTTTTTCCACAATGGGGGAATTTAAACAATTTGGTTTCTTGGAATTTAGTGCAGAAGTTAAATTGGATTGATACTTGGATCAATGCGTTTGAAGTAGCAGCCTGTTGTGAAGGCTCCTGCTGTGTTTACGAGTTCATCTAGTGCTGAAAATCTTCCCAGGCTAGGAGAAGGTTGCAGGTACTTGCATAGTTCGGAGGACTGGGCTGATCTTTGCATCAGTGATTCAGATCCACCAATCATGGAATACAGACTCAAAGCAGAGTGGTAACTGCATTGTTGTTGTGCCATTAGTAACCTTCATGACCCAATTAGTTTGGAGTCTTTTTATAATCAATGTTATTGTAATGACTTTCGTTTTCCAGGCCCCCACTCCCTCCCTCATCTTTACTATGGACATGCAGTCACTCTACTGTCCTGGTGGGGGATGGAGGTGTAGAGCCCTCTGTTTCTTCCTCAACCACAGAACCAGACAATTTCCGTTAACCAATACTCTCCTCCTCCTAGCAGAACTAGTCCTTACCCTAGGTACACAAAAATACTGGAGAAACTCAGCGGGTGCAGCAGCATCTATGGAGCGAAGAAAATAGACAGCGTTTCGGGCCGAAACCCTTAGTCCTTACCCTCAACAGCTTCTTCTTTGGCTCCTCCCACCTTCACCAAATCCAAGACATAGCTTTGGGCACTCGCATGGGCCCCAGCTATGCCTGCTCTTTGCAGGGTACGTCGAACAATCCCTGTTCCAGGTACACTGGCCCTATCCCCGAACTCTATCTCCGCTACATTGACAACTGCATTGGTGCTACCTCCTGCACCCATGCAGAACTCACTGACTTCATTAACTTCACCACTAACTTCCAACCGGCACTCAAATTCACTTGGACCATCCCCAACATCTTCCTACCGTTTCTAGATCTCACCATCTCCATCACAGGAAACAGACTATTGACAGTCATCTACTACAAGCCTACTGACTCCCATAGCTACCTTGACTACACTTCTTCCTACCCTGCTTCCTGTAAAGACTCTATCCCCTACTCCCAATTCCTCTGTCTACGCCACATCTGCGCCCAGGATGAGGTGTTCCATACTAGGGCATCGGAGATGTCATTCTTTAGGAAACTGAGGTTCCATTATAGATGAGGCTCTCACTAGGGACTCCTCAATATCCCGCAGCTCCGCTCTTACTTCCCCCTCCCCTCATTGGTAACAAGGACAGAGTCCCCCTTGTCCTCCCCTTCCACACCATCAGCCGTCGCATACAGCATATAATCCTCCAAACTTTTCACCACCTCCAACGGGATCCCACTAGTGGTCACATCTTCCCATCTCCACACCTTCCTTCTTTCCGCAGAGACCGTTACCTCAGAAACTACCTGGTCAACTTGTTCCTTCCCACCCAAACCACCCCCTCCCCAGGTACTTTCCCCTGCAAACGCAAGAGAAGCAACACCTGTCCCTTTATCTCCCCCCTCGACACCATCCAAGGACCCAAACAGTATTTCCAGGTGAGGCAGAGATTCACCTGCACCTCATCTACTGTATCCGCTGTTCCAGGTGTCAACTTCTCTACATCGGCGAGACCAAGCGCAGGCTAGGTGATCATTTCGCTGAACACCTCCGCTCAGTCTGTCTTAACCTACCCGAGCTCCCCGTAGCTCAGCACTTCAACTCCACCTCCTATTCCCAGTCTGACCGTTCTGTCCTGGGCCTCCTCCATTGTGAGAGTGAGGCCCAGCGCAAATTGGAGAAACAACACCTCATATTTCGCATGGGTAGTTTACACCCCAGCGGTATGAACATTGACTTCTCTAACTTCCGATAGCCCTTGCTTTCTCTCTCCATCCCCTTCCCAGTTCTCCCACTGGTCTTACTGTCTCCGCCTACATTCTATCTTAGTCCCGCTCCCACCACTGACATCAGTCTGAAGAAGGATCTCGACCCGAAACGTCGCCCATTCCTTCTCTCCAGAGAAGCTGCCTCACCCGCTGAGTTACTCCAACATTTTGTGTCTACCTTATTATAAACTCACACAGTTTATCCTTTGTATTTGTGATTAGAACTATGGGCAAAGTGGAACTCATCAGGCAACTTTATTATTGCCCTGAGATCTGCTCACAAATATACATAGATTCTTGAAAGGGAAATGACGTGGCATTCTTAATAGAGAACATATGGTGCTTTTAAAGTTGATATCACAACAATGTGACTGTATAGATTTATCAAAATTGATAGTACATTTGCAGGAGTAACTCAGCGGGAGGAACTCAATTTGATAAGTGAAGCTATTGCTGAGGAATGAATGGGTACATTCAATTTCTTTGTTTGGTGCAAAGCATCAGGCAGGTTTTTGATGCTATGTAAAAGCTCCCTACATTATTTCACCTGGGAAGAATGTTTGGGCTCTGGGAAGTGGGGTAACTAATCTAACATACTTTAATTTAAGTTTTTTTTTTCCTTGCCAATCTTTTCCTGAAGCCAATGTCTGCAAATTACTCCCTTACAGTGTACATGTGAACCAGTACACCTTGAACTCTTGTCATCACCATTTTACAACTATCCAACTGTCCAGCCATCCCTTTGCCCATAAACAACCAACTCCAATCAACCTTTGCAAGTTCCTATCTAATATCAAAGTTGGTCATGTCCAAATTTGGAACTCTGAAGTTGTGGACTAGCCCAGACCTAATCTGTAACTATTTTAAAGTTAATAGAACTGTGGTCGCTGATCCCGAAAAGCTCACTTATTGACACTTATGTCACTTCCCTGCTCAATTGCCTAAAAGTAAATCAAACTTTGCCCTCTCCCTTGTAAGACTCTCTCCATATTGCCTCAGGAACCTTACCTGAACATAATTGACAAATTGCACCCAATCTAAGCCCTTGCACTATGACAGTTCATGTCTGCACTGGGAAAGTTAAAATCTGCTACTATCACAACCCTATCAGTTTTGTAACTGCCTGTAATCTCCTGGCATATTTGTTCTTGATGACTTCTTTGGGGCCTGTAGTACAATCCCAACAACGTGATCATCCCCTTTTTATTTTTTAGTTTCCCCATATAGCCACACTGGCCGATCCTTCAGTAAAGTCATGTCGGTCAATGCTGTGATGTTTTTCTTAATCAATAAGGCAACTCCGCCTCCCCTTTTATCTCCATTACTATCTTGCCTGTACACCTGTACTCTGGGACACCCATCTACTTTGAGCCTGCACGGTAGGTGTGCTCACCTCACTATAACCTCTGTCTATCTCACTCTCATTCTCCCAGACAATCTTGAGGTTTTCCAGCTGCAACTGCAGTTTGTTCACATGGTTAGGAGCTACAGCTGGACAATCTTCCCACGCATATATTCCTCAGGGTCACTGGAAGTCTCCCTGACTTCCCACATTCGGCAGGAGCATGCCAGTTCCCCAATCTGCCATTCCTACTGCACGAAGACCAAGGAAATGTCACACAAAAAGAAGCAGACCACACCCTTCTCTCAGCCTCCTTGCCAAAACATCACAAGCTTCAGCACTTACCTTCAACCAAGTACTTGCATCTCAACTCAGCTGCTCCCAATAGGCCACTCTGACAGTGCCTGCCTCCTTTATAGACACCCCTAGAAAGTAGTCACTCGACACGATCAGCTGTTTTTTAAACCCCGTGCTGTTCCTTCTCACGCGTGAAATGTTATATTAAAGTGAGGCAGCACATCCATATATATAAATATTCCCATGGAATCATAAATGATAGGAGCAGAATTAGGTCATTCAGCCCATCAACACTTCGCCATTCAATCATGGCTGATCTATCTCTCCCTCCTAACCCTGTTCTACTGCCTTCTCCCCATAACCCCTGCAACCTGTATGAATCAAGAATTAGACTTGATTTAAAAAAAAGCATCATTTGTGTTTTTGTAGTAGACGTGGGCTTTTGTCTCAATATATACCATACTCATTACAAATAATTATCATTACAGGATTGCATAATAAAGTCAAATTCTTAAATGGGGACAGAGGCTGCAATGTGACTCCAGGGCTGGAAATGACTCACGTCAAACTAATTATCAGCACAGCAAATTTGGGGAGCTTGTGCATTATAAACTGTTTAATAGTTCCAAAAAAATTCCAGCATGTGTTTTTCATTGCTGATTGTCCTTTTGAACAGTATTGGACTAAGCTGCATTTGCCTGCTTACAGTTTATTAAAGACCATTCTTGGAGATTACATACATATTTGGCGTGGACATTGTACAATCACGCTGCTACAACTAACTATGGATAAGAGGAATGAACAAGCAGCAGTGAACCAGTGTGGTAGGGTGTCACACAGAGACTCAGAGGAGGCTGTTTGAATGCAGCAATATGGTTGAGGAGAGTTGGTCTGGAGAATAAATGAAAGGCAGACATGTAAGGTAGGGCTGCCAACATTGGGTGAGAGTTGAGAATGAGAAATTGCGAGGGAGTGTAGCGACCGATCGGGGGAGGGTGTGGTTCCCCCTCCCATAGTAGTTCCGGAGGCGGCACCAACGCCCCCACTCACCCGGTCTGCTCCTGGCTTTGGGCCGGGGTTAAAACTCCATGGGGTGTGGACAGAGCGGTCGACGGACATAGAGCCGCCGGAGGTGAGGGTGGGAGGTGTGTGCCGTGCCTCAGGGGGGAAGGGGGAGGGGGGTTGGTGATGGGACCACCGCCGCCGTGTCTCACCCATCACACCAGACACACACACACACACACAGGGAGACAGACACACACACACACACAGGGAGACACACACAGGGAAACAGACCCCACACACCTTTCCTCCCCCCCCTCCATCCTCCCCCCCCTCCCTCCCTCTTCCCTTCCTCCCTCCTCCCTCTTTCCTCCTCCCATCCCTCCCTCTTTCCTCCCCCTCCCTCTCTTTCCTCCTCTCTTTCCTCACCCTCCTGCTTTTTCCTCACACTTCCTCTTTCTTCCCTTTCTCCTTCCCTTCCTTCATCCCCTTTCTTACATTCCCTCCCCGTCTCTCTTTGCCTCCACCCCTCCCTTTTTCCTTTCTCTCTCTCTCTTTCTCCCCTCCCTCTCTTTCCCCAGCCACCCAATGGGGAGTGTGGCGGGCACGGTGTAGTGTGGATTGGAGGTGCTGGCGTTGCCGTGTGAGTTGAAGGGCAGGATGGAGGGAGGGAGCGAGGTTGCCGCGGCTCGCAGACGGCGCACAAAAGCGCTGACACCCGCTGCCCGGGACCGACGCGCTTCCCCAATCCGTGCAGATCGCTGTCATGTGGCGCAAAGAGACAAACTGTGCAGCAAAGATCCTAATGCTCCGCTATAGGATCTTTGCTGTGCAGGGACTGAAGACAGTATGAGAATTCAGTCTTCAGCGTGAGAATTGGCTGAAATGCGTGAGTGTCACGCTCAAAGCGTGAGAGTTGGCAGCCCTGGGTAAGGTCAGTGTGTAGGAAGGAACTGCAGATGCTGCAGTCAATCGTCTATCTCCATTAATGAAGACGGTAAGATCAGGAATGGGGAGGGGCGCGTTGGAGATGGTCAAAGTGAATTTGAGTGCAGGATGTAAGTAGGTGGTGAAGTTAATGAAGTCCATGAAATCTGCATGGGTGCAGGATATAGCCCCGATGTATTTGCCAATGTAGAGAAGCAAGCGTTTGGCGATAGTCAGTCAATAGTCTATCTCCAGTGATGGAGATTGTGAGATCATGAAAGGAGAGGTAGGTGTCGGAGACGGTGCAATTGAATTTGTGTACAGGATGGAAGTAGGCAGTGAATTTAATGAAGTCCATGAGTTCTCCATGGGTGCAGGAGGTAGCCCCGATGAGGTCAGTGTTTAGTGTAAAACAACAGGATGAATTACCAGCAGATTATAAAGGTCCTCAACATGGATGTCCCGGAACAAACAATCATCATAAAAATCTGGTTATTTCGTTACGATTTAAAATTCATAAAACAAAACAAATTTGTGCACACAGCATATTGAAGTTATTTACACATGTGCAAAGCAAATAACTTTGTGCACTGTAAAGTACTGTAAGGAAAATGCACAGGTAAAGACAGCTGGTGTTGGTTTAATCTGATCTGGCTTTATTATCGCCAGGTATTGGAATAAAATTAAGCAAACTCTTCGCAAGTTCCCAGTGATCAAAACAATAACACTAAAAAAAAAGGCAAAATACCAAAGAAAATCAAAAACCTCAGTGGAAAAACGGAAACAGATTTCAGGCACTTGTGTCATCTTGTTTTGGTTTCGTGTTTTTCTGCCCAGAACCACACGCTCCTTGCTCTCCCAATGGGGGACAGACTTTAGGCACTGTGCTGGTGCCGATGAATCACCTGCATGTTCCTAATGATCTGAACAAAGTCCCTCTCCACCAATCCCGACACCTAGGATAATGGCAGTAATCATAAGCCGTTATAATTGGAATGACGAGGGGTGGGTGGAACATTGCTTGAGGGTGAAGCTGGTGGGAATGTGTTGGGAAAGAGCATGATTGTGGATAACTTTTGCGTTCTTTGTGGATTTCTGCATGTGGTCTCTCGCTCCCCTGTGCTCCATGGATGAGAGAAAATCAGATTGTGGCTTTGTTGTCCAAAGAGCAACAATTTTCTGAAGATCCCTTGCTTTTCCCACCACCACCACCACCACCTCCCTCTCCTCCCCCTCGTCCCCCTCCTCCCTCCTCTCCCCCTCTCCTCCTCCTCTACCCTCCCCTTCCTCCTCCTCCCACTCCTCCTCCTCCTCTCCCCACTCCTCCTCCTCCTCTTCCCTTCCTCCTCCTCCCCCTTACTTTCCTCCTCCTCCTCTGCCCCCTTCCACTTTTCATCAGATCTACTTTCTCCCAGAATTAGATCAAAGACTAGAGGGGATAGCTTTAAGGGGCAAAGTATAAAGGAGGTCCATGGACCAATGTTTTTTTTTTACACAGAGATTGGTAGGTGCCGGGAATACTCTGCCAAGGGTAGTGAGGGGGGCAGATATGACAGGGGCATTAAAGAGGCTTCTGGATAGGAAATGGAGGGATAGGGATCACATGCAGACAGAGGAAATTAGTTTAATGTAGCATCATGTTTGGCAAAGACATTGTGGGCCAAAGGGCCTGTTTCTGTGCTGCACAGGTCTATGCATTGTGTACTGGATCTTCGTTGGTGAGTTCTCAAGCCGTCCGTTCACTTCTTCCATTCCATCATCAAATCTCTTCCCCCCTGCTTAATATGCCACTTTCCAAAAACTCCTTAACTTTGCCACTTATAGAAGGAAAATTGGTGAAATTATCAAAAACTTGCTTCTACAAATTCCTCCAGTATGTCTTCATGCATTCTTGTTTCAGCACCATGCAGCTCCTCAATTCTAGCTGTCTGGTTGGCAGTAATGTAGTCCTTCCAACATTGCTGAACATCGGGTTTGATATTATTCACCTCTGTAAGTTCATTCTTCATCCTCCTACACTCCAAGGAATAAAGTCCCATCCTCTTCCTCTGCCAGTCCTTCCAAATCTTGGCCACATACTTGTAAATCTTTTCTGATTCTACTAGTCCCTGGGTTATAGGAAGGAAGCAGAACACATGGAGGAAACCCAGGTAGTCACAAGGAGAACATGGATACTCTGCACCTCTGTAAATAGCTCGTTCCAAGCTCCCCACAGTCTAGTTTCAGTCAATAAAATACTGAATCAAGCACTTGCACAACAAAACTTTATTTTGGATAACACCACAACAGTTCCCCTCTTCTATACCTAACCACCGCGGGTTCGATCCTTGTATCTGCTTGGCCAAGCCCTTCTAGGCTTGTGCAAGCAGAGATACTCCAAAAGGTCACGCAGTCCCAAGCGTTCTTCCAGATCGACATCGGAACTCATGGGGGCTACCTTTTATAGGTCTCTGAACCTTGAGGGGCCAAACCACATGGGGGTGGTCTCTTTATAAACCAATTAAACATATTAATAATAACAGTACATAATTGACAGTTCCCTAACCCAATAATACAATCTTGAATACATCGTATTTGAAAGAAGCTTCTAGAAGGAAGCAAACAAGAATAAACTGCAACATGTTCCCTGAGATTCAAACAGTTCCTCCAAGGCTCAAGAATTCAACCAATCATCGAATAACAGGATGACCGTCTTGCAATATTACTTATACTCTTTAAAATGCCCTTGCAGCGATCCAATCGAAATGGTGCATTTAAGGTTTGTTTGCAATTTATCAATTTAGGAGAAACAAGGCAAACACCTGTATCCCTCACCATCCTGCATACCAGTCTGAGCCTAGACTGGCTGGCGCCATCCAAAGCCTGTAAATTTCAGCTGACAACGGTTAAGCAATTCTGACAAGTGCAGGGATCTTCCATTTTATCATATATGATAAACTATCATTTATGATAACCAAATAATCAGATAATCAGATATACATATGTGTAACTATTACATTCTCCAACTATTAACAACAACAACAAGATGATGATGTTTCTTCCCAGAATCTTATCAAGCTTCCCGAATTTTCGTGGTCATAGCTTCAATTTCCGTCTGATGAGTCTTCACCTCCCAAGTTTTCGTGGGTGCGAATTCCCTCCATTCGTGTTGTTGCCCATTCTTCCATCCCTTTCCATAGTGGAACCTATAACCTATAATGCCTGAAAATCTTGGGACAAAGCAAGTTACCATTCATGCACTAATGTTTTCCCATACATTGCACTGTAAATCTGTTCCGTCACAAACCCTTTTCTATTTCGCTATCACTATTCCGCACTATAATATCCTTTACTATTCTAGGATCAACACTAATCAGCCCTCTCCGTATTCACACAATGTTTTTTAATGTATATCTAATTATGGTTTCTCATATAAATTTCAGCTGGGTTCTGTCCAGATTTCTCTACAGGTGTGACTTATTTAAAGCAAACCATGATTAATGTTCCAATTCAACCAAATTCAGTCTCAGCCTTCAATTAAATATTTAAAGTTTCAGGATCCATCTCACCCTTCTCATTCCACAGCTTGTGGGTGATAACACAATTCCATCCAATTCCTGTGGAATTCCCAGCTGTTCAAATTTCATATGTTGTCAATTTTATTATAAAGCCAATTAAGAATGCCGAATCTAGGGACAATTTCTTTACACCTTGATAATAGAAGCTGCTTTACTATCAAGGGTTAGACAAATTTAGATCTACCGGTCAAATACATGGACTCTGATACCAATATCCATTCCCTTCTTCCTCCTTCTAATGCAATCAGACTTCTCCTCCAGTACCTCTTCCTTAGTATTTTGAATAGGCTCTCAGTCAATAGAGGTTCTTTCTTATAACTAGTTTCCTTTTACCACTGAGTAACTCTTTCTGGATGGTTAGTATTGACCTTCCGAACGGAACTCATTATCTAAATTTCCAGACTACCTCACCATGCTATACCACCATCTTACGTTCCCAGGGTATGTCATAACTTCCGATATCCGCAAGGGTCTGTCCCTTTCTTGATAGCAACTAAATAGTCCCGTCCCATCTTCGATTATCTTCCTATGGGTGAGACAAGTGAAGATGCCAAGTCAACAATCAATTCTCCAATTATTTTTAAATTATATCCCATAAGCCCTTTTCTAAACAATTTAATTTTTTGTAACTAAATTTAGTCGCAAAGTGAGTATTTTGCCCCTGAACCACCGAGATTTTCAAATCTAAATTAAATTGTGGAAGTCCAAAACAAGGGGTCACAGTTTAAGGATAAGGGAGAAATCTTTTAGGACTGAGATGAGAGAAACATTTTTCACACAGAGAGTGGTGAATCTCTGGAATTCTGGAACAACCACAGAAGGTAGTTGAGGCCAGTTCATTGGCTATAATTAAGAGTTAGATGTGGCCCTTGTGGCTAAAGGGATCAGGGGGTATGGAGAGAAGGCAGGTACAGGATACTGAGTTGGATGATCAGCCATGATCATATTGAATGACGGTGCAGGCTAGAAGGGCCGAATGGCCTACTCCTACTCCTGCACGTAATTTATATGTTTCTTCAAGTCGGAGCTTTCTTTAGAAAATGTTGGATGCTGTTCTTTTCTTTTCCCTTCACTGGTGTTAATTATATGGTATGTTAAACTAAACGGCATTAGGGTAGGTATCATCTTCTTCTTCCACGATGTTAGTTTCAAAGGAGTAGGAATACCATGTAGCAGCCTTCTCCATTTGTTGGCCTCTCCCAGATGTATCTTAAAGGGACAAGACAGTATCATTTCTTCTTTGTTGTTGGTCTTTGTCTCTGGGGAGCTACCTGGATGGAGATAATAACTTCACATCCTACCTGAGCTGTGTCTTCTGCCCATTAAGGGTCCACATACTCTTTACCTCACTCCCCAGATAGTGGTGTTGTATGTTACACTATCCTGCAGGCACAACAACTTTGTAACAAGTTAGTACAATAGCTCCTTTTCCCTACTCCCATACCTCCTGCGCAATAAATTCATTTCTTCTTTCCCTAGTGCCAGTTTAGTTCTCTTTAGTTCTTAATCTTTTTGACACCAGCTACTGTGTTCCTTTTCTTACTTTCTTTATTGCCCCTTAATTTCTCTTCCATTCTGCTATGTTCTGTCTTCTCGCTGGGCACTCCATACTCCAATCACTTGATTGTGTACAGATGTGACAAGCTCCTTGATTGACAATGTTCTTTGCTCTAAGGGGTTTTCTTGGGCAGTTATAAGATTGTTTACAATTTTCTTTTATGTGATCTTCAGTTTTTACTATGATAGTACATCCAATCTTTTTATTCTGGTAAATTACTTGAGGGGGTTCTAGAGTAGGGGTCATATTTCCACGTCCACAATTCCTGGACGGGTTGGTTAGTCAGGATTGAGAGAATGGATTGGTTTGAGTAAACGGTGTGTGACTTCTTGGTTCCTGACCATTCGGCCCAGCTCTCTCTCTGTTCTCTCGGGTCCCAGTAGTCTTGAATTGAAGGACCTAATATAACTCTTGGATATTTCTATATCCTCTAGGATCCCTAATTTCTTCATGATCCTGGAAATTCTTTCTGTGACCACTCTCACTCACTCGCTCCCTTGTCGGACATGATCGACTCCAGTGTCCCATTCCCCCACATGTGTAACATTGATTAGGTAATGTGGTTGGATTTCTTTTACCCCTTGGTTCCATCAAATGGGTGGGTTCCAAATTGGGAGTATAATTGTAATAATAATCAAAATAGTCTGGGACTCTAATTTCTCCCATTCCATTCCTTGCTAACATTTGGGGACTCCATGGTACTGAGCCAGAGCTTGGTTCCTCCTCCTTGACCATATGTTCAGTTTCTCTTTTAGTTATAGTATAATTTTCCTGTTTCCTACCATCCTTCCAATAGCGCCTCACAGCTCTGGCCATTTGACTGGCGCGGTTAACCATATAACCATATAACAATTACAGCACGGAAACAGGCCATCTCGGCCCTACAAGTCCGTGCCGAACAATTTTTTTTTCCCCTTAGTCCCACCTGCCTGCACTCGTACCATAACCCTCCATTCCCTTCTCATCCATATGCCTATCCAATTTATTTTTAAATGATACCAATGAACCTGCCTCCACCACTTCCACTGGAAGCTCATTCCACACCGCTACCACTCTCTGAGTAAAGAAGTTCCCCCTCATGTTACCCCTAAATTTCTGTCCCTTAATTCTGAAGTCATGTCCTCTTGTTTGAATCTTCCCTATTCTCAAAGGGAAAAGCTTGTCCACATCAACTCTGTCTAACCCTCTCATCATTTTAAAGACCTCTATCAGGTCCCCCCTTAACCTTCTGCGCTCCAGAGGATAAAGACCTAACTTATTCAACCTATCTCTGTAACTTAGTTGTTGAAACCCAGGCAACATTCTAGTAAATCTCCTCTGTACTCTCTCTATTTTGTTGACATTCTCTCTATTTTGTTGTTATTTTGGTTCTCAGACCAGTCCCTGTTATCAGTCTTAATTGAGTTCGCTACTGTTATGGGGAGACAATTCAATAAGATGGCACAATATTGTAGGGAACTTACTCCATTTTGATAGTTTAAGTCACCTGATTGGTCCTTATATAATTTTGAAAATCAGTCTAAAAATTAATCTGCTCCTTCACCCTTTTCTGGTTTTATTTCCAGAATTCGTGAAGATCACTTGGCTTTTGAAACGTGTTTGCAAGGGCCATTAAAACAGCCTCTTCTCTTGCACTGTCATCCACTATTATGTTTGCCAATGCTTCATATGTTGGGTGTCCTAGGGCTACTAGAAATTTGGTATTTTCAGCTGGAGAAATTATCTGTTGTATGGTCTCCCATAAGTCCCGGGAATCTGCATGATATGCACACATTTGTGGTTCTCAGATAATCTATAAAGGCAGCAGGTGACTTCTTTCTATCAGGGATTTTATTTAGTACTGCCATTATATTATGGGTCTTCCACGGAGTATGGACGTCAGTGGCAAGGGGATTGTTTACAACTACTGCATTGGTCGAATCAAAGGCTGTACTCAGCACTTCCCTCACTGGGAACTATCTATGGGATATCTGTTCAATTTGTAGACTTTTGGTTACATCAAAATCTATCTCGGTATCTTCAATCACTGTCTCACCCTCAGATGAATCTTCCTGTTCGCTAGGGGGTTCCCAATACTGCCCAAATAAGTAATTCCTCTTTCTCACTGCTCGTATAATCTGTCTAGGTTGTGGCTCACAGAAATATTCTGGCGGTTGCACTATATCCATCATACCTTTCTTTTCCTTAAACACCGGGGCTAACCTTTTCATTCTACTTCGGGTGCCATAAACTACTGGACGTTCTATTAATGGTGGAGTGGATAGTCAAAGAATCTGGCACCCGCTATCTCTGCTATCACTAGAGTATGCTCAGATGTTCATAGCAAAAGGATTTGAGTATAGGAGCAGGGAGGTTCTACTGCAGTTCAATTCAATTCAATTCAACTTTAATGTCATCGCACAAATACAAGTATCAGTACAACGAAATGCAGTTTTGCATCAGTCCGTAGTAGTTGTACATAAAGAGAAAAAACAAGAAAAAAATAGAAAGAGAGAAGATACAGAATAATCAGGAAATACAGAATGATTAAACAAAGGGGGACGGAGGGACCAGAGAAATCTATCGTCGGGACTCCGAGTTCAGCAGTGTGATTGTGTTGTTATAGAAGCTTTTCCTCATCCTGCTGGTACGTGACCTGAGGCTCCTGTACCGCCTCCCTGATGGGAGGAGGGCAAACAGTCCATGGTTGGGGTGTGAGGGGTCTTTGATGATCTTCCCAGCCCGTCTCAGACACCGTTTTCGGTGGAGGGCATCCATGGCAGGGAGCGGGGCACCGATGATGTGCTGCGCGGTTTTCACCACCCGTTGTAGTGCTTTCCTGTCCGCAGCAGTGCAGCTGCTGTACCATACCGTGAAGCAGGTGGTCAGGATACTCTCTATGGTACAGCGGGAAAAGTTGGTCAGGATCTGGGGGGACAGGTGGGCTTTCTTGAGCCTCCTAAGGAAGTAAAGGCGCTGCTGTGCCTTTTTGATCAGCTTGGAGGTGTTGAGGGACCAGGACAAGTCCTCCGAGATATGCACTCCGAGGAATTTATAGCTGGAGACGCGCTCCACCTCAGTCCCGTTGATATGGATGGCGGTATGACTGCCTCCTCTGGTCTGCCTGAAGTCGACAATAATCTCCTTCGTCTTTTTGGAGTTGAGGATGAGGTTATTGTCGGCACACCAGGTGGTCAGGTGCTGGATCTCATCCCTGTAGGCTGACTCATCGTTGTCGCTGATCAGTCCTACTACCGTGGTATCGTCAGCAAACTTAATAATGGCGTTGGATCCGTACTTTGGGATGCAGTCGTGGGTGAAGAGGGAGTAGAGGAGAGGAGAGGACCACACCTGGAGTATTGCGTACAGTTTTGGTCTCCTAATCTGAGGAAAGACATTCTTGCCATAGAGGGAGTGCAGAGAAGGTTCACCAGACTGATTCCTGGGATGTCAGGACTTTCATATGAAGAAAGACTGGATAGACTCGGCTTATACTCGCTAGAATTTAGGAGATTGAGGGGGGATCTTATAGAAACTTACAAAATTCTTAAGGGGTTGGACAGGCTAGATGCAGGAAGATTGTTCCCGATGTTGGGGAAGTCCAGAACAAGGGGTCACAGTTTAAGGATAAGGGGGAAATCTTTTAGGACCGAGATGAGGAAAACATTTTTCACACAGAGAGTGGTGAATCTCTGCAATTCCCTGCCACAGAAGGTAGTTGAGGCTAGTTCATTGGCTATATTTAAGAGGGAGTTAGATGTGGCCCTTGTGGCTAAAGGGATCAGGGGGTATGGAGAGAAGGCAGGTACAGGATACTGAGTTGGATGATCAGCCATGATCATATTGAATGGCGGTGCAGGCTCGAAGGGCCGAATGGCCTACTCCTGCACCTATTTTCTATGTTTCTATGAGTAAATAGATGTACTTTGAATATCACACTGAAATGTATTTTGAAACCAGAATATAATCTGCTGTTTCCACAAAATAGTACATTGACAAACTGACTGAACTTCTAGGTATTGAGTGTTCTTATTCAACCACTTGCCAGCAATTAAATGATTATAGAGACCATGGTAGCTTGGTCACCACTACTGTCAACTCCCCTTTTTTCAACAACAAGGACTTCATACTCCTAAGAAAACACGATAACATGCCCAAAAACTAACATTTACTTCTATAAATTACCCTTCTTTCCTTCCTGCCTTTCTTCCCTCCTTCTCTCCTTCTCTCTCTCCTTCCCTCCCTCCTTCACTCCCTCCCCTTCCTTCCCTCCTTCCTTCCCTGGACACCATAATGTTTGGGACATATGGTTTCACAGGCCTTTGTAATTGCTCAGGTGTGTTTAGATGCCTCTTTGATACAGGTATAAGAGAGCTCTCAGCACCTAGTCTTTCCTCCAGTCTTCCCATCACCTTTGGAAACTTTTATTACTGTTTATCAACATGAGGACCAAAGTTGTGCCAATGAAAGTCAAAGAAGCCATTATGAGATGGAGAAACAAGAATAAAACTGTTAGAGACATCAGCCAAACCTTAGGCTTACCAAAATCAACTGTTTGGAACATGATTAAGAAGAAAGAGAGCACTGGGGAGTTTGCTAATCGCAAAGGGACTGGCAGACTAAGGAAGACCCCCACAGCTAGTGACAGAAGAATTCTCTCTATCATAAAGCAAAATCCCCAAACACCTGACCAATAGATCAGAAACACTCTTAAATGAATGAACGAATGTTTATTGGTCAAGTGTTCACATACAAATAATTTGCGTGGTGCTCCGCCCACAAGTGACAACGTGACACACAGTGACAGTTAGGAATGACACATTAAACCTTAAATATTAACAATAAAACATTATTGATTAAACATGTGAATTAAATAAAATACCAGAGCGAAAGGAGGCTACAGATGTTTGGTTATTGAGTAGAGCTACTACTCGTGGAAGAAAGTTGTTTTAATGTCTGGCTGTGGCAGCATTGACAGTCCAGAGTCGCCTTCCAGAGGGAAGTGATTCAAAGAGTTTGTGGCCAGGGTGAGAGGGGTCAGAGATGATCACCATCTCTTACCATCTGGTTTGGGAATTGCTCTGCCAAGGACAAGAAGGCTCTACAGAGAGTAGTGCGTTCGGCCGAACGCAGTATGGGAACTTCACTCACCCCCCTGCAGGAACTATACAACAGGAGGTGCAACTCCAGAGCAAATAAAATCATGGGAGACCCCTTCCACCTCTGCAACGGACTGTTCCAGCTGCTACGGTCAGGCAAACGCCTCCGTTGCCATGCGGTGAGTACAGAGAGGTTGAGAAGGAGTTTCTTCCCAGAGGCAATTCGGACTGTAAACGCCTATCTCACCAGGGACTAACTTTACAGAACGTTTTTCCTTCCATTATTTATTATGTAAAAGAATATGTGTGTTATGATTGTGTTTATAATTTGTTTGGTTGTTTTGTTGTTTGTCTTTTGCACAAAAGTCCGCGAGCATTGCCACTTTCATTTCACTGCACATCTCGTATGTGTATGTGACAAATAAACTTGACTTGACTTGATCTTACCCGCTCGCTTCCTGGCCCTTGCAGTGTACACTTCGTCAATAGAGGGAAGGTTGCAGCCAATAACCTTTTCAGCTGATCAGACGATTCGCCTCCAGGTGTCGTGCTTGGTGGCTGAGCCAAACCAGACCATGATGGAGAAGGTGAGAACAGACTCTTTGAAAGCAGACTATTATCTAAATGGTGGCCGATTGGGAAAGGGGGAGATGCAGCGAGACCTGGGTGTCATGGTACACCAGTCATTGAAGGTAGGCATGCAGGTGCAGCAGGCAGTAAAGAAAGCGAATGGTATGTTAGCTTTCATTGCAAAAGGATTTGAGTATAGGAGCAGAGAGGTTCTACTGCAGTTGTACAGGGTCTTGGTGAGACCACACCTGGAGTATTGTGTACAGTTTTGGTCTCCAAATCTGAGGAAGGACATTATTGCCATAGAGGGAGTGTAGAGATGGTTCACCAGACTGATTCCTGGGATGTCAGGACTGTCTTATGAAGAAAGACTGGATAGACTTGGTTTATACTCTCTAGAATTTAGAAGATTGAGAGGGGATCTTATAGAAACTTACAAAATTCTTAAGGGGTTGGACAGGCTAGATGCAGGAAGATTGTTCCCGATGTTAGGGAAGTCCAGGACAAGGGGTCACAGCTTAAGGATAAAGGGGAAATCCTTTAAAACCGAGATGAGAAGAACTTTTTTCACGCAGAGAGTGGTGAATCTCTGGAACTCTTTGCCACAGAGGGTAGTTGAGGCCAGTTCATTGGCTATATTTAAGAGGGAGTTAGATGTGGCCCTTGTGGCTAAGGGGATCAGGGGGTATGGAGAGAAGGCAGGTACGGGATACTGAGTTGGATGATCAGCCATGATCATATTGAATGGCGGTGCAGGCTCGAAGGGCCGAATGGCCTACTCCTGCACCTAATTTCTATGTTTCTATGTTTTTATGATGGCCGTATAGAATTGGACCAGCATTGCCTGTGGCAGATTGTGCTTCCTCAGCTGCCGCAGGAAGTACATCCTCTGGTGTGCCTTTTTGACTGTGGAGTCGATGGTGATTGGAGAGGGGTGGGTTTGAAAGGGTCCAGTCTTTTTAGACTGGAGTCTTGCTTTAAGTAGGTGTGAAGTGGTGATTGGGGTGGAGTGGGTGTAAAAGGGTCCAGTCTTTGCAGTGAGTGGGTGGGAAGTGTTGATTGGGGTGGGTCAGGAGACAGAAATACAGAGGTTACACTGCAAGATGCAAACACTGCTGATGGTAGTAGCATAATGAATTATGAAGTGTATAGACACAAGTTCATACAAATGCCTCAAATGCCTCAAAACACATTGGTGGCGGTTCATTCTACAGCAAGGCAATGATCCTAAACATACCGCAAAAGCAACAAAGGAAATTTTCAAAGCTAAAAAATGTTCAATACTTGTGGCCAAGTCAATGACCTGATCTGAACCCAATTGAGCATGCCTTTTATATGCTGAAGAGGGAACTGAAGGGGCTAGCCCCCAAAACAATCAATAAGCTAAAGATGGTTGCAAAACAGGCCTGGCCGAGCATCACCAGAGAAGATACCCAGCGACTGGTGATGTCCATGAATCGCGGACTGCAAGCAGTCATTGCAAGCAAAGGATATGTTTTTTTATGATTTTTTATTTTTTAATTTTTTTTATTTTAATTTTTTATTTTTATGATACTGCCTGTAAGGGAAATTCATTTCGTTGTCTCAAATTGAGACAATGACAATAAATTTGAATACAATACAATACAAAGGATATGCAACAAAATATTAAACATGACAACTTTCATTTACATGACATTGCGGTGCCACAAATATTATGGTGTCCTGAAATGGGGGGACTATGTGTAAACTGCTATAATTTCTACATGGTGAAACCAAAATGTATATAAATGGCCTTTATTAAAATCTGACAATGTGCACTTTAACTACATGTGATTTTTTTTTCTATTACAAATTTCAAATTGTGGAGTACAGAGGCAAATAAATTAATGATGGGTCTTTATCCCAAATATTATGGAGGGCACTGTGTCCTTTTCCTTCAGAGATGTCGCCTGACCCGCTGAGTTGCTCCAGCACTTTGTGTCTATCTTTGGCATAAACCTGCACTTGCTGTTGTTTGTTTCTACATGTTACAACATTCATGGGTCTGTAAGCACAGGCCAAGCCAAATCAGGATGGCAGACTTTCTTCTCTGAAGGGCATTAGTGAATTGGAAAGGTTTTTACAAATATTCGTTACCATTACTAGATTCAACTTCAATCGCAGATTCTTGTAATTACTGGAATTGAAATTACTCAGTCGTCTCGGCATCAGTCTAGGAATTTAACACAGCCATAATATAATCTTTGTTTTCAAATGACTTCATTTTGATTTCAATCCCCTTGCCTCAAGTCAACATTTTAAGTTGAAAAAGAACCAGCTATGACATAACCTGAGTGATCACCAACAGACAGATTTCAACTTTGTGCTTGATTGCAGAAGACACCAGTCCATTTTACATCTCTCTCTAGTCATTCGAAATAAGAATTGAAGATTTATAAATGCGATTGCTAATTATTTCTCAACCTGTTACCTCATTCTCAACCTGTTACCTCGTTGATTTTTATTGTATGGCTGAATGGAAATTCATTTCACTGTGCCATCAGGCACACGTGACAATTAAATCTATCTTGAATCTTGTCTACTCTCTTCCCCATTAATTTTCTGATGCGAATGCCAGCATAATGCAGAACAGTGGACAACTATATGGTTTATCAAGATTGTGATGACTCTTTGAAAGTACCTTGCAAATAATACAATATTTCTGTTCTTTCCCCACAATCCTGCAGTGCTTATTCAATTCTGCTCATCAAGTCATAGGATAGGAATCCTGCACCGAGTAAATCACCTCTTCATGAGTGCAGCTTCAATAACATTCAAGAAATTTGCCACCATGCAGGAAATAGCGGTTCGCTTGATAGGTAGCCCATCAACAACAATTCACTCACTCCACCTCTGATGCACAATAGCAGTATTTGTATTATCTACAAGATGCACTGTAGCATCTCATCAGGACTCTCAGGACCCTTTATCACCTACCACTAGAAGGACAAGGACAGCAAAAGCACAGGAACATCGCCATCTGGAGTTACCTACCAAATCACACACATCATGTGGATTTGGAAATATACCACCATTCCTTCACTGTTTGCTGGGTCAAAATCCTGAATTCTCTCCCTAACAACATTGTGAGTATACCCACACCTCAAGGAGTTAAATGGTTCAAGAAGGCAGTTCACCACCATCTTCGCAAGCAACTAAGGATGGCATTTAAATACTGGCTCAACTTGCACTGCCCCATCCCTTGAGCGAATAAAAATAACACTCTTTCAGATACTCCAAAGTAGATTGCAAGAAGTGGGAATTCACTGTTCCTCCTTATTGCTTCTACTTCTTTTGCCACTGTAATGCTATGTCTTTTGAAAGAGGAGTTTAGTTTAGTTTATTGTCACAGGTACCTAAGTAGAGTGAAAAGCTTTTGTTGCATGCTAACCAGTCAGTGGAAAGACAACACGTATTTATAAGCGAGCCATCCACAGTGTACAGATACACGATTAAGGGAATAATGTGAATAACGTTTAGTGCAAGATAATGTCCTATAAGTGTAAATCCTGGCCAAAACAAAGCTAAAATAAAGCAAAGGATTTATGCATCTACTGGGCCTGTTAGCCTTTTTCTGTAAGAAGCCTCAAGCTGCAAGCTGGTGCCAGGAAGTCTAGGTCCCAGATCAATACATCAGATAAGGAGAGGTCCAGATGTCCTCGCACATAGAAACATAGAAAATAGGTGCAGGTGTAGGCCATTAGGCCCTTCGAGCCTGCACCGCCATTCAATATGATCATGGCTGATCATCCAACTCAGTATCCTGTACCTGCCTTCTCTCCATACCCCCTGATCCCTTTAGCCACAAGGGCCACATCTAACTCCCTCTTAAATATAGCCAATGAACTGGCCTCAACTACCTTCTGTGGCAGAGAATTCCAGATATTCACCACTCTGTGTGAAAAATGTTTTTCTCATCTTGGTCCTAAAAGATTTTCCCCTTATCCTTAAACTGTGACCCCTTGTTCTGGACTTCCCCAACATCGGGAACAATCTTCCTGCATCTAGCCTGTTCAACCCATTAAGAATTTTGTAAATTTCTATAAGATCACCCCTCAATCCTTTAAATTCTAACGAGTACAAGCCGAGTCTATCCAGTCTTTCTTCATATGAAAGTCCTGACATCCCAGGAATCCGTCTGGTGAACCTTCTCTGTACTCCCTCTACGGCAAGAATGTATTTCCTCAGATTAGGAGACCAAAACTGTACGCAATACTCCAGGTGTGGTCTCACCAAAACCCTGTACAACTGCAGTAGAACCTCCCTGCTCATATACTCAAATCCTTTTGCTATGAATGCTAACATACCATTCACATTCTTCACTGCCTGCTGCACCTGCATGCCTCCTTTCAATGACTGGTGTACCATGCCACCCAGGTGTCATTGCATCGCCCCTTTTCCTAATCGGCCACCATTCAGATAATAGTCTACTTTCCTGTTTTTGCCACCAAAGTGGATAACATCACATTTATACAAATTATACTGCATCTGCCTTGCATTTGCCCACTCACCCAGCCTATCCAAGTCACCTTGCAGCCTCCTAGCATCCTCCTCACAGCTAACACTGCCCCCCAGCTTCGTGTCATCCGCAAACTTGGAGATGTTGCATTCAATTCCCTCGTCCAAATCATTAATATATATTGTAAATAGCTGGGGTCCCAGCACTGAGCCTTGCGGTACCCCACTAGTCACTGCCTGCCATTGTGAAAAGGACCCGTTTATTCCTACTCTTTGCTTCCTGTCTGCCAGCCAGTTCTCTATTCACATCAATACTGAACCCCCAATACCGTGTGCTTTATGTTTGTATACTAATCTCTTATGTGAGACCTTGTCGAAAGCCTTCTGAAAGTCCAGATATAACACATCCACTGGTTCTCCCTTATCCACGCTACTAGTTACATCCTCGAAAAATTCTTGATTTGAAAAAGATTCGTCAGACATGATTTACCTTTCATAAATCCATGCTGACTTTGTCCAATGGTTTCACCACTTTCCAAATGTGCTGCTATCCAATCCTTAATAACTGACTCATTACCCCATTACCGATGTTAGACTAACTGGTCTGTAATTCCCCGTTTTCTCTCTCCCTCCCTTTTTAAAAAGTGGGGTTACATTAGCTGCCCTCCAATCCTCAGGAACTACTCCAGAATCTAAAGAGTTTTGAAAAATTATCACTAATGCATCCACTATTTCTGGGGCTACTTCCTTAAGTACTCTGGGACGCAGCCTATCTGGCCCTGGGGATTTATCGGCCTTTAATCCATTCAATTTACCTAACACCACTTCCCGGCTAACCTGGATTTCATTCAGTTCCTCCATCTCATTTGACCCCCGGTCCCCTGCTATTACCGGCAGATTATTTATGTCTTCCTTAGTGAAGACAAAACCAAAGTAGTTATTCAATTGGTCTGCCATGTCCTTGTTCCCCATGATCAATTCACCCATTTCTGACTGCAAGGGACGCACATTTGTTCTAACTAATCTTTTTCTCTTCACATATCTATAAAAGCTTTTGCAGTCAGTTTTTATGTTCCCTGCCAGTTTTCTTTCATAATCTATTTTTACTTTCCTAATTAAGCCCTTTGTCCTCCTCTGCTGGTCTCTGAATTTCTCCATGTCCTCTGGAAAGCTGCTTTATCTGGCTAATTTGTAAGGTTCATCTTTTGTTTCATCTGCTGGACTCTGAATTTCTTCCAGTCCTCTGGTAGGCTGTTTTTTCTGGCTAATGCTTCATCTTTTGTTTTGATACTATCCCTGATTTCCCTTGTTATCCACGGTTGCACTACCTTCCCTGATTTATTCTTTTGCCAAACTCGGATGAACAATTGTTGTAGTTCATCCATGCAGTCTTTAAATGCCTTCCATTGCATATCCACCGTCAACCCTTCAAGAATGAATTGCCAATCTATCTTGGCCAATTCACGTCTCATACCCTCAAAGCTACCTTTCTTTAAGTTCAGAACCATTGTTTCTGAATAAATTGTGTCACTCTCCATCCTAATGAAGATCTCAACCATATTATGGTTGAGGAGATGTATGAGGACTTTGAAGCGAAGCTCTAAGGTGTGGTAGATGCATGGGTTTGATTGGATTACTGCAAAGGGAATGTAAATAATGTTAATAATGTTGCAAGACAGTTGCCTTGCTGTTTGGTGATTGGCCGAAGTGTGAAGCCCTGGCTGAATCGTTTGTGCTGCCGGGGTAAATTTTGCATTAATCAGTTAGCTGACTTCCTTCCAGAAGCTTCTGGAGAAACATTGTATTGGGACTCTTTGTAAATGGGTTGGCAGACTGTCAATAATACTTTGATGTAATCAATATGTGTGATAGGCTTGTAAGGGGAGCCTCCGCTATGTAGTTCGGCCCCTCAGGTTTCGTTGACCTATAAAAGATAGCCCCCATTTGGATCGGTGTCGATCTTCTGGAAGGACGCTCGGGACTGTGTGACCTTTTGGTAGTGTCTGCTTGCACGAGGCTGAAGGGCTTGGTCAGGCAGAGACAAGGATCGAACCCGTGGTGGTTTATTGTATTGTATTGTATTCAATTTTTTGTCATTATCTCATATTAGACAACAAAATGAATTTTCCTTAGTCAAGTCATAAAAAAAATAATAATAATAAATAAATAAATAAAATGTATTAAAATGAAAAAAAAAGCACAAACACAGAAGTCCACGACACAACATAACTACAACACGACACAGTGGCAACAAAGTTGAAGAAGGTACCATAGTCCAGCCAGCCTCCCCGCCAATCTTCCCAGATGTTCACCCATGGTTGGGGCCTCTGGTATGGCATAGGGGGTATCGTATTTAGGTATCTTATAGGGTATTATATTTGTTGTTCGTTCAAAAATAAAGTTTAGTCGGTCCAGTGCTTGACTCAGTGGTTTTACTGAACTAGACTAAGGGGGGTAAGCTTTAGGAGTATATTTATATTGGGGGCTCATCCGGGATCTCAACGGACCCCTAAACACAAGTTTACAATGGAGGGTGTTGAGCTGTTCCAGATCGCAGTGGCGAAAGCGGCTGCATGGTGCAATTTTCGCATCGGTTTTCCCCACTTCACTAGTCGTAGCAGATCGATCATCCGCGCACTTGGGCAAGGGTCCCAACGAGATCATAGAGCAGGTGGTCTAACAAGCACTGGGGGCATTCGTGCCTTTGGTTAGAGGCCCCCTTTCAAAGGGTTTGGTCCCTCTCCTTTGAGTTAAAGGCCTGTAAAACTCAAACTTAGCCAACAGCTGCAGCTGCTGCTAAGACCAACCGTCGATAATAACTAAAGGTTAGAGGCCCTGCCCAGAATTGGATATCCGATTGACTGGATATTGAAAAACAAAACTGGGTTTAAACAGTGCTAAGAGGCAAAGTACTGCGTTGTTGCTGGGAGCGCAGATTGGAAAGGCTCTCTAAAAATCAGCATTGACTGCCAGCATGAAGAGATTATGCGCTGACACCCAATAACAAGCAGGTGGAAAGGAAGAAGCCTTTTTGATAGGGTGAGCCTATGTGGGTTAGAGTCCTCGCCTGTGTGAGAGTATCTGGATCTCTGTAAAGATGGGGGAAGGAGGTTCGTAAAGTTATTGGGAACATTTACAAAGGGAATCTAATGTCTTTAAATCTGTATTTAATGCACTGATTTAAAAAAGTAAAAATCTCCGTTGTATTATCTTTATCATGTGAAGGAAAAATAAATGCCAGCTGTATCAACAATCCTACAAGTTAATTGAAACATGTAACATTCAATTTTTATATTTGAATTGGCATTGGAAAGCGTAAGAAAATTATAATAAAATACAAATTAATGAAACCTGTAATTAAATGCAACCTTGAATTAAATTACATTAGATTAGTTAATTGTCAAAACACCAGGGTGCAAAGAAATTCCTTGCTCACATGCTCACAAAGTAAACAGTGTATCTAGTTATGATATATACCACAATAAATTCAAATGCAAAGCAGCACAATGGTGCAAGATTATTGTGCAAAAGTTCGTAAATTCATAAATCATAGGAGCAGAATTAGTCCATTTGGCCCATTGATCTTCTCTGCCATTCAATGATGACTGATCTATCTTTCCCTCTCAACCCCATTCTCCTGCTTTCTCTCCATGACCCTTACAAATCAAGAATCCACCAATCCCTGCTTTAAAAATGTCCAATGACGTGGCCTCCACCCTTTGACTGAAGAATCCGTTCATCTTCTTTCTAAAGGTACGTCCATTTATTCTGAGGCTGTGCCCTCTGGTCCTAGACTCTCCCACTAGTGCAAAACATCTCTCCACATCCACTCTATCCAAGTACTTCACTATTCAGTAAGTTTAAATGAGGACTCCATCATCCTTCTAAACTCCAGTGAGTACAGGCTCAATGCCCTCAAACATTAACAAAATCTGAGGTGCAAAAGAATGTTAAAATACAAGAATGGAATAACTGAATGGAGTTAAACACAAGAGTGTGAACAGCAACTCTGGGAATTGGGTGTGAAAGAGGTAATGGGTTCATGAATCCGATAGCAATGGGGAAGCAGCTGAACACACTTGGGGCACTGCGTTCAGCTTTAGTCACTCTGCTATAGGAAAGATTTCATTAAACTGGATAGAGCGCAGAGATGATTTATGAGGATGTTGCTGGGACTTGAGGGGCTGGACTACAGGGAGAGGCTGGGCAGGCTAGGACTTTATTCGTTGGGGTGCAAGAGGCAGAGTTGGTGACCGATGGTGTAAATGCCCAGAGTCTTATCTCAGGTTAGGGGAATCAAAAACATGTTTAAGGTGAGAGGGGCAAAATTAAATATAAACCTGAGGGTGGTAGAATTTACTACAAGCTGTCAGAGGAGGTAGTTGAGGCAGATGTTATAACATAATTTAAAAGACACTTGATCAGGTACATGGATAGGAAAGGCTTAGAGGAATATGTGCTATACATGGGTAAATGGGACTAGTTTAGATAGGGTAACTGGGTCGGCAACTGAATGGAAGGGGGAGTTGAAGTGCTGGGCAACCAGGAGTTTGGGTTAGTTAGTACGGACCAAGCGGAGGTGTTCAGCGATGCGGTCACCGAGCCAATGCTTGGTCTCGCTGATGTAGAGAAGGTGACAACTATGACAGCAGATGCAGTAGAGGAGGTTGGAGGAGGTGCAACCTCTGCCTCACATGGAAAGTGATTGGGTTCTTGGATGGAGTTGAGGGGTGAGGTAAAGCGGAGCTGTGGGATATAGAGGAGACCTTGGTGGGAGACTCATCTATAATCAAAGAGGGCAACGCATGTTTCCTGAAGAATTAGGACATTTCCAATGCCCTGGTCTGGAACACCTCATCCTGGGTGCAGATGCAGCATAGATGGAGGAATTGGGAGGGGGATTGGGTCCTTATAGGGAGCAGGGTGGGATGAAGTGTAATCAAGAAAGCTGTGGGAGTCAGTGGGTTTGTAGTAGATGTCGGTCAGACATCTACTACAAACTTGACTACACTTCTTCCCACCCTGCTCCCTGTAAGGACTCTATCCCCTACTCCCAATTCCTCAGTCTACGTTGAGCGTAAATTGGAGGAACAACACCTCATTTGTCGCTTGGGCAGTTTACACTCCAGTGGTATGAACATCGACCTCTAATTTCAGGTAGCCCTTGCTTTATCCCTCCCCTCCCCCTTCCCACTCTCCCTACTGTCTCCGCCTCTTCCTTTCTCCCCCCCCCAACATCAGTCTGAAGAAGGGTCTCGAGTCACGCCCCCCCCCCCCCCCCCCCCCCCCGACCCCCCCGCCCCCCCCCCCCCCCCCCCCCCCCCCCCCCCCCCCCCCCCCCACCCCCCCCCCCCCCCCCCCCCCCCCCCCCCCCCCCCCCCCCCCCCCCCCCCCCCCCCCCCCCCCCCCCCCCCCCCCCCCCCCCCCCCCCCGCCCCCCCCCCCCCCCCCCCCCCCCCCCCCCCCCCCCCCCCCCCCCCCCCCCCCCCCCCCCCCCCCCCCCCCCCCCCCCCCCCCCCCCCCCCCCCCCCCCCCCCCCCCCCCCCCCCCCCCCCCCCCCCCCCCCCCCCCCCCCACCCCCCCCCCCCCCCCCCCCCCCCCCCCCCCCCCCCCCCCCCCCCCCCCCCCCCCCCCCCCCCCCCCCCCCCCCCCCCCCCCCCCCCCACCCCCCCCCCCCCCCTGACCCCCCCCCCCCCCCCCCCCCCCCCCCCCCCCCCCCCCCCCCCCCCCCCCCCCCCCCCCCCCCCCCCCGTCTCTACCCCTTAAATTTCCCCACTCGTCTGAAGAAGGGCTCGACCTTAAACTGCTTTTCTCCATTGATGCTGCTCGTCCGCTGTGTTTCTCCAGCATTTTTTGTCTACTTTCGATTTTTCCAGCACTTGCAGTTCCTTCTTAAACAAATCAAATCAGATAATACCATACACAAATACAATCACGCCAGTCTCTAGTACAACAGATAGAGCAAAGGGAAAGATAGCATGGAGAATATAGTTCTCAGTATTATACTATTCATCTATTTGGTTCCTGAATTCCTTCCTGACATCAACTCCTTCTGCCGGCACAAACGCATCGAATCCTACCCTTACAATTACATCTGCACAGATTTCAACAATCCAGGTCATATTACATTGTTCTTCAATCGCATAGTTGCCTTTAACAAATTAATTAAATATTGCAGATTGCCCCAGTTCCTAATAAACCACGCCGCATGGTTTGTTGGTAGCAGCCCAGGGGAAGAATGCATGCCAAGTAACTTTCCGTAAATTCCCCAATCCTTTATCATTTATTTATTCCAGAATCAGTGCGCGCTATTTCATGTTTTACGCATTACATGGCGAAGTTAATCTAAACAAGACACATCTGCTCTTTCGCCCGTTTGCTCTTTGAATTGGAGCCTGACATGATGTGAATCTCTAAACGACGTATGTGAACGATATATGTATGTGAATCTCTTCTGACACGGACGTCAGGCTCCAATTCAAAGTGACCAGAGGCACTCCCAGGTCCCGGGAAACGCTACGCTTTGTGCTGCCATTGGTAAAGTGAGATCTTACTAGGCGTAACCCACCAAAACTTCGGATTGGTAGTCAGATGAATATTGCCCCGAGTGGTTTCAGATTTCATTCCTCAGCCTCATCACGGAAATGTGACAACTCAACAAAATGTAAGGAAAGTTAATTCCCAGCCGAGCTGGAGAATTCCCAGCGAAAGGAACCGGCACCAAAAATGAGACCAACATCCACCTCTGGGTTCTACCTCAGCAGGAAGACAGTGGTGCTATGTAGCTTCCTCGTCCTAGTTTTACTGGTGGTTTGCACGGTTTTGGCCATTTTATATGGCAAGCTGGTTGCTGAGAATACGGGCATCTTCTCGCCGACCTGGGAGCCTCCCAGCACCGACTGGGAGACGGCGGCCCCGAGTCGCCAGGGTCCCTGGAACAACTCCCGCTTACCAAACAGTCTTATCGCCAGGAACTACCAGCTGGAGCTGTGGCCGCGCTCGCTCTCCGGGCTGGAGCGACCCAGCCACTTCTTCGGCCAAGTTAACGTGACGGTGACTTGCATCAAGGAGACCGAGGTCATCCTGTTGCACAGCCATGAGCTCCACTACACTGGGGTGGCCATCGCCGCCCTGCACCCTCCGGCCATCCGCTGCACTTGGCTTGCAGTTGAGAACGATTATCTGGTGATTGAACTGAACGAGAAGCTGATAACAGGGATGGACTACATCATTCAGGCCAACTACAGCGGGAAGCTGGATGAGTTGTTAACGGGACTTTTCATCACCAACTACACGGAGTGGGGTGTCAACAAGTAAGCAAGTTTGCAAACTAGAAAAGTCGGAGGGGTTCGGGAGCGTCCTGACCAGTGCAACCCTCCTCGGTTTAAGATGCGCTTTCTATTTTGTAGACACAAGCAAACTGCAGATGTTGGTATACAAATAAAAAGAGGCAAACTGCTGGAATAACTCAGCGGATCAGGTAGCATCTCTGGAGAACACGGGTAGGCGGCGTTACGGATCGGAGCCCTTCTTCAGATGCGAAACATCTGCTATTCATGTTCTCCAGAGATGTGTAGGAAGGAACTGCTGGTTTAAACCGAAGATAGACACAAAAAGCTGGAGTAGCTCAACGGGATAAGCAGCATTTTTGGAGAGAATGAATAAGTGACGTTTCTGATCGAGACCCTTCTTCTCGACCTGAACCGTCACCCATTCCTTCTCTCCAGCCATGCTGCCTGTCCCGCCGAGTTACTCCAACTTTATGTGTCATTCTCCAGAGATGCTGTATGTCCCGCTGAGTTACTCCAGAACTATAACTTGTTCCAGTGTTGTTTTGTTTTGGCTTTCCTGGCCCAACATGCCATCCTTTACGTCCCGTTACAGGTGTCTTTCCCCAGTATTTGCCGCAGCCGTGAATTGGACTTTGCATGCGACGGGGCAGCTTTAGACTTTAACACTTTAGAGATACAGCGCGGAAACAGGTCCTTCGGCCAAGCGAGTTCTCGCCCAACTCTGCATCGTTTATGTACTAAGCGAATCTCCACAGCGTTAATAGACACAAAAAGCTGGAGTAATTCAGTGGGACAGGCAGCATCTCTGGAGAGAAGGGATGGGTGACGTTTCGAGTCGAGACCCTCTTCAGACTGATTAGGGGCAAGAGAAGCGAGGGATTATAGCGCTCCACAGCGTTAATATCTCCTACCTCTGGGGAAGTCTTTGGATGTGCATTTTAACAGAGGGCTCCCCCTCCCCATCTCCCCCCCCCTCCCCCTCTCCCCTCTTCCCCTTCCCCCTCTCCCTCTCCTCTCCCTCCCCCCTCTTCCCCTTCTCCCCCCCCCCCCCCTCTCCCCCTTCTCCCCCTCCCCCCCTCTCCCTCTCCCCCTCCCTAACTACTTGCAGTGCAGTTTCAATCAATTTCGATGCACACGCTGTCAATAATGTGTTGCAGTTGCCCGGCTGTGCTGCACTGACTCGCTCATGATTTTAAAGTGACCCGCGCAGAGCGTCCGACCTCGCCCACAGTTGCTTTCCACTCGGTTGCTGAACGAACATACACATTTAAATAGTCTAAGGCAATTTAGCGAGTTTTTATTACCATGATTTGTTTTTTAAGCTTGAAATTTGAAATGTACGGTTTCGGATTCCTAAAGAACAGCCTGAAACATAAAATATATCTTGGTGGATCAAAACGACAGTCGGTTGATTTGAATCAAATTTATTCACAATGTGATTCACCGATCACGGTCTAAAAATACAACTGACCACAACGGTGGTCTCACAACGACCCAAGGGCAGAATGCAGAAACCGCGGGAAAACACGACCCCTCCCAGAGTCACGTGTGCGCGGGTTCCGAGCGCGGGGTTTGATACTTGCGAGCACCAGCAGGTGTCGCTACATCCCCCCCCCCCCCAGAAACTGAGGTACTGAAACAACCCGGAGCTGAAGTATGGCCTGAACGTGTGGTCCTCAAACGCATGATGGGCGTAACATCAGGACCGGCAGAACAGAGCCGGGGGAACGCAAAAACCGCGACAAGGGGCGGGCGTAACAACAGGGACCGGCGAAACAGAGCCGGGAACAGGAGTGCTAGGGAAGTGTTGAATGGCCGGCAGTCTACCTCTAAGCCGCGGTGTAGCCACTACCACTGGGCTGTCCTCATCCACATGAGCGGGCTTGAGACGGTTGATGGAGACGAACTTGTCCCGGCCGCCCACGTCCAAAGTGAACGTGGCGACTCCGGTTCGCAATATCCGATACGGCCCCTCATAAACCCGCTGCAGTGAGTGGTGAGCGTCCCTGCGAAGACAAACATAAGCACAATTCTGTAATGATGCTGGCACATGCACCGAGGCCGAGCCGTGCCTGAAAGTGGGGACGGGAGCCAATGCGCGACCCATTCACGAAGCTCGGCCAGCAACCACTGAAGCTGAAACCTCATAAGCGCTAGCGGCAGGCAAAAAAAATCTCTAGGCACCTGTAAGGCTGAGCCATAGACGAGCTCGGCCGAGGAGGCGGTGAGGTCCTCCTTGGGCGTTGTTCGAATGCCAAGGAGGACCCAGGGCAACTGGTCCACCCAATCTGATGAGCCTGGCCTTCAATGCCGACTTAAGGTGCCAATAAAATCGCTCAACCAGCCCATTCGCCTCCGGGTGATAGGCGGTCAGGGCAGTCCACAGAGACGAGGTGAACTGGGCTCCGTGGTCTGTAGTGATGTCGGAGGGCACCCCAAAACGGGCTATCCAGTTGGACGCCATAGCCCGGGCACAAGCCTCTGCTGAGGTATCTAATAACGGGATAGCCTCTGGCCATCTAGGGAACCTGTCCACCACGGTAAGCAGGTATGTGGCACCTCGCAAATACGGCAAGGAGCCTACAAGGTCCACGTGTATATGCAGGAACCTGCCGCCAGGCACCGAAAAATCCTGCATAGGCGGCCGCACATGACGCTGAACCACGGAGGTCTGGCACGGAACTCACGCACGGGCCCAGGCAGCCACCTGCTTGCGGAATCCATGCCAGACGAACTTGGACACTACTAGGGCGGATGTCGCATGAATGGACGTGTGGGCTAGGCCATGGACCGCATCGAAAACCTGCCGTCTCCAACTGGCGGGAATCACCGGACGGGCTCGACCCATGGACACATTACACGGGACCTTGACATCAGCCGCACCGCAGGCACCTTTGCTAGCCTAAGGCCAGAGTCAAAGTTGTGATAACCTGCCATGTTGGCATCAGCCTGTTTTTTTTTTTTTTTTTTTTTTTTTTTTTTTTTTTTTTTAATCCAAAAAATTCATTCAATTGTTAAAAAATAATATTTACACTACAATAAAACAAGCCAGAACCCACCACCATAAATACAATACAAACATATATCCATAATAAACTATTATACAATTATGATACAATCCTTACTGAGGTTACATTCAACACCCTGCGGAGCCCAGCAGTCCCGAAACTCAGCCTGTTGGGCTGCTGCCAGTTCACCGTAATCCATGCCCTGGTCCAGCGCCAAGACTGACGGAATCGCCGGACGGGACAAAGCATCAGCCACGACGTTGAGCTTCCCAGCTACATGCCGAATGTCAGTGGTGAACTCGGATATGTAGGCGAGGTGCTGCCGCTGCCTAGCGGACCACGGATCGGCGATTTTACCCAGTGCGAGAGTGAGTGGTTTGTGGTCTGTGAAAGCAGTGAAAGCGCGGCCCTCAAGGAAATATCGGAAGTGTCTGATCACTAGGTAGAGCACGAGGAGTTCCCTGTCGAATGCGCTGTACTTGCATTCCGGAGCCCGCAGCTGCCGGCTGCAAAACGCCAGTGGCTGCCAGTGGTCATCAACCAGCTGCTCCAGGACTGCATCTACAGTGGCATCCAAAGCGTTGACGGTGAGCACAGTGGGAGCAGAGACCCTCGGGTGTACTAGCATGGTGGCATTTGCCAGCGCTGCCTTAGCACCTTCGAATGACGCGTTGGCCTCGTCTGACCACACCAGGTGTCGCAGCTTGCCCGCAAGGTACTGGAACAGGAGCTGCATGATGGCGGCGGTCGATGGCACAAATCGGTAGTAAAAATTAACCATTGCGATGAACTCCTACACACCCTTGAAGGTCAGCGGCCGAGGGAACTGACGAATGGTGTCGACCTTCTCAGACAATGGCTCGGCACCCTGTGGGTAACCCGATGCCCCAAGAATGAAATGGAGTGCATGCAGAACTGGCACTTCGCGAGGTTAATCACCAGGCCGTGCTCGCGCATGCGCTCGAACAAAAGGCAAAGGTGATTAACGTGTTCTGCCTGCGAACCGCTAACCACCAGAATGTCATCCAAATAAATGAAGACAAAATGCAGGCTCCAGCCGACCTGATCCATGAGCCGCTGGAACGCCTGAGCGGCGTTCTTTAGGCTGAACGGCATGCGGAGCCATTCGAAAAGGCCGAATGGCGTGATGGTGGCCGTCTTGGGAATGTCATCGGGGTAGACAGGGATCTGATTATAACCCCGGACCAGCTCCTCTTTTGAGTAGAAAGTGGCGCCCTCAAGGTGTGCCGACAAATCTTGTATATGGGGCACCGGGTAATGATCCGTCGTGGTTACCGCGTTGAGCCGCCTGCAATCACCGCACGGCGTCCAACCCCTAGATGCCTACAGGACCATATGTAGTGGGGAGGTACACGGACTATCGGACCGCCCGACAATGCCCATGTCGTCTATTAACTGAAACTTATCTGGGGCAATGCGCAGCTTATCCGGTGGCAGACGGTGCGCGCAAGCATGCACCAGTGGACCTTCGGTAGGGATGTGGTGCACCACTCCGTGACGGGACACCGCCCCGCTGAAACGGGGCGTAAGGTGCTCGGTGAACTCGGAGAGCAGAGCGGCGAAAGGTCTATTGACCTCCGCGATGGCGTCGGGTTGCTGGTCGGGTGAGGGCAAGCTGCGCGGTTCGGCAGGGCGGAGGTCTGACAACGGGACCATACGACCACCGCGCACATCGATGAGAAGGGAGGTCGCACGCAGGCAATCAGCCCCCTAGATTGGCTGGGCAACGTTAACAACGCCAAACTTCCATCTGAACGGGTGGGAGTCGAAGGTAAGGTTAGGGGTCCGCGTACCATGCGATCGAATGTCGCTCCCGTTAATGACTGAGAGGACGGGTCCTATCTTACCAGCACGGGTATCACGGCCAGTCAGGGGAAGGATGCTGACAATGGCACCAGAGTCCACGAGGAAACGGCGGCCAGTGCGGTGGTCACAGACATAGAGGCATTCGTTTGGGCCGATTGTGGTCGCCTCTACAGGCGATCGGCTGAAGCATTTCCCTGAAACGTATCGGGACTTCAGCAGCATCAAGCCTCCGCGGTGAAACAGAGACGGTAGTAGCACCAGCCGTGTCTGCTATGGGTCTCCGGGCGTTGCGGCGGATCCTCAGAGGGGGGTGGTGGCGGGCCCTCCTCGCGCTGCCGCCGCCCTGGTAGTCGAGCCGGTGTAGCCGGATGGATGATGGCGCAGACCTCCTGGTACCTAGTCATCCACAGTTCGTCGGCCCTCTCCGCGAGCTGTTGGCAATTGTTGAAATCAGCGCCAGCGAGCATCAGGCGGACGTTGTCGGGCATCTGTTCGAGGAAGGCCGGTTTGAGCAGCAGGCAAGGTCGATGCCGTCTATCAAAGCCAGCATCCGGGCCATCAGGGCGGAGGTCTCCGATCGTCCGTACTGTCCACGTGTAGGATTTGCGTGGCTTGGTCACGATGACTGAGCCCGAGCCCGAGCCGAGCTAGAGGCCATCATATTTGGCCGTCGCAGGTGGATCTCTCAGGTAAGAAAGCAAATGGGAGGCAGACTCTTGTGGCACGGCCCCCACCACGTGAAAATACCGCATCTCATCGGTGACGATGCAGTGCAGATGGAATTGTGCCTCTACGTGTGCAAACCATACCTGTGGCTGATCAGGCCAAAACAGGGGTAGCCGAAAGCTAACTGAGTCCTGCTGGGCGCCCGCTGCGCAGGCGAGAAAGTCATTGTCCTGCATGTTTTTACCGTCTAACTCCTGTTTGACGAGTCGGGGTCACCAATTTAGTGGATCAAGACGATAGTCTGTTGATTTGAATCAAATTTATTCACAATGTGATTCACCAGTCACGGTCTTAACAATTGCCGCTGAAAACACAACTGACCACAACGGTGGTCTCACAACGACTGAAGGAGAGAACCCAGAAACCACACGAAAACACGACCCTGCCAGAGTCACTGCACGTGGATTCCGACCGCAGGGTTTGATACTTGCAAGCACCAGCATTATTTTGAGCAGAAGATATGTAGGATTTATTTAAACAAACTAAACACAACGGTATTTAACCCCCGGCTTTGTACCGGGACTACATATTCGCGTAGCTTATTTGGTTCAATCTCTGACTGATCTGAACATAAACAGTGTTGCCACATGGACAGCTAGGTTGTTGAAGGACATACGGATAGGTCCTTGTGAAGTGTGTGGGGAGGAACTGCAGATGCTGGTTTAAATCGAAGATAGACACAAAAAGCTGGAGCAACTCAGCGAGGCAGGCAGCATTTCTGGAGAGAAGGAATGGGTGACCTTTCGGGTCAAGACCCTTGAAGTTGCACTCAAAACAATAGCTTGAGTGTAATATCTTTTCACACCACTGTTTTGCTTTTTTTTTTTACTAAGAATTGGATAGATTTCTTCAGTACATGTGGTTTTAATTTCTGCCTGCATGATATTAGTGTTCCTGATATTTTTCTCAACATTCATCATTCCAATAAACCTTTCATTTTGTTACCAGTTTGTGGAGGCCCTGGGTAATAGCAATGCATGCAAAGTTATCATGAAACTACCAGTATTTGAATGAAGGGAGATCCAATTTAGAGGCATTCTTTGATAATATTATTCAATAATGATTATTGTACCCTATTATGTTAAATATATTCTTTATCCTTTAAGTGGTTTCCAGAGGGCTAGTATGGACATTGTGAGCCAAATGGATTCTTAGGGTGACTGCTCAGTCATTCAAGCCTAATGTGCTGGCAGCTCACTCACGGCTATTCCTTGAAATTCCATTTCAAGCAGGGTGCAAGGCCACTGAATTCAAGTGCAGTTTTCTACCACTTCAAGCAGGATGCAGGGCCACCAAACTCATGCAGTTTCCTACCACTTTAAGCAGGTGGCAGGGCCACCAAATTCAAGTGCAGTTTCTTACCACTTCTAGCAGGGTGCAAGACAACCCAATTGAAGTGCAGTTTCATACCATTTCAAGCAGGGCGCAAGGCCATCAAATTCAAGTGCAGTTTCATACCATTTAATGCAGGGTGCAAGGCCACCAAATTCAAATGCAGTTTAATACCATTTCATGCAGGGTGTAAGGCCACCACATTCAAATGCAGTTACGTACCATTTTAAGCAGGGTGCAAGGCCACCATAAAACCATACAAACTACAACATGAACACCACACTCACAGTTCAGTAGAAATTCAGTGTGTTCAGTTGATTCACAGCTCAGACAGAGTCGTGACCTCTCCCTCCCCCATCTTGCAGAGACTGAGCCACACCCACACTTCTGGGTGTTATAATCCACCCGCCCCCTCCCACCAGAGGGGGTGTGGCCTTCGTGGTGTGATTGACAGGAGATAGATTCACAACATTTCTTAAACACTAATAACACTTTTATTTTTCATTGATGGCAAGAATCCTCTGGCACCTGATGAGCGGAGGGGGACTGAGTAAGATGGCCAAAAATCACAGCCGTAAGTGGTAGCGTTTTATCTAAAATCAATATACAGTACAAACAGGAAGTTGTCAAGTTACCACCAACAACCATTTGCAGTGCAGCATTCCAAAGCAGTTACCACCTGTAAATATGAGATCTACACAACACGTAACTTAAGATCATCTTTAATCCACATACAGGCTTAACAGCATGTTAGTAGTCACTGCCTCCTGTCTGCTACCGTAGCATAGGAAGTGGGTGTTAATATAAATGATACAGTAAGGCGGGGTCAGTGATGCTAACCTATATATGATTGGTTGCATGCATAAACCAATCTACATACTTCCCCCTTAAAGAGTGAGTATAGTGAGCACCCATGCCATTAAAGTTAAACAAATTTGCCATATCTATCAGGCGGTCTACTGATGCGGCCCGAACATGTACGGACCAAATCCTCTCCTCCTTCACCGGAAAGATTAGAGGGAGGGGCAGGCCCAACTGATCAGCAGGATCTTGATCAGTTGGGCGAGCGGGCTGAGGAATGTTTAATGGAGTTTAATGTAGATAAGTGAGAGGTGTTGCATTTTGGGACATCAAATCAGGGTAGGTCCTTTACAGTGAATTGCAGGGCCCTGGAGCATGTTGTAGAGCAGAGGGATCTAAGAGTGCAGATATATAGTTCTTTGAAAGTGGCATCACAGGTAGGTCGGGTAGTCAAGCAAGCTTTTGGTACATTGGTCTCCATCGGCCAGGGTATTGAGTATCAAATTTGGGATGTTATGTTACAGCTGTGCATGACATTGGTGAGGCTACATTTGGAGCACTGTATTCAGTTTTACTCACCCTGCTATAGGAAGGATGTTGTTAAGCTGGAAAGAATGCAGGGAAGTTTTACAAGGATGTTGCGAGGGCGGGGTCCTGAGCTGCAGGAAGAGATTGGGCAGGCAAGGACTTTATTCCTTGGCTGGCAGGAGGATGAGGGGTGACCTTATTGAGGGATATAATGGGTGGGTTTACAGGTGGGTTTAAATTAAATAATGTGAGGGGAGGGAGGGGGTGGAGGAGACAAACTGGAAATATAAGGATGGAGTTAAAGGGAAAGAAATTATAGGAAAAGTTAAGAAACACATCAGAATTAATGATACAGAACACTCAGGAAGGGATAATAATAATAATAATAATTTTATTTATAGAGCACTTTAAAAACAATCATAGTTGCAACAAAGTGCTGTACATCACTAATCATTGACAAAAAAGTTAATACACACCAATAATAACAATCAAAAGAAATAGTAGGAGAAGATATGTAAAATAAAGAAACATTAAAAACAATTAAAACAGAAGCAAAGTCTCAGGCATGGTCAAAAGCCAGGGAGTACAAATGTGTACAAATAGGAGAGTATGGCTAAGTGAAGTAGGAACGAATGTGAAAGGTGAGGGGAGTAGTGAATTAAAAGTATTATATACGAATGCATGAAGTATAACAAATAAAGTGGATGAGCTTGAGGCTCAGTTGGCAATTGGAAAGTATGATGTTGTGGGAATTACAGAGACATGGTTGCAAGAGGACCAGGGCAGGGAACTGAATATTCAAGTGTAAACATCCTATATAAAAGACAGACAGGTGGGCAGGGGGTGGGGTAGCTCTGTTGGTAAGGAATGAAATTCAGTCCCTTGTGAGGGGTGACATAGAATCAGGAGATGTAGAATCAGTATGGATAGAACTGAGGAATTGTAAGAGTAAAAATACCCTAATGGGAGTTATCTACAGGTCCCTGGATATAGGGTGCAAGTTGAGTCAAGAGTTAAAATTGGCATGTCGTAAAAGTAATGCGACGGTTGTTATGGGAGATTTCAACATGCAGGTAGACTGGGAAAATCAGGTTGGTACTTGACCCCAAGAAAGAGAGTTTATGGAGTGCCTCTGAGATGGAGTCTTAGAGCAGCTTGTACTGGAGCCTACCAGGGAGAAGGCAATTCCGGATTTAGTTTTGTGTAATGAACCGGATTTGATAAGGGAATTGAGTGAAAGGAGCCATTAGGAGGTAGTGACCATAATATGATGTTTTAATTTACAATTTGAGAGGGAGAAGTGAAAATCAGAAGTATCAGTATTATAGTTGAGCAAAGGGGACTATGAAACCATGAGGGAGGAGCAGGCCAAATTTGACTGGAAAGATACCCTAGCATGGATGACAGTGGAACAACAATGGCAGGTATTTCAGGGTATAATACAGAAAGTTCATTCCAAAGGGGAAGAAAGATTCTAAGGGGGAATAAGAGGTGGCTGTGGCTGAAAGGGAATCAAGGACAGTACAAATATAAAAGAGAAGACATATAATACAGCAAAGATGAGCGCGAAGCCAGAGGATTGGGAAACTTCTAAAGAGCAACAGAAGATAACTAAAAAGGCAATATGGGGAGAAAAGATGAGGTACGAAGGTAAGCTAGCCAAGAATGTAAAGGAGGATAGTAAAAGCTTCTTTATGTATGTGAAGAAGAAAAAAATAGTTAAGACCAAAGTTGGACCCTTGAAGACAGGAACAGGTGAATTTTACTATGGAGAACAGGAGATGGCAGACGAGTTGAACAGGTACTTTGCATCTGTCTTCACTAAGGAAGACACAATCTCCCAGATGTACTGGTGGCCAGAGGACCTAATGTGACAGAGGAACTAAAGGAAATTCACATTAGACAGTGGAAAGACTGATGGGACTGAAGGCTGATAAATCCCCAGGACCTGATGGTCTGCATCCCAGGGTACTTAGTAGAAGTGGCTCTAGAAATCATGGACACATTGGTGATCGTTTTCCAATGGTCTATAGATTGAGGATGAGTTTGTGTGGAATGGAGGGTAGCTAATGTTAACCCACTTTTTAAGAAAAGCGGGAGAGAGAAAACAGGGAAATATAGACCATGAGTGGTGGGGAAGATGCTGGAGTGAATTATAAAAGATGAAATAGCAGCATATTTAGATAGCCGTTACAGGATCGATCCGAGTAAGCATGGATTTATGAAGGGGAAATCATGCTTGACTAATCTTATGGAATTTTTTGAGGATATAACTTAGAAAATGGACCAGGGAGAGCCAGTGGATGTAGTGTACCTGGACTTTCAGAAAGCTTTTGATAAGGTCCCACAGAGGAGATTAGTGGGCAAAATGAGAGCACGTGGTATTGGGGGTAGGGTACTGACATGGAAAGAAAATTGGTTGGCAGACAGGAAACAAAGGGTTGGAATTAACGGGTCCCTTTCAGAATAGCAGGCAGTGACTAGTGGGGTACCGCTAGGCTTGGTGCTGGGACCACAGCTATTTACAATATATATTAATGATTTAGATGAAGGGATTAAAAGTAACATTAGCAAATTTGCAGATGACACAAAGCTGGGTGGCAGTGTGAACTGTGAGGAGGATGTGTGACCTGGATAGGTTGGTGAGTGGGCAAATGCATGGTAGATGCAATTTAATGTAGATAAATGTGAGGTTATCCACTTTGGTGGCAAGAACAGGAAGGCAGATTATTATCTGAATTGTGTCAACTTAGGAAAAGATCTGGGCGTCCTTGTTCATCAGTTACTGAAAGTAAGCATGCAGGTACAGCTGGCAGTGAAGAAAGCTAATGGCATGTTGGCCTTCATAACAAGAGGACTTGAGTATAGGAGCAAAGAGCTCCTTCTGCAGTTGTACAGGGCCCTAGTGAGACCACATCTGGAGTATTGTGTGCAGGTTTGGTCTCCAAATTTGAGGAAGGACATTCTTGCTAGTGAGTATGTGCAGCATAGGTTCACAAGGTTAATTCCCGGGATGGCGGGACTGTTAAGGTGAAAGAATGAAGTGACTGGGCTTGTATTATCTGGAATTTAGAAGGATGAGAGGTCCTCTTATTGAAACATAAGATTATTAAGGGATTGGACATGCTAGAGGCAGGAAACATGTTCCTGATGTTGGGGGAGTCCAGATCTAGGGGCCACGGTTTAAGAATAAGGGGTAGGCTATTTAGAACGGAGATGAGGAAAATCTTTTTCATGCAGAGAGTTGTGAATCTGTGGAATTCTCTGCCTCAAAGGCAGTGGAGGCCAATTCTCTGGATGCTTTCAAGTGAGAGTTGGATAGAGCTCTTGAAGATAGCGGAGATAGGGGATATGGGGAGAAGGCAGGAACGGGGTACTGTTTGAGGATGATCAGCCATGATCACAGTGAATGGCGGTGCTGGCTATTGTCTATTGTCTAAATGCACAGAGTCCTTTACCCAGAATAGGGGAATCAGATAATCGGACAGGTGCGTGGATAAAAAAGGTTGAGAGGGATATGGGCCAAACTAGGGCAGGTGGGACGAGTGTAGATTGGGCATCTTGCTCAGCTGGGCAAGTTGGGCTGAAGGACCTGTTTCTGTTTAAATCTTTTGGTCCCTTTCCATCCCTGCACTCCCACAAAGTTCATCAGAGATTTTCCCACACCTGTCTTCTTAAAGATTATTCCGATTATCCATGCACACAGAACTAAACTTAGAACATTATGTTTCATGTTTTTATTCTTACACCATCATGTATTTGATGATGTCAGAAAATGTACTTGCATACAACCTACACAAAATCTATACTCTGTGTAAATTCTAATGTTTAGCAAATAATATATAACATCTACCAAATTGAGGTAGTTTGATAGATTACTGATGTATGGTTTCTTGAGAGCTTTAGAGATGTCTATTTACAGGATTCCTCTGTCCAAGAAGGACCAACATGAGATCCCAAGGAGCTGTTGTTTAAGCACCCACATGGGACACACAAATTGTTGTTTTGGGGACATCAAATCTTGATGTTTCAAGGTAAAACATCCTTCTTCAAAATAAATTGAGTGAGCTATGTGTCAAGAACGCCCTCTGAAGCAGAAACCATCTGATTTGTTTGCAATTTTGATCTATTTCTAAGACATGGCAATATCCACAAGCATGGATGTGTATGAAGGGTTTCTATGGTTATATGGTTATATGGTCTATGGTCTATGGTCTATGGTCTATGGTTATATGGTTATATGGGTGACCTGAATTTGGTTTTGAGGATTGATGAAAAATGTTGCCTTTTTTCATCTCCACAAACTGTAAACGCATTTTTGTTGGATGATGTTAAGGATTTCTGCTTGGTCATTTAAGACCAATGGAATTTGTACACTGCAAGCTCAGACAGTGGCAAACTAATTTATTTATCCAACTGTATATAAGTAGGAGAGTCTCATTCAACATTGAAATGAAACACACTCATTTCGGGTAGCCACCATAGGAGGGGAAGTCTTTTTAATGTTGAGCCGGGTTGAAGCTGTACTATAATAGATTTTTAGGGCAATCAATGGAGAGAGATCCAAAACATCATGGAACAGAATCAGATTCACAGAATTAAGACAACACAGCAACATATGGAAAAATGTGAAAATAGAATGTTTTGGCATTATGATTTCAACATATTTTTCTTGCACAACTTCTACATGTTCAGAAGTTTCAGACACCTCCCCGGATAGTTATTGGAAATGCTTTCATGAAATATTGCGAAAGAGAACAGAACCTGTGATCCAGGGAAATATTCCCAGTGAGATCTTTGTAGCTTTAATGAAAATGCAATACTCAACGCATCTATTGTTAACAGAGTTAGCAGCTGGTGTTAAATCCTCCAAAGGTCTTTGGAAATTTTTTTTGAGAACTAGATTCCTTAATCATGACCTGTCCTTTTGATATATTCTTGGGATTAGGGCAAGTTTCTTGCAATGTTTTGGGACAAGGAAGTGCTGTTAGTCCATAATTTCAGTTGAATGCATAGAAACTACCATTACTGTCTGCTCCTAAGGACAGTTTTCCTACAATAATAGCACTTCCATGGACTGGGCTGCTGAGATATGTTTGGCTTTCCTGCCAAGGTACTTATGAATCCCTCGTAAAGAAATTATTAAAATACCAACACGGAACCACAAGGAGTGAATGAGTAGTGAAGTTTGACAGTGCCTCAAGCAGATTTCAGGACACGCAATAAAAGTGAAAGTCAAATGAGAAATACATAACAAGTGATTCTTTATTTGTTTTAATTATAAAGGCCAGATGGTGGTACAGCTAAACCAATTCCTTCAGGATAAATTAGGTTCAAATATTACAGAGATCAGAAATACCTACCTCATTGGAGACCCTTAGACACTCTTTGATTGGACTTTACTGGGCTTTATCTTGCATTAAATGTCATTCACGTTATTCCTATTATAATTTATCTGCACCATAGATGGCTCGATTGTAATCATGTGTTGTCTTTCTACTGAGTGGTTAGCATGCAACACAAACTTTTCACTGTACCTCAGTACACGTGACAATAACCTAAACTCAAACTCAAACTAAACTTAACTCAAAATAGCTGCAATGTTAAATTAATTCATTTTGATTGTTGCAATTTGAAGATGTGAAGAAACTCCAAGGGCTTAATAGGATGAGAACAAAACACAATTCATAGGGAAAGGAATGTTATTTATCACTCCATTAACATTGAATGGTGCAGAAGGATAGTTGTTATTTACAGCCCTGTAAATACATACACTCAATGGGACAGCATGGAAAGCTGGCATCATGCCGCAGCTATTTCACCAGTCCTAGTGGATGGTGAACAATGAGTTATCAGAGGTCAAAATTATTTAAACAAGCATATTTAAAAACATATACATCTGTTGCTAAGTGAAAACATACAATGAAATTAAGAAAATTGAATTGAAAGTTCATTTAAACTTTCTGTTGAAAAGAAACTTGCTGATCCAACCAGCCCTGTCTGTGGTATTGGCATAGAGCTAAGAGGGCCAGAAACAAAATGCATCCACCTCTGAGCTCAGTAAATTACAGGGTTTGGTCAGAGGGTGGTGAATCTGTGGAATTCATTGCCACAGATGGCTGTGGAGGCCAAGTCAATGGGGATTTTTAAGGTGGAGTTTGTTAGCTTCTTGATTAGTACGGGTGTCAGGGGTTACGGGGAGAAGAATGGAGAATGGGGTTGAAAAGGAAAGATAGATCAGCCATGAATGAATTGCAGAGTGGACACGATGGGCTGCATGGCCTAATTCTGCTCCTAGAATTTATGAACTTGTGAAGTCCAGGGGCAGAACAAGAGGTCTGACAGGCATAGACCTGACCTCTAGCATGGTTCCAAATTCCACCAAAGGAAACAACATCTCCGCATCTATCATGTCTGGAACATGCAGCCATGCACACCATAGCCAGCAAGCATGACATCTACAAAACTATGAGCCAACATCACTTCCTGACTCAGCAATGTGCTAAAATGCAGTATTAGACAAATCATAACCTTCAGTGAAGACATCTTCATCCACATCTTGCTCCCTGCTTCACCAGCAATGGAAGCAGCATCAGCATCTATTTTTGGTACATTTGCCTTCATTAGTCAGGATATTGATGATAAGAGTTGGGATGTTCTGTTACAGTTGAACAAAATGTGGGTCGTAAGGTCATAAGTGATAGGAATAGAATTAGGCCATTCAGCCCATCAAGTCTACTCTGTAATTCAATCATAGCTGATCTATCTGTCCATCCAGTATTGTACTTCCGGTGGCGCTGGTGCCAGCAGCCTCCACCTACAGCCCGGTATCTTTTTGTTTTTTTGTTTATTTAGTTATGTAAAAGTGTATTTCTTTGTGTTTTTTTTGTGTTTTTATGTGGGGGAAGAGGGCACGGTGCGGGGGATACCGTCCTTCAGCCGCTTCCTGGTGAGGACGCGACTATTATTCGAGTCGCGTCCTCGCCCCCCCCCCCCCTCCCCCCACAGCGGCCTACCTACCTGGATTGGCGCGGCCTTTCCTGCCGGGATCGACCGGAGCTCCAGCAGCGGCGGGACAGCGTTGAAACATCGCGGGGCTGGCGATGCCTTACCGGGGGTCGCCGTCTGGAGCCCGGAGTGCTGGACCTGCTGCACCGACATCCTGGAGCTGCGGTTTGCGGAGCTCCCAACGCGGGCGGCGCTGATGGACAGCGCGGGGTCCTGTGACTCTGCCCAGCTCGGCCTGTGGAATCGGGAGCTGCAGACTCCGGCAGCGGGAGGCGGCTGATCAGAAGGTCCGGGCCGCTGAGGAGGAGGATGCTCACCGTCGGGGTTCGGCGTCGGCGTCCCACCAGCCCGGCGTGAGGGCCTGAACATCGGGCCACCCGGGGCGGCGACTGCAGGTGCTCGGAAGGCCCCGTCCACGGATGAACACGGAGGGGAGGCTGGCTGGACTATGGTGCCATCCTCACCTTGGTGCCATTTATGTTATGTTGTGTCGTGGACTTCTGTATTTGTGCTTTTTTTACATTTTAATTCAATTTCAATTTTATTTTTAATATGTTTTATTATTTATTTATTATTTATTTTTATTATTTCTTTGTGATTTTTTTTATGATACTGCCTGTAAGGGAAATTCATTTCGTTGTCTCAAATTGAGACAATGACAATAAATTTGAATACAATACAATACAATACAATACAATCCAAACCCCATTCACCTGCCTTCTCCCCATAACCTCTGACACCTGTACTAATCAATCTATCTTGGCCTTAAAAATATCCATCGACGGCCTCCACAGCCTTCTGTGGCAAAGAATAGTAAGATTAAACGAGAACTTACCAGTTTGAAGTTTGATCTTTATTTTATGAGGAGTAACGTTGAGGGAATACGTAAAGAACCCCGCCAGGGTGTCATTCTTCAAAGCAGCGGTGTGAAATCACAGATAACTGTAACTGTAACTTCGGAGTGGCGGCGTGGCTCTGGCTACAGCGGCTTACCGGCAGTCCCGTTGTTTTGTGTTTTTTATGTTGTTTATTTTGTTTTGGTTAGTCTAGTTTTTTGGTTTTAGTTTGTGTTTTTGGGGGGGGGGAGGGGGGTTGAAACGGGGTTTGCAGTCTCTCCCTGCGGGGGAATACGACCTTTTTGTCGTATTCCCCTTCTCTGCCTCCGTCTGTGCTGAGGCCTAATGGAGCTGACGACCTCGAGGCTCTGGAGGCAGAGCACCATCAGGACTCGCCCTGAGCTCGTTCCCGTGAGGGTGGTCCGGCTCAGGGCTGGAAGAGGTTTGGACGCTCCCATGAGGGCGGCCAGCCCGAGGGTGGAACGAGGCTCCCGTCAGAGCGGCCGAGCTCGGGAAGGTGCGGCGCTGGCAGGTTCGGCGCCCAAGTCGGGGCAGCTCAGCCCGGGGGAGAAGCGACGCCCAAGTCGGGGCGGCTCGGTCCGGGGGAGGTTCGGCGCCCAAGGCGGGGCGGCCCAGCCCGAGGCTGAAGACGTCGCAGTATTCACGTGAGGGTGGCTGGGACGGTGTTCTGCCGGTGGTGGCCTGAGTCCGGGGTTCGGCCGTGGGCCAGCGGCTGCGTCTGCAGGACTGGTGGGCGGCAGCTTCAACCACCCCGGGCCGCGGTGTTTGAGCCGCGGGACTGTTTTTAACATCGCCGGGGGGGGGGGGGGGGGGGGGGGGGGGGGGGGGGGGGGGGGGGGGGGGGGGGGGGGGGGGGGGGGGGTATCGCCCCAGCGCAGAGGGAGAAGAGGAGCGGAGGGCACGTATTCCCTCAACGTTACTCCTCATAAAATAAAGATCAAACTTCAAACTGGTAAGTTCTCATTTAATCTTACTATTTTACTTCGGAGTCACGTGAGTGACTATGTGAAGATTTTAAAGCTCTGTGATTTCATGCCGTTGAACGAGTCCATGCATCACATCTGCCTTGATTTTGGGGAGAATAGAGTTAACATCATTAGACATCAATACGATATTGAACCCAACGGTAAAATATTAACACCAATTATTGCCCCTATTTATGGGGGAAATTATATTACAGAACTTAAATTTGTTTCTGCAAATGTTCCAGGTTCAATGACTGGATTGTTATAAAGTCGTTGGAAAGTTTCCTCCGTTGACCATCCTGCTGTCTTGAGGATTTGGTCCATAGGAACGTCCAACTTTATAGCTGCCGATGTAGCTGCAGCCCTGGTGGAGTGAGATTTAAAAATGCTAGTGTCTACTCCAGCCTTTATTAGGACCTGTATTAGCCATCTGGAGATGGTCTGGACTGTCACTGTTTTGAGTGGCTGTTTGCAGCTGATTAAAGTGACATTTCTTTCCCTCTGATGATCTTAGTATGCTCCATATATAATAGTAAGTGTGTTACAATACAGAGACGACCACCCGTCGGGTAGGCCCTGAATTCTGTTTTTTAGGCCTGCTGACCCCTGTCTGTTCTGTTTGACTATTTCATTGATGTGAAAAGTTAAATTTCCAGATGAAATAATCATGTTGTCCAACCTTTGTTTCTGTAGTGACTGGACCCTTAGTGCCGTAACCAAGGCCATCAGCATGACTGTTTTCATAGTCAGTTTCTGTAGGGACAGAGCTGTAGATGGAGACCAGTTTCTTAACATGGTCAGTACAATGCTCCTATGGGAGGCGGCGCGACTCTCGTCAGCAGCGGCCTCTGCAGCCCGTCCGCGTTTTTATTATTTTTTGTCTATGTTTATATGTAGTTTTTTTGTTATTTTTTGTTGGGGTGTGTGTGTGGGAGGGAGGGGGCAACTTTTAAATCTCTCCCTGCACGGGAGACCCGACCTTTTCTTGTCGGGTCTCCGTTGTCGTTGGGGTTGCAATGAGGAGCGGCCTCCAACAGAAGAAGACGGGGGACTCTGGTGCCGACTCACCTCACCGTCGCGGAGCTGGCCGAGTCCAGAGCGGGTGGAGCGGTGGTGGAGCTGCTGATGGTGGAGCTGCTGCTGCTGCTGATTCGGAGGCTGCAACTGCGGGTCTGCGGACGGCGGCACCGGGAGCCCGCGGGTCCCTGGAGGGAGACCGCTTTTCAGGGTTCCTGCAATGGCGACTTCTCCCGCCCGAGTTGCGGGGTCGAAGAGCTCCTGGAGCGGGGCCTAACATCACCGCCCCGCGCGGCTTGGAATGGCCGCGGGACTCTGTGAGCGCACGCCGGGGGCTCCAACATCAAGACCCTGTGTGCGACCTTGCAACACCCGGCGTGGCTTTAATGGCCGCGGGACAATCGCCATCGCCAGCCGGGGGCTTTGACTTTGACTCTGACATCGGGGGGAGGAGAGGGCAGTGGAGAGATAAGTTTTTTTTGGCCTTTCATCACAGCAATGTGATGGATGTTTATGTAAAATGTAAATTATGTTGTGTCTGGGGTCTATTTGTTTGTAATGCATGGCTGCAGAAACGGCATTTCGTTTGGACCTCAAGGGATCCAAATGACAATTAAATTGACTCTTGACTCTCTTGACTCACATCCGATATTTGGGAGTACCTGGTTCTTGGGGAATTAATATTAAAATGCCCCTCATGAGTTTGGTTACCAGGGTGTGTCCCAACAGAATGCCGCTCTGTTCCTTGCGCCAGGTAGGTTGACAGAGCACTTCTGGCGCAGTTGATGGCACTATGACTGAACCTCTCATCGTAATGGAGGCTTGCCAGGAATTCCAGAACGGAATGTTCATAGATCTGTGGGTGATGTTTATTGTTGTGACAGTACTTCCCATTTCTTGATGACACCAAGTACTGATTTTTTTGGTGGACTGTCTGTGGCCCGCTGAAATAATTCTACTGTTCGGTCAGTCAGTCCCAGGTGTAGTAGAGGTGTTTTCAACTCTATAAATTAATAGGTTTATATAATTATGACATGGGTAGCTACCCTTGTTGCGGGAAGAACCAGTAAATTAGGTCTATGATGGATGGTGATGCATGGTTCTAAAACCATGTCGATATCACCGGGACCGATGGTTGAGTAGGCCAATCGGGTACTATGAAAATACCAGACGCGGAGTCTACTGTTTATTCCTAAATACCCGACTGATGAGGCAGAAGGAGGGAATGCATAAATAATCCCCCAATGCAATGAAAATGCATCTGTAGCCACTGCCCCAGGTTCTGGTTCCCAAGAACCTAATTCGATAACTGGTGAGAGCATGGATGTGAATAGGTCGTTATCTGGTGTTCCATACTGTGCTGTAATTCCAGCAATACATTTTTTATCCAACATCCATACAGTGTTTTCATAGACTTAGCGTGACATGTTGTCTGCCACTAAATTCACTTTACCTAATAAGTTGGTAGCTGATATCCTAATATCTTTCTGGATACACTATTGCCAAATTGTGTTTGCCAGATAGTCACATGATGTCGATATGTTTCCACCCATATGGTTGACATAGGCTACCACGGTGGTGTAGTCAATTAGTAGTCTAACATACTGGTGATATAACCCAGAGCAATATGACTTAAAGCCATGGAATGCCCTCAACTTTCCCAGGTATTTATGCCCAGCTTATGTAATGATACCTCCTGTGCATTCCATCTTCCCCACAGCTGGAGATGAAATTGGTAGCATCCCATCCAAGTGCCCATCAGTATGTAGTTCCATAGACGGGTAGCTGTTAATGTTTGGATTGGAACAATGCCTAATGTTATGTTTCCACCATTTTTAGTACCATTGTGGCCTCTGTTGGTAGCTTCTTTGGTCTGTCAGAATGACCCTCATAATTTTTGAGTGCACGCATGTTTGCGCTCAGTAATTTGATAACGTAAAGGTCTGATTTATGTGGCTGGAACACAGCCACTAAAATGCCAATTATTCTACTACCAGTCTGATGGATGGTTTAGTTTACTGCAAGCCTCCATTAAGGCTGTACCCTTTTCTTACGGCAAAGTCACTGACATGTGAGCTGAGTTAAGGGTGAAACCGCAGATGATCCATTGTGTTAAATACATCTGTGGTCACCTCTAATGGGTACTGTGTAGTAAACATTTATTTATTTATTTATTTATTTAATTATAAAAAAATTAAAAAAATTAAATACGATGCTTGCCATGTAGTAACCTAGGATCAATACCTTTGCAGTAACAAAGGTTCCCATCTAGTAATGAATATAAAGCACGAAAGTATTCAAATTAGTCAAATCTATGATGACGTGGCAACCACCATCTATTTTATGATAAAGATTTTTGGACACGAATTGGTGTTGGATGTCCACCATTACCCCTTTTTTATTTGGGCACTGCAGTTCAGTAAGCGCTTTTGATTATTTCTTTGCCTGTAAGCATGAACATTCAGTTCGGTACATGCTGAACTGGAGGATTATGTTTTGAAAATTTCTATGGTATAACCCTACACTTCTTCCTCCATGGTTACTATTAGTAGATTTGTTATTTTTTCGGCATCCTCCGTGGACGCTGAGGTGCCGGTGTCTGGATCTGTAGTTGGGTCTGTGTTGAGGGTTAGCGCATTCCCCAGGAAGTAGTTTTTAGACGTTGCTTGAGCCCCAGGTTTCCCTCTATGTCAAGGTCTTTACCTGTTTAGAGAAGTTGCCTCCAAATTTTAATATTGGTGGTTATGGAGGTTCCAGGTTAGCATAGGCCTGCACATTAGGGCCTAAAGCCGGTTGGATGGTACTTCTTCCTAATGCTGTTTACTCGTATTGGTAGTTAGCAAAATAAGGCCCGTGCATCCTGGTGATCTAGTGTCATGTCTTTTTTGTTTATTGTGCGGGCGAAACCTGTAATACCCGCTGTTAGGACTTTTGGAACTTTCTTCCGTTTCAAGTCCCTGCCCTGCCATGTTTCAAATATACTGGTTGATACTGGGAACATTCAGTGTTTTGCAGTTCCCTGATGGTAAGTGTCTTCCAATAGGTTTTCTGCACCCTATGTGTACTAGGGGTATGTTCTGCTCCCCTGTTTAGGTTCAGCGCAGAATTGACCCCCTATACTCCCCTCTGATGAGGGAGAACACTGTGCAGCCCTACAAGAGGTACTGCTGTAGGACTTACTAGCTGCCCCCTGTGACTAATCGCCATCTCCTGGAGCCTGCCACTTACCTGCTCCAACAGCCGCTCCAGCTGGCTCCGATGCTCTCGGGCACCCAACCAGCTCCAATGCACATGCTCACTGGCCGTCGCGGCTGCTCCTGAAGCCGCTACTCCAGAGGCCGCTCCTGCTCCAGTTCCTGCAGCCACTCCACCCGGCTCCAATGCTCACGGGCACTGGCCGTCGCGGCTGCTCCTGAAGCCGCTCCTGCTTCAGCTCCTGCAGTCAGCCCAGGATTGACCCTCGGTGTTCCCCTCTAATGAGGGAGAAACACTGTGCAGCCCTACAAGAGGTACTGCTGTGGGGCTTACTAGCTGCCCACTGTGGCTAGCCTCCATCTCCCGGAGCCTGCCACTTTGGGGTATTTCCTCCAGCAGCCATTCCAACTGGCTCTTATGCTCTCGGGCATAGGCCACTCCCGGCTGCTGTTGATTCATCCTGCAGCCGCTCTAACCGGCTCCCGTGCTCACGGGCACTGGCCGCGCGCGGCTGCTTTGTTCCTCCTGCAGCCGCTCCAACCGGCCCCCATGCGCACGGGCACTGGCTGCTCGCGGCTATTCAGAGTCGGACCCCTCGGAGTCAACGACTCTGTTAGTTGCTTACCTCTCCCGACCGGCCGGGGCCAGCGCGGGGAGCGAAGTCGGGAGCGAAGTCGGGCACAGCTGTTCCCATTACGGGAGATTAGCGTGCCTTTGGCTGCTGCTGCCGGCTGCCCGCAACTCCGCGGTTCTCCCCCGCCAGCTTTCCCGCAGCCTTTGTGGATCCGGTCCATGTCTCCACCTAAAACGTAAGTGAAAGGAACGCAGAGTCTCCTTACCTGCTGTTCCCGGCTTTCAAATTTTCCCGCTAAGGGAACGTCGTTCCCCCTGCTGTGACTCGTTGCAGATGCTAGCTAGTTTAAAATCAAAGTTAGACGCAAAATGCTGGAGTAACTCAACGGGACAGGCAGCACCTCTGGAGAGAAGAAATGGGTGACGTTTAGGGTCGAGACCCCTTTTCATACACTTGGACAGGTACATGGATAGAAAAGGTTTAGATGGATATGGACATATTGCAGGCTAATAGGTCCAGCTTAGATGGGGCATTTTGGTCGACTCGGACGAGTTGGGCCAAAGGCCGTGTTTCTGTGCTGTGTGACTCTATATCTATCCTCAGGTTCTTATTTACTTGGAAGAAATCACACTTCATTCCACTAATCCTTCCTTTGTGGTAGGTGCTAGCATTTCTTGCAGCTAGCAGTAATTGCACAGATTCACACGGGGAAACAGGACATAGTTCAATCCAGCAGTTAAAAGCAAAAGTTGTAGATGGAGATATTTTTGATTCAATTTATGTTGGAAATGTATAAAACCCCCATACATAGATGATGCAATCAAATGTGAGTAATGTCAGAAAATTGGCAGCTTCTACTAAGTTACTTTTCCTTGTTTCAAATTTTGCAATGGCCAGGACATCCACATGAAATATGTACAAACATATTAAAACGTGTACAAAAGCCCAGACCATCAGGCAAACCAATTTCCTTTCCATTGACTACATCTGTACTTCACGCTACCTCAGCAAGGCCAGCAGCATAATCAAGAAAGAATCCCACTCCAGACACTCCCTCTTCTCCCCTCTCCCATCAGACAAGAGGTACAGAAGTGGGAAAACGTACACCTCCAGATTTAGGGACAGTTTCTTCCCAACTGTTATCAAGCAATTGAACCATCCTAGCACCAACTAGAGAGCGGTCCTCAGTTACAATCTACCTCAGTGGAGACTCTCAGACTATCTTTAATTAGATGTCACAGGAGTGTTCTTGCATTAAACGTTATTCCTCTTATCCTGTGTCTGTAAACTGGGGACATCTTAATTGTAATCGTGTATAATCTTTTCGTTGACTGGATAGTACGTAACAAAAACGTTTTTCACTGTACCTTGGTGCATGTGACGATAAACTAAACTAAACTAAACAAAAGGGGATTGAGGCATGCTTTGTGTAAAGAAATGGGTTATATGTGTTCTCATTTCTATTCAATTTCTCTTTGCCTCACATTTACATACATAGATACAGAGACAATAGGTGCACGAGTAGGACAATTGGCCCTTCGAGCCAGCACCGACATTCAAAGTGATCATAGCTGATCATCCACAATCAGTACCCCGCTCCTGCCTTCTCCCCATACCCCTTGATTCCGCTAGCCCTAAGTGCTCTATCTAACTCTCTTTTGAATGCATCAAGTGCATACAGTTTGGTTTCCAAATCTGAGGAAGGACATTATTGCCATAGAGGGAGTGCAGAGAAGGTTCACCAGACTGATTCCTGGGATGTCAGGACTTTCATATGCAGAAAGACTGGATAGACTCGGTTTGTACTCGCTAGAATTTAGGATATTGAGGGCGGATCTTATAGAAACTTACAAAATTCTTAAGGGGTTGGACAGGCTAGATGCAGGAAGATTGTTCCTGATGTTGGGGAAGTCCAGGACACAGCTTAAGGATAAGGGGGAAATCCTTTAAGACCGAGATGATAAAAACATTTTTCACACAGAGAGTGGTGAATCTCTGGAACTCTCTGCCACAGGTCGTAGTTGAGGCCAGTTCATTGGCTATATTTATGGGGGAGTTAGATGTGGCCCTTGTGGCTAAAGGGGTCAGGGGGTATGGAGAGAAGGCAGGTACGGGATACTGAGTTGGATGATCAGCCATGATCATATTGAATGGCGGTGCAGGCTCGAAGGGCCGAATGGCCTACTCCTGCACCTATATTCTATGTTTCTATGTATCTATTCGGCCACCACTGCCTTCTGAGGCAGAGAATTCCACAAATTCACACCTCTCTTTGTGAAGAAGTTTTTCCTCATCTCAGTTCTAAATGGCCTACCTCTAATTCAAGTTCAAGTTCAAGTGAGTTTATTGTCATGTGTCCCTGATAGGACAATGAAATTCTTGCTTTGCTTCAGCACACAGAACATATAGGCATTTACTACAAAACAGATCAATGTGTCCATATACTATAATATAAATATATATACACATGAATAAATAAAATAATAAAGTGCAAATAACAAGTTATTATTTAATTAATTATTATTATTAATTAATTGATTTTTAAATATGGTAGAAGTGTTGGGGAAAAGGGGTGAGATTTAATAAGTTATTCTTCCTCTCGCTCCTTTTCGAGCTTGTACAGACACAGAGTTGGTCATTGGAAATTTGCGTTTTGTTCTTTTCATTGCTTGTAAATATTGATTGTAATGTCCAATTGTTTGATAATTTCGATTTTGTTACTATTAATGTCTTTAATGTCTTTACTTGTTCGGAATAAATAAACCAAATAAATAAATAAAATAAAGTTTTGTCCGAGCCAGGTTTAATAGCCTGATGGCTGTGGGGAAGTAGCTATTCCTGAACTTGGTTGTTGCAGTCTTCAGGCTCCTGTACCTTCTACCTGGTAGCAGGGAGATGAATGTGTGGCCAGGATGGTGTGGGTCTTTGATGATACTGCCAGCCTTTTTGAGGCTGGCAGTATCATCTCCCATTCCTTTAAAAGTTAGAGGAGTTTAAAATCCCTGCTGTGACCCACAGTTTTGCACAATGTACAAACTCAAAAACTTGAGACATTTTTCACCAAGAGCTCCTCCAGATAATTCTATTAATATTTATTTAGGAAGGATGAACTTCCATCTGATTGTAAAATGGAGACTTGTATGTTACAGTTGACCCTTTGTTCACCAGGTATAACCGTGAAAGTTGTTTTTAAAAGGGAATGATAAAAGAATAAAGCCATTTCTACATCAGCTTTAGGAATAGATATCTAGATAGGGTGGGATTGGGCATGTAGTGGGGAATAAAGGAAATGCAAACTCGATTACAAACACTCTGTTATTGTTTAATGTCTTAAAAACGTTAACATCTCTACCAAACTGAGCTTTGGGAGACTGAGGAGACGAAGAGTAATATTGCACACCGGGAAATATTTATGAAATATAAGAATTGAATTTCCTTGACATTGGCAAACTTATGCAGTTCTTTAATTCCTGCAGAAAAACAGCTTTGAATGGGGAAATGAACTCAAATATACCACCAGCTGTTGGAAATCTGAAGTAAAAACACAAAATTCTGCAGACACACAGCAGTTTCAGCAGCATTTGTTCTAAGAGAAACAATGTTTCAGGCAAAGAAACTTATCTGAACTGGGAAAGTGAGAAAGAGAGTTTTAGTTTTAACTTGCAGTCAAGGTGGGTGCATAGGACAAAGAAAAAAATATAGAACAAGGGACCTTGAAAAGTACAGCACAGAAACAGACTCTTTGGCCCATAATGTTCGTGCCAAACATGATGCCAAGATAAACTAGTCTCATTTGCCTGCACACGAGCCATATCCCTCCATTCACTACAAATCCATGTGCCTGTCTAAGAGCTTCTCACATGGCAGGCAGTATTTTATCTGTAATTAAATAGAGAGCAAACAAACAAAGGGACATGCAGAGAGCCGATCTGCAGTAAGTTTCTCTCACTAATATCAACTTGTGTTTCTTCTTCCTTCCAGGACAACGTCTGATCTTCGGGGTTTTTCTAGCCTTTTGGTTTCAGGATCAGGAACAACTCTGACCTGAACTTCATAGTTTCTACAATGCTCCTTTGTTTTTTTTCCCCTCTTTATGTCGTCTCTTTAATCTATCAATAAGACTGGTGTATAGCAGGATCACCTTGGCCATCCTTGCCTCCCTCTGGGCTTGCAAGAAACAAGTAAGTTACCAAACTTCTTAGGTAGACAAAAATGCTGGAGAAACTCAGCGGGTGCAGTGGCATCTATGGAGCGAGGGAAATAGGCAAAGTTTCGGGCCGAAACACTTCTTCAGACTTCTTTCTCTTTCAGAATTATTTAAAATATTAACCAAAGAGAAATTTTTGTTTTTGTTTTAATTAGAATGTTTTAAATATTTAATCTAGTGTTTGAACATTTATCTAGACAGCGTTGGAGCAAGCTCTTGCCCTTTCATGTAAACTAGAATCAGTGCTGTAGGATGTACGGCACTGTTACTCCATTATCATAAAGTCATAAGTAATAGGAGTAGAATTAGGCCATTCGATTCATCAAGTCTCTTCCGTCATTCAATTGTGGCTGAACTATCTCTCCCTGCCAACCCCAGGCCCTTCGGTTCAAAGTGTCCTTGTGGAACACAATGCCGTTGTTTTGGAAATAGTTTCAGAGTTGGGTGAATGTGGTCATAAAGTTTCTTCGCAACTGGGTGCCACCACATTATGAGACAAGTGCATCCTACCCTTGCATCAATCCTACTCCGTCTATTATAGGGAGCAAGAGCGTTAACACCTTTGGCAACATTTTAATTCTTTTAGAAGTTTCAAATTTCTAATTGACCCGATGCTGCTAGATAATCCATGCTGGTATACAAGTTTATAAATCTGCGTTGAGAAAGCATTATTGGAATAGTATTGTTTTAATCATGCAGTTTCTGGAGTTGATTTGTGGAACTTGGCATCCTGTTGGTCTCCATCTGGAACACCTGCCAGGTGGTTAGTTTTGGCTCCTTCCCTGGCTGCATTCTTCTTCAAAATATTAACAGGCTGTTTTTCTTTGCTTTTAAAAATTAGCAGTAGTAATTGAGAATGGCTTATGCTGTAGATATCCCACAGTGATCTGGCATGGATGTAATAGCTAACCATATACGACCAGGTACTTTGGTTCTTTGGAGAGTGCAACGTGATTTCCCTTAAGTGGTGCGGAAAACATCATCCCGTTTTATGGACCCTGATGACATTCTCCAGCACTTGCCGAAAATCATGATGCGGCAACATGAGAAAGTTGGAATTTTTGTTTCAACTCTATGGATTTTTTGAGTCCCATTTATCCTTCAGAAAAGGAGTCTGCAACATGTGCATATTTGTGACGGACATGTTTGTTGAAGTTTAATTGAATTATGTGGGGATTTCCACCATGATATTCCGGTTGTTTCAAGTTGCGGGAGATACCACGGATTTGTGCAGCAGGTGCCAGAGGAATGTTGGAGGAGGAGGAGAAGCATGGTGTGGGAACAATATTTCAGGGAAGATACCTGCATTAAAATCTCCCACGGAGGAGCTGAAGGAAATCCACATTAGGCAGGAAATGGTGTTGGGTAGACTGATGGGACTGAAGGCTGATAAATCCCCAGGGCCTGGTGGTCTGCATCCCAGGGTAATTAAGGATCTTGCAATCGTGGACGCATTGATGATCATTTTCCGATGTTCTATAGATTCAGGATCAGCTCCTGTGGATTGGTGGGTAGCTAATGTTATCCCACTTTTTAAGAAAGGCGGGAGAGAGAAAACAGCTAATTATAGACCAGTTAGCCTGACATCGGGGGTGGGGAAGATGCTGGAGTCAATCATAAAAGATGAAATAGCGGCACATTTGGATAGCAGTAACAAGATCAGTCCGAATCAGCATGGATTTATGAAGGGGAAATCATGCTTGACTAATCTTCTGGAATTTTTTGAGGATGTACTAGGAAAATGGACAAGGGAGAGGCAGTGGATGTAGTGTACATGGACTTTCAGAAAGCAATTGATAAGGTCCCACATAGGAGATTAGTGTGCAAAATTATGGCACATGATATTGCGGGTAGAGTGCTGGTATGGATAGAAAATTGTTTGGCAGACAGGAAACAAAGAGTAGGGATTAACGGGTCCCTTTCAGAATGGCAGGCAGTGACTAATGGGGTACCGCAAGGCTCGGTACTGGGACCGCAGCTGTTTACAATATACATCAATTATTTTGATGAAAGGATTCAAAGTAACATTAGCAAATTTGCAGATGATGCAAAGCTGGGTGGCAGTGTGAACTGTGAGGAGGATGCAATGAGAATGCAGGGTGACTTGGACGGGTTGGGCGAGTGGACAGATGCATGGCAGATGCAGTTTAATGTGGATAAATGTGATTATCCACTTTGGTATAAAAAACAAGAAGGCAGATTACTATCTAAATGGCGTCAAGTTGGGAAAAGGGCAGGGAAAGAGGGATATGGCACTAATGCAGGCAAGTGCAATTAGTCTAGATAAGCACCATCATCGGTCGTATGGTGGTCCAAAGATTTCATGCTGTTTGATTATGACTCTATAGCCAAACATGATAGATGCACGACAGTTCAATGCTGTAGCCTTCTGAATCTTTACTGCACCCTATTATTGTTGAAATGAAATTTAGAAAGGCTTTTGACTAGGTCCCATATTGTATTCTTGTATTCTTGTATTCAAATTTTATTGTCGTTGCCTCACTTTGAGACAATGAAATGAATTTCCCGTACAGCAGTATCGTTAAAAAAAAAAATCACAAGAAAAATAATAAAAATAAATAATAAATAAATAATAAAACATATTAAAAAAATAAAATTGAAATTGAATTAAAAATTTAACAAAAGCACAAACACAAAAAGTCCACAACACAACATAACATAAATGGCACCCAGGTGAGGACGGCACCATAGTCCAGCCAGCCTCCCCTCCGTGTCCATCCGTAGTCGGGGCCCTCCGAGCACCCGCAGCCGCCGCCCCGGGTGGCCCGATGCTCAGGCCCTCACGCCGGGCTGGTGGAACGCTGACGCCGAGCCCCGACAGTGAGCATCCTCCTCCTCAGCGGCCCGGACCCTCCGATCAGCCGCCTCCCGCTGCCGGAGTCCGCCGCCCCTGAGTCCACAGGCCGAGCCGGGCAGAGTCACAGGACCCCGCGCTGTCCACCAGCGCCGCCCGCTGGTGGACAGCGCGAGAAATTCCCATATAGTAGGCTGGTCATGAAGGATAGGACACATTGGATCCTATGTAGGTGCCCACTATGCCAGCAATTTTGTGTCATCTGAAAATTTACTAATCCTACCACCGACATTCTCATCTAAGCCATTAATATAAAGACAAAAATCAGGGGAACTCAGCATCGAACTTTGTAGCATATCACTGGTCACTGGTCCTCTCCATCTCCTCTTCAAATACCCCAATCAAATTCATGGGGCATGATTTCCCACATATAAAGCATTACTGACTATCCCTAACCAGTCCATGCCATTTCTAAGTGCAAATAAATCCTGTCTATCAGAATCCCCACCAGTGACGGCTGAAGTGTCTGATGCCATTTGACAATAGCCTTCACTCCATTTAGGATTTTACCTTCAGGTTCTATCTTTTTCCATTACAATATTAAAACTAATAGAAGTATGTTCACTGGTTCCAAAGCACTCCCTCACTGTACGTCAACCACGCTCAGCCTCTTTTCCCAAGAGGAGAGTGACTATAACCTTTTGCTCTTAGGGCCATTCACACGTTGCTTCACAGACCTTCCTGGCCACACTAAATAAATTCTGCCTCTAACCCCTGAGCTGAGAGGCATTCCCAATTAACATGAGAGAAGTGAAAATTACCTACTATTATTCATACACCTGTCTGTGATATGCCTGTAAACATGCTCTAATCCAATTGACTAATGGGAGGTTATTGGAACAATTACATCAAAGTGATCCCCTCTATTTTCTAAATTCTACCCCTTTGGCCTCTAGATCCTGTTCTGATGTTCCAAATCAACAGTGCAGTCACCCACCTGCCTTGTCTTCACATTTGTGTACACTGGACGTATTGATATCGGAAAAAAAAATTGAGCTGCCAGTCTTGCCCATCCCTCAGCCATATGTTTGTAATATCACAATTTGAGGGTCCTTCTATTAAAATAAGACTGAACCATCCACTCACTTATCAGGCAATTGGAAGGTCCTCTCATCAGATAGAGTGTGGTACTGACCTCCCATCTATCACATTGGAGACCTTTGAACTATCTTCAATCGGACTTTATCCTGTATCTGTTCACTGTGCACGGCTTGATCATGTATAGTGTCTTCGTTGATTGGATGGCACGCATTGAAATAGCCTTTTCACTGCACCTCAGTACACATGATAATAATACTAATAAACTGAACTAAACTAAGCTAAGATTCTCCACACCTCCTATACTCCTCCTGCCTGGCCTGCTTACTGGACTTGCTTTGCTGAACATCGATAGTTGTAACCTCTTTCTCATCTGATTTATTTCTTCTTTGCGTCCAATCCCTTCTACCAAACTATGTAAACCATCTCAAGTGGAATTAACAAACCTGAGATTACAAGCCAATATGTCCTGCTCATAAAACTATTTTCTCCCACTCCTCCCACTCTGCAGACCCTCATTTCACTTTTCCTACCCGTGTCATTGGTACTAATATAGACCATGGCATGCGTGCAGGAAGGAACTGCAGATGCTGGTTTACACCGAAGATAGACACAAATTTCTGGAGTAAGTCAGCGGGCCAGGAAGCATCTCTGGAGAGAAGGAATGGGTGACGTTTCGGGTCGACATCTGCCTACTCACCCTCCCCTTTCCGAAAGGCCAATGCCCATTCAGAGACATCTTTGACCTTCACACCAGGGAGGCAATGCACCATCCGAGAGTATCGTTCATGTCCACAGAAACACTTATCTGAGCAGTAACTACTGAGTCCCCTATCATCAATTGACACCTGGAGTTTGACAATTCATGCTGTACACTAAAGCCAGCTCTGGTGCCACCGAACGTGCTGCTGCTCTGGTTCCCCTCTGAGATGTCACCCTTCAACGATATTAAAGACCATGTTATTAGGGAGGGTAATAGGAACAGGAGACTCCTGCACTGCTGACTTCCTCCCATGGCAGGCACCCATTGATATGGCCAAACTGCAGTTTGAACACCTCCCTGAAACTCCTATCTATAACACTTTCTGACTCGGTACACATGCTCCTCAGTCAGTCCAGCTACCAGTGTCACCGATCCAAGAGGTTTGTGATAAGCTGCAGCTTCAGTTTAGTTTAGTTTAGATATACAGCATGGAAACAGGCCCTACCGAGTCCATGCTGACCAGCGATCCACACACACTACACACACTACACACACTACACACACTAGGGACAATTTATACCAAGTCAATTAACCTACAAACCAATATTTCTTTGTAGTGTTGAAGGAAACTGAAGATCTTGGCGAGAAACCACACAGGTCACGGGGAGAATGTATAAACTCTGTACAGGCAAGCGCCCGTAGTCAGGATTGAGCCTGGGTCTCTGGCACTGTAGGGAAGTAGCTCCACCGCTGCGCCCCCATGCTGACCTTTGCTGCTGGATGCACTTCTTGCAAATGTGGTCGTTAGAGGCCACTTGACCTCTTTGTGTTCTCCCATATTTCACAAGAGGAGCATTAACACTCCACTGACTGTCATTTCTACTCTGACATTTGTACTGGGTTAAAAATAAAAGAAAAAGGAATGACCTTCCCTCGAATTAAAGTACTCTGTCATCACTCAGACTCCTTATTAAAGCCCCCCCATGTCTAAGCCTCTGCACTTAGACCTCAAGCACAGCAATTCATTCTCAAAACAGTTGGAGATATGTGCTGGATATGATCTCAACATTCATATCCATTTATCTCTGAGATGCTATATTCACATAGTGCTGGCTTGATTTTACAGCTAATTGTCAGAGATCGGCATTTTAAAAAGCTTGCCTGTATTCTCTCTGACTGCAGGCTTCCCTATGCTGTTACATGCCATCAACTGGGTGCATGTTGCTTTGTGCATGTCACCTCTCAATTCTGTCTCTTGCCAGAATCTGAAGCGATTCAAGTTCATTAGAACACAAAGTGCTGGAGTAACTTAGATTGATAAAATGTCACCTATCCGTGTCCTCCAGAGATGCTGCCTGTCCCGCTGAGGTACTCCAGCTTTTTGTGTCTATCTTCAGATTAAACCAGCAACTGCAGTTCCTTCTTACACATACAGTCACTTGAGTTTGTTCCGTCATTGAATTAAATTATGGCTGATTGAACCTTGAGCTCAATTCTATTTTCATTTTATGTCTCTTTACTCTAGACTCTACAATGGTCAAAACTTGTCCATCTCAAATAAACATAATCTTTTATGTAAGGTAGATAAAAATGCTGGAGAAACTCCACGGGTGAGGCAGCATCTATGGAGAGAAGGAATAGGCAACGTTTTGGGTCGAGGCCCTTCTTCAGACTGAGGGGTCGAGACCCTTCTTCAGATGCTGCCTCACCCGCTGAGTTTCTCCAGCATTTTTATCTACCTTACATAAAAGATTATGTTTATTTGAGATGGACAAGTTTTGATTTGGTGATTTTTCCCGCATCTGCATTTCTTTCTTAATCTTTTATATAAACGTTTATAACCAGTGGCTGGCCCTCCTATGTTCTCTGGGCTAGAGATTACTAAGAAAACTGAGATGCCAAAGATTCACAAGCTTGTGAGAGCAGAATTTTCTCCTCACCTCAGCTTTAAATGTAAACCTTCTTATTGTGAAACTCTTGTCTAGACCCCACCATAAGAAGTAACCTCAGAATTTTTAAAGTTTTCATCAAGGTCATGTCTCATTCTTCTAAACTCCAACAAAAAGGATCAACATGCATAGTATTTTCTCTGATGACAACGATTTGTCATTTGTGGACCTTATCTAAACTACCCACAAAACAAGTATATCCCTCCTTGTAAAAGGAGATCAAAACTCTTTGCGGTGCTCCAGATGTGATCTCACCAATTAACAATACGATTTCTCAACATTTATATACCTTATCCCCTGTGATCAAGGATAAAGCTGAAATAACTAACTTCCTCCTCCCCCGGCCCACACTCTCCCAAAACCAACTTGCTTCTTGCCAATTATGACTTGAATTTTACCAAAAACACAATTCTATAATGGATAATATGCTGTCATAAGATGAAAGGCAGTCATTTTCATCTCATTATTGGTGTCAGATTATTTCTCTTCACATCTGGATTAAAGCTGTAGTGTGATCTTGAGCCTAGTTGTTATTGTTCCGAGCAGTTTCAAAACAGTTTGGCACAGCTGAATGGCTGGTTTGACCATTTCAGAGGGGAGAGTAGACTATATACCAGGGGAATAGAAGCATAAATGCCAGAAGCATTCAGAATTTATAATGAAGGATTCTGGATCTGAAATGTTAACCGCTTCATTTTCCACAGATGCTGCCTGACCTGCTGAGTGTTCCCAGCATTTTATTTTTATTACAAATTTCCAGCATCTGCAGTTTTGTTGATTTTTATGATATTTATAGATCTGAAGTCCTACAGAATGGCCAAGCGGACTGCAAGAGTGGGGTGGCTGCTCTGCCTACAGTCCGTGCTTTCACCCTTTTTTTATTTTTAGTGTGTTTCAAAGGTCTTGGTGGGGTGGGGGGGGGGTGGGGAGAAACTGTATTTCTCAGTCACTACCTGGTCGGAGATGCTTCTTCCTCTGAGCCGCATCTCTGCTCCCTCCTCGCGGCCTACCAACGGGACTGGAGCGGTGTTTCCTGTCGGGACCGGCCAGAACTTCAGCTTCGGCGGTGGCGCAGCGCTGAGGCACCATCGCGGAGTGGGCGATGCCTTACCGAGGATTGCCATGTGGTAAGCTCCGGAGTGCTGAGCCCACCGACTCCAACATCGTGGAGCTGTGGTTGCTGAGCTTCCAGCTGCAGGCGGCGCTGACTTCAACTTCGCGGAGGCCTTGGATCTTTCGCCAAGATCGCCAGAGTGAATCTCCGCCCAACGCGGCCTGTGGACTTCGGAAGCCGCAAAGTCCACATGTGCTCTATAAATAAAATGTACTTACTTACTTACATACTAAGTACAGTAGATTGTGCAAAGGGGAAGATACAGAGTGCGGAATATAGTCCTCAGCATTATCGTGCATTAGTTGCATATCCAAAATGCAATGTCATCAGTGGGATAGAGGTGAATTGCACAGTACCCAGGCGTATGGAAGAAGCTGTTCCTATGCCTGGTGGTTTGTGCTTTCCAGCTTCTTACTTTCTGCCAGACACGTGCGGGAAGAAGGATTAACTGGGGTGACACGTTATTGGTTATGTTGGCTGCTTTTCCGAGGCAACATGAAGAGTAGATGGTCAGCGGTGGGAAGTCTGAGCTGTGTGATGGACAGGGTGTTTAAGAGTCACTGGAGACATGTTGAATTTCCTCAGTCTCCTCAGGAAGTAGAGGCGTTGGTGTGCATTCTTGTCTGTCACATCAAAGTGGTTGGTTTATGACCATTGATGACATCAACTCCAAGGAACATGAAGCACTCAGCCATTGCATCTTATGAAGGCCAACATTGCATTAGCTTTCTTCACTGCCTGCTGTACCTGTAGGACAACTTTCAGTGACCGGTGTACAAGAACGCTCAGGTATCGCTGCACCTCCCCCTTACCTAACCTAACCCCATTGAGATAATAATCTGCCCCCTTGTTTTTGCCACCAAAGTGGATAACCTCACATTTATCTATATTATACTGCATCTGCCACGCATCTGCCCACTCACTCAACCTGTCCAGGTCACCCTGCAACCTCCTAACATCCTCTTCACAGTTCACACTGCCACCCAGCTTTGTGTCATCTGCACATGCTAGTGTTGCTCCTAATTCCCTCTTCCAAATCATTAATATATATGGTAAACAGTTGCAGTCACAACACCGAGCCTTGCGGCACTCCACTAGCCACTGCTTGCCATTCTGAAAAGGACCCATTCACTCCTACTCTTTGCTTCCGGTCTGCCAACCAATTTACTATCCATGTCAACACCCTACCCCCAATGCCATGTGCTCTAATTTTAGTCACCAGTTTCCCATGCGGGAACTTTATTTATGGAAGGCATGGATAACATGAAAAACATGTTTTTTTTGCAAATATCTTTCACATTAGCAAGAAAAGGAGCACAACATTAGGAATTCAATGAGAGTGATCAGAAGTTATAGATCTATGATATAGAAAATGGCCGCTTCAATAAATAACCTGTGCATCATAAGCCTACTGCCACACAATTGAATTAATTTTATAGTCATAGAGTGATACAGTGTGGAAACGGGCCCTTCAGCCCAACTTGCTAACACCGGTCAACATATCCCAGCCACACTAGTCCCACCTGCCTGAGTTTGGTCCATATCCCTTCAGACTTGCCCTAGCCATAACTAAACCTTTATTTTAGGCACAACTGAAACATGTAGATTATTTAATGCTACTTAATCTTCACAAAGCAATGTTATAAAGGGAGTATTGGAGATTGTGTGCAAGGTGCATGCTTCTCAGCAGTAATAGTAAAATAAATTGCATGTGTACAGCACCTCTTACAATGAAATGTTTCAAGATACCTCAAGCCAAGTTGGGGCAAATGATCCTAAGCTTTGTTAAAGTGGGTTTTAGGCCGCTTCATAAAGGATAGAAGAGAGGTAGAGGTGGAAAGGTTTAGGGAAAGATTTCCAAAGATTAAATCCCCAGCAACAGGAGAGCCAATGACATAGCAATTTCAATCAGTCATGCCTGTGAGCTGGAATCAGAGTTCAGATACATTCAGGGGTCTCCACATGTTTTCGAGGAAGAAAGGGAAAGGGGAGCTTTGAATATGGGAGTTTGTGTGTTCTAAAATCTCAACAGGGCTGGAATTCAATTTAGGCCAGTAAGCACAAGATGCTGAATGAACGAATGAAGGACCTTTCCCACACCAGCCATGTCAACATTTCCTCTGAGCAAATTGTGTGGTCTGGCGCATCGGAATGTGTCATTTCAACCCAACCTGCTGCGTGCCCTCTAACTGAGTAATACTGCTGGCAAAGGTCACTTCAACCACATAATGTGCTCCAGATGGAAAAAAAAGTAATGTGTGTCTGGCAACATCTTGTGCTGTTCGAGAAATTGTAAAGTAAGATTGTGTATTATAAGTTCCAATAGTTAACTAGTTATGGGGCACTTTGTAAGTTTCATGGAAACTATATTTGGAGGATTTCTGAACGTCCAAGACAATTTTTAAGTTGCGCTCAGTTATTAACTTTACTTTAAATATTTTGTTTAATATTATTAGTAGGAATAAGAAAACAGATTTAAAATTGTCTGTATAAAATAAATGTGAATGTCACTGTAAAAAAAAGAGCCTTTATTTCAAAAGGGGTAAAATAAACATGGATTATTTTACATGTAGAAACCAGGAACTGCAGGTGCTGGTTTACCCAAAAGGACACAAAGTGCTGGACCAACTCAGCATGTCAGGTAGTGTCTATGGAGAACTTTTTAAGGAGCATGTGATCCAGTCTGAAGAGGGGTCCAAACCTAAAATGTCACCTACCCATGTTCTCCAGCGATGCTGCCTGACCCGCTGAGTTACCCCAGCACTTTCTGTCCTTTTATGGACTGTGTTCAACCTGATTTACTCAATGCATATTTAGACTTTAGACTTTAGAGATATAGCACGGAATCAGGCCTTTTGACCCACCTTCCACCATTGACCAGAGAACATCCATAGACTAACACTATCCCACACACCAAGTAACATTTTACAATTTTACCAAATACAATTTACCTACAACACTATATGTATTTAGATCATGGGAGGAATCTGGAGCACTTGGAAAAAATCCACGTGATCAGGGAAAACATACAAATTCCATACAGACAGCATTCGCAGTTGGCATCAAACCCGAATCTCTGGTGCTGTAAGACGGCAACTCTACAGCTGTGCCACTGTGCCGCTGTCTAGTTTCCCGTCTAAAGTCACTCCAGACATTGCTGCCATGAGCATGTCATAAAATGCAGGCAAACATTGACTCAGTCTCAGAAGATGGATTCTGAGATATCATCCATGGACTATTCCAATGGCCTATTGACAACATGTTGCTGGTCAAGGACATAAAAAATTGAAAAGCTTTAAAACATTTAAAAAAGACACTACATAAAAATTAAAATTATGAAGTTATATAACACAGTTAAGTGTTATCAGATAATTAAAAATATTCATAATTTAAGTTTAAAAAACTAACCGCTTACCTTATCAATCTCGGTCAATGACTCTACTCAGATAATTGGGGCTATGTTATCAACAATAGCAAGGTTGAATCTGAAAGCCACCCAGTGTCAGGCTGACTGACCTCTGTTCCTGGACATGTCTCTGACTTCTTGGACAGACGTGCAAGTGAGAGACGAGCTAACCTTTGAAGAGCATCTTGCACGCTTCCCCGCATAATTATTGGTGAATGGGTCACACGTTTCAGACGATGGTTTGGGGTATTTGGGTATGGGTTGGAATGATTATATAAAAGTGGTGAATGTCAATGTCATCCTTTCAGACTCTGCAGTAACACCAAGACAGTAGGTATTGAGCGCATGCTGAAGGGCAAGCCTGCCAATCTCATTCCTCCATTCTTTCTCTTCTGTGCTGCAAATCATCTATCTATATTACTAAAAGTCTGATCTTGACCGCTTTTGGCCCACTACCTTGCGTTTCTGAGAGAACTCCACCACCTACGGCCG